>NC_141876.1:283316651-283953437 GCF_056163025.1 Triticum urartu | reverse complement strand
CCCTCTTCTTCCTCGACCTCACAAGCGTCCATTCGAGCCTGGATGGGCCTCCTCCTCGACGTCTTCTTCCCCTGCTTCCCCTGCTTCATGGACCCGAGCACCATCGTCACAATCAGCACGTCTTCCCACCGACCACGGCCACCATCGACCTTGTGCAACTCTAGCAGCACCATCACGGTGAAGCTCTGCTCCTCCTACCTCCTTTATTTTGTCGACCCAAGCATTTGAACGCTCCCCCGAGCGAACAGAAGCTCCGGCTGCATGGCCACCATGGTCGCACACTCTCTACATGCACGATGCCGCCCTTGCTACACCCATGCATGCTCCTACACACCCCCGCAAGCGACCGACCTTGTCTATTCGCGCATGCACACATCCCAGCGCGCTGCCCACGTAGCAGCCACACAGCACCAACCGCACGGATCTGGTCGTAGTCTTCTGCATGATCAGGGATGAGCTCCTGCTCGTGCACAAGTGCCTACATGCAAGCCACCACCACAAACAACCTTCGCTCGCTCGCGCACCCTCGCACATTTCTGCACCCCCGCTGGTGATCCGCTACACCTGTAGCCACTGCTTTGCTCGTCGTCTTCGCTGGCAAGTTGTTGTGCGTCCATGGTTCCAAGACCAGGGCTTTGCCCTCTTCAACTAGAGCTATGCACCTTCCCAGTCACAATCACTCAGCCATTCCGACTGGTCGAACCAGCACGCCAACACCTAGAGGTCCTGGCATCGAATCCCAGGGAGCCTCTATATCTATTTTCCCTATGCTTCATGCATTTATTATCTCACAAACCATGCATCAAATTGAAATGATTTAAACATGTAAAGTGCTTAGAATTTCATCTAGTTTCATAATATCAAACTTTCATCCATGTTAAAAATGTTTAAATTTCTGTTTGCATTAATTTGCACCAATGTCATGCTAAAATGGTTTATTTCATAACTAATTTACCGTAGCTCCGAATTAAATAAACTTGATATGTAAATGTGGTGGGAAAATGTATAGATTGCCATGGTGCACTTATTTTGCATGTTTAACAACTCTAAAATGTGGTTTAGGGCAGAACAGTACCAAATCCAAAATATGCACATGAGGATTTTATGGAATTGTTGTTTGTTGTTTCGACCTCATTTAAACTTACCTAGATAGGTAGTTTTATTATGCTTCACCTCTTGCCATGTTAACCAACATTTAATTTTGATGGGTAGCATAAACGAGAGCAAACTAAATATTTGGAATGTGGGGTTTCGTCAATATGCAATGTTTGTTGCACTTTGTCATGCCATGACTCACTAAACCGGACATGCATCATACTTGGTTGTACATCATGCCATGATTATGCTTGTTTGTTTACCATGTTGGCTCCTTCTTTCCGGTTGTGCTTCTTCTCAATAGCTCCAGTTTCGTTGCGATTGTGAGGATTCGTTCGATTACGCCCGTTCGTCTTCTTCATGGATTCGGTCTTCTTCCTAGCGGGATTTTAGGAAAAATGACCATTACCTTGGATACCACTACTATCTTTGCTTTGCTAGATGTCTCGATGCTATCGCTATGTCGCGCTACCTACCACATGTTTGTCAAGCCTCCCAAATTGCCATGATAAGCCTCTAACCTTTTCCACCTTCCCAGCAAAATGTTGTTTGGCTATGTTACCGCTTTGCTCAGCCCCTCTTATAGCGTCGCTAGTTGTAGGTGCAGTGTAGGTTGTTCCATGTTGGGACATGGATATCTTGGGATATCACAATATCTCTTATTTAATTAATGCATCTATATACTTGGTAAAGGGTGGAAGGCTTGGCCTTTTTCTTGGTGTTTTGTTCCACTCTTGTCGCCCTAGTTTCCATCATATCGGTGTTATGTTCCTTGATTATCGTTCCTAAGGCGCTCAGGGGAATGGGACCCTCTTGACAGTTCACTTTGAATAACCGCTTCCAGCAAGGCCCAACATTGGTTTTAACATTTGCCCAACATAATAAACATGATAATAAATTTGACGCATAGGGAGTTAGTGCTACCCGAGGTTTTTTATTCAACATAATATAGGGGGGCTAGTTCTAATATTGGTTTCAACATTTTTCCAAACTAGAGCACCATGTGGGCTACCTGGGGCAACTCGGGACGTCAGTTATTGTATGCTTAGCTCATCCGGATGTGTCCTGAGAATGACATATGTGTTGCTCCTATCGGGATTGTCGACACGCCGGGAGGTCTTGCTGGACTTGTGTTGCCATTGTCGAAATGTCTTGTGCACCGGCATTTCGAGGATACTTCGGGCTGACTCGAGGTTGATCAGGTTTTCTTGAGGTTGAGGTATTTCCACCGCAGCTTGTGTTGGTTTGTGATGGACCAAGTTGGAACACCCATGCAGGGTTAAATCTTTTCAAGAGCCATGCCTGCGGTTATGTGGCGGATGGGAAATTTATAATAACCGGTTGTAGAGAACTTGACACCAGATCCGAAATAAAATAAACTAACCGCGTGTGCAACCGTGACCGTCTCTTTTCGAGTGAGTTCGAGAAGAGAACACGGTTTTGGATTATGTTTGACTCATAAGTAGTTCAGGATCACTTATTGATCATTACTAGTTGCGACCGTTATGCGTAGTTACTCTTCTTACTCCTGTACTCATAAGTTAGCCACCATGCAATGCTTAGTTCTTGCTTCAACCTCACCACTTAACCTTTCCATACCCATTAAGCTTTGCTAGTCTTGATACCCATGGTAATGGGATTGCTGAGTCCTCGTGGCTCACAGATTACTACAACAACAGATGCAAGTACAGGTAATATGATGATATGACATGAGAGCGATGCTTGCTTGTTTTGGAGTTCTTCTTCTGCTTCTTCTTCTTCGATCGAGGGATAGGTTCCTGGACGGCACCCTGGGCTAGCAGGGTGGTTGTCGTTTGTGTTTTTTGTTTGTTTTCATCCGTAGTCGGATGCTGCTTTTCTGTACGATGTTTAATGTATTCATGTGGCTCTTGTATGCCTTTGTATGTATCCCCATTGGACTTGTATATGGTATGATGTTATGGTATTGATGAGGACATCAATACCATTGTTACACCCACAACCCCTACTGTTACATATACTGGACCAATTACTAGAGCTCGTGCACGCCAATTAAATTACCAGGTACTTTCGTTTCTTGGTAATGATTCTAATGTTCATGAGATTATGATGCTGCCTAAATTGGATACATTTGTTTTGCTTACAAATGAAGGGCCTAGCTTGGAGAAGGATGAACATTGGAGCAAGAACACGCCTGGAGTTGATGGCATGCGCAAGGGGATCAAGAAGGGAGTTACAAGTGATGATTTCAGGACTTTGAAGCCGCCATAAGGAGTGCATGAAGCCTTGGACGAAATATACAAGATGCCACTTCATAATATTCGTCCATAGGCTATTCTAGGTGCTGTGTCACCTTATTAATGGGCCAGGCCCATGTAATTTCGAAATACTTAAGTATAGGCTATTTTTAGAGTCCGTATGTGTGGGGAAACAAGAGTTAGGGTTGGTTTCGGACCCCACCCTCAAGGGCCACGAAATTCCCCCCTCTTCCTCCATATATACAGCCCTTAGGGCGTCGCTTAGACTTTGGGTTTTGTTTAGATTAAAAGTTCGCCATAGCTGCAACTTCGCGTACTTCGTTTGTGTCCAACGTCCAGACCAAGACGTCACAGAACCCCACCTTGATCAATAAAGCTTTCATCTTATATTCGCAATATCCCGATTGCAATCTCAGTTTCTTGCTTGTTCTTCGTTTGCTCGCAGGAAACAGACCCTCGTGGTCAGGTTGATCGTGCTCCGGCGTGGTCAATAACCCTCGGAAGTTGGTTTAGCGATTGCTAAGGCGCGACGTCTCGCACGTTCGTAGTCGGATCGTCAAGGTCGACTCCCATAGAAAACGATAGCCACCATCTCATCGAAACATCGGGACACCTTAGCCTCTATCAAGTGGTATCAGATTTCCAGGTTGCTCGGTGAGATTTTACAGTTTTTCGTAGATTAGATCGAGTCTGTTCTTCATACCTACAGTCCACGAAAAAGCCACACAAAAAAAATTAGGGCTAGTTCATCATATCCGAACCAATCTGAGCCTTTGCATAATCTTTTTAGGGTTTTTGCTTTGTTGAATTTGCGGTTGCATCATCGTGTCAAGTTGCTGGTCTTAGAGTCTAGTCTTTTAGAGTTTCGAGTTCTGGTCATAAGTTGTCACGCCGCCGCCGCACCATCATCATCGCCCATCTACCACTTGTGCTTATCCGCCACCGCTCTGAATCCATATCCATATACCACTACCAATCCGTATCCATATACCACCATCAATCTCTATCCATATACCACCACCGCTACCATATACCACCACCGCTGCCATATACCACAACCATATATCCACCACCAATCCGAGTTCTTCTCATATTAGGTTTGTTCTTAAGATCAATCTAAATTCCGATTCGTGTTTTCTTGCCTGCGTAGGTCTCGAAAAAAAAAGAGTCTGGAGACCCCCGGGCAGTTTTTAGGCCAAAATTTTCACGGGCAAATTTTTTTTTCCCTATCCTATTTTTAGACTTTTCTGAGTCTTTTGAGCCACGTGCCATCATAGTGATTTTTTGTCGGACTTTTTCGTCGTCGCTCCCCTGATTTCCGAAAAAAAGTGAAAAAAAAAAATTCGTGCCCATCCTATCAGTTTGACGAGGGAAGAGTTTTGAGACACTCGCCATTATAGTGATTTTTTGCAAAAAAAAAGAGCAGCGCAGAAAAAAAAAGGAGCGCAAAAAAAAGAGGAGCGCAAAAAAAAGGAGCACAAAAAAAGAGATCGAAAAAAAAAGAGAGAGTTCCAGAGTGTGCTTTTCCCTTATTTACGTGCAGCGCCGTGATTTTGTTAGTGTTCTAGGCTCGCGTCTCTAGCAGGTCTAGCCTAGGACCAGCACAGTACCGTCGTTGAGCGTTTATTCAACTTTGCATCTCTGAATTGATTATTGCTGACCATTTTTGCTACCATACTATAAGCCTTCCCAGCTCCACATACATCTACGTCGTGCGTTTGACTCTCCCTGGCAATCGCTCTATCCAAGCTTTTGAGAGTTTTTGACTACAACGGTTGCCGATCACCGCCTGCTGCTGGGTAAGAACTGGTAAGAATTTGAGATTTGCGTGACGGATTTGTGACACCCGACACCACCACCACTTGTTAGTAGTCTGTAGGATCATATTCTTGTGTGTTTCTATTGCTGCTAACCATGCCAGGATCACAAGCCGACGAGACTGACTGGGAGAACTTGACGAACAAGGAGCTTCATGATACGTTTCAGCAAATGATGAATGGACAGGTGCAAGATGTGATAAACAAATTTGAAGAGGCCATGGAGAAGATAGATGGCATGGAGAAGACGTTTGAAACAAAGCTCGATAACAAGTTTGCTGAATTGCTTTCGCGTTTTCCACCACCACCACCGGCTGCTCCTGCCGCACCTCTGCAACAACAGCAACAACACCGAATACCTCCACGTCGGGAAACAGCCCTCCGCCGAGCGAGCCGTGTCCCTCTTCAGTCGGGCCAAACTGCTGGTGCTGCTGTGGATACTTCTGTGGCTCCTACTGCTGATGTGGAGGAGGATGCTTATGTGGGAGATTATGAGGATGAGGTTGATCAAAATCAGAACTACGTGCCACCAACAGCACAGCAACCACCAGGTCGTCCACATGCAAATAATGGCAATGGTAGGGCTCACCCTCAGGTACGAGATCATGACCATCTCCCTAAACTAAAATTGAATATTCCAACATTTGAGGGTAGATATGTTCCTGATATATATCTTACTTGGGAGTTAGAAACTGAACAACGATTTACATGTTTACAATATCCCGAGGAGAGACGTGTTCCTGCTGCTGTTTGTGCTTTCACTAGTTTTGCATGTGTTTGGTGGTCTGAGCATTGTAGATTATATCCTGTTCCGGCTACTTGGGCTGCTTTGAAAACTGCTATGCGTACTCGTTGGGTTCCACCATATTATCAACGTGAATTACTTCAAAAATTGCAGCGCTTAAGACAGGGAAAAAATTCTGTAGAAGAATATTATCAGGAATTACAAACTGGCATGATTAGATGTGGTATTGTTGAGGAGAATGAAGCTATGCTTGCACGTTTTATGGGTGGATTAAATAGAGAGATTCAGACGATTCTAGAGTATAAGGAGTATACTAATATCACTCGTTTATTCCATCTTGCTTGTAAAGCTGAACGTGAAGTGCAGGATCGACAGGCATTGGCGCGGACTAACTTTTCTGCAGGTCGACCTTCATCATGGACACCACGTGCATCATCTGCTTCCACACGTTCTGCTACACCGGCACCTCCGTCGGCTGCCACCTCCAACCGTGATACAATAAAGCAGGCACAATCACCACTATCTGCCAAGAGCACACCTTCTGGGCCTGCAAAGAGCTCTTCTTCATCCATGGCATCAACAGGGCAAACACATGATATTATTTGTCGACGTTGCAAGGGTGGAGGTCATTATGCGAGAGAATGCCCATCTAAGCGTGTGATGATTGTTACTGAGGATGGTGGGTATGAGTCCGCTAGTGACTATGATGAGGAGACTTTGGCTCTTATTACACGTGACGAACACGGTGGAGACGATTCTGATCATGAGACGCAATACATGGCTCCTGAAGATGCTGACAGGTATGAATGTTTAGTTGCTCAACGTGTTTTGAGTGTGCAGGTTACACAAGCTGAGCAAAATCAGAGGCATAATTTGTTCCATACAAAGGGAGTTGTGAAGGAACGTTCTGTTCGCGTGATCATAGATGGAGGGAGCTGCAATAACTTGGCTAGCATGGAGATGGTGGAGAAGCTATCTCTCACCACAAGACCACATCCACATCCTTACTACATCCAATGGTTCAACAACAGCGGCAAGGTTAAGGTAACACGTATTGTTCGTGTGCATTTTAGTATCTCTACATATGCTGATTATGTTGATTGTGATGTGGTACCTATGCAAGCATGTTCCTTATTACTTGGTAGACCATGGCAATTTGATAAAAATTCTGTACACCATGGTAGGAACAATCAGTATACTCTTGTTCATAACGATAAAAATATTACTTTGCTTCCTATGACTCCTGATTCCATTTTGAAAGATGATATTAATAGAGCTAATAAAGCAAAACAGGAGACAAATAAGAGTGAAAATCAGATTGTGGCAAAAGAATTTGAGCACCAAATGAAGCCTAATAATAAACCATCTACTGTTGTTTCTGAAATTAAATTGAAAAGTGCATGTTTACTTGCCACCAAATCTGATATTGATGAGCTAGATTTTAGCAAATCTGTTTGCTATGCTTTTGTGTGCAAAGAGGCATTATTTTCATTCGAGGACGTGCCTTCCTCTTTGCCCCCTGCTGTCACTAACATTTTGCAGGAGTTCGCTGACGTCTTTCCACAAGACGTGCCATCAGGATTACCACCTATTCGAGGGATTGAGCATCAAATTGACTTAATTCCCGGTGCTTCGCTACCCAACCGTGCACCATACCGTACCAATCCAGAGGAGACGAAGGAGATTATGCGTCAAGTACAAGAACTGCTCGACAAAGGTTATATACGCGAATCCCTTAGTCCTTGTGCTGTTCCTATCATTTTAGTGCCGAAAAAGGATGGTACGTCGCGTATGTGCGTTGATTGTAGAGGCCTTAATAATATTACTATTCGTTATCGTCATCCTATTCCTAGGCTAGATGATATGCTTGATGAATTGAGTGGCTCTACAATATTCTCCAAAGTTGATTTGCGTAGTGGATACCATCAAATTCGTATGAAATTGGGTGATGAATGGAAAACAACATTTAAAACTAAGTTTGGATTATATGAGTGGTTAGTCATGCCTTTTGGGTTAACTAATGCACCTAGTACTTTCATGAGGTTAATGAACGAAGTTTTACGTGCTTTCATTGGACGATTGTGGTAGTTTACTTTGATGACATATTGATTTATAGCAAATCTTTGGAGGAACATTTGGAACATTTACGTGCTGTTTTTATTGCTCTACGTGATGCACGTTTGTTTGGAAACCTTGGAAAGTGCACCTTTTGCACCGACCGGGTATCTTTTCTTGGCTATGTTGTTACTCCACAGGGAATTGAAGTTGATAAAGCCAAGATTGAAGCTATTGAGAGTTGGCCGCAGCCCAAAACGGTCACACAAGTGAGGAGTTTCCTTGGCCTCGCTGGTTTCTATAGGCGTTTTGTGAGAGATTTCAGCACCATTGCTGCACCTCTCAACGAGCTTACAAAGAAGGATGTGCCTTTTGTTTGTGGTACCGCACAGGAAGAAGCCTTCACGGTATTGAAAGATAAGTTGACACATGCTCCTTTACTCCAACTTCCTAATTTCAATAAGACTTTTGAGCTTGAATGTGATGCTAGTGGAATTGGATTAGGAGGTGTGTTATTACAAGATGGAAAACCTGTTGCATACTTTTCTGAAAAATTGAGTGGGCCTAGTCTGAACTATTCTACTTATGATAAAGAATTATATGCTCTTGTTCGGACCTTACAAACATGGCAACATTATTTATGGCCCAAGGAATTTGTTATACATTCTGATCATGAATCTTTGAAACACATTAAAAGTCAAGCAAAACTGAACCGTAGACATGCTAAATGGGTTGAATTCATTAAGACTTTCCCTTATGTCATTAAACACAAGAAGGGTAAAGAAAATGTTATTGCTGATGCCTTGTCTCGTCGTTATACTATGCTTTCACAACTTGACTTTAAAATATTTGGTTTGGAGACCATCAAGGATCAATATGTTAATGATGCTGAATTTAAAGATGTATTGCAGAATTGTAAGGAAGGGAGAACTTGGAACAAGTTCGTTCTTAACGATGGATTTGTGTTTCGTGCTAACAAGCTATGCATTCCAGCTAGCTCCGTTCGTCTTTTGTTGTTGCAGGAGGCGCATGGAGGAGGATTAATGGGACACTTTGGCGTCAAGAAGACGGAGGATATACTTGCTACACATTTCTTTTGGCCAAAGATGAGACGGGATGTTGAGCGTTTTGTTGCTCGCTGCACTACATGTCAAAGAGCTAAGTCACGACTCAATCCTCATGGTTTATATATGCCTTTGCCTGTACCTAGTGTTCCTTGGGAGGATATATCTATGGACTTTGTTTTAGGTTTACCTCGAACAAAGAAGGGGAGGGATAGCATATTTGTTGTCGTGGATAGGTTCTCGAAAATGGCACACTTTATACCATGTCATAAAAGCGATGATGCTGCTAATGTTGCTGATTTGTTCTTTCGTGAAATTATTCGCTTACATGGTGTGCCAAATACTATTTTGTTTCAGATCGTGATACTAAATTTCTTAGCCACTTTTGGAGATGTTTATGGGCTAAGTTGGGGACTAAGCTGCTTTTTAGTACTACTTGTCACCTCCAAACTGATGGACAAACTGAAGTAGTCAATAGAACATTGTCTACTATGCTTAGGGCTGTTTTGAAGAATAACAAGAAAATGTGGGAAGAATGCTTGCCTCATATTGAATTTGCTTATAATCGCTCATTGCATTCTACTACTAAGATGTGCCCTTTTGAAATTGTGTATGGTTTCCTACCTCATGCACCTATTGATTTGTTGCCTCTTCCATCTTCAAAGAAGGTTAATTTTGATGCTAAAGAACGTTCTGAATTGATTTTAAAAATGCATGAGTTAACTAAGGAAAACATTGAGCGTAAGAATGCTAAGTATAAACTTGCTGGAGATAAGGGTAGAAAACATGTTGTGTTTGCGCCTGGAGATCTTGTTTGGTTACATTTGCGTAAAGATAGATTTCCTAATCTGCGCAAATCAAAGCTAATGCCACGTGCTGATGGTCCTTTTAAGGTGTTAGAGAAAATAAATGATAATGCATATAAACTTGAGCTACCTGTAGATTTTGGGGTTAGTCCCACTTTTAACATTGCAGATTTGAAGCCTTATTTGGGTGAGGAAGATGCGCTTCCGTCGAGGACGACTTCATTTCAAGAAGGGGAGGATGATGAGGACATCAATACCATTATTACACCCACAACCCCTACTGTTACATATACTGGACCAATTACTAGAGCTCGCGCATGCTAATTAAATTACCAGGTACTTTCGTTTCTTGGTAATGATTCTAATGTTCATGAGATTATGATGCTGCCTAAATTGGATACATTTGTTTTGCTTACAAATGAAGGGCCTAGCTTGGAGAAGGATGAACATTGGAGCAAGAACACGCCTGGAGTTGATGGCATGCGCAAGGGGATCAAGAACGGAGTTACAAGTGATGATTTCAGGACTTTGAAGCCGCCATAAGGAGTGCATGAAGCCTTGGACGAAATATACAAGATGCCACTTCATAATATTCGTCCATAGGCTATTCTAGGTGCTGCGTCACCTTATTAATGGGCCAGGCCCATGTAATTTCGAAATACTTAAGTATAGGCTATTTTTAGAGTCCGTATGTGTGGGGAAACAAGAGTTAGGGTTGGTTTCGGACCCCACCCTCAAGGGCCACGAAATTCCCCCCTCTTCCTCCATATATACAGCCCTTAGGGCGTCGTTTAGACTTTGGGTTTTGTTTAGATTAAAAGTTCGCCATAGCTGCAACTTCGCGTACTTCGTTTGTGTCCAACGACCAGACCAAGACGTCACAGAAACCCACCTTGATCAATAAAGCTTTCATCTTATATTCGCAATATCCCGATTGCAATCTCAGTTTCTTGCTTGTTCTTCGTTTGCTCGCAGGAAACAGACCCTCGTGGTCAGGTTGATCGTGCTCCGGCGTGGTCAATAACCCTCGGAAGTTGGTTTAGTGATTGCTAAGGCGCGACGTCTCGCACGTTCGTAGTCGGATCGTCAAGGTCGACTCCCACAGAAAACGATAGCCACCATCTCATCGAAACATCAGGACACCTTAGCCTCTATCAGATATCCACCTTGCAAAAGCGTCTTCAATATGCGGCTCTATCCTTGGTGGGATCTTCGAGTTCCTCTTGGATAGGATCGCATATTGGGCGTGACAAATATCCATGGGTTGCCTCGCATGCATGCAGTACTCTGTACACGTCCCGTCACCACGCAAGCTTTGTATTGTTTTCTTTTGAATGATTGCTTTTCCAATCTCTAGTACACGTCCAACACTGCAGCACAAACGTTTTTACTTAATCCTTAATATTCAGTGGTACAGCCGATTGTTTCTAGTAGCACTTTCGTTCCTGAGTATACTTGTTGGTAACCGGCCTGGTAAATGAGAGAAAGAAAAATAATAATAGAAAAAAAGAGAAAGAAAGAAAAAGTTTAAAAACAAAGATCAGGCCGGCTAGCATCTATTTTGGACTGTTTTGTTCTATTTGCTACTCAGGACATTATTTTGCTGCTACTTGATCGTTACTCCATCTATCATATATTTTTGAGCTTTGTCATACATTGTGCTGATACCTCAGTTATATCTATCTACTTGGAGCTATCATATTTTCATTGGTTTTCCCACATTGGATTCAGTATCTGGGCTTAGATTGTTTTCTCTCTTGCTAGTCGGCTGCCAGCACTAGTTAGGAGTTTGAGAAATTATTCAACTTGCATTGCTTTTTGCTAAATTGTGCCACTGATATTGTGAGGTGAGAAGCCTTTGCCAAGCTACACTTTTACTACCAATAAGTACAGGTCTCGGTTACGCTGATTCCTGGTTATCACTCCAACCAATATTCATTGGTCATTTGAAGCCAACACCAACGCGACGATCACCACTCGTTGCATTGGTAAGAACAAGTAAGAATTTGATACTAATCTTGAGTGTGAGCGGTTTTTTTCTCCACCACGGCCTACTAGTTGATAGGATTTATACACTATGTTTTCTCTCTTTCGCTAACAATGGCACAGGACCGACCCACACTTGAGGGCCTCACCACAGATGTGAAAGTCACCAGCGAGCGTCTCGCCCAACTTGAGGGTGCTCAGATTGCGGCCGAAGAGAGGCTCAAGGCCATAGAGGATGCACAGGGTGTTGCAAACACACAGCTAAAGGACATCTTGTCACGTCTGGATGAATTGCAGACTGCACCCCCCCGTCAACAACAATGTTGATCCTCGCAACTCCATGGGTGGCACTGCTATTTCGCGAGCTCGGTGTGTGCCCATGGGTCATCCACAACACCCAGCTACTGCCATTGATGCCGCCATCATAAACCAGCACCAACAAATTCCTCCCTGTGTCACCGAGGAACATGAGGACAACTATGAGGATTATTCTGGTGACACCGAAGACGACCAAATGGTCAACCACCACAATGACCGTGCTCATCGACAACTATGTTCCAACCGTCAAGGTATGGCATGAGGTCCACATAGGTATGATGTTCGAGTTATGACCACTCTGGTGCTAAAATTAAATTTAATATGCCTGCTTTTAGTGGTAAATATAATCCAGATGTTTATCTTGATTGAGAACTTTTAGTTGAACAAAAATCTGCACGTCATGATATTCCTGAGAACCAAAGAGTTAGGGAAGCCCCTAGTTAATTTACAAACTTTGCTTCTATTTGGTGGAGTGAGTATTGCCATGTAAATGAGAACAATATACCTAATACTTGGGATGCTTTAAAACGAGCTATGTGACAACATTATGTTCCTTCATATTATGCTCATGATGAACTAAATGAATTGCAATGTTTAAAACAAGGTAGTAGTTCTGTAGAGGATTATTATCAAGAATTGCAAACTAGCTTAATGCGATGTGGATTAGTTGAAACTGACAATGCTATGATGGCTAGATCTTTAGGTGATCTGAATCATGATATTCAGCATATATTGGACTATAAGGAGTATAATTCTATTACTCGTCTGTTCCATTTTGCTTGTAAAGCTGAAAGGGAAGTACAAGGATGACACAACAAGCGATGAGGTAATTTTTCTGCAGGTCGTCGCTCATCATGGACACCCTCTCCTACTGTTCATCCACTACCGAGGCAACACCGCCTATGTTGAACAATGGTGCACACCCATCAAATTCAAAATCAGTTCCAAAATCATCCGAGGCTTTGAAAGCGATGTCACTAGCACCCACCACTTCATCTGGGCGCACAAGCGACATGAAGTGTCATATATGCAAAGGAGGAGGACACTTAATGAAGGACTGCCCAAATAAACGTACTTTCATTGTGCAAGAAGATGGTGAGTACTCCCTCGCTAGTGATTTGGATGAAGATACATGTGCTTTGCTTGCCACTAATGATGCGGGTGACACTAAGGAGAATGACACAGAGGCAATACATGTTAGTGCGGCAATGGCAGATCAATACCCAAGCCTTGTAACCCTGCGAGTACTTAGTGGCTAGGTTGGGCATACTGAGATGCCTCAATGCCATAATCTTTTTCAAACTAAGTTTGTTGTCAAAGGGCATTCCGTTCGTGTGATCATTGATGGTGGAAGCTGCAACAATTCGGCAAGTATGGCAATGGTCGATAAACTTTGCGTCACCACTACACGACACCCACATCCATATTATATACATTGGTTCAATGATTGTGGTAAGTTGAAGGTAACACGTCGTGTGAGAGTACATTTTACACTTGGTTCATATCATGATCACGTTAACTGTGATGTCGTACCTATGCAAGCATGTTCTTTATTGTTAGGTCGACCTTGGCAATTTGATAATAGTGTTACTCATCATGGTAGAAACAATTCATATACTCTCGTGTTTGAAGGAAATACCATTAACTTGCTTCATATGACCCCTGATGAAATAATAAATGACCAGAAAGCGAAATCAACAGATCGTAGTATGCATAGTATGCTTGCTATTAATTTTGAAATTTTTCCGTTGAGTATCTCGACTTCTAAACTAGACAGACGACATGCTCAGGTAGTTCATTTGTGTCCCTATAATTCATATATAGACTATCTATGGGATAAAAATTATCATGATGTTCATAATGTTATGCTCGGACATGAGAAAATTTCTCATGATATGCATAATGGCGTTATTACAAAATTATCAAACGCTCATGCGCTAATGCCTTTGGAACAGCCTATATATGTTGCATCTATTTTTTCTTTGCTCTATGATGTGTTCCATATAAATAAAAGCTGAGGACGGCTTTGTTTTCAAAAAAGGGGGGATGATGTGGACATAGATACCATAAATACATCTACAAATATTATTCAAGGCATCATTGACACAGTTGCACCTGGACCTATGACTAGAGCGCGTGTGAGACAAATAAATGATTAGGTATTGTCGCTCATTTATACTTATAATTTAACTAACGAGAATATGACATCACTCATGTGTCAACTTTCTTCTACTCGCGAGAGAAAGTGATAAAGAGTTAGAAGCTGAAAATCATTCTGTGTTGAATCTACAAGTAGCAGTGCTAATTGCATGAACAGGCTCAATCGAGCCATCCATCATGCATGCTACGTCTACAACTAACAAGTGCAAGAGAAGCAAAGAAGGATTAGATTTCATGGGCTAGAATAGGCCATGTGTCCCTGGACTTTTTGGCTGCTTAGGAAGTACACGTAGGCCCATCGCTTGAATTGGATTCGGCCCTACCTGAAGGACTCCACATTGGACACGACAGCGCGCAGTATCGACCATCAATGACGGCGCCGTCTTCAATAAATAGTTAGCTTTTGTTAAGGTTTAGACTCAAGTTTTGTTTAGAGAAGTTTAGCTTTAGCTACTTTTATTTGTCTTCGCTCATAGCGGCTAGTGCGACCATCAAGACATCCTATCGGAACTCCATCTTATGAGATTATTCCATCTAGCACATTCACAATTTTAGATTGCTTGGCTATTATTTTCTTGCATGTTCTTCGATTTGCTTGCAGGAAAAATCCTTTGTGGATAGGTCGATCACGTCGTTGGCTCGGTCGATCGCGTCGTTGGCTCGGTCGATAACGCTGTGGAGTTGGTTCAGTGATTGCCGTGGATATCAGTTGTGTACGGTTCTCCCTATATGGTTGGTAGCTGGATCATGAGGGTCAAGCACTACTGTAGGATGCTGCTAACACGACACTACGATCAGAGACCCTTCGAGAAACTGTGTGCGATGCAATAATCGCAAACTGTGCTATATGAAAACCGTCAGAAATGTATAAAACGTTTGCGATGACGGGTGCATCAAACAAGGTTCAGGTTTTATTTGTGTGTGCGATGAAGGGCATACGGTTTAGTTCAATGAACTATTTGCGATGAGGAGGAACAAAAGAAACGGGCAGCCAGATGAACGCGTGTGCGATACACAGCATACGGTTCACTCCAATGAACTGTTTGTGATTAGGCAACACAAAAGAAACGGTGAGCCAGATCAAAGGTGTGTGCGATATACGGCATGCGGTTTGCTCGGATGAACTGTTTGCGTTGAGACATGAGAACAGAAATGGTTCAACTTAACAAGATGTGTGTGATACGCGGCAAAGAGGTCTATAATCAGAAATGTGTGTGAAGAACGATAATAACACAGACGGTTGCTGCTAATAAGACGTGTGTGTTGTGTGATGGGATTGCTTACAGAACAACAACATATACACACACACACACACACTTATAAGGGCATGCTTGCATAACCAAATTAAACATCCACTTACATAGGTGGCTACTACAACCATGGCATTTGCACACAGCAAAGTAAACTATTACATGCATTATTACATAGGTGGCTCTACACACATGACATTTGCACACACACCAATAAAGTAAACTATATATTACATTCATGATTAACTAGCATAAACGATCATCTGATCATCATCTACTTCTTGTGACGCTTGCTCTGCTTGTGGCTCGATCCGGGCTCGTCGATTTGGGTAATGACGCACTTCCTCATGTCAATGATCCGCCTGTGCATCTCGTAGCATGTGTACACGCTCTTGGCCGCGAACCTGAGGTGAGGTTCATCCAGTTGCCGCATCCAGGCCTTGTGCCAGGATACGGGACTTGTTCTCTGGGCATCCTGCTTCATCTTTTCGTAGTAGGGGTCGATGATGGCCGAGGAGAGTTCAAACATGGAGTCCTGCTTCGTGCTGCACCAGACCGTGTAGTGGTCACAGATTTCGACAAGGTTCTTGCAGGCCAAGCCCGTAACACTGAGCGCTTTTACATCGTCTTTGGTTTCCATCGTGGCGAACTTGTAGTCAGTGCTATTGACAAACCTGTTGAAACGGTCGCAAGGCTCTGTGGCCATGTAGTAGTGGTAGATGAGGACATGATGGCGCACGCACAACTGGGCGACGGCAACCTTCTGATCTATGCCAGGACGACTGGCGGTGTACCAGAGGTCAATGCCAACCACCTTGTACTTGTCTCCAGCAAGCAACTGCTCAACACTGTTGATGTAGTCGTCCACCACAGCTGGGTCTTGGGTGTACACCACCGAGAGATCCGTCTCCCTCGTGTGGCTCTCCACTCTATGCTCGCCGAACTCCATTGGGGCGCTGCCGGAAATCCCCTCTCTATGTGTCGTCGTGGGTGTGCTTGTTGTGTTGTGGGGCGCGATCGAAATGTTGAAGAGACTAAGGTTATAATGGTCGCGGGAATTAAAAGGGAAGACGGACAGCCAGGAATATCTGCAGGCCCGGATGGCAGTTCTAATTTGCAGCACGTAACTCCACCGTGCCGCATGTAACTGCATCGCGTGGCAACGCGCACGGCGCAACAGCATGCATATGGGGCCCCCGACGTGATCGTGTGCATGCCCAACCACTGGCAGAGCGCGCGCGGAGGGACGCAAGCAGAGCGCTCCGCTGTTGCCTGAAGGAAAAGTTGTCCACAAGCCGAGCGCACCGACGGACGCGAGCAGAGTGCGCCAACGGACACACCAGAGCGTGTCGCGGCGCCTAACGGCGAGTACAGTGTGCTGCGATGCCTAACGGCGAGCAGATCCTACCGAGGGATGCGGGCAGAGGACGGCTCAGTGATATGTGGCAAATAAGACGAACTGTGCGAGCGATGTTGGAGACATCAAGCACGAATCATATTAGAGTTGCATGTGCGATAGATGGCAGACAGTTGATCCATCAGAGTTGTTTGTGATGGAATAAGCCGTGTGTGTTGTGGGCAAACGCTTGCTGGTGTATAACCTTAAATTTAACCAAAAAAGTGTTAATGCATGTTACAAAAATTGTATAGCTGGAAACTATGTCCAAATACGACTCCAACGATATAATCTATGGCGACATGCATTCGTATTTTATTAATTAAATCCTACTTATAAACCAGGACAGGGATATAGTTGGTAATTAAATCGTAAACGTTTTTTTATTAACTGTATGTGTACGTGTCCTCTCTTCCTCCTCTCGCATGTCTTGTCACCCCGCTGCTGCAGACGGCTTACAGCGCAAGCTTGCGCAGCGCGCGGGGGCGTTCTTTTGGCCAAACGATGGTGCCAATGAATCGTCGGTGAGCCCGTTCCCATGCAACCTCGCAGGTTCCCGCGCAAGCTTCCCGCTCGACTCGGTAAAATCCCCCAAAATCCCAATGCTTGTCAGCCTGCTATAAAAACCCTCACGGCCGGCGAGTCTTGCGTCACATTTTCCCCTCCCTCCCTGTAGCTTATCTTGTCTACTTCTCCCACAATTGCCAATGGCACTGGTCCGTCGTCATCGCTCAGCCACTCCGCCATCATCAGAGGATAGCTCCAGTTGGGAGGCTACACCGCAGCGGCGGCGCAGTCCCCGGTGTCGGTGTCAAAACCGGCGGATCTCAGGTAGGGGGTCCTAAACTGTGTGTCTAGGATCGATGGTAACAGGAGACGGGGGTCACAATGTTTACCCAGGTTTGGGCCCTCGCTATGGAGGTAATACCCTACTTCCTTCTTGATTGATCTTGATGAATATGAGTATTACAAGAGTAGATCTACCACGAGATTGTAATGGCTAAACCCTAAAAGTCTAGCCTGACTATGATTATGAGGATCTATCTACGGACCTAGCCTTCTGGTTTATATAGACACGGGAGGGATCTAGGGTTACACAAGGTCGGTTACAGAGAAAGGAATCTTCATATTTGGTCGCCAAGCTTGCCTTCCACGCCAAGGAGAGTCCTATCCGGACACGGGTAGAGTCTTCGATCTTTGTATCTTTACAGCCCATCCAGCCCATATCCAATAGATCGGACACCCGAGGACCCCTTAGTCCAGGACTCCCTCAGTAGCCCCTAAACCAGGCTTCAATGACGATGTGTCCAACGCGCAGATTGTCTTCGGCACTACAAGGCGGGTTCCACTTTCCGAATACTCCAAGATAGTCTTCGGATAAAACGAAGGTGTCCGGATCTGCAACACAAGTACCACACGACTGCAGGGAATATAATATTTCATGAGTCCCATCTGCCGACAACTTTTTGCAAGATGACATCACGTCTGTCCGGTCATTATATTGAACCGTTTTTGTCCGCCGTTCCGCATTTCGAGATGCAGTTTTCATTGGCACGTCTTGTCAAAGCAGAGATCATGTCCCCTTATTGCGGGATTCTCATTAATACGGGCTTGGGTAACCCAACCGTGTCGTTTACACAGCCCTTGGGAATAGGCGATTTTAGGGCGAGTGGGGAAGCGTTCAATATTCACTGCCTTTATAAGGGGATAAGGATTCCCCTTCTTCTCCCATGCCTTCTCTCTTCCTCTGCCCTTCCACTCTTGAGCTCTAGCGCCCAAGTTCTCATCTTTCCCCACTCGAGCAAGCACTCAACCATGTCCGGATCCGGAGGTCAAGGCAAGTGGATGGCCTCCTCCGTCAAGGAGAAGGACATTACCGAGTTCGGGCGTCCGGGTACCTGGCGAAGGAAATCGCCCATGGTCTTCCAACCAAGGGACAACTCGTCCCCACACCGAAGCCCAATGAGAGGGTGGTATTCATCCCTCCTTTCCTCCGCGGCTAGGGTTTCCACTCCACCCTTTCATCCGCGGGCTGATGTTCTATTACGGGCTAGACTTCCATGATCTAGCCCCGAACTCTTTCCTCAACATCTCAGCGTTCATCGTCATGTGCGAGGCCTTCCTCCGCATCCAACCCCACTTCGGGCTGTGGCTCAAGGTCTTCAACGTGAAGCCGAAGGTGGTGGATGGCCAGCACGTGGAATGCGGAGGCGCCATGGTGAGCAAGCTGACCAATGTCTCCTGGCCGAAAGGCACTTTCGTGGAGACTGTCAAGGAATGGCAGAAACTATGGTTCTACATTACAGTGGGCCGCAACTGCCGAATTCAACTCCGGCGCTCCAATGCGACTCACCTCCTGGGTTGAGAAGAGCTCGAATTGGTCTTCATCAGACGCGATGATAGCGCTTCAGACGCACGTTCAAAGCATGGTGGATAAAGATATCAAGCTCGCCGATGTAATCTAGGTGATGCTAGTTCGTCAGATTCTCCCATGCCAAAGCTGAAGTCGCCCTTTATGGGATTTTAATCCGAAGAAGCACCAAACCCTGAAGAGACTCTTCGAAACTACTGAAGAAGATGCTTGGAAGTTGCTCTTCAAAGGCAACGAGACACCGCCTGCCATAGACTCGGACCACGGGCACGACATTACCCACCTCGCCAACGAGGTAAGTCTTTAACACATCCTCTACATATGGTGGTCCATCCTCTTGGGCCTCAAGTCGCATCTGGGTCTTGAGCCATTAATAGGCTTGCCATGACCCGCCATCTTCATTTACAAGTCACCAGTGGTATGACTCGGCTCCTCCTGGGTAGGTCATACCCAGTAGTTATATCCCCAACAGGACTCAATGTGATCTTGGATCACTTAAATAGAAATGAAGAGTCTTGAGCTTTTGCCAATCTTTGTCCTTATCATTTTGAGGGGTCAACATCTCTAGTACATGCCATGACAATCATTGAAAATCATGAAATATTTATCTTGAATGGATATTAGTTCAATGAGCTATATGTTGTTATGAATTATCGATATTGATACGTCTCCGTCGTATCTACTTTTCCAAACACTTTTGCCCTTGTTTTGGACTCTAACTTGTATGATTTGAATGGAACTAACCCGGACTGACGCTGTTTTCAGCAGAATTGCCATGGTGTTGTTTTATGTGCAGAAAACAAATATTCTCGGAATGACCTGAAACTCCACGGAACATCTTAGAAAAAACGATAAAAAATCCTCGCCAAAGATGAAGACCAGGGGGCCCACACCCTTCTCACGATGGTGGGGGGCGCCCCCCCCCCCCCCCCGGGCGCGCCCCCTACCTCATGGGCCCCATGGAAACCCTCCGACGCCAACTCCAACTCTATATATTTGCTTTCGGAGAGAAAAAAATCAGAGAGAAGAAATCATCGCGTTTTACGATACGGAGCCGCCGCCAAGCCCTAAAACCTCTCGGGAGGGCTGATCCGGAGTCCGTTCGGGGCTCCGGAGAGGGGGATTCGTCGCCGTCGTCATCATCAACCATCCTCCATCACCAATTTCATGATGCTCACCGTCGTGCGTGAGTAATTCCATCGTAGGCTTGCTGGACGGTGATGGGTTGGATGAGATTTATCATGTAATCGAGTTAGTTTTGTTATGGTTTGATCCCTAGTATCCACTATGTTCTGAGATTGATGTTGCTATGACTTTGCTATGCTTAATGCTTGTCACTAGGGCCCGAGTGCCATGATTTCAGATCTGAACCTATTATGTTTTCATGAATATATGTGAGTTCTTGATCCTATCTTGCAAGTCTATAGTCACCTACTATGTGTTATGATCCGGCAACCCCGAAATGACAATAATCGGGACCACTCCCGGTGATGACCATAGTTTGAGGAGTTCATGTATTCACTATGTGCTAATGCTTTGTTCCGGTTCTCTATTAAAAGGAGGCCTTAATATCCCTTAGTTTCCAATAGGACCCCACTGCCACGGGAGGGTAGGACAAAAGATGTCATGCAAGTTCTTTTCCATAAGCACATATGACTATATACGGAATACATGCCTACATTACATTGATGAATTGGAGCTAGTTCTGTGTCACCCTATGTTATGACTATTACATGATGAACCACATCCGGCATAATTATCCATCATTGATCCGGTGCCTACGAGTTTTCCATATACTGGTTTACGCTTATTTACTTTTCTGCTGCTACTGTTACAATCACTACAAAATACCAAAAACATTGCTTTTGTTGTCTTTACTTTTGTTACCGCTACCACCACTATCATATTACCTTGCTACTAAACACTTTGCTGCAGATATTAAGTTTCCAGGTGTGGTTGAATTGACAACTCAGCTGCTAATACTTGAGAATATTCTTTGGCTCCCCTTGTGTCGAATCAATAAATTTGGGTTGAATACTCTACCCTCTAAAGCTGTTGCGATCCCCTATACTTGTGGGTTATCAAGACTAATTTCTGGCGCCGTTGTCGGGGAGCATAGCTCTATTCTTTGAGTCACTTGGGATTTATATCTGCTGGACACTATGAAGAACTTGAGAGATCCAAAAACCAAGATCTATCCCTCAACTACGAGGGGAGGTAAGGAACTGCCATCTAGCTCTGCACTTGATTCACCTTCTGTTATGAGTAAGTTAGCGACACCTACACCTGCTTCTGCTATTCGTTCTGATATGTCGCATGTTATTGATGATGCTACTTCTGCTATGCATGATACTTATGATGAAACTGCTTCTATGCCTGATACTACTGTGCCCCTTGTTGAATTTCTTGATGAACAAATTTCTAGGGCTAGAGAAAAAGAAATTATTGAATCTGAATACGATGATGATAGTGATGATGAAAATATGCATGTTATTCCTGAGGGCTATCTTTTTGACATGGAATCTTCTGCCGCTATTTTAGCTTGCAAGGATAGATATGAGCTTAAGAGGTTATTAATTAAATGGAACAAAGAATCAGTTAGAGATAAAATGAAACCCGACCCTGCTTTTGCTACTTCACCTATTTGTGTTCCTGATAAGGATTATGAATTCTCTGTTGATCCTGATATAATTACTTTGGTTGGATCTGATCCGTTTTATGGCTATGAATCTGAAACTGTTGTGGCACATCTTACTAAGTTAAGTGATATAGCTGCCCTATTCACTAATGATGAGAGATCATGTTACTTTTATATACTCAAAATATTTCCGTTCTCATTAAAGGGTGATGCTGAGATATGGTTTAATTCTCTTGATCCTGGTTGTGTGCTTAGTCCCCAGGATATGATTTATTACTTCTCTGCTAAATATTTCCCTGCTCATAAGAAACAAGCTGCTTTGAGGGAAATATACGACTTTGTGCAAATTAAAGAAGAGAGTCTCCCACAAGCTTGGGGGAGGCTTCTCAAGTTACTTAATGCTTTGCCTGATCATCCTCTTAAGAAACCTGAAATACTTGATATCTTTTATAATGGACTAACCGATGCTTCCAGAGATTACCTGGATAGTTGTGCTGGTTCTCTTTTCAGGGAAAGAACACCCGATGAAGCTGAAATTCTATTGAATAATTTGTTGACAAATGAAAATAATTGGGCACCTCCTGAGCCAGCTCCTGCTCCAATTACTGAACCTATTCTTAAAACAACTCCGAAGAAGAGAGGTGTTCTATTCCTCAGTCCCGAAGATATGCAAGAGGCAAAGAAATCTATGAAAGAAAAATGTATTAAAGCTGAAGACGTTAAGAATTTACCTCCTATTAAAGAAATACATGGTCTTAATATACCACCTGTTGAAGAAACATATGATCTCAATTCTTTATTTATTGAAGAACCTCCTGATCCCTATATCCCGACACAGGTAGTAAAGGTAAATTCTCTCTATAGATATGATAAAGCTGAAGTCACTCCTACTAAAATTGCTAGCCAGTGCTTGGATGAGTTTGATAACTTTATGTTTAAGCAAGACAACTTCAATGCTTATTTTGGTAGACAATTAAAAGAAAATGCTTATATGATTAGACGCTTGGGTGATTATATGGCTAATATTAAAGGTGAACTTAAACTTGTTAGCAAACATTCTTCTATGGTTACCATGCAAGTAGAACAAGTACTTAAAGCTCAAAAAGAAGTGCTTGATGAAATGAATAGTAAGAAAAATGATTATGTTGTTAGAGTGGCTACTAGAACTGGTAGAATGAATCAGGAACCTTTGTATCCTGAAGGCCACCTTAAGAGAATCGAGCAAGATTCTCAGAGAAATAATATTGATGTTCCTAGTTCTTCTAAAAAGAAGAAGAAAAAAAATGATAGAACTGTGCAAACTTCTAGTGAACCTATTGCTGAACCACCTGATAATCCAAATGATATCTCTATGTATGATGCTGAAACACAATCTGGTAATGAACATGAACCTAATGAAAATATTAATGATAATGTTCATGATGATGCTCAACCTAGTAATGGCAATGATGTAGAAATTGAACCTGTTGTTAATCTTGATAACCCACAATCAAAGAATCAACGTTATGATAAAAGAGACTTTGTTGCTAGGAAACAGGTAAAGAAAGGGAACCTTGGGTTCAGAAACCCATGCCTTTTCCTCCGAAACCATCCAAGAAAAAGGATGACGAGGATTTTAAGCGCTTTGCTACAATGATTAGGCCTATCTTTTTGCGTATGAGATTAACTGATGTGCTCAAAACAAATACTTATGCTAAATATATGGAAGATATCATTACTAATAAAAGAAAGATACCGGAAGCTGAAATTTCCACCATGCTTGCTAATTATACTTTTAAGGGTGTAATACCAAAGAAACTTGGAGACCCCGGAGTACCTACTGTACCTTGCTCCATTAAAAGAAATTATATTAAAACTGCTTTATGTGATCTTGGAGCCGGTGTTAGTGTTATGCCTCTCTCTTTATATCGTAGACTTGACTTGAATAAGCTGACACCTACTGAAATATCTTTGCAAATGGCTGATAAATCAACGGCTATACCTGTCGGTATTTGTGAGGATGTGCCTGTTTTGGTTGCAAACGTTACTATTTTAACAGACTTTGTTATACTTGATATTCCCAAGGATGATAGTATGTCTATTATTCTTGGAAGACCTTTTCTTAATACTGCAGGGGCTGTTATTGATTGCAACAAAGGCAATGTCACTTTTCATGTTAATAGTAATGAGCATACGGTACACTTTCCAAGGAAACAACCTCAAGTTCATAGTATCAACTCTATTGGAAAAATTCCATCGATTATATTTGGAGGTTTTGAATTTCCTCTTCCTACTGTCAAGAAGAAATATGATATACTTATTATAGGGGATGTGCATATCCCTGTTGAGGTAACTTAGTGTTATTCGAAATTTCTCCGGTTTCATGATTATCGGAATGAGTTTGTTAACAAGACTTGATCAACCTTGTTAGTGGATTCTTTTTGATGAGCATGAGATGGATGAAACTAGAAGCACAAACTTCTGTACCCCACTTCTACTTTCTGTTATTTATATTAAATAAAGTAAAAAAAATAGTATTTTCAGTCTATTTCCTGGCTTATCCGTGCAATATAAAAATATCCCGAAAATAGAAGTCCTCAGAATGCCATGCCAATTTAATATGATTTTTTCAGGAATATTTGAGGATTTACTGTGCAAAAATTACTGCGGGAGGAGCTGCCACCTGGCCACGAGGGTGGTGGGCGCCCCCCCTATAGGGCGCGCCCCCCTGCCTCGTGGGCCCACGGTGCCCCTCCTCCACTTATCCCAGCACCCATCTTCTTCCTCTGTCTCACACAAACCCGAAAAACCAACTCAAGCACGAGTTCCAGCCACTTTTGTTGTGATTTTCGATCTCCTTGCTCAAAGCACCTCTTGCAAAACTGCTTGGGGAGATTGTTTCTTGGTATGTGACTCCTCCATTGGTCCAATTAGTTTTTGTTCTAGTGCTTTATTCTTTGCAAATTTGTGCTGCATAGGTGACCATGTTCTTGAGCTTGCATGTCAAATTTATATGGTTCCAAGTAGTTCTAATGCTTGATATAGGCTCTAGGCACTTGTAGGAGTAGTTGCTATCAGTTTTATTGAGTTTGGTTTACTTTTATTTTGAAGTTACTAAAAATTCAGATTATTTCAGAAAAATAATGAGGGGATTTTTGAGGGGCTCATCGAGCCAAAGCTCGAAGGAAAAGGCACCGAAGCCTAAGTATAATTTGCCGCGCACCGCGGAGATTCGAGCGTGTGAATGGCCTTCTGAAGATTTCTTGAGAGCAGACGGTATCTATGAAGATTTTCATGAATTGGCTCACAATGCAGGCCTCACCGCTTTCCTCCACGACCAATGCGATCAGTATCTCTTACTCACAAATACTTTTGTGCAAAACTTTCATTTTCATTCTAGGAACTCACCACCTACGGTGGAGTTTCATTTATATGATAAGCATAAGGAGATGTCACTTTATGATTTCTGTCGGATTTGTTTAGTCCCTTTTGAGGGCAAGACAGAAGAACCACATCATGATGATGTGGCTGGGTTTGTTGATACTATCACTATAGGAGAAACTAGAAAGGTTTCCGATGCACGAATACTAGCATACCTTTTCCTGTTTTACGTTCCTTTGCATTATTTGCTAGTCGTTGTTTAATTGGACGCGGAAACTGTGGAAACCTTAGCATTCCTGATATAATTATTCTGCACCATGGTTTATACAGTGATAACACTTTTAGTATGGGCGGTATTATTGCTAGACGGTTAAGTATGAACCATACTAAGGGTCCCATCTTTGGAGGCGTCTATGCCACATGCCTAGCTGCACATTTTAACATACCTATTAGGCATGCTGAGAAGGAAGAAAAGGTGCTGCCCCGTGTTTATCTAGATCATAAAAGTATGGTGGCACATGATTTTATTGTTAAGAATAGGGCAGGAGAGCTTAAATATCAATTGTTCTTTAACAAACACCATCCTGAGACTATTATCCTGCCTGCTCCTTCTTTGTTTAATTTTGTAGGACCCTACCTTGTTACGTGGGCTGCCGTCCAAGCTTACAAGAATCCTGCACCAGCCCCGGAACAGGAACCACAAGACGAACCTCCACGACAATCTGTTTATTCTCGGGATCCAGAGATGACTGTCAGCCAGTGGCAGTCAGAGTCTTCTTCTTCATCACAGTACGACCCCAACAACTATTATTATGGATATCCGCCAGGCCAGCCGTGACCATAGACCAACTTAGGCCAAAAGCCTAAGCTTGGGCGAGTACGTATTTCTCACCGACATTACATTTATGTTCACACACACTCATTGCTAGATGTCGGTGCTCATACTTTTTCACTGTAATATCCATGCTAGTTTAGCTTCCTTTTCCTGCTTTCTTGTGTGTTCGCTAAACCTTAAGAAAAACCAAAAAAAATAGTAGTAGTTTATTTTTCTGCTGTAGTAGTAATAATTAAAAAGAAAACCCAAAAATATTTCCCGTTCTTCTTTTGCTTGTTGGGAGCTTTCCCGTGTAAATAGTTTTATTTCTTTTCTTTTCTTTGGGGGTCAGTAGGAGAAGACCATAATTAAATTGTTGAAGTGGCTCTTATATGCATTATTGTTGATTTAACCAAGAGCCCATATTGTCTTGTCTTCTCCTGTTTATTGAATGCTCGCAGATTCCAGCTTAGTCCAATGCACGTACACTCTTATTATTATTCACACCATTCGGTCGTGCAAGTGAAAGGCAATTATGATGATATAGGATGGACTGACTGAGATGAGAAAAGCTGGTATGAACTCGGCCTCTTTTGTTTTTGTAAATATGATGAGTCCCTCGTTCTTGATTCAGCTTATTATGAATAAACATGTTTGCAATGACAATTAGAGATCATAGTTGCTTGTGCCATGCTTGATTAGCTATGAGTTATAATGGTTTACCTTGTGTGCCAACATGCTATTGAGATGATTATGATGTGGTATGATGGGGTGGTATCCTCCTTTGAATGATTTAAGTGACTTGACTTGGCACATGTTCACGCATGTAGTTGAAACAAATCAACATAGCCTTCACGATATTTATGTTCATGGTGGATTATATCCTACTCATGCTTGCATCCAATGTTTATTAATTTTAATGCATGTACATGGCTGTTGTCGCTCTCTAGTTGGTCGCTTCTCAGTCTTTTGCTAGCCTTCACTTGTACTAAGCGGGAATACTGCTTGTGCATCCAATCCCTTAAACCCCAAAGTTATTCTAGATGAGTCCACCATACCTTCCTATATGCGGTATCTACCTGCCATTCCAAGTAAATTTGTATGTGCCAAACTCTAAACCTTCAAATAAACATTCTGTTTTGTATGCTCGAATAGCTCATGTAGCAACCAAGGTTGTCCTTATCTTCTGTGTTAGGCGGGTTATTCTCAAGAGGAGTGGACTCCGCTCGTCACTCACGAGAAAATGGCTGGTCACCGGGATGCCCAGTCCCATGCTTTATGCAAACTATATCAAAATTAATTGCAAACCAAACTCCCCCTGGGACCTGATGTATGTTGGAGGCACTCGTTGTTTCGAGCAAGCCATGGATTGATGTTTGTTGGTGGAGGGGGAGTATAAACTTTACCATTCTGTTTGGGAACCGCCTATAATGTGTTTAGCATGGAAGATATCGCCATCTCTTAGTTGTTATGTTGACAATGAAAGTATACCGCTCAAAATACAATTTATCTCTATTTCTGGCACCTCTACAAATCCCTGCTTCCCTCTGCGAAGGGCCTATCCATTTACTTTTATGTTGAGCCATCAGCCTCTTATTAAAAAGCACTAGCTGGAGAGCACAGCAGTCATTTGCATTCATCACTGTTAATTTATATTGGGTGTGACTATGATTGGATCTCTTTTACCATGAATTACAATGTCTAGTCAGTCCTTGATCTTTAAAGGTGCTCTGCATTTATGTTTTGCGGTCTCAGAAAGGGCTAGCGAGATACCATCTTGTTATATCATATTATGATTGTTTTGAGAAAGTGTTGTCATCTGAGATTTATTATTATGACTTGCTAGTTGATTATGCTATTGATATGAGTAATTATGAGACCTGAGAATTATTGCAAATGTGGTTAGTTATGATCTATCCTTAAAACTTGAATGCTGGCTTGACATAGTTACAACAACAAGAGCAAACAGAGTTTGTAAAAGTTTTTCTTTCTTTCTTTCAGTTTGTCAACTGAATTGCTTGAGGACAAGCAAGGGTTTCAGCTTGGGGGAGTTGATACGCCTCTACTTTTCCAAACACTTTTGCCCTTGTTTTGGACTCTAACTTGTATGATTTGAATGGAACTAACCCGGACTGACGTTGTTTTTAGCAGAAATGCCATGGTGTTGTTTTATGTGCAGAAAACAAATATTCTCGGAATGACCTGAAACTCCACGGAACATCTTAGAAAAAACAATAAAAAATCCTTGCCAAAGATGAAGACCAGGGGGCCCACACCTTTCTCACGAGGGTGCCCCCCCTAGGGTGCGCCCCCTACCTCGTGGGCCCCCTAGAAACCCTCCGACGCCAACTCCAACTCTATATATTTGCTTTCGGAGAGAAAAAATCAGAGAGAAGAAATCATCGCGTTTTACGATACGGAGCCGCCGCCAAGCCCTAAAACCTCTCGGGAGGGCTGATCCGGAGTCCGTTCGGGGCTCCGGAGAGGGGGATTCGTCGCCGTCGTCATCATCAACCATCCTCCATCACCAATTTCATGATGCTCACCGTCGTGCGTGAGTAATTCCATCGTAGGCTTGCTGGACGGTGATGGGTTGGATGAGATTTATCATGTAATCGAGTTAGTTTTGTTATGGTTTGATCCCTAGTATCCACTATGTTCTGAGATTGATGTTGCTATGACTTTGCTATGCTTAATGCTTGTCACTAGGGCCCGAGTGCCATGATTTCAGATCTGAACCTATTATGTTTTCATGAATATATGTGAGTTCTTGATCCTATCTTGCAAGTCTATAGTCACCTACTATGTGTTATGATCCGGCAACCCCGAAATGACAATAATCGGGACCACTCCCGGTGATGACCATAGTTTGAGGAGTTCATGTATTCACTATGTGCTAATGCTTTGTTTCGGTTCTCTATTAAAAGGAGGCCTTAATATCCCTTAGTTTCCAATAGGACCCCACTGCCACGGGAGGGTAGGACAAAAGATGTCATGCAAGTTCTTTTCCATAAGCACATATGACTATATACGGAATACATGCCTACATTACATTGATGAATTGGAGCTAGTTCTGTGTCACCCTATGTTATGACTGTTACATGATGAACCGCATCCGGCATAATTATCCATCATTGATCTGGTGCCTACGAGTTTTCCATATACTGGTTTATGCTTATTTACTTTTCCACTGCTACTGTTACAATCACTACAAAATACCAAAAACATTACTTTTGTTGTCTTTAGTTTTGTTACCACTACCACCACTATCATATTACCTTGCTACTAAACACTTTGCTGCAGATACTAAGTTTCCAGGTGTGGTTGAATTGACAACTCAGCTGCTAATACTTGAGAATATTCTTTGGCTCCCCTTGTGTCGAATCAATAAATTTGGATTGGATACTCTACCCTCGAAACTGTTGCGATCCCCTATACTTGTGGGTTATCAGATACCACCCGGGGATTGGTTGCACTTTCAGTCTCCCCCATTTTGGTAATTGATGACAACATATCATTGGTACGCGTCGGTGCTATACAAACGGTTTTTAACCCCTTTCCGTGACAACATTTGGAACCATAGCCTAATGAGTGATGGCGATAGGGGTCCTTCCCACACGACCTAGAAACCATCAGGGATATGCCCTCCTAGCACACACGCTCGGCAAAATGAGGTCGTGTGCAACCGGCGGGTGCTCAAATATAGAAATACGTACAGTAGAGCTAAAAATACAATTATACAGGCGAAATTGTTTTCGGTCGCAAGTACATACCACAAAGTCAGTCCCTGCTAAACGTTTCCGGTCGTATGTACATCCCACATAGTCACTCCAAGGAAAACGTTTCCATTCACAGGTACATCACACATAATTTTTCCCGTTAAATCGTTTGTGATAGCGTTTCCATTGCACACGATATTAAAAAATTTATCGTTTGCGTTACTGAATGCATCACATAGGGTCCATAGAAGAAACTTGTAACACCCCAGATGTAATTTACCTTATCTGTACTCCAACTCTTGCCATTTCCGGCCTAAGTTATTTTATTTTCCTCGGTGTCGGGTTTTTGTCTCCGTGTGTTGTTGCCTTTGTCATGCATCTCATATCATGTCATCATGTGCATTGCATTTGCATACGTGTTTGTCTCATGCATCCGAGCATTTTCCCCGTTGTCCGTTTTGCATTCTGGCGCTCCTATCTCCTCTGGTGGTCTTTTCTACCTCTTTTCATGTGTGGGGGTTAAACATTTCCGGATTGGACCGAGACTTGTCATGCAGCCTTGGTTTACTACCGGTAGACCGCCTGTCAAGTTTTGTACCATTTGGACTTCGTTTGATACTCCAAGGTTAACCGAGGGACCGAGAAGGCCTCGTTCGTGTTGCAGACCAACACCCTTCCAATTTGGTCCAAAACCCACCAAAAATGTTTCCATCATCTAGAGCGTTCGATCATGATCGCGTGGCCGCAAACCGTGCTCAATTTGGAGCCTCCTAGCTCCTCCTACCTATAAAAAGGCATCCCCTCTCGAAATCCCGAATCCCCTCCTTCGAAAAAACCCTAGAAGATCCATCTCCGCACGCGGACACGTCCGCCCGCGCCGGACCAAATTGCGGCTGCCAACCAGGGCCTGCCACGTGTCCCCGGCCGGCCTCCTCCGCTGCGGCCCACGGGAGCCCGCAACCGGCCCCCGTGGCCCAGATCTGCTCCGCCGCCCCGCGCCTCTTCCCCGCCACCCGGTCCTCGACGCGCCGCCGTCTTCGCCCCGTACGCCGGCCGCCTCCGCCGCCCGCCAGCTCGCCGGCTGCCGCCGCCAAGATGCCTCCTCGTCGCCTCCTCGCACCGGCAGACGCTGCCAGCGCCGCCCGCGGCCACCTCGGCGTCTGTGCCCGCCGGCGCCGCCTCCTCGCCGCCCCCCGTCGCCGGCACGCGCCGCCCCAGCCGTACTCTTCTTCTCCGGCGACCTCGCCCACGTCCGGCGACCTCAACGCCACGGGTGAACAGTAACCGCCAGATCCACCGCTACAGTGCCAAACCCTAGATCCACTAGGGTTGACTTTCCCCTCTCCCTTATTTTTTTGCAATCTTCATCATGTCGTATCTACATCCGTATCTCCAATTTGCGCGTGTAGCATATCAAAATGTTCGCCTCGACGAGTACATCATTTCATCTCATTGCATCATTTTCATTTCAGGTCATCTTGATTCCCTAAATGCTGTTGGAAGAGGGCTATGTGATGAATTTATCAGATCTGTTCCATCAAATGGCATTTTGTCATTTTTGCCATGATTTATGTGTGCATGCTATGATCCTGAGATCTACATGTGTTTTGTTATATGCCATGCCATCTTTATAGAGGTGCTTGCCATGTATTTTTGTGACATTTGTGGTGACTAGCACAAGCTTGCAAAGTAGCGTAATCGGTAATGCTGATTTCAGAGACTTAGAATTTCTCCAAGTCCTTGTCCTGATTTTGTCGTTATGCCATATGTTCATGTTGTTTCCTAGTGATCCATGCCTCTTTTTAGGATGATCAGTAAGGATGTTTTGTTATCATTGTGGTGCTCTATCCATCCATGTCTTTGTTTGCATTTATGGAGCACCCTAGCTTGAGTCAATCGAGTTCTACTTTTGCTATATCGTGAATCCTGGCAGATTGTTGACATGATTAGCGATTTTGCCGAGGATGTTGCTATTGATCCGTGGATGCTATGTTGTTGTTCTTGCCATGTCTAGCTTCTATGCTATGTATTCTTGATGGGTGTATGCTTAGTTTGTCATGCCATGCTCTGTAGTGAGTGCATCGAGCTCGTAAACATGCCTACTCGGTAACTGATTTGCATGCTCCAGTTTTTCACTAAAGTCTGAGATCTGTTTATGTTTTTGCCATGTTCACATGCTTGCAATTGTATTTTCTGATCCCTTTTGGCTCAAGGTCACTAAGGGACTTTTGTTAAGTGCTTTGAGTGGCTTCATGTCATGCCTTGCTTTGCCATGTCATGCCTCACCTTTCCAGTGGCACTCTTGGATTTCCAAGTTGAGGCCAGGTTCAATCATTCCTTGTCAAATCTCGCATATGCATCACATACCGCATCCCGCATAGCATACCATGTTTGCATCATGTTGTTTGAGCATTGCACGTGGTTGATTGTGTTCCGTTTGCTTGTTGTTCTTGTTTGGGTAGAGCCGGGAGACGAGTTCGCGAACGAGGAGCCCATTGAGTTCGCTTACGAGGATCAAGTCAACTCTGACAACTTTGCAGGCAAGATGATTGTCGGTGTCAAAACTGGCGGATCTCGGGTAGGGGGTCCCGAACTGTGTGTCTAGGCCGGATGGTAACAGGAGGCAAGGGACACGAAGTTTTACCCAGGTTCAGGCCCTCTCGATGGAGGTAAAACCCTACGTCCTGCTTGATTATTATTGATGATATGGGTAGTACAAGAGTAGATCTACCACGAGATCAGAGAGGCTAAACCCTAGAAGCTAGCCTATGGTATGATTGTTGATGTGTATGTTGTCCTACGGACTAAAACCCTCCGGTTTATATAGACACCAGAGAGGGTTAGGGTTACATAGAGTTGGTTACAATGGTAGGAGATCTGAACATCCGTATCGCCAAGCTTGCCTTCCACGCCAAGGAAAGTCCCTTCCGGACATGGGACGGAGTCAATCTTGTATCTTCATAGTCCAGGAGTCCGGCTGAAGGTATAGTTCGGCTATCCGAACACCCCCTAATCCAGGACTCCCTCAGTAGCCCCCGAACCAGGCTTCAATGACGATGAGTCCGGCGCGCAGATTGTCTTCGGCATTGCAAGGCGGGTTCTCCTCCAAATTCCGTGTACCTATTTGAATAAAGTCCGGTTTCTTGTAGATGTTGCGCTCCTTGGCTTCTACGCCCAATAATGGCCGTCTCCCACATGTCAAACGAATATGAAAAGTCTGAGTGTTTTTACGTTCACACCCCTAGCCGCGTAAATGAGCTGCCCTACTTAAGGGGACGAGGATTTAGATCCAATCCACACCTTCTCCCATCCACAAGTGTTCATCAGAGCGCATCCGACAAAGGTCCATTCCACCATGGCCAGCCGCCGCAACTCCTCCGCTCGCCCTTCTAGCCCTAAGCCTGGATATTGGGAGAGATGTTCTACTCCGCATAGCGAGCTAGTGACGCTCCAGACCAAGGGATTTCTCCCCCGGCCTATATGGTCCCGGTTCGAGCCGGTCTTACCGTCTACAACGGCGGAGAGCAAGCAGAGAATGCCCCTAATCCATCCAAAGGAGAGCGGGTGTGCCTTGTCCCTTACTTAATAAGTGGGCTCGGATTTCCCATCCACCCATTTCTCCGGGGGCTGCTGGAGTTCTACGGCCTCCAGCTACATCATCTCATGCCTGCCTCAGTATTGCATATCGCGGGCTTTCTAGCCCTCTGCGAGCTGTTCTTGGGTATTGAAGCTCATTTCGGACTGTGGAAGGAGCTATTTTGCCTCGTGCCCCGTTCCAAGAAAGGGTCAATGTATCAAGTGGGCGGAGCCGAAGTATGGCGCATCGCCGGGACCGGATATCTGTCCGGAACCCCAAAGAAGGCGTCCGAAGATTGGCCCTCGGAATGGTTCTATATAGAAGACGTCCCGCTACCGGATCCTGTCCAGATCGGCCTCCCAGAATTCGATAGTGCTCCCTTAAAGAAGCGCCTAAGCTGGCGTCCACGAAGCCCTCAAAGGGAAAGTGATAGGAACATCGTTTACCTGATGGGCCGAATAAGATTGTTGGCCCATTCCGTACTAACCATGATCGGAGTTATGGCCGAATGCATCATGCGGGGGGTGCAGCCGCTTCAGTATAGAAGTCACCCCATGTGGGATTTCAACGGGGAGGACGACGCCACCCGCTACGGCCGTAAAGGGCCGGATTTAGTTGCCGCTCTATTAAAGATCTTGTCCACTTTGTACAAGGGAGAGGAGGAATTTCTCCGCGTCAACCCACAGGGTGGATTCTCTATGCACAATCCCCCAAGCTGGGTAAGTGGTCGCATTTACTTGCTCATCTGTTTAGTGTTCCCATTGTTAAATACTTAGTCTGATGACTTCACCACAGGAACTGCGCCGGGCTGTTAAGGAAATAAGCAGCCCGCCTCCACAACCCGAGGACCCAGGACGGTCTCTCGACCCGGCCTCTCAAGAGGATCCGGACATATCTGTGGAGCTGATTGATGGAGTGTTCCATCAATTGAGCGTGGACAACGCCTTGGTGGCCATTACGGCTGATTACCCAGGGCTAATCCCGACGCCCCAGGTACTTGAGATCGAAGTCCCAGTACCCCGGATAGGGGTCCGTCCATGCGTGTTCAATTTCCTGACTGCAACCGAACTCTGCAGGGGAGGTTTTTTAGGCGGAAGGCCGAACCTGTGGCGACAAGCCAACGAGGGGCCGCAGGGCCCCGTGGGAAGAAAAGAGGTGCAGTCCGGACCGAGGCATCAGCGCAAAGGTATGGCGCGCCCCTTTATCCCAGTTGTTATACCTTCGAGGCACATTTGACACTCGTGCCCTCTTCAGGACAAAGAGACCTCGCCGGACTATCCGGAGAGGCTGCCAATCGCGCCTCCACCAGCCAGGCTCCAAAGCCTGGTCCGGGGGCGGAGGCGAACGCAAGGCGTGTGCCGGACGTTCCTCCGATGGAGGATGTGGACGGGTTGTCTGCCACCAACTCTGAGGTGGAAAGCGCCATGAACCACAGGCGTTGCCGGACAATTCTTCGTGACGCTTGCTTCTCCCAAGAGGCGTTAGATGCCTTCAATTCGGGAGATGCGCACCTCCGTGCCGCTCAAAATGGTCTAGCGAGAGCCACCGAGCAATATGTAAAAGACATACGGGTAAGAAAATTTTGGTAAATATATATGTAGCAGTAGCCCTCGAGACTTGAAACAGTTAAAATAACTGGTTTAAGGATCATTTGATATGCAGGTTCTTACAGAAAAGAATTCCCTACTGTCCCAGGAGCTGGAAGAGTGCAAAGCCCAACTGGAGGCCGCACTAGCCGCGGCAGGGGAGCCTAAGGAGGCCCCCTCTGGTAATATACATTTCGAAAGATAAGTATTTTGCGAAGCACAGCTTTGGTGCGAATCTGACAAATAAAATTGCAGATGGCGCCGGATTGAATCCAGAAAAGCAACATCTCCTACGCCAGCTAAAGGCTGGTGAGAGGGTGCTATTAAAGGTGATGGGGGAGAAGAACGTTCTCCAAGATGCCAACACCCGGCTGGGCGTCGAGCTGAAAGACGTTCGTGCCCAGCTACCAGACTCCGTGAAGGAGAATCAGCGGCTTCGGCGTGGCATATTTAGTAAGTGCTTGAACGAACCTTTTGAAAGAAAGTTCGGCGGGGAAGTCGACTGACAGAGCAATGTCTGTAGGTGTGTTAATAGGTCGTCTGACGGAGGAGATGCCCGGTTCTACGGGTGACCTTCTTCTCGAGCTCTCGCAACTGCTCGATCGAGTTCGGCAGGCGATGTGAGGTGACGCCCAGGCCCTGTGGCCATCCGTCTCCATGCCCGAAGGTATTGGAGAGCTTGCGGAGAAGCTAAAGGGAGCACAGCGGCGCTTCCAGTTGTGGAAGATATCAGCCTGCCGTCAAGGTGCTAGGGAGGCCTAGGCCATGGTGAAGATGCGGTACTCAAAGGCTGACCCCAACCACATGGCCGAGGTCGGTCCTATAGGGCCCGATGGGAAGGAGATCCCTGTAAGCTTAGTGTACGGACAAGTAGAGTTGGCCGCAAAGTACTCCCAGCAGGACTGTAAATTAGACAGCCTGTTAGATGGTATTGAAGAGGAATACAATCAGTCAAAATGACTATGTAATCGAATTGATATTTATAATGCCTTCTAGCCGGATTGTAGATCATTTGTCATGGCCGACCTTTTCGCTTCAACCTCGGGGCCTGACGGTCCGGAGTGTGTCCAAATTCCCATGCGGTTATATAGGAACCGGGGAATGCGTGGAGACCAGGCGTAGGGGTCATTAGTGCGTGAACAGACAAGTGCCCGACTAGTTATGTTATATTACATGGTTAGTAAGAAACATCTTCCAGGGAGAATAGTTCCGTTAGGGGTTCCTTTCCCTGGGGGGCATGCCCTAAACTGCATGTCCATGCTGCGAAAAGAAACGCAGGAAAAATGCCTGGGGGCACATAGATAAAGAAAAAGATCATCTTCAGTTCATCGACCGAATATTCTCTTAAGAACGCTAGCTTTTGGCTTCACCCAGTCTGAGGTACACGTCCGGATGATCCGGCAGTAACAATCGCAGAGGTGCTCCCTTTACCACCTAGTTGAATAATCGGGAACGTAGGGGTAAGCACAGGAGCCAGGCAACCGAGCTTGGCCAAAACTTAAGTCATATCGATGCATATAATGGTGAAGAAAAGGTACATGCGGAAGTTTGACACATGTGTTAGGCATGAAGCCCGTGTAAATAAGCTTCTGTTTAAAGAAGCCCCCAGGTTTACTGAGCACGGATAGCGCGTTAATTTGTGAGCCTTTAAAGGTTATAAGAGAGAGAAGACGGGAGAAGGAGAGAAATGTAAGACGGACAGTATATAAAAAATGGACAGAGTAAGGAGACAAACACAGGATCCGGCGCTAGGCATAGAATCTTCAGAGATGGGCTACGTTCCATGGGTTTGGCTCGAGTTGGTTATCCGATGCGTTTCGCAGGCTGTATGCTCCGCCAGTCAGGACTTGGTCAATTATGAAGGGACCTTCCCACTTGGGCTTGAGTTTGTCCTTTTTCTTGTCCGGCAGGCGTAGAACTAATTCGCCAACGTTGTAATTTTTGGCCCGTACTTCTCTGCTTTGGTATCTTCGAGCTTGCTGTTGATAGAATGTGGGACGGGCTTTTGCCACGTCACGCTCCTCCTCTAATGCGTCTAAACTGTCCTGCCGATCGAGCTCGGCTTCTCTTTCATCGTACATGCGCACTCGAGGTGAGTCATGAATTATGTCGCAAGGCAGAACTGCCTCTGCACTGTACACCATGAAGAATGGTGTGTATCCGGTGGTGCGATTCGGCGTGGTCCGCAGCCCCCAGAGTACGGAGTCGAGCTCCTCTACCCAGTGCGTGTTAGATTCCTTGAGGGACCGCACTAGTCTGGGTTTGATGCCGCTCATGATAAGACCATTTGCACGTTCGACCTGGCCGTTAGTTTGTGGGTGATAGACGGAAGCATAATCGAGCTTTATGCCCATGTTTTTGCACCAGAGTTTTACCTCGTCGGCCGTAAAGTTCGTGCCATTATCAGTGATGATGCTGTGGGGGACACCGTAACGGTGTACAACCCCGGATATGAAGTCTATCACAGGTCCGGATTCGGCCGTCTTAACAGGCTTGGCTTCTATCCATCTGGTGAACTTATCCACCATGACCAGTAAGTATTTGTGCTTGTGGGTTCCGCCTTTAAGGGGTCCAACCATATCAAGGCCCCAGACCGCAAGGGGCCAAGTGATGGGGATAGTTTGGAGGGCGGTGGGTGGCATATGGCTTTGGTTTGCAAAGAGCTGGCAGCCAGCGCATTGTTGGACTAAGTCCTGAGCGTCTGCCCGGGCCGTCGGCCAATAAAAGCCTGTACGGAAGGCCTTGCTTACCAGGGACCGGGCTGCAGCGTGATGACCGCCGAGTCCGGCATGGATTTCAGCCAGGAGATTCCGCCCCTCCTCTTCGGAGATGCACCTTTGAAGGACTCCGGTAGTGCTTTTCTTATAAAGATCTCCCTCGTGGACTCTGTAGGCTTTGGATCACCGCACTATGCAGCGTGCCTCATTTTGGTCCTCGGGGAGTTCCTACCTAGTAAGGTAGGCGAGGAATGGTTCTGTCCACGGGGCGATGACGGCCATTATTACATGGGTTGAAGGTGTTATTTCAATGGCAGAAACTCCGATTGTGTCAGAATGTTCGGTGTCAGGCAGTGCGGTTGGGTCCGGGCTGTTATTGTTCGGCTCCCCTTCCCATGCCACGGATGGCTTGAAAAGCCTTTCCAAGAAGATGTTGGGGGGGACTACATCGCGTTTTGCGCCGATGCGTGCCAGGACATCTGCCGCCTGATTATTTTCCCGGGCTATATGGGGAAATTCAAGTCCCTCGAACCGAGCTGACATTTTTAGGACGGCGTTGCGGTAAGCTGCCATTTTCAGATCCTTGGCATTGAAGTCTCCATTTATTTGGGAGATTGCGAGGTTCGAGTCCCCGCGCACCTCTAGGCGTTGGATGCCCATGGATACTGCCATCCGGAGACCATGTAGAAGGGCCTCATATTCGGCTGCATTGTTGGAGTCTGTGTACAGAATCTGTAGTACGTATTGAACTGTGTCTCCTGTGGGGGACGTCAAAACGACGCCAGCCCCCAGTCCAGCCAACATTTTGGAGCCGTCGAAATGCATGATCCAATTTGAATATGTGTCGTACTCTCTAGGGAGTTCGGCCTCCGTCCATTTTGCGACGAAGTTGGCCAAAACTTGTGACTTGATGGCTCATCGTGGCTTATAAGTTATGTCGAACGGGAGGAGCTCGATGGCCCATTTCGCAATCCGGCCCCTTGCATCACGGTTGTTTATAACGTCGTTAAGTGGTACTTCCGAGGCTATTGTTATTGAACACTCTTGAAAGTAGTGTCGTAGCTTCCGGGATGCCATGAATACCGCGTACGCAATCTTTTGATAATGCGGGTACCGTGATTTGCAGGGAGTGAGGACAGTGGACACATAATAGACCGGCCTTTGAAGGGGGAATTTGTGTCCGTCCGCTTCTCGTTCGACGACGAGCACTGCGCTTACAACCTGATGTGTTGCTGCGATGTACAATAGCATTGGTTCGCCGGTGTTTAGCGCGGCCAGGATTGGGTTTGTTGCCAGTATGGATTTTATTTCGTCGAGTCCGGCCATGGCTGCATCCGTCCATTTGAAGTGTTTGGTGCGCCGAAGGAGGCGGTAAAGGGGAAGGGCCTTTTCTCCCAAGCGGGAGATAAAGCGGCTTAGAGCCGCCACACATCCGGTTAACTTTTGTATTTGTTTGAGGTTCTTTGGGATATCCAGTTGCGACAGAGCTCGGATCTTGGCTGGATTTGCTTCAATTACTCTACTGGATACAATGAAGCCCAAGAGCTTTCCGGCTGGAACGCCGAAAACGCATTTTTCCGGGTTGAGCTTGATGTCGTACGTTCGGAGATTATCGAATGTGAGCCTCAAGTCGTCTACTAGAGATTCAACATGTCGTGTTTTGACGACCACATCATCTACGTATGCCTCCACTGTTTTACCGATCTGGCTTGCCAGACATGTCTGAATCATGCGCTGATATGTTGCGTCGGCGTTTTTGAGCCCGAAGGGCATCGTGTTGAAGCAGAATGGCCCGTATGGTGTGATAAATGACGTTGCGGCTTGGTCTGGTTCTGCCATCTTGATTTGATGGTAGCCAGAATATGCATCGAGGAAACACAATGAATCGTGTCCTGCGGTAGCATCGATAATTTGATTGATGCGGGGGAGGGGGAAGGGATCCTTTGGGCAAGCCTTATTAAGGTCTTTAAAATCAACACACAGGCCCAGGATTTGTCCTTCTTTAGTACCATCACCAGGTTTGCTAGCCAGTCCGGATGTTTTATATCTCTGATGAATCCGGCCTCTAATAGCTTTGCTAGCTCCTCTCCCATAGCCTGTCTCTTAGGTTCGGAAAAACGCCGAAGAGCCTGTTTGACAGGTTTGAATCCTGTTTGGATGTTTAAGCTGTGCTCGGCTAGCCTGCGTGGGATTCCTGGCATGTCTGAAGGGTGCCAGGCGAAAATGTCCCAGTTCTCTCGTAGGAACTCTCGCAATGCGGCGTCGACATCAGGGTTTAACTGTGCCCCGATGGAAGCTGTTTTATTGGGGTCCGTTGGATGGACTTGGAATTTGACTATTTCGTCCGCTGGTTTAAAGGAGGTGGATTTGGATCGTTTGTCGAGTACCAGATCGTCCCTATTCACCATAGAGCGCAGCGCAGTAAGCTCCCCAGCCGCTAGGGCTTCGGATAGTGCCTCGAGGGCCAGTGTGGCTGTCTTGTTTTCGGTGCGGAGTGCTACGTCCGGATCACTAGCGAGAGCGATGATCCCGTTAGGCCCGGGCATCTTGAGCTTCATGTACCCGTAATGGGGTATTGCTTGGAAGATTGTGAATGCTTCCTGCCCTAGCAGAGCATGATAAACGTTGTTGAACAGGGCCACATGGAACGTGACCTCTTTGGACTTGTAATTGTCCGGCGTGCCGAACACCACATCTAGTGTGATTTTTCCTCTACAGCGCGCTTCCCGACTGGGGATTATTCCTCTAAAGGTTGTGCTGCTTCGCATGATGCGGTTCCAGTCTATATCCATTTTTTGAAGAGTTTCCTCATAGATGAGGTTCAATCCGCTGCCGCCGTCCATGAGTACCTTGGTAAGACGAAAGTCGTCCACTATTGGTCTGAGGACCAATGCAGCTAGTGCTCGGGCTGTTCGGAATTTAGGTTCATCACTGGCGTTAAAGGTAATGGCCGTGTCACTCCATGGGTTTATTCTTGCTACTTGGTAGACTTCGGCAAGGCTACGGAGTGTCCTTTTTCGCATATTATTTGATGCGAAGGTCTCGAAGACTGTTAATACCGTATTGGTGTCTCTGGGGTGGCTTTCTGTGGCCTCCGGAATTAGGAGGTTTTCGCCAATTTTGGCCACCTGCCGGAGTATCCAACATGCTCTAAGGTTGTGAGTTGGTGTGGCGTCCTCTGTACTATGAATTTTACAGGGTCCGTTAAGCCATCCTTCCAGTACGGTTCCATGCCCTATAGAGGGTTTTTGCCTTTTGGTGTTTGACCCGGGTGTCTGGCGATGATGCACCCTTTTATTTCGGACTGGGCTTGCCTTGAGGGCCGGATTGTCCCAAAATTTTGTTTCGGTTTTCCGGGCGCTTTCCATCGCACAGTACTTTCGTACTATGGACGCTAAGTCAGCGAAGTGTGTAATATCACGGCGACTTATGGCGTTGAGTATTCCATTGTCCATGCAATTATTGCAGAAGAATGAAATTGTGTCTTCCTCGCGGCAGCCCTTTATCCTGTTCATAACCAGGAGGAATCTTGCCCAGTAATGATGTACTGTTTCTTTGGGCTCTTGCCTGATTTGGGATAGATCGCTAATGTTTGGGTGGGTGGGTGGAATTAAATCCGAAACCTTACCCCTTCTGAGGCTCAAAGGCCGAGTAATTTCCGAACTCGAGAATTTGGATTCCTGGATGTCGTCCAATGAATCCAGTCCGTCGCCTGATTCTAGGTTCAGGTCTTGAGTGATATCCTCCCCTCCGCGGACATCCGGCTTGGAGGGATCGGGAGTCTGGACGTAGCGAGTCCTTAAGATAGATGAAGGGTCGCCGCACTGTCCCTCTACCACGGCAACGTGATGGGTGGCTTGGGGAGAGTTAATCTCTCTCAGATCGGTTTTAGGCCCAATCTGGTCATAATACGTAGCGACTCCCAGGGCAGCGAAGCGATCCAAGAGCTCGTTTATGGAGGAAAGCTCTATTGGATCTAACTACTCGGCAAGTTCCGAGTTGACATGAAGATTGTTTTCGATGGCTCGAGAGGTCATCGTCGGCATGGAAGCCGAACAGGTGATCATACGAAAACCACCTAGCCGGAGGGTTTGGCCGACAGCCAAAGCTCCCTTAGCAACGGTGCCGTCTTTAAAGACGGGGCGAGGCATTCTTCCTGATGGCGACGACATAGAGGAACTCTCAATGAAAGCACCAATGTCGGTGTCAAAACCGGCGGATCTCGGGTAGGGGGTCCCGAACTGTGCGTCTAGGCCGGATGGTAACAGGAGGCAAGGGACACGAAGTTTTACCCAGGTTCAGGCCCTCTCGATGGAGGTAAAACCCTACGTCCTGCTTGATTAATATTGATGATATGGGTAGTACAAGTGTAGATCTACCACGAGATCGGAGAGGCTAAACCCTAGAAGCTAGCCTATGGTATGATTGTTGATGTGTATGTTGTCCTACGGACTAAAACCCTCCGGTTTATATAGACACCGGAGAGGGTTAGGGTTACATAGAGTCGGTTACAATGGTAGGAGATCTGAACATCCGTATCGCCAAGCTTGCCTTCCACGCCAAGGAAAGTCCCTTCCGGACACGGGACGGAGTCTTCAATCTTGTATCTTCATAGTCCAGGAGTCCGGCTGAAGGTATAGTTCGGCTATCCGAACACCCCCTAATCCAGGACTCCCTCAATGATCATACCCTCGAAATCACTATTATCTTTGCTTGCTAGATGCTCGCTCTTTTGCTATGCCTATGCTACGATACCTACCACTTGCTTATCATGCCTCCCAAATTGCCATGTCAAACCTCTAACCCACCATGTCCTAGCAAACCATTGATTGGCTATGTTACCGCTATGCTCAGACCCTCTTATAGCGTTGTTAGTTGCAGGTGAAGTTTGGAGATCGTTCCTTGTTGGAACATTGTTTATTGTTGGGATATCACTATATTATCTTGCTTAGCTTAATGCATCTATATACTTGGTAAAGGGTGGAAGGCTCGGCCTTATGCCTAGTGTTTTGTTCCACTCTTGCCGCCCTAGTTTCCGTCATATCGGTGTTATGTTCCCGGATTTTGCGTTCCTTACGCAGTTGGGTTATAATGGGAACCCCTTGATAGTTCGCCTTGAATAAAACTCTTCCAGCAATGCCCAAATTGGTTTTAACATTCGCCACCTAGACTTTTTCCCTTGGGTTTCGCGGACTCAAGGGTCATCTTTATTTTAACACCCCCCCCCCAGGCTAGTGCTTCTCTAAGTGTTGGTCCAACTGAGCGATGTCCGGGGCTACCAGGGGCAACTCTGGGCTGGCCTACCCGACGTCTTGCTCATCCGGTGTGCCCTGAAAATGAGATATGTGCAGCTCCTATCGGGATTTGTTGGCACATCTGGGTGGTGTTGCTAGTTTAGTTTTACCATTGTCGAGGATGTCTTGTAACCGGGATGCCGAGCCTGATCGGAATGTCTCGGGAGAAGGAATATCCTTCCTTGACCGTGAGAGCTTGTGATGGGCTAAGTTGGGACTCCCCTACAGGGATTTGAACTTTCGAAAGCCATGCCCGCGGTTATGGGCAGATGGGAATTTGTTAATGTCCGGTTGTAGATAACATGAAACTTAACTTAATTAAAATGAATCACCTGCGTGTGTAACTGTGATGGTCTCTTCTCGGCGGAGTCCGGGAAGTGAACACGGTGTTGGAGTAATGCTTGACGTAGGTTGTTCTAGGATCACTTCTTGATCATAGTTCTTCGTCCGTGCTTTTCCTTCTCTTCTCGCTCTCTTTTGCGAATAGGTTAGCCACCATATATGCTAGTCGCTTGCTGCAGCTCCACATCATACCTTACCTTTCCTATAAGCTTAAATAGTCTTGATCGCGAGGGTGCGAGATTGCTGAGTCCCCCTGACTCACAGTTTACTTCCAAAACCAGATGCAGGGCCGTGATACCGTTCCAGATGATGCGCTTGAGCTCAAGTGGGAGTTCGATGAAGACTCTCACCGTTACTATGTGTCTTTCCTAGATGATCAGTAGTGGTGCCCAGTTGGGGCGATCGGGGACCGTGTCGCATGTGGGGTTGATCTTTATTTTGGTACCGTAGTCGGACCATGAGTGTATTGGATGATTGTAATGTTATCCATATATTTGTGTGACGTGGCGAGTGTAAGCCAACTATGTACCTTTTCCCCTTTTATCTATTTACATGGGTTGTTGTGAAGATTACCTTACTTGCGACATTGCTTTCAATGCGGTTATGCCTCTAAGTCATGCTTCGACACGTAGGAGATATAGCCGCATCGAGGGCGTTACAAGTTGGTAATCCGAGCCTTCCCCGACCTTAGGAGCCCCCTGCTTGATCGAATCGTTGGCGTTGTTGAGTCTAGAAAAATGTTTTGAGTCATTTAGGATTATATATATCGGAGAGTTTAGGAATTCTTTTTACCCCCCAGTCCCTTCATCGCTCTGGTGAGGCATCCTGACATAGAGTTTTGACTCTTCTCTTCTCAAATTTCACTAAAAAAATTTAGGATCACGCAGGTATCTTGGAATCGTTCCGATCGATTTGTGATGAGAACATTGTTCTTGGTGCCTCCTGTCATTTAGGGGTTGTGGCAGTGTCCCGGGGAGTTGAGCTCCGAGGTGTTGTCGTCGCAATTTTATCGTTGAGATTCTGAAATACCTGAGTTTCGCCGACATCGAAAATCTCTTTTATGCATTTGTTGGTGAGATAACCTCGACGCCACCCAGTACTGGGGCGGGAGTTCGGGAGTATTGACATAACTCGTATAACGGATGCTTTTCGAAGGTTGAGGTAAATGATTTCCGAAGTTTTCTCGGTTATGTGTTGAAGGATGGATACAGCTGGATGTAGGATTTGCTAGATTTGGGTGAGATATTATGCTTCCCCTGTATCCCCAACACCTGATTGCATAACCGGAGAGGTTCGGGAGTTTCATAGGTGGGAATTCTTGTAGCTCTAGTTCTTCTTCCGCGGATATTTGGTTTGGGATTGGGTAATCCTCACCAAGTATTCGTTCTTGTCCGTACCTTGTTGGTTTTATTCTTCTACCTAAATTCTAAGTGGCTTCTCAATTTATGGATATGTGACCATTTCGATTGGAATGCATTTGTTCATTTGGTTCAGATGTGAAGACTTTATGTTGCAATTTCAACCCGTTTGCTTCAGCTTCAATAATTGTCTGTCAATGTGCTAATGGATGTCAACCACTTCAGGATGGCTCCTCCAACGCGCACGACTCCGAATCCTGATCCGCCACCACCACCTCCACCTCCGGAGGCATGGCAAGTTGTGATGGCCGCTACCAATGCAAACACGCAGCTGATCATGCAACTTCTTCAAGAGCGCAACCAAGGGAACCAGGGCCATGGCAACAATCAAAATCAGTTTCCTACACTCAACCAGTTCCTTGCTAACCAGCCAAAGACCTTCAGCAATTGTGTTGAGGCAATAGACGCTGATGATTGGCTCGTGGACATATGCAAGCATTTTGAGTGCAGTAATGTCAGGCCTGAGGACTTTGTCAAGTTCGCCTCCTTCCAACTCAAAGACCAAGCTGCAGAATGGTTTCAGTAGTGCAAAGATTCCAGAGGAGTCCGTGTGATTACCTAGGATGAATTCCGTCAAGACTTCAAAGCTCATCATATCCCTCAGAGTGTGGTTGAAAGCAAGCGTGAGGAATTCCGCAACCTGAAGCAAGGCACTATGTCTGTTTACGAGTACAACAAAATGTTTCAGAAGCTCACCCGTTTTGCTAAGAAAGACGTCCCTGGCAAGAAGAGCATGATATACCAGTTCAGGGGTGGTCTCAGGGAAGAAATCCAGCTAGCTCTTGTCCTCTTTGAGCCCAAGAGGTACGATGAGTTTTACAACATGGCAATGAAGCAAGAGACTGCTCAACTGAAGTGCGATTCTTCCAAGAAGCGAGTCAGAGATGCTACTCCTTCTTCCTGAACTCAAGTGGCTAAGCAGCAGAAATATTGGCTTCCTCCTCCTCCGTTCCGTCAGCCTTATCAGCAGAAGAGCAAAGGTGGCAGTGGATCTTCCCACCCACCCAACCCTGGCTTTTAGAACAAGACTTCGTCTCAAGCTCCAAGATCAAGTGCTCCGCATCACCGTCCGCTCTCGGAGGTCACGTGCAACAAGTGCCAACAGAAGGGTCACTATGCCAACAAATGCTTCAATCAGAGGCGTCTCCCTCCTCCTCCTCCTGTGAGATCGGCAAGTACAGCTGTGGTCAAGCATAACCCCAAGTCTGCTAAGGTCAACTTGTTGAACGCAGCTCAGGCAGAGGACTCGCTAGATGTGATTATGGGTAACCTTCCTGTTAATGACATTCCCGCAAGAGTTCTTTTTGATACTGGTGCATCTTTGTCATTTTTATCGAAGCCTTTTGCATCCATGCACGATGTGCATACTGTTGATTTGCCTAAGCCGATAGCGGTTTCTTCTCCGGGTTTGTTCATGAACACCAAAATGATGGCTCCAGATGTTACTATCACGTTGGGTGACTACAAGTTTCTTTCTTCTCCAATGGTCCTTGGTAACTCGGATATTGATCTTATTCTTGGAATGGATTGGCTTTCTAAGCACAAAGCTCAGCTTGATTGTGCTGCCAGGCAGATTCAATTGACTCATTCGTCTGAGGATGTAATTGTCTTTGCTGCAAGGGATGATACCATTCGTCTGTTTTCTCTCAGTGAGAAGGATGAGATGGAGGCCATCTCTCAAATTCCAGTCGTTTGCGAATATCAAGACGTCTTTCCAGAAGAGCTTCAAGGAATGCCTCCGCACCGGCAAGTTGAATTTGTCATCGATCTTGAGCCTGGTACGGAACCTGTTTGCAAACGTCCTTACAAGCTGGGACCTAAAGAGTTGAAGGAGCTGAAGAAGCAACTCGATGAACAAGAGCGTATGGGTCTCATCTGACCTAGTTCTTCTCCGTGGGGTTGTGGAGTTCTTTTTGTGAAGAAGAAGGATGGAACGGACCGACTTTGTGTTGACTACCGTCCATTGAACAAGAAGACTATAAAGAACAAGTACCCACTTCCCAACATTAATGAGCTATTTGAACAACTCAAAGGTGCTCAAGTATTCTCCAAGCTTGATCTCCGTATGGACTATCACCAGATTCGAATTCGTGAGCAAGATATCCCCAAGACAGCATTCAGAACAAGCTATGGTTCATATGAATACACTGTCATGTCTTTTGGCCTCGTCAATGCTCCGCCAACTTTCTCTCGCATGATGAACTTCATCTTCAACCCCTACACAAATGACTTCATCTTGGTCTACCTCGATGACATTTTGGTCTTTTCCAAGAACAAGGAAGATCATTCCAAGCACTTGCGTTTGGTGCTCGATAAGCTCAGAGAACATCAGTTCTACGCCAAGTTTTCAAAGTGCGAGTTTTGGCTCGATGAGGTTCTCTATCTTGGACATATCATCTCTGCCAAGGGCATAGCGGTGAATCCTGAGAAGGTGGCTGCAATTGTGAATTGGGAACCACCTCAAAACGTGAAGCAACTCCGTAGCTTCCTTGGTCTCGCAAGCTACTTTCGAAGGTTCATTAAGAACTTTTCAAAGATCGCAAAGCCGCTTTCCAACTTTCTCTAGAAGCACATGAAGTACGTTTGGTCTCCGGAATGTGACATCGCTTTCAACACCCTGAAAGAGAAATTAGTCACTGCTCCAGTTCTGACTCCTCCTGATGAATCCAAACCGTTCGAGGTCTTCTGCGATGCCTCTCTTCAAGGTCTTGGTGCAGTGTTGATGCAAGAGAAGAAAGTTGTGGCTTATACCTCTCGCCAGTTGAAGCCCAACGAGAAGAACTACCCCACTCACGACCTCGAGTTGGCGGCAGTTGTGCATGCTCTTTTGACTTGGAGACATCTCTTATTGGGAAGAAAAGTGGACATCTTCACTGACCACAAGAGTCTCAAGTACATCTTCACTCAGCCTAATCTCAACCTCAGGTAGACTCATTGGGTCGAAATGATTCAAGAGTATAATCCGAGTATCGAATATACTCCAGGCAAGGCCAATGTAATTGCTGACGCATTGAGCAGGAAGGCTTACTGCAACAGTCTGATTCTCAAGCCTCACCAACCCGAGCTTTGTGAAGCTTTCCGCAAACTCAATCTGCAAGTTGTTCCTCAAGGTTTCCTCGCCAACCTTCAAGTATCTCCTACTTTGGAAGATCAAATTCGTGAGGCTCAACTTCTTGATGCTATAGTGAAGAAGGTGAAGATTGGGATTGCCAAGAGTCAACCCAAGTACAAGTGCTATCGCCTTGATGACAAGAATACTCTCTTCTTCGAGGATCGCATTGTTGTGCCTAAAGGTGACCTTCGTAAAGTCATTATGAACGAGGCTCACAATTCACTCCTCTCTATCCACCCTGGGAGCATGAAGATGTACCAGGACCTCAAGCAGGCGTATTGGGGGACTCGAATGAAGTGCGAGATTGCTCAGTTCGTGAATGAATGTAATGTCTGCAGAAGAGTGAAGGCAGAACACCAACGACCAGCTGGTATCCTCCAACCTCTTGCCATTCCAGAATGGAAGTTTGACCACATTGAGATGGACTTCGTGACGGGATTTCCAAAGTCCAAGCGTGGCAATGATGCTATATTCGTTGTCATCGACAAACTCACTAAAGTGGCTCATTTCCTGCCTATCAAAGAGTCTATCACAGCAGCTCAATTGGCAGAGCTTTATACCTCTCGGATTGTTTCTCTGCACGGCATTCCACAGTTGATTTCTTCAGATCATGGCAGCATCTTTACCTCGAAGTTTTGGGATTCTTTTCAGAAGGCCATGGGCACCAACATCCGTTTCAGCACAGCTTTTCATCCTCAAACTAGCAGTCAAGTCGAGCGTGTCAATCAGATTCTTGAAGATATGCTCAGGGCTTGCGTTATCTCTTTCGGTATGAAGTGGGAAGATTGTCTTCCATATGCCGAGTTCTCCTACAACAACAGCTTTCAAGCGAGTTCGGGCAAGGCCCCATTTGAAATTCTCTATGGCAGGAAGTGTCGTACTCCTCTTAACTGGTCAGAGACTGGTGAGCGTCAACTTCATGGAAATGACTTGATCACAGAGGCAGAGGAAATGTGCAAAGTCATTCGTGATAACCTCAAAGCAGCGCAATCACGCCAGAAGAGCTACTATGATAGTAAGCATCGTGATTTGGCTTTCGAGATCAGAGACCAATTTTACCTCCGCGTCTCTCCAATGAGAGGTACTCGTCGCTTCGGTATCAAAGGGAAGCTTGCCCCTAGATACGTGGGTCCTTTCAAGATCGTCAGCAAGAGAGGCGATCTCGCCTATCAACTCGAGCTTCCCTCCAACTTTGCAAATGTGCACAACGTGTTCCATGTCTCTCAGCTCCGCAAGTGCTTCAAGACTCCTGACCGCACCGTCAACTTCGAAGACATTGATCTCCAAGAAGACCTTTCTTATCGTGAGCACCCAGTTGCTATTCTTGAAGAAACTGAGCGCAAGACTCGCAATAAGTCAATCAAATTCCTCAAAGTCAAGTGGTCACACCATTCTGACCGTGAAGCCACCTGGGAACGCGAGGATCACCTCCATTTTGAGTACCCTGCGTTTTTCCAGTCCTAGATCTTGGGACGAGATCCTTTCGTAGTGGTGCAGTATTGTAACACCCCGGATGTAATTTACCTTATCTGTACTCCAACTCTTACCGTTTCCGGCCTAAGTTATTTTATTTTCCTCGGTGTCAGGTTTTTGTCTTCGCGTGTTGTTGCCTTTCCATCATCTAGAGCGTTCGATCACGATTGCGTGGCCGCAAATCGTGCTCAATTTGGAGCCTCCTAGCTCCTCCTACCTATAAAAAGGCATCCCCTCTCGAAATCCCGGATCCCCTCCTTCCAAAAAACCCTAGAAGATCTCTCCGCGCGCGGACACGTCCGCCCGCGCCGGACCAAATTGCCGCCGCCAACCAGGGTCTGCCACGTGTCCCTGGCCGGCCTCCTCCGCCGCGGCCCGCGGGAGCCCGCAACCGGCCCCCGTGGCCCAGATCTGCTTCGCCGCCCCGCGCCTCTTCCCCGCCGCCCGGTCCTCGCCGCGCCGCCGTCCTCGCCCCGTACGCCGGCCGCCTCCGCCGCCCGCCAGCTCGCCGGTCGCCGCCGCCAAGATGTTGCCTCGTCGCCTCCTCGCACCGGCAGACGCCGCCCGCGGCCACCTCGGCGTCTGTGCCCGCCGGCGCCGCCTCCTCGCCGCCCCTCGTCGCCGGCATGCGCTGCCCCGGCCAGACTCTTCTTCTCTGGCGACCTCACCCATGTCCGGCGACCTCGACGCCGTGGGTGAACAGTAACCGCCAGATCCGCCGCTACAGTGCCAAACCCTAGATCCACTAGGGTTGACTTTCCCCTCTCCCCTTATTTTTTTTTTGCAATCTTCATCATGTCGTATCTCTGCATCCGTAGCTCCGATTTGTGCGTGTAGCATATCAAAATGTTCATCTCGACGAGTACATCATTTGATCTCATTGCATCATTTTCATTTGAGCTCATCTTGATGCCTGAAATGCTGTTGGAAGAGGGCTATGTGATGAATTTGTCAGATCTGTTCCATCAAATGGCATTTTGTCATTTTTGCCATGATTTATGTGTGCATGCTATGATCCTGAGCTCTACATGTGTTTTGTTACATGCCATGCCATCTTTACAGAGGTGCTTGCCATGTATTTTTGTGACATTTGTGGTGACTAGCACAAGCTTGCAAAGTAGCGTAATCGGTAATGCTGATTTCAGGGACTTAGAATTTCTCTAAGTCCTTGTCTTGATTTTGTCGTTATGCCATATGTTCATGTTGTTTCCGAGTGATCCGTGCCTCTTTTGAGGATGATTAGTAAGGATGTTTTGTTAACCTTGTGGTTCTCTATCCATCCATGTCGTTGTTTGCATTTATGGAGCACCCTAGCTTGAGTCAATCGAGCTCTACTTTTGCTATATCGTGAATCCTGGCAGATTGTTGACATGATTAGCGATTTTGCCGACGATGTTGCTATTGATCCGTGCATGCTATGTTGTTGTTCTTGCCATGTCTAGCTTCTATGCTATGTATTATTGATGGATGTATGCTTAGTTTGTCATGCCATGCTCTGTAGTGAGTGCATCGAGCTCGTAAACATGCCTACTCGGTAACTGATTTGCATGCTCCAGTTTTTCACCAAGTCTGAGATCTGTTTATGTTTTTGCCATGTTCACATGCTTGCAATTGTATTTTCTGATCCCTTTTGGCTCAAGGTCACTAAGGGACTTTTGTTAAGTGCTTTGAGTGGCTTCATGACATGCCTTTCTTTGCCATGTTAAGTTCCTGTAGAATATAGTTTTCATGCTCTAAAGTGTGCTTCCTGATGATAAATTCCAGACTTGTGTTAATTTCACTAAGTCTGAAACCTGTTGTCATTTGCACTTTTGCCATGCTTGTTTGAACCTGTTAGTTGATGAATTAGCCATAGCTCAGTGTTCATCTTTTGTCAAGATTAATGAGTGGATCCATGCCATGTATTTTGTTGTCATGTTTGAGTGCTGTAGCATATTTATCTTGATGCATTTAGTTGGTCACTTGCTGTTTATCGCAGACCGGTGCCATATTTGTTTTGATTGCCATTTCCAAACCGTGCATCTGATTCCGGTGATCTTTATATCGATTTCAACCGAAATCACCTCACCTTTCCAGTGGCACTCTTGGATTTCCAAGTTGAAGCCAGTTTCAATCATTCCTTGTCAAATCTCGCATATGCATCACATACCGCATCCCGTATAGCATACCATGTTTGCATCATGTTGTTTGAGCATTGCACGTGGTTGATTGTGTTCCGTTTGCTTGTTCTCCTTGTTTGGTTAGAGCTGGGAGACGAGTTCGCAAATGAGGAGCCCATTGAGTTCGCTTACGAGGATCAAGTCAACTCTGACAACTTTGCAGGCAAGATGATCATACCCTCGAAATCACTACTATCTTTGCTTGCTAGATGCTCGCTCTTTTGCTATGCCTATGCTACAATACCTACCACTTGCTTATCATGCCTCCCAAATTGCCATGTCAAACCTCTAACCCACCATGTCCTAGCAAACCATTGATTGGCTATGTTACCGCTTTGCTTAGCCCCTCTTATAGCGTTGTTAGTTGCAGGTGAAGTTTGGAGATCGTTCCTTGTTGGAACATTGTTTATTGTTGGGATATCACTATATTATCTTGCTTAGCTTAATGCATCTATATACTTGGTAAAGGGTGGAAGGCTCGGCCTTATGCCTAGTGTTTTGTTCCACTCTTGCCGCCCTAGTTTCCGTCATATCGGTGTTTTATGTTCCCGGATTTTGCGTTCCTTACGCGGTTGGGTTATAATGGGAACCCCTTGATAGTTCGCCTTGAATAAAACTCTTCCAGCAATGCCCAAATTGGTTTTAACATTCGCCACCTAGCCTTTTTCCCTTGGGTTTCGCGGACTCAAGGGTCATCTTTATTTTAACCCCCCCCCCCCCGGGCTAGTGCTTCTCTAAGTGTTGGTCCAACTGAGCGATGTCCAGGGTTACCAGGGGCAACTCTGGGCTGGCCTACCCGACGTCTTGCTCATCCGGTGTGCCCTGAGAACGAGATATGTGCAGCTCCTATGGAGATTTGTCGGCACATCTGGGTGGTGTTGCTGATTTAGTTTTACCATTGTCGAGGATGTCTTGTAACCGGGATGCCGAGCCTGGTCGGAATGTCTTGGGAGAAGGAATATCCTTCCTTGACCGTGAGAGCTTGTGATGGGCTAAGTTGGGACTCCCCTGCAGGGATTTGAACTTTCGAAAGCCGTGCCCGCGGTTATGGGCAGATGGGAATTTGTTAATGTCCGGTTGTAGATAACATGAAACTTAACTTAATTAAAATGAATCACTCGCGTGTGTAACCGTGATGGTCTCTTCTCGGCGGAGTCCGGGAAGTGAACACGGTGTTGGAGTAATGCTTGACGTAGGTTGTTCTAGGATCACTTCTTGATCATAGTTCTTCAGCCGTGCTTTGCCTTCTCTTCTCGCTCTCTTTTGCGAATAGGTTAGCCACCATATATGCTAGTCGCTTGCTGCAGCTCCACATCATACCTTGCCTTTCCTATAAGCTTAAATAGTCTTGATCGCAAGGGTGCGAGATTGTTGAGTCCCCGTGACTCACAGTTTACTTCCAAAACCAGATGCAGGGACCGATGATACCGTTCCAGACGATGCGCTTGAGCTCAAGTGGGAGTTCGATGAAGACTCTCGCCATTACTATGTGTCTTTCCCAGATGATCAGTAGTGGTTCCTAGTTGGGGCGATCGGGGACCGTGTCGCATGTGGGGTTGATCTTTATTTTGGTACCGTAGTCGGACCATGAGTGTATTGGATGATTGTAATGTTATTCATGTATTTGTGTGACGTGGCGAGTGTAAGCCAACTATGTACCTTTTCCCCTTTTATCTATTTACATGGATTGTTGTGATGATTACCTTACTTGCGACATTGCTTTCAATGCGGTTATGCCTCTAAGTCGTGCTTCGACACGTTGGAGATATAGCCGCATCGAGGGCGTTACAAAACTGTGTGGCAAAGGTTGCCCATCACACACAATTTTTATGTGGTAAACGTTTGCGCAAGGTGGCCTAATGCAAAAAGTTTTCAAGAGAAAGTCGTGTGTGATTGTTCATTGATCCAACACGGTTTATTCCTAGAAACTGTGTGCGTTGCCTCAGGTCATTGCCCATGGTATTTTTTTCAATAACCTTTGCAATAGCAAAACCCAATTAGCAGGCTAATTGCCCTATTATTAATAATGCATTTATTAATCTAATTGACATTCATATTAAGCACATAATATATTTCATTTCCATATTAAGGAAGCAGAATTTCATAATTGAAATACATCAGAGTACAACATGATATAGCTTCAGCACTCAGCTACCCCATTACACAACTGCACCAGCACCAAGTTTCACATGCAAGATGTAGAACCTTCTTGAATTAGCATCATAGACGGTATATAGACAGATGCATCTCATCTGGAAAAATGTTGAAGCAGAAGGCGAATATTGATCCTTCATTCATGTTGAAGGTCTTTGCAACTGTAGGCCAGTGCATGTGGATGATTGACCGTCCATCCTTCGTCCTCTTCAGAAACACTTCAATATTGAATTGTGGGTGTTGTATGAAAACCTTCCTCGCCTCCTGACCATATAGGTGGTTTGAGAGGTAATCATAAGTGAACTTATTTGGAAAGGCCTAAAAATAAGGATGTGCATAAATATCTTCTCTATATTGGAAATGGGGCAAAGGAATAAAAAGGCAGGGTATAATAGTTAGTACCATCTTGTAGTGAACTGATGTCTTCTTCATTGTGCAGACAAATATCTTGTTGTGTTTTGTCGCTAATTTCATTATCCTAACAATCTTTCTGAGTTTCTTGACTTAATTGATATTCATGGACAACTCATTTTCCCATATGCAAAAAGGGTCGAACAGTGGGTCGAAACCTCTGACAGGAGGACCTACATGTGCAAGACCAAATTCTTAAAAACCTAAATATTAGAATGGTTCCTGCAATTGCACAATAATGTGCTATTAGACAACGGACCATGCACATGCAGTTAACTAAACACCACAACAAATGAACCAAACATTAACTGAGCACCACATTGCACAATATAACATACTCCTAATAGAAGATCAGATAGTTAACCAAACCAAGCATGCTTAACAACTTGGAAATATAGCAACTGTATTTGTTTCTCATGTATTTAGTATAGCCAAATTCGATTTATTTCTCACATGGTATACAATAATAGAATGCAGCCACAACAATTGAACATCGCATTGCAGAATTGAACCAAACAGTTAACTAAACACCACAACAAATGAACCAAACGTTAACTAAGCACCACATTGCACAATATAATATACTCCTAATAGAAGATTAGATAGTTAACCAAACCAAGCATGCTTAACAACTTGGAAATATAGCAATTGCATTTGTTTCTCATGTATTTAGTACAGCCAAATTTGATTTATTTCTCACATGGTATACAATTACATAATGCAGCCACAACAATTGAACATCGCGTTGCATAATTGAACCAAACAGTTAACTAAACACCACAACAAATGAACCAAACATTAACTGAGCACCACATTGCACAATATAACATACTCCTAACAGAAGATCGGACAGTTAACCAAACCAAGCATGCTAGACAACTTGGAAAATTGCACCCTGAAGAATTGAACATCACATTTGCAGAATTGAACCAAACAATTAACTGAACACCACATTGCACGACATATAGAACATATACTCTAGAGCAGAAGATTGCATGGTAAAAGTAGACAACACAATTCACTAGAATTTGTTAAGGAAAGGTGGTAGCTAGCAAACTGAACGTGGGTCCTTATAGTGAGCTAATAAGACAAGATAATCCTCATTATCGGAGATATCGATGACGATTGGCTCCTTGGACATGATAGAGGGCGAGGCCTCCACTTTGTGGGTGCCCTCGTCATAGTGGTGAGTTGCCTGAGCTGCTCCAGGCACCAACCTGCTGGCTCTCGAGATGAGGTAAGCACGTGCACGCTGAGAAAACACCTCGTAGTATTCGTCGAAGGCACCGACGGTGGCCTCGAGAAAACGCCACGAGTTGTCATTTAAAGCATCCAACCGCGTCATGGCGTCAGCGTGCAAGGCGTCGACGGTGGCCTCAATGTCAAGGTGCTCCTCCAAGATCTGGGGGTCGGCACGAATGGCAGCCATCGCGACCTCATCCGTGCGTGCGGCCGCGATTTGCTTCTCCACTGCCAAATGCTCCTTTAGATCCTGGCTATACTGCATGCACTATGGCTTAGGGCGGCGCTTATTTGGTGGAGGGGTCGGTGATTTGGGTGGAATGTGTCACGCTCGCGCCGGTGGTCGGGGCATGTGGGATGTGGAAGGAGGAGGAGGATGGGGGTCGGGTGTGGATTACCTGCCTGGATAGGCGAGGCCGAGCAGCGTGAAGGAGGGTCACCGGCAAGGAGGCGGCGCTGCAAGCAAGGAGTGAAGGTTTCAACTTGGAAATGAAGGCGGAAATAGGGGAAATGTAGCTTTTGGTAAGGGGGAGGGGGCGGGGAGGTAGATATTTCCGCGGAAGCCGAAAATTTGGAATCGCTTCGGCGAAAAAACTGGCGCGCAAAGTGTCATCAGACACGGTTCCTTATTCAGAACTGTGTATGATATGTGAACATCACAAATGATTCAGATAGCTTAACCCGTGTGTGATGAGTTTGAACGTCAAAAATTTTGGTTTGAATTTCCCTGGTTACAGTGGTCATCCACGTCATTGCATAATTTGGGTACACAAAGGAGACTACAGCATACCCACACTTCTTAATCGAGCAAGTTTGGCAACTAAATAGAGCTAGCTGACCTAAACATTACCCTAAAAAATTAAAGACCGGTGCTCTTAATTAAACAAAGCAAAGAGTACTACTACGGCTGGTGCTCGTCGATCTCCACTACCGCCTCCATGTCCAGCTCACGCCCGACGGTCTCCTGGGGAAGGGGCTCCATGGCATCAATTGCACAATACTCCGCAAGCATCTGGCCATCCGCATCCGCCATATCTTTGGAATAGGCCACCATGAGCTGGGCATGGGCGGCCGCGATCTGGGCTTTGGCGGGCTCCGCCGTGTCAAGGTACGCAGTGCAGGAACTGACGGCTGCTCGAACTCTCTTAGTGATTGCCAACTCTTCGGCCGTGGGTTGCCGACCATTGTCAGAGAAGCTTCGTTTGATTTTTGCGGTGACCGCCATGAGCTGGGCATGGACAGCCTCGACATGGTCGTAGGCAGCCTCCATCAGGGCTAAGGTCGCCATGACAAAACGGACAGCTGTTGTGCCGCTATCACCAGTTGCTATCCCCGAGGCATATGCTACTGTCACCGCCTGAGAAGCATAAGCGGTCGTTTGGGCTTCCTTGGCCGCCCAGACACAGATTGCGGTCGCCCTCACGAAGCTTGTTAGCACGCGCCTAGCGGCTGGGACCGCACTCTCGCTGGAGTGGGCCACCGAAGTTGCCCTCATGATGTGGTTCCATGTCCCCATCTTTCACCGGCGATGATTAAATAGTGCAATGATACTTTGAGGAGCGGGCTAGTGTGCTTGACACTCTGACGATGCTCCAAGATATTTTGTGCTACATCTCACACGGTTGGTGATAAATAACTGTGTGCGATATACTTCATTCTTCTTCTTGATTTGAATTACTTAATGGGGTCATAGTTGCAAAGGATGGTGTTTGAATTGCTAGAACTTTTATCTATACTGAACATGCAATTATAGGTGTGTCGTCAAAAAAATTGGAATTATTCAGGGTTCGTTTGAACATTTTTATACATTAACTTGGTTTTGTAGGCATTTCAAGCGCATAATTCAAATTTGAACTACATGCACATGCTCCAGTGCATATAAACTGGTTGAAAATCAAATCTTTGTCCATGGTTGCATGCTTAGGTCCCATGCAAGAAATGGGAATGAATGTCAAACACCCTGCCACCGTCACTCGGCCGGAAACATTGAGATACTTGGTTTTTAAATTCTAGTAAATCCAAAACTCGTCTGAAATTCATGAAACTTGGCATGCTATCATGGAGCGGCATCAACATGTCGTGGTAAATTTTTTGTCCCATTTGGGGCAGGTTTGGGGATATGCTTCTCACAAACCAGAGCTTCTCACAACAAGCCTGATGGTTTCGGTAGGGAGCGTCCCACCTTCGAGGACGAAAAGATATCCACTGCCTCTTATTGCTTTCAAAAATTATCTCGTGTGAACATAGAACAACAGGAGTGTTGTGTCAATTTTTGGGAATTTTCGGGGTTCGTTTGGACATTTTTATGCATCAATTGAGTTTTCAATGCATTTATGTGCATAATTCAAATTTGAACTACATGCACATGCTCTAATGCATATAAATTGGTTCAAATTTCAAATTTGTGCCCTTGGTTGCATGCTTAGGTCCCATGCAAGAAGTGGGAATGAATGTCAAACACCCTGCCACGGTCACTCGGCCGCAAACAATGAGATACCTGGTTTTTAAATTCTAGTAAATCCAAAGCTCGTCTGAAATTCATGAAACTTGGCATGCTATCATGGAGCGGCATCAACATGCCGTGGTAAATTTTTTGTCCCATTTGGGGCAGGTTCGGGGATATGCTTCTCACAAACCAAAGCTTCTCACAACAATCCTGGTGGTTTCGGTAGGGAACGTCCAACCTTTGGTGACGAAACGATATCCATTGCCTCTTATTGCATTCAAAAAAATGGTCGTGTGAACATAGAACAACAGGAGTGTTGTGTAAATTTTTGGGATTTTTCAGGGTTCGTTTGGACATTTTTATGCATTAATTGAGTTTTCAATGCATTTATGTGCATAATTCAAATTTGAACTGCACGCACATGCTCTAATGCATATAAACTGGTTGAAAATTCAAATTTGTGCCCTTGGTTGCATGCTTAGGTCCCATGCAAGAAATGGGAATGAATGTCAAACACCCTGCCATGGTCACTCGGCCGCAAACATTGAGATACCTAGTTTTTAAATTCTAGTAAATCCAAAGCTCGTCTGAAATTCATGAAACTTGGCATGCTATCATGGAGCGGCATCAACATGTTGTGGTAAAAAAATCCCATTTGGGGCAAGTTTGGGGATATGCCTCTCACAAACGAGAGCTTCTCACAATAAGCCTGATGGTTTCGGTAGGGAACGTCCCACCTTTGGGGACGAAACAATATCCATTGCCTCTGATTGCTTTCAAAAAATTTCTCGTGTCAACATTGAACAACAGGAGTGTTGTGTCAATTTTTGGGATTTTTCGGGGTTCGTTTGGACATTTCATGCATTAATTGAGTTTTTAATGCATTTATGTGCATAATTCAAATCTGAACTGCATGCACATGGTCTAATGCATAGAAATTGATTGAAAATTCAAATTTGTGCCCTTGGTTTCATGCTTAGGTCCCATGCATGAAATGGGAATGAATGTCAAACACCCTGCCACGGTCACTTGGCTGCAAACATTGAGATACCCGGTTTTTAAATTCTAGTAAATCCAAAGCTCGTATGAAATTCATGAAACTTGGCATGCTATCATGGAGTGGCATCAACATGTCGTGGTAATTTTTTTGTCCAGAGCTTCTCACAAACCAGGTTATCATGAAACTTGGCATGCTATCATGGAGTGGCATCAACAGGTTTGTGGATATGCTTCTCACAAACCAGAGCTTCTCACAACAAGCCTGATAGTTTCGGTAGGGAACGTGCCACCTTTGGGGACGAAACGATATCCATTGCCTCTTATTGCTTTCAAAAAATTTGTGATGTCAACATAGAACAACAGGAGTGTTGTGTCAATTTTTGGGATTTTTCGGAGTTCGTTTGGACATTTTTATGCATTAATTGAGTTTTCAATGCATTTATGTGCATAATTCAAATTTGAACTACACGCACATGCTCTAATGCATATAAACTGGTTGAAAATTCAAATTTGTGCCCTTGGTTGCATGCTTAGGTCCCATGCAAGAAATGGGAATGAATGTCAAACACCCTGCCACGGTCACTCGGCCGCAAACATTGAGATACCTAGTTTTTAAATTCTAGTAAATCCAAAGCTCGTCTGAAATTCATGAAACTTGGCATGCTATCATGGGGCGGCATCAACATGTTGTGGTAAATTTTTTGTCCCATTTGGGGCAGGTTTGGGGATATGCTTCTCACAAACCAGAGCTTCTCACAACAAGCCTGATGGTTTCGGTAGGGAACGTCCCACCTTTGAGGACGAAAAGATATCCATTGCCTCTTCTTGCTTTCAAAAATTCTCTCGTGTGAACATAGAACAACAGGAGTGTTGTGTCAATTTTTGGGATTTTTCAGGGTGCGTTTGGACATTTTTATGCATTAATTGAGTTTTCATGCACTTATGTGCATAATTCAAATTTGAACTACATGCACATGCTCTAATGCATATAAATTGGTTGAAAGTTCAAATTTGTGCCCTTGGTTGCATGCTTAGGTCCCATGCAAGAAATTGGAATGAATGTCAAACACCCTGCCATGGTCACTAGGCCGCAAACATTGAGATACCTGGTTTTTAAATTCTAGTAAATCCAAAACTCGTGTGAAATTCATGAAACTTGGCATGCTATCATGGAGTGGCATCAATATGCCGTGGTGATTTTTTGTCCCATTTGGGGCAGTATTGGGGATATGCTTCTCACAAACCAAAGCTTCTCACAACAAGCCTAATGGTTTCGGTAGGGACCGTCCAACCTTTGGGGACGAAATGATATCCATTGCCTCTTATTGCCTTCAAAAAAATTGTCGTGTGAACAAAGAACAACAGGCGTGTTGTGTAAATTTTTGGGATTTCTCGGGGTTTGTTTGGACATTTTTATGCATTAATTGAGTTTTCAATGCACTTATGTGCATAATTCAAATTTGAACTACACGCACATGCTCTAATCCATATAAATTGGTTGAAAATTCAAATTTGTGCCCTTTGTTGAATGCTTAGGTCCCATGCAAGAAATGGGAATGAATGTCAAACACCCTGCCACGGTCACTCGGCCACAAACATTGCGATACCTGGTTTTTAAATTCTAGGTATCCAAAGCTCGTCTGAAATTCATGAAACTTGGCATGCTATCATGGAGCGGCATCAACATGCTGTGGTAAAAAAATTTCCATTTGGGGCAAGTTTGGGGATATGCTTCTCACAAACCAGAGCTTCTCACGATAAGCCTGATGGTTTCGGTAGGGAACATCCCACCTATGAGCCTGAAGAAATATCCATTTCCTCTTATTGCTTTCAAAAAAATTCTCGTGTCAACATAGAACAACAGGAGTGTTGTGTCAATGTTTGGGATTTTTCAGGGTTCGTTTGGACATTTTATGCATTAATTGAGTTTTTAATGCATTTATGTGCATAATTCAAATTTGAACTACATGCACATGCTCTAATGCATAGAAATTGATTGAAAATTCAAATTTGTGCCCTTGGCTGCATGCTTAGTTCCCATGCAAGAAATGGGAATGAATGTCAAACACCCTGCCACGGTCACTCGACCGCAAACATTGAGATACCCAGTTTTTAAATTCAAGTAAATCCAAAGCTCGTATGAAATTCATGAAACTTGGCATGCTATCATGGAGCGACATCAACATGTCATGGTAATTTTTTTGTCCCATTTAGGGCAGGTTTGTGGATATGCTTCTCACAAACCAGAGCTTCTCACAACAAGCCTGATAGTTTCGGTATGGAACGTGCCACCTTTGGGGACGAAACGATATCCATTGCCTCTTATTGCTTCCAAAAAATTTGTCATGTCAACATAGAACAACAGGAGTGTTGTGTCAATTTTTGGGATTTTTCGGAGTTCATTTGGACATTTTTATGCATTAATTGAGTTTTCAATGCATTTATGTGCATAATTCAAATTTGAACTACACGCACATGCTCTAATGCATATAAACTGGTTGAAAATTCAAATTTGTGCCCTTGGTTGCATGCTTAGGTCCCATGCAAGAAATGGGAATGAATGCCAAACACCCTACCACGGTCACTCGGCCGCAAACATTGAGATACCTAGTTTTTAAATTCTTGTAAATCCAAAGCTTGTCTGAAATTCATGAAACTTGGCATGCTATCATGGAGAGGCATCAACATGTTGTGGTAAAAAAATCCCATTTGGGGCAAGTTTGGGGATATGCTTCTCACAAACGAGAGCTTCTCACAATAAGCATGATGGTTTCGGTAGGGAAGTTCCCACCTTTGGGGACGAAACAATATCCATTGCCTCTGATTGCTTTCAAAAAATTTCTCGTGTCAACATAGAACAACACGAGTGTTGTGTCAATTTTTTGAGATTTTTCGGGGTTCGTTTGGACATTTCATGCATTAATTGAGTTTTTAATGCATTTATGTGCATAATTCAAATCTGAACTGCATGCACATGGTCTAATGCATAGAAATTGATTGAAAATTCAAATTTGTGCCCTTGGTTGCATGCTTAGGTCCCATGCATGAAATGGGAATGAATGTCAAACACCCTGCCACGGTCACTCGGCTGCAAACATTGAGATACCCGGTTTTAAATTCTAGTAAATCCAAAGCTCGTATGAAATTCATGAAACTTGGCATGCTATCATGGAGTGGCATCAACATGTCGTGGTAATTTTTTTGTCCCATTTAGGGCAGGTTTGGGGATATGCTTCTCACAAACAAGAGCTTCTCACAACAAGCCTGATGGTTTCGGTAGGGAACGTCCCACCTTTGGGAACGAAACGATATCAATTGCCTCTTACTACTTTCGAAAATTTTGTCATGTCAACATAGAACAACAGGAGTGTTGTGTCAAGTTTTGGGATTTTTCGGGGTTCGTTTGGACATTTTTATGCATTAATTGAGTTTTCAATGCATTTATGTGCATAATTCAAATTTGAACTACATGCACATGCTCTAATGTATATAAATTGGTTCAAATTTCAAATTTGTGCCCTTGGTTGCATGCTTAGGTCCCATGCAAGAAGTGGGAATGAATGTCAAACACCCTGTCACGGCCACTCGGCCGCAAACATTGAGATACCTGGTTTTTAAATTCTAGTAAATCCAAAGCTCGTCTGAAATTCATGAAACTTGGCATGCTATCATGGAGCGGCATCAACATGTTGTGGTAAATTTTTTGTCCCATTTGGGGCAGGTTTGGGGATATGCTTCTCACAAACCAGAGCTTCTCACAACAAGCCTGATGGTTTCGGTAGGGAACGTCCCACCTTTGAGGACGAAAAGATATCCATTGCCTCTTATTGCTTTCAAAAATTCTCTCGTGTGAACATAGAACAACAGGAGTGTTGTGTCAATTTTTGGGATTTTTCAGGGTTCGTTTGGACATTTTTATGCATTAATTGAGTTTTCATGCACTTATGTGCATAATTCAAATTTGAACTACATGCACATGCTCTAATGCATATAAATTGGTTGAAAGTTCAAATTTGTGCCCTTGGTTGCATGCTTAGGTCCCATGCAAGAAATGGGAATGAATGTCAAACACCCTGCCATGGTCACTAGGCCGCAAACATTGAGATGCCTGGTTTTTAAATTCTAGTAAATCCAAAGCTCGTGTGAAATTCATGAAACTTGGCATGCTATCATGGAGCGGCATCAATATGCCGTGGTGATTTTTTGTCCCATTTGGGGCAGGTTTGGGGATATGCTTCTCACAAACCAAAGCTTCTCACAATAAGCCTAATGGTTTCGGTAGGGACAGTCCAACCTTTGGGGACGAAATGATATCCATTGCCTCTTATTGCCTTCAAAAAAATTGTCGTGTGAACATAGAACAACAGGCGTGTTGTGTAAATTTTTGGGATTTTTCAGGGTTTGTTTGGACATTTTTATGCATTAATTGAGTTTTCAATGCACTTATGTGCATAATTCAAATTTGAACTACACGCACATGCTCTAATCCATATAAATTGGTTGAAAATTCAAATTTGTGCCCTTTGTTGAATGCTTAGGTCCCATGCAAGAAATGGGAATGAATGTCAAACACCCTGCCACGGTCACTCGGCCGCAAACAATGAGATACCTGGTTTTTAAATTCTAGTAAATCCAAAGCTCGTCTGAAATTCATGAAACTTGGCATGCTATCATGGAGCGGCATCAACATGTCGTGGTAAATTTTTTGTCCCATTTGGGGCAGGTTTGGGGATATGCTTCTCACAAACCATAGCTTCTCACGATAAGCCTGATGGTTTCGGTAGGGAACATCCCACCTATGAGCCCAAAACAATATCCATTTCCTCTTATTGCTTTCAAAAAAATTCTCGTGTCAACATAGAACAACAGGAGTGTTGTGTCAATGTTTGGGATTTTTCTAGGTTCGTTTGGACATTTTATGCATTAATTGAGTTTTTAATGCATTTATGTGCATAATTCAAATTTGAACTACATGCACATGCTCTACTGCATAGAAATTGATTGAAAATTCAAATTTGTGCCCTTGGTTGCATGCTTAGTTCCCATGCAAGAAATGGGAACGAATGTCAAACACCCTGCCACGGTCACTCGGCCGCAAACATTGAGATACCCAGTTTTTAAATTCAAGTAAATCCAAAGCTCGTATGAAATTCATGAAACATGGCATGCTATCATGGAGCGACATCAACATGTCATGGTAATTTTTTTATCCCATTTAGGGCAGGTTTGTGGATATGCTTCTCACAAACCAGAGCTTCTCACAACAAGCCTGATAGTTTCGGTAGGGAACGTGCCACCTTTGGGGACGAAACGATATACATTACCTCTTATTGCTTTCAAAAAATTTGTCATGTCAACATAGAACAACAGGAGTGTTGTGTCAATTTTTGGGATTTTTCGGAGTTCGTTTGGACATTTTTATGCATTAATTGAGTTTTCAATACATTTATGTGCATAATTCAAATTTGAACTACACGCACATGCTCTAATGCATATAAACTGGTTGAAAATTCAAATTTGTGCTCTTGGTTGCATGCTTAGGTCCCATGCAAGAAATGGGAATGAATGTCAAACACCCTGCCACGGTCACTCGGCCGCAAACATTGAGATACCTAGTTTTTAAATTCTAGTAAATCCAAAGCTTGTCTGAAATTCATGAAACTTGGCATGCTATCATGGAGCGGCATCAACATGTTGTGGTAAAAAAATCCCATTTGGGGCAAGTTTGGGGATATGCTTCTCACAAACGAGAGCTTCTCACAATAAGCATGATGGTTTCGGTAGGGAAGTTCCCACCTTTGGGGACAAAACAATATCCATTGCCTCTGATTGCTTTCAAAAATTTCTCGTGTCAACATAGAACAACAGGAGTGTTGTGTCAATTTTTGGGATTTTTCGGGGTTCGTTTGGACATTTCATGCATTAATTGAGTTTTTAATGCATTTATGTGCATAATTCAAATTTGAACTGCATGCACATGGTCTAATGCATAGAAATTGATTGAAAATTCAAATTTGTGCCCTTGGTTGCATGCTTAGGTCCCATGCATGAAATGGGAATGAATGTCAAACACCCTGCCACGGTCACTCGGCTGCAAACATTGAGATACCCGGTTTTTAAATTCTAGTAAATCCAAAGCTCGTATGAAATTCATGAAACTTGGCATGCTATCATGGAGTGGCATCAACATGTCGTCGTAAATTTTTTGTCCCATTTAGGGCAGGTTTGGGGATATGCTTCTCACAAACGAGAACTTCTCACAACAAGCCTGATGGTTTCGGTAGGGAACGTCCCAGCTTTGGGGACGAAACAATATCCATTGCCTCTTACTGCTTTCAAAAAAAAATTCATGTCAACATAGAACAACAGGAGTGTTGTGTCAATTTTTGGGATTTTTCGGGGTTCGTTTGGACATTTTTAAGCTTTAATTGAGTTTTCAATGCATTTATGTGCATAATTCAAATTTGAACTACATGCACATGCTATAATGTATATAAATTGGTTCAAAATTCAAATTTGTGCCCTTGGTTGCATGCTTATGTCCCATGCAAGAAATGGGAATGAATGTCAAACTCCCTGCCATGGTCACTCGGCCGCAAACATTGAGATACCGGGTTTTTAAATTCTAGTAAATCCAAAGCTCGTCTGAAATTCATGAAACTTGGCATGCTATCATGGATCGGCATCAACATGATGTGGTAAATTTTTTGTCCCATTTGGGGCAGGTCTGGGGATATGCTTCTCACAAACCAGAGCTTCTCACAACAAGCCTGATGGTTTCGGTAGGGAACGTCCCTGCTTTGAGGACGAAAAGATATCCGTTGCCTCTTGTTGCTTTCAAAAATGCTCTCGTGTGAACATAGAACAACAGGAGTGTTGTGTCAATTTTTGGGATTTTTCGGGGTTCGTTTGGACATTTTTATGCATTAATTGAGTTTTCATGTATTTATGTGCATAATTCAAATTTGAACTACATGCACATTCTCTAATGCATATAAATTGATTGAAAATTCAAATTTGTGCCCTTGGTTGCATGCTTACGTCCCATGCAAGGAATGGGAATGAATGTCAAACACCCTGCCACAGTCACTCGGCCACAAACATTGAGATACCTGGTTTTTAAATTCTAGTAAATCCAAAGCTCGTCTAAAATTCATGAATATTGGCATGCTATCATGGAGCGGCATCAACATGTTGTGGTAAAAAAATTCCCATTTGGGGCAAGTTTGGGGATATGCTTCTCACAAACCAGAGCTTCTCACAATAAGCCAGATGGTTTCGGTAGGGAACATCCCACCTTTGATCCCGAAACTATATCCATTGCCTCTTATTTCTTTCAAAAAATTTCTCGTGTTAACATAGAACAACAGGAGTGTTGTGCCAATTTTTGGGATTTTTCGGGGTTTGTTTGGACATTTTATGCATTAATTGAGTTTTTAATGCATTTATGTGCATAATTCAAATTTGAACTACATGCACATGCTCTAATGCATAGAAATTGATTGAAAATTCAAATTTGTGCCCTTAGTTGCATGCTTAGTTCCCATGCAAGAAATGGGAATGAATGTCAAACAACCTGCCACGGTCACTCGGCTGCAAACATTGAGATACCCGGTTTTTAAATTCTAGTAAATCCAAAGCTCGTATGAAATTCATGAAACTTGGCATGCTATCATGGAGCGGCACCAACATGTTATGGTAATTTTTTTGTCCCATTTAGGGCAGGTTTGGGGATATGCTTCTCACAAACCAGAGCTTCTCACAACAAGCCTGATAGTTTCGGTAGGGAACGTGCCACCTTTGGGGATGAAACGATATCCATTACCTCTTATTTCTTTCAAAAAAAAATTCATGTCAACATAGAACAACAGGAGTGTTGTGTCAATTTTTGGGATTTTTCGGAGTTCGTTTGGACATTTTTATGCATTAATTGAGTTTTCAATGCATTTATGTGCATAATTCAAATTTGAACTACATGCACAAGCTCTAATGCATATAAACTGGTTGAAAATTCAAATGTGTGCCCTTGGTTGCATGCTTAGGTCCCATGCAAGAAATGGGAATGAATGTCAAACACCCTGCCACGGTCACTCGGCCACCAACATTGAGATACCTGGTTTTTAAATTCTAGTAAATCCAAAGCTCGTCTAAAATTCAAGAAACTTGGCATGCTATCATGGAGTGGCATCAACATGATGTGGTAAATTTTTTGTCCCATTTGGGGCAGGTTTGGGGATATACTTCTCACAAACCAGAGTTTCTCACAACAAGCCTGATGGTTTCGGTAGGGAATGTCCCACCTTTGGGGACGAAACGATTTCCCTTGCCTCTTATTGATTTCAAAAAAATTCTCGTGTCAATATAGAACAACAAGCGTGTTGTGTCAATTTTTGGGATTTTTCGGGGTTCGTTTGGACATTTTTATGCATTAATTGAGTTTTCAATGCATTTATGTGCATAATTCAAATTTGAACTACATGCACATGCTCTAATGCATATAAATTAGTTGAAAATTAAAATTTGTGCCCTTGGTTGCATGCTTAGGTCCCATGCAAGAAATGGGAATGAATGTCAAACACCATGTCACGGTCACTCGGCCGCAAACATTGAGATACCTGGTTTTTAAATTCTAGTAAATCCAAAGCTCGTCCAAAATTCATGAAACTTGGCATGCTATCATGGAGCGGCATCAACATGCTGAGGTAAAAAAAATTCCCCATTTGGGGCAAGTTTGGGGAAATGCTTCTCACAAACCAGAGCTTCTCACAACAAGCCTGATGGCTTCGGTATGGAACGTCCCACCTTTGGGGACGAAACGATATCCATTGCCTCTTATTGCTTTCAACAAATTTCTCGTGTCAACATAGAACAACAGGAGTGTTGTGTCAATTTTTGGGATTTTTTGGGTTTCGTTTGGGCATTTTTATGCATTAATTGAGTTTTCAATGTATTTATGTACATAACTAAAATTTGAACTACTTGCACATGCTCTAATGCATATAAATTGGTTGCATATTCAAATTTGCGCCCTTGGTTGCATGCTTAGGTCCCATGCATGAAATGGGAATGAATGTCAAACACCCTGCCACGGTCACTCGGCCGCAAACATTGAGATACCCGGTTTTTAAATTCTAGTAAATCCAAAGCTCGTATGAAATTCATTAAACTTGGCATGCTATCGTGGAGCGGCATCAACATGTCGTGCTAATTTTTTCGTCCCATTTGCGGCAGGTTTGGGAATATGCTTCTCACAAACCAGAGCTTCTCACAACAAGGCTGATGGTTTCGGTAGGGAACGTCTCACGTTTGGGTACGAAATGATATCCATTGCCTCTTATTGCTTTCAAAAAAATTCTCTTGTCAACATAGAACAACATGAGTGTTGTGTCAATTTTTATGATTTTTCGGGGTTCTTTTGGACATTTTAATACATTAGTTGAGTTTTCAATGCATTTATGTGCATAATTCAAATTTGAACTACATGCACATGCACATGCTCTAATGCATACAAATTGGTTGAAAATTCAAATTTGTGCCCTTGGTTGCATGCTTAGGTCCCATGCAAGAAATGGGAATGAATGTCAAACACCCTGCCACGGTCACTCGGCCACAAACACTGACATACCTGGTTTTTAAGTTCTAGTAAATCCAAAGCTCGTCCGAAATTCATGAAACTTGGCATGCTATCATGGTGCAGCATCAACATGTCGTGGTAAATTTTTTGTCCCATTTGGGGCAGGATTGGGATTTGCTTCTCACAAACGAGAGCTTCTCACAACAAGCCTGATGGTTTCGGTAGGGAACGTCCCACCTTTGGGGACGAAATGATATCCATTGCCTCTTATTGCTTTCAAAAAAATTCTCGTGTCAACATAGAACAACAGGCGTGTTGTGTCAATTTTTGGGGTTTTTCGGGGTTCTTTTGGACATTTTTATGCATAAATTGAGTTTTCAATGCATTTATGTGCACAATTCAAATTTGAACTACATGCACATGCTATAATGCATATAAATTAGTTGAAAATTCAAATTTGTGCCCTCGGTTGCATGCTTAGATCCCATGCAAGAAATGGGAATGAATGTCAAACACCCTGCCACGGTCACTCGGCTGCAAACATTGAGATACCTAATTTTTAAATTCTAGTAAATCCAAAGCTCATCTGAAATTCAAGAAACTTGGCATGCTATCATGGAGCGTCATCAACATGTTGTGGTAAAAAAATTCCCATTTGGGGCAAGTTTGGGTATAAGCTTCTCACAACAAGCCTGATGGTTTCAGTAGGGAACGTCCCACCTTTGGGGACGAAACGATATCCATTGCCTCTTATTGCTTTCAAAAGTTTTCTCGTGTCAACATAGAACAACATGAGTGTTGTGTCAATTTTTGGGATTTTTCGGGGTTCGTTTGGACATTTTTATGCATTAATTGAGTTTTCAATGCATTTATGTGCATAATTCAAATTTGAACTACATGCACATGCTCTAATGCATATAAATTGGTTGAAAATTCAATTTTGTGCCCTTGGTTGCATGCTTAGGTCCCATGCAAGAAATGGGAATGAATGTCAAACACCCTGCCACGGTCACTCGGCCGCAAACATTGAGATACCCAGTTTTTAAATTCTAGTAAATCCAAAGGTCGTATGAAATTAATGAAACTTGGCATGCTATCGTGGAGTGGCATCAACATGTTGTGGTAATTTTTTTGTCCCATTTGGGGCAGGTTTGGAGATATGCTTCTCACAAACCAGAGCTTCTCACAACAAGCCTGATGGTTTTGGTAGCAAGGTCCCACCTTTGGGGACGAAACGATATCCGTTGCCTCTTATTGCTTTCAAAAAAATTCTCGTGTCAACATAGAACAAGAGGAGTGTTTTGTAAATTTTTGGGATTTTTGGGGTTTGTTTGGACATTTTTATGCATTAATTGAGTTTTCAATGCATTTATGTGCATAATTCAAATTTGAACTACATGCACATGCTCTAATGCATATAAATTGGTTGAAAAATCAAATATGTGTCCTTGGGTGCATGCTTATGTCCCATGCAAGGTATGGGAATGAATTTCAAACACCCGGGCACCATTGATTGCCGGCAAAACATTGAGATACTTTTCTAAAAAATTCTAGTAAATCTAAAACTCATTTGAAATTCATGAAACTTTTCATGCTTTCATGGAACGGCACCCGACATGTTGTGGTATTTTTCGTGTCCATTTTGAGAGAAGGCACACTCGAATAATAGCCAAAAAATGCATTTTGAAAAATAGCTCCCACTTTAATACCTCAAACATTTGTGTAATTCAAATCGTGTGCGTTCTGTTAACCATTCATGTGACGCCACGTCTCTTCGTTTTAATGGCTATAGGAGGTGTCGTGCGGACAACTGCTTGACATTGACTGAACGGGAGGCGTGCGAGAGGAGTTCGGTGCGCAGGCTGACCGAGAGGCATGCAAGCTATCCTCCAATGCATAGGCTCACCGAGAAGCGTGCGAGCTTAATGTCTACTACACAACCTTCTTCTTGTAGACATTGTTGGGCCTCCAAGTGCAGAGGTTTGTAGGACAGTAGCAAATTTCCCTCAAGTGGATGACCTAAGGTTTATCAATCTGTGGGAGGCGTAGGATGAAGATGGTCTCTCTCAAATAACCCTGCAACCAAATAACAAAGAGTCTCTTGTGTCCCCAACACACCCAATACAATGGTAAATTGTATAGGTGCACTAGTTCGGCGAAGAGATGTTGATACAAGTGCAATATGGATGGTAGATATAGGTTTTTGTAATCTGAAAATATAAAAACAGCAAGGAAACTAATGATAAAAGTGAGCGAAAACAGTATTGCAATGTGTTGAAACAAGGCCTAGGGTTCATACTTTCACTAGTGCAAGTTCTCTCAACAATAATAACGTATTTAGATCATATAACTATCCCTCAACATGCAACAAAGAGTCACTCCAAAGTCACTAATAGCGGAGAACAAACGAAGAGATTATTTTAGGGTACGAAACCACCTCAAAGTTATTCTTTCTGATCGATCTATTCAAGAGTCCATAGTAAAACAACACGAATATATTCTTTCCGCTCGATCTATACTAGAGTTCATACTAGAATAACACCTTAAGACACAAATCAACCAAAGCCCTAATGTCACCTAGATACTCCAATGTCACCTCAAGTATCTGTGGGTATGATTATACGATATGCATCACACAATCTCAGATTCATCTATTCAACCAACACAAAGAACTTCAAAGAGTGCCCCAAAGTTTCTACCGGAGAGTCTACGAAAACGTGTGCCAACCCCTATGCATAAGTTCACAAGGTCACGGAACTCGCAAGTTGATCACCAAAACATACATCAAGTGGATCACGTGAATATCCCATTGTCACCACAGATAAGCACATGCAAGACATACATCAAGTGTTCTCAAATCCTTAAAGACTCAATCCGATAAGATAAATTCAAAGGGAAAACTCAATCCATTACAAGAGAGTAGAGGGGAGAAACATCATAAGATCCAACTATCATAGCAAAGCTCGGGATACATCAAGATCGTGCGAATCAAAAACACGAGAGAGAGAGAGAGAGAGAGAGATCAAACACATAGCTACTGGTACATACCCTCAGCCCTGAGGGTGAACTACTCCCTCCTCGTCATGGAGAGTGTCGGGATGATGAAGATGGCCACCGGAGAGGGATTCCCCCCTCCGGCAGGGTGCCAGAATGGGTCTAGATTGGTTTTCGGTGGCTATAGAGGCTTGCATCGGCGGAACTCCTGATCTAGGTTATTTTCTGGAGGTTTCAGTATTTATAGGAATTTTTGGCATCGGGAACAAGTCAGGGAGGTGCCCGAGTCGTCCACGAGATAGGGCGGCGCGCCGGGGGGGTAGGGCGCGACTCTTCTGGCCCAACTCTTTTACTCCGGGGGCTTCTTTTGGTCCATAAAAAATCATCAAAAATTGGCACGTCAATTGGACTTCGTTTGGTATTCCTTTTCTGTAAAACTCAAAACCAAGGGGAAAAACATAAACTGGCACTGGGCTCTAGGTTAATAGGTTCCCAAAAATCATCTAAAATAGCATATAAATGCATATAAAACATCCAAGATTGATAATATAATAGCATGGAACAATCAAAAATTATAGATACGTTGGAGACGTATCAGAGCTGTATGCTGCGCAGTCTCACTGGGAAGCAAGCCCTTTGACTTCCATGGTCGCCCGCCTTCCTCTCCATTAATGGCGCACGAGCCGCTGTTCAATACGGGCGGTCTTACTGTTCGCCTCCCATTCCCCTCCCTCCCGTGGACCTCCACCAACGCCATGGCGCAGAATGATCATCTGGCACTAGTCTTCAAGTTTGGTGAAGTCGACTCCAAGCCGGAGGAGATAGAAAATAAGGAGGAATGGGGCCTCATGGACATGGCCCAGAATGAGCTGGCCGCGGCGGTTGCTGCCCCCGCTCCCGTCCCAGCTCCCATCCCCGCGCCCGTGCCGGCGACCATCCCTGTAGCATTGACGGGCTGGTCGCCGAGCACTATCGTAGAGTTGGAAGCCGCGGGTGTCAGCGAGGTCTCCGCGGACCCGCGCGAGCTCGTGTACACGCCAGCGCCAGCTCCCGTGCCCGTGCGTGCCCCTCCACCCACCGTGGCGCCGACCCCGGGGAATTTGACTGCACCCGCCGCGCCTGTGCCCCTGCCCGTGCGCGCCCCTCCACCCACCGCGGCGCCGGTCCCTGTGCGTTTGGCTGCACCCGCCGTGCCCATGCCCGTGCGCCCCCCCCCCCCTCAGCGGCGCCAGTTGCAGTCCTCCCGCGCCCCGCCCGTCGATAGTGCGATGACATGATGTTTGATTTACAAGTGAAGAACATTTTGTGCTGCCTTGAAGACTTCAACAACGCCATCCCAGAGGACGACAATGACTGCGTGGCATGCTGCCTCCACCGCCGCCGGAAATAGTTTTTTTTGGTTTAATACTGTGTCTCGAATTCTCGATCATATGAATATAAATTCGCAGTGTGACTGGATGAAAGATATGGTTTGAACGAACTTGCATTTTTCTCTCTTAATGTACAGACTTATCAAACGATTTTATTTTGAAAAAAACATCAATGGTTTTTAAATATAAAACACTCATCGCAAACATTTTCGTTAGAACACCCATATGCAAACCGACAGCTTCCCCAGGAAGCCAAGGGAAAATGTGTCGAGCAGGATTTCTGCAAAGTGAGAGCTATGGTCTTCCCTCACAGTGCAGGATTTGTGCATCCCTTCAACGCAAAAGGTTGTTTTGGATGACCCGTGTGCAACCACGTAGAAACAATTGGGTAAGATTTGCATCTGTCATTTTGGGTATGTTGCCATTTGTCAAACTGGAAAGATTGACATTTGTTTATCTAGTAGCATTGCCATTTGTCAACCTTGTAACACTGCGATTTGTCAAAATATGCAGCTAAAAATCACTAGCACTATATAATTTTTGCTACTAAAATCACTAGCATTGTTCATATGGACACCACTAGCACGCGTGAGTTGATGGACGCATATGCAAATGTACCATTGATTACATACAACAAGTCATCAACCCACAACGACAACGAGGATACACGTTAGATTATAGATCATTTACAAAACATTCTAGTAAAGTAAAGTTTTCCTCACACAACAAATAACAAAGCGATGAAATGAACTTCAGCTCAACCACTCGTCGGTGTTGGAAACGCTTGCTTTGAACCAGAAGTGATTCTTTGGGAAGGGCCAGCTACTGTCAATCTCGAGACCAACACAGGAGTGATCAACCAGGCTGAAGCGGCCTATGTCAGGACCCATATTGGGATGGTAGGGAAGCATAGCAATGTTCGAGGTATAGATACAGTTGCTTCTCATAAATGGTAGTAATGTTGTGTCAACAGCAGCTGGATCGCCTTTCACCATCATTGGATAGTTTTGTCCAAGGAAGAGGGAGTTTCCTCCAAGACTTTCAATACTGAACCAGGGAGAAGGTGTTGGTGCTAGTACACTAGTATACATCCCGAATACCCTGCAACGGATGTTGGAATAGGCCCGGAGAGTGCGACCATGCGAGACAACACCTGCTTCCTTAGTAACATCGGCAGTGCCCTGTATACAGACAAGAAGAGGTGAACCATCGGAATAAGTTGCCAGGCGCCACTTGGTATATGGGTCCTGCTCGTGATCATCAACATCGTCATCTCCCCCTTGGTTATAAAATTTTTCAAGTATAGGTGGTTGAATGTTCACAGGACCTTGGAAACACAAGAAGGTTAATTAGTAAAGGGAAACTAGCTAATCCGCATGCATGTGGATGAAACAATTATAATTACGATGGAAGATAAACATACCGAAAGCATCAGGATTCCATGCAAAAACAGTGCCATGAGTGGTGGCAGCAAACACAAGACCCTCGTATTGAATTGCATCACGGTACTCATCCGTGTACAGAAATTGATTTTTGATCAATATCCATCCAGTCGAACCACGAAGGACGGCAACAAGCTTGTCGAAGATAGCAACAACTTCATAGTTCGTGTAATCCCAAGAGCGGTTGGGAACTCAACAAATTGCTATCTTCCATAGACGACAGTCACCATGATCGTATTTGAACTCACGTAGAATACCGGTGTACTCAACCTCTGGGTAGTCTGAGATTTTTGGAAGTGGAACCCGGTGAGGAGTGTACACATTCACAAGTTCCCACTCGCAGTTGTACCCAATATAAACAACCCAATCTCCATTTGTGCCTGCCCAAGCCTTGCCCTCAAGCGATGGCATCTTAACATCACATGTATCATTATCAAGCGGCATCAACTTGCACAAGGCGAGGCTTTCGTCGTCCCCGCGCTAGTCAGCAGGGGAGATCAAACCACTCCTAGACCCTTGGGTTGCTTGTAATGATGTTATTAGTTGAGTCGAGAATGGTCTTGAACGAACCTGCCATGCTAGCTGAGGTGATGACTTCGCACCGATCAATGAGTTCCTCCACCACGTCATTTTTCAGATCGGGGCAAGAATAACGGGGTCGTTTCCGGCCTGTTCCCTCCATGGAGAAGCTGATTGAACAATGGCAGAAGGAAGGGTGAAGGGAAATGGAGGGAGGAAGAGTGTACGATAGCAGTTCCAAATCGAGAGGAAAAGGTGAAGAGGCGGTGGACGGTTGCCATGGTACAAGAAGAGGCTAGTGGGGAGCGAACGGTTGCCACAGAGGTCACACACTGACGACAAGGCTGAGTGAACCGCATGTCGTATATCGCACACACCTTGATTTGGCTGACCGTTTCTTTTGTGTTGCCTAGTCACAAACAGTTCATCCGAGTGAAGTGTATGTTGTACATCGCACACACTTTCATCTGGATGCCCATTTCTTTTGCATTGCCTAATCACAAACAGTTCATCCGAGTGAACCGTATGTTGTATATCGCACACACCTTCATTTGGCTACTCGTTTCTTTTGTTCCTCCTCATCACAAATAGTTAATTGAACTGAATTGTATGCCCTGCATCGCACACGCAACTAAAATCTGAACCGTGTTTGATGCATCCGTCATCGCAAATGTCTTGCACCTTTTTTGACGGGTTTTTTACACCACTGTTTGCGATTATTGCATCGCACACGGTTTCGTCGAAGGGTCTCTGATCGTAGTGTCATGTTAGCAGCATCCTGCAGTAGTGTATAGATCAAAGCTTCGACAAATGATAAAATGAATGAAATACATCGTTGCTTTGAGAAGTATGTGATAAGCAAGAGCTGCCCCTAAATTTGTGCATTATTAAAGATTTGTGTTTGAATGCAAATGCACAATCGATTTGGATCATGGGTCACTCTTCCATGCCACATACATCTTGGTGGAGCGCACAAAATGATATGAGTGAAATAACATGCATGCATCACCGAAGACATAAGTGAATGATCATACACAAGTAATTCTAGAGATAAGAATTAAGCACGCATAAGCATAGTATGATCAACCACATAACCAAATGTAGTATCTCATGAGCATAAAAACAACCAAGTAGCACGAATCAAATGGACATAGTAGCAAAATAGCAATAAAAACCAAAGAGCAAGAGCAGACACTCTCTCTCTCAAAGCCAGTGATGTGTAAATTTCTCCCCTTTGGCAACAAGTTACCAAAAAGCTCGAAAAAGTATAGAGCTATGCGTCTCTCTAGGCACGATCCTCTGGAGCTCCTGAAGGGGCCTTCTGCCTTATGGCTCCGATGTGTGTAGATGGCGTTGAGACAACTGCGTCTGCAAATGCCTCTGCTGATGTTTGTTGGACCGGCAGAGTGGATACTGGAGGTGGCACTGAAGTTGTAACGGCAGGTGTAGAGTGAGTAGGCCTCGTGTCTGCAACTAGCACAGCTGAAGATCTGGGTGCCCTGGGTACAGTCTTAACCTCTTAGTGGTAAGACTTGTCAGGACCGTGGGACTGGGGGTACCCAGGCCCGTCTGCCTGCGGCCCAAGGCACGGCACCTGGCGTGGGCCCAGCACGATTCAGCTTCAAGGCTTTGAGAACAAGACCCTCGCGAGGGCCCCCACCTCATGAGGTGAACATCAGCGAGCGTTGTCAGGAGCTTCCCGAGGGCCTCATGGCGGGCAACCTCTTGAGGCGGCCTCCCGAGGCCCCTCGCGGGGCGGATATGTCTAGGCTCGCCAGGCCCCGCTTTGCGACTACATGTGGGTGACGCGAGCCACGACGAGTGGAGCCAGAAGAGCGTCAGCGGGCGCGGATAAGGATGTTTTCCTCTTGTGTGCTAAGGGAGCAAGGATGATGCATTGGCTCCCAAAGAAATCTCCAAAGGTTGTCGTTTTGGTGCAAGAAGACCAGGACAGCAGGCGCACCAGGATGAAGGTCATCGTCGAGCCTTTAGTCAGGATAAGTTGTACTCCTGCTCCCCTTCGAATTTGGTAGGTGTGGTAACCCTTCCTGCCTAGTTTTCGAGGGAAGAGGACCAAGGCCGATATAAGTATAGGCTAGTCTCCACCGTAGAGAAGGGTCGAATCCTGAGCCCTCCCGAGGCAGTTCATCTTCCTTGTACACTCATATTCATCCACCCTCGCGAGGCAGTCCACCCCAAAGCAGGAGTAGGGTCTTACACCGAAGGTGGCCCGAACTAGGGTAAAATATCATGTTGTGTCCTTCTTGCATCTCGCTCCAGCACGCCTGAGCATTGCCATGAGGTTGAGCAGCGAGGCAGAGTTTAGCGGAGTTCTCTGAGCACAGCCCAGAGTTCGGACCTGTTCCTGGGTCCCCGGAACCCCTATTCCGACATTTGGCACGCCAGATGGGGGTGTGCCGAAGTTCCTCCGCTCCGCTTCATTCCCGCTTCACCGTCCCCATGGTTGACGCTCGTCGTGTTTGTGTCCAGTGCTGCGTAGCTCGTGTCGCCCAAACGGAGCCTAAGGGCCGCGGCGGCCGTCGCCACTCCACCTCGGTCGTGGCCAACGCCGCCACCAACCCTGCCGCTCACTAGCAGCGGGACTCCTCCCTGTCACCCTCCGTGTAGCACGATGGCCGCACCGCTACGCCTGCGCTCAGCCCGGCCACGGCTTCGTCCTCATATGCTCACCGCGGGCCGGCAAACATGTAGGCTGCGCTCCTCATGGCGCAGCGAGCTGCTGCGCTACCGCCCCGCCAACGAAGGCTATGACGCCTGGCTTGGCCGCATCACCGAGTTCGTCAATGCCGCGGGTGAGGCCCCGGTGCCCTCTCACTCGCTACTCCTCCACCGTCTCACGCAGGTGACGTGGCGCATGGTGCGCCTCTGCCTCCTCCCGTGCGTGGCGACAATGCTGAGCCCCCGCATGACGCACAGTCGCGTGACCCGCCGTGCGGAGCACCCCTACTGGCTCAAGATGAGGCCAGCTGCCATATTGTGCATCAGCCCCCGCTTGATGTTGTTGGATCCAGGGCTCCGCAGACCCGAGAAGGTTCAAACTCAGGGGCGTGTACGAAGATCTCAACCTCTCAAATCTAGAGCTCGCTGCCCCGTAGCCTAGCCGGATTCGTGAGGGTGAGGGAGAAGATGAACACGACAGTTTACCCAGGTTCGGGCCACCTTACGATGTAAAACCCTACTCCTGCTTTGTGGTCGATTGGCTTCACGAGGGGCTGAGGATGGCCCCTAAGAGAGGGCGCGGCCGTCCCCGCAAATCCGCGGCTGCGCCGGCGACGTCTTCACGAGGGCGCGGGCGTCCACCTCTGGCGGCTCGCAATGACTTCAACAGCCGGGAGATGGGACTCTGATACGTCTCCAACGTATCTATAATTTTTGATTGTTCCATGCTATTATATTATCTGTTTTGGGTGTTTTATATGCATTAATATGCTATTTTATACTATTTTTGGTACTAACCTATTAACCTAGAGCCCAATGCCAGTTTCAATTTTTTTTTCCTTGTTTTTAAGTTTCACAAAAAAGGAATACCAAACGGAGTCCAAACGGAATGAAACCTTAGCGATGATTTTTCTTGGACCAGAAGACACCTGTTGGACTTGGACTCCAAGTCAAAAGACCTTGGAGTAGACGAAAAACCATAGGGGCGCACCCTAGAGGGGTGCCCCCTGCCTTGTGGCCTACTCCAAAACCTCCTAACCTAATTCTTCGTCCTATATATTCACATATATTCCCAAAGCTCCAGAGGCATGCACGAAAACACTGTTCCATCGTTGTAACCTTCTATACCCGTGAGATCCCATCTAGGGACCTTTTTCAGCACCCTGCCAGAGGGGGTTCGATCACGGAGGGCTTCTACATCAACTCTATTGCCCTTCCGATGAAGCGTGAGTAGTTTATCTCAGACCTACGGGTCCATAGCTAGTAGCTAGATGGCTTCTTCCCTCTCTTTGATTCTCAATAGCATGTTCTCCTCGATGTTCTTGGAGATCTATCTGATGTAATATTCTTTTGCGGTGTGTTTGTCGAGATTCGATGAATTGTGGATTTATGATCAGCTTATCTATGAATATTATTTGAATTTTCTCTGAATTCTTATATGCATGATTTGATATCTTTGTAATTCTCTTCAAACTATCGGTTTGGTTTGGCCAACTAGATTAGTTTTTCTTGCAATGGGAGAAGTGCTTAGCTTTGGGTTCAATCTTGCGGTGTCCTTTCCCAGTGACAGTAGGGGCAGCAAGGCACGTATTGTATTGTTGCCATCGAGGTTAGAAAGATGGGGGCTTCATCATATTGCTTGAGTTGATTCCTCTACATCATGTCATCTTACTTAATGCGTTACTATGTTCTTCATGAACTTAATACTCTAGATGCAGGCAGGAGTCGGTCGATGTGTGGAGTAATAGTAGTAGATACAGAATCGTTTCGGTCTACTTGACACAGACGTGATGCCTATATTTCATAATCATTGCCTTAGATATCGTCAGAACTTTGCGCTTTTCTATCAATTGATCGGCAGTAATTTGTTCACCCACCGTATTATTTGCTATCTTGAGAGAAGCCTCTAGTGAAACCTATGGTTCCCGGGTCTATTTTCCATCATACAAGTTTTCGGTCTACAATATTAGTTTCCGATCTACTACTTTTGCAATCTTTTACTTTCTGATCTATAAACCAAAAATACCAAAAATATTTACTTTATTGTTTGTTTAGTTTCATTTATCTCCATCAGATCTCACTTTTGCATGTAACCGTGAAGGGATTGACAACCCCTTTATCGCCTTGGGTGCAAGTTGTTTGATTGTTTGTGCAGGTATTAGGTGATTTGCACGTTGTCTCCTACTGGATTGATACCTTGGTTCTCAAACTGAGGGAAATACTTATGTCTACTTTGCTGCATCATCCTTTCCTCTTCAAGGGAAAAACCAACGCAAGCTCAAGAAGTAGCAGACTCCCCCGCGGGGGTGGTCACGGGGGCGCTAGCAGCCATGGCCAAGGGGGGGCGTGTTGTGGCCAGCCGACCGCCGCGCCCGCGCGCCCGCTCGAGCGACTCGGCGCTTGAGTTCATCGTGTGGGTGGAGGTCCCTCCACGTGCTTGGCTTCTACTTCCAAACTCCTTCACAGAGGAGCTGCCAGCGGCAAGACCCATTGGGCTACGGCTGCAGCCCAGCGGCTGCTGCAATGGGTCCTGATGGGTGGAGGTGGACGTCAACTCCATCGGCCATGTGTTCCTAACCCATGGATGGCAGCCATTTGCCCACGCCCACGGTCTGAAGGGGAGGTGCACCCTCCACTTTAAGTACGATGGGGCAGCAACGCTCTTTGTCAGGGTCTTCGGGGAGGATGGCAGCCGCCTGGGGTTCTACATGGAGGGCGACGACGACGGCGACCACCCTTCGAACGACGACGGCCGACGCGGCGGCGGCATCCTCGGCGGTGAACTTGCCCTTGGTCGCCGCACCTCCAGCAGCAGCGACGACGTCCCCTCTGGGGGGGAGTTCGAGCAATGACGACTACGATGAGCCGCCGAGCCACCGCACCTAGACCCAAGAGGGAGGCAGGCCGCCATGTCGTCTTGCTCCCGCTCAGGGGGATGTCAAGCCACCTCATCAACACACCCCCATTAAGCAGGAGGAGGACTCCGACTAAGCGTGGGTGGTGACGGAGCCATCCCTCAGGAGCAGCGACCATTGGGAGGCTGCTTCTTTTGCTTCACCCTTTTTTTGAAATTCCTGCATCAAGAGTTAGCGAAGGGCCCCGTGGGGGCATGTAATGAACTGCGGCACTTGCACCTTTATGTTAGTGTTTCTTGCTCGCACCTCAACATTACATTATTGTTAATCGAAAGGTTCCTCCCTGGCATGATTAGGATAACTTAGCTTGGTGCAGTCGCGGCCCTTGGCGGGTCCCCTTGTCGTGGGGGCGTGCCCCGGCTCCTCCGGAGCTTCTCCTGGTGGCGGCGCGGTTAAAGTGCCAGAGCGGCCTAGGGAGGCCCCTTGTCGCGCTCTGGACTCTTGAATGGTAAGCCACCCGCGGGCCTCCGGAGAACCCACGAGGGTCCAAAGCCTCTGGAGTGTCGCTTGTATAGGTCCCTATAGCCCCTAGGCGTGACCCCCAGCGAGACCAGGAGGTTTGCGCTCCTGAGGTCGATGGCTCGCTCGAGAGCACCGTGTGAGGATTTTGCCAAGGCCTTGGCGAGGTGTTCGCGCAAGCAGGCCTGCTGGCAGGTCGGTTCAGGCGTATACACCGTGCCTAGCCCCCGCTCGCGGGACGCGATAGAGGGAGCCACGGGCAGCCACCGCACTGCCTAAAGACGAAACTCAAGAGATAAAACACCGCTGAAAGAAGAAAGACCAGGCAACTCCCCCCTTTTTTGAACAAAAATGCAAGAACTGCAAGTTTCATTCCAAAAAGTAGCAAATGGGTTACAAGAGCAAAGCAAGAGAACAGCCGTGTCTGGCACCTATGCTAGTCTTCTAGTCTTCCCGCCAGTGCGGAGCATGGGGCTTCCACTAGGCGTGGGCATAGTCGCTGATTGACCATGTCGTCCGCCAGCGCGGAGCATGGGGCTTTCACTTGGGCGTGGGTGGGAGCCCCGTGAGGCCCAGGGGTGGCACTCAGGAGACTCCGGGGTGTGTACAGCCCCACTCATTATTACATGAGAGTGTCATGGGTAGAATCTCCAGACGTGCTGGATGTTCCAAGCATTCTGGATGGAGACCCCGTCCTGCGTCTCCAAGCGTACGACACCAGGCCTGCAGACGCGGGCGACCCTGAACGGGCCCTCCCACATGGGTGAGAGCTTGTGAACGCCCTCCCTGGAAAGGACCCACCTCAGGACGAGGTCACCACCTCGAGGGTCCGGGAGCGGACATTGTGGCAATGGTAACGCCGCAGCGCCTACTGCTACCTCGCTGTGCGGAGCGAGGCCTAGCAATGGGATTCCTCCCCGAGCACGAGGTATGTCCCCCGCGAGGCATCCTGATGTGCCTTGTTGAATGCCAGGACCCGCGGGGAGCGATGCCTGACCTCATGAGGGAGGACCACCTCGGCTCCGTAGATGAGGAAGAAGGGGGTCTCGCAGGTGGGCTGAGCCGTGATGGTGCAAAAATCACAACACAAACTGAAGCTCACCGAGCCAACCCCTGCCATAGGCCTCGAGATTCTTCTTGAAGCTCCTTGTTTTGAGGCCCCTCAGGACCTCCGCATTAGCGCGCTTGGCCTGGCCATTGCACCACCGAAGCATAGCATACCTGCATTCCAAGGTTAGCGAAATACATCCTGAAGAGGTTGCATGTGAACTAGGAACCATTGTCAGTAATGATACGATTGGGGACACCGAAACGTTTCATGAGGCCCTTGATGAACTTGACGGCCCAGCCAGGGGGGATGGCATGTACGGGTCCCACCTCTGCCCACTTGGTGAACTTGTCGACGGCGACGTAGAGGTAGCGGTATCCGCTGGTAGCTCGAGGGAAGGGGCCCAGGATATCCAACCCCCAGACCGCGAACGTCCATGAGAGCCGGATGGTCTGGAGGCCTTGTGTTGGCTAGTGAATCTGCTTGACATGGAACTGGCAGACCTCGCAGGATCGCACCAGCTCGGTGGCGGCGCTGAGCACCGTTGGCCAGTAGAAGCCGCTACGGAACACCTTGCTCACGATGGTGCGTGACAAGGAGTGATGCCCGCAGTCCCCGTTGTGGATATCGGCCAACAACTCGTGCCCTTGTTCTTCGGATATGCACCGCAGTGAGACGTCGTTGGGGCGTCACCGGTATAGCTCACCGTCCTGCAAGCAATAGGCAGTGGCCTAGCGGACCACCTGCTCCGCGTCCTCCTCTTTCTCTGGCAAGGTGTCACGAAGTAGGTATGCCTTGAACTCCTCAGTCCAGTAGCCGGCCTGAGGCTCCAGCACCAGAGAGTAAGCGGGCTCCCGAGGTCGGGCCACAAGTCGGGGCTCCCGAGGTCGGGGCCGGTGGCAGCTCCTCCCTGAGCAACGCCAAGCCCGTGGTTGGGGGGCCGCTGACGGCTTGTGGAGCCTTTCCTCGAAGACGTCGGGCCTCTGGGGCTCACGTCGGGATGCCCTCTTAGCGATGTCATCTGCTTCCTTGTTCGCGCCTCGCGGGATGTGCTGCAATTCCAAGCCTAGGAAGCGCTTTTCAATTTTACGTACCTCTTCTAGGTAAGCCTCCATGTGCTCATCCTTCCGCTTGTACTCTTTGTTGGAGAAGTGGACGAGGAGTTGGGAGTCTCCCTTGATGGTGAGGCGCTTGATCCCCAAAGCGGCCGCGGCCCTGAGGCCAGCAATTGAGTTCTCATACTCTGCGATGTTGTTGGAGACCTTCTCGTCGTGTTGGAAGCAAAGTTGCACAGCATAGTAGAGCATGTCCTCGGTTGGCGAGATGAGCATAACTCCAGCCCCCGTGCCCTGCCGCGCGAAGGCGCCATTGAAGTGCATGACCCATTCGTCGAGTGCCTCGTCGCCAGCCGTGAGGGATTGGCCCTAGTCCAGCTCATGCTCTGGAGCGTCGGTCCATTCCGCCACGAAATCATCCAGGGCCACCCCCTTGATGACCCTGGTCGTGCTGAACTCCAGATGGAAGGCATGCAGCTCAATGTTCCATTCCACAACCCTTACCACGGTGTTGGGGCTGCGCAATATCTTCTCTAGGGGATACTCCGATACGACCTTGATGGGGTGGCCCTAGAAGTAGTGACGCGGCTTCCTAGAGGCGACGAGGAGCACGAGCAGAAGCTTCTGCTGCATGGGGTAGTGCACGCGTGCGGCGCGTAACACCGTGCTGACGAAGTACACCAGATGCTCGGCAAGGGGTGAGGTGTTGGAGATGTCTTGCTTCGCGAGGGGCTCGAGGGGCTTCTGAGCCTTGGGGGTCGGTGAAGCGACGAGACCCTCGTAAGCGCCGCCCTAGGGCAGTGAAGGTTGTGCGGCTTCTCGCGTGCCGCCTCACTTCGAACCCGCGCCGGCGGGTCCTTCCCTGGCCGCCACGAGTGTCGCGCTGGCCGAGTGGGGGGTGGCCGCCAGGTACAGCACCAGGGGCTCGCGCGGACGAGGTGCCACCATGGTAGGCGGGATCATGAGGTATCGCTTGAGGTCTTCGAAGACCGCCTCAGCTTCCGGGGTCCACTCGAACGGTCCCTTCTTCTTCATCAGCTTAAAGAAAGGGAGGGCGCCCTCACCAAGCTTGGAAATGAAGTGCCCCAAGGAGGTCACGCACCCCGCGACCTTCTGCATCTCCTTGAGGGTCTGAGGCGGGCTCATCCGCTCTATTGGCTTGACCTTCTCGGGGTTGGCTTCGATCCCCCTGTGCGACACCAGGAAACCCAGCAGCTTGTCGGATGGGACCCCGAACACACACTTCTCCGGATTGATCTTCAGCTTAATGTTATGCAGGTTAGCGAATGTTTCTTCCAGGTCTTTGATCAGGATCCTCACATCCCTCGACTTGACCATGATGTCGTCGATGTATAACTCCGCATTCCTCCCCAACTGCGGCCCGAGCGCTATGCGCATAAGTCACTGGAAAGTGGTGCCAGCATTCCGCAGCCCGAAGGGCATGCAAGTGTAGCAGTAAACACCACACGGGGAGATGAAAGTTGTCTTCTCTATGTCCTCTGTCGCCATTTTGATTTGATGATATCCAGAGAAAATATCCAAGAAGCATAGCAAATCGCACTCGGCGGTGGAGTCCACGATCTGGTCGATACGCGGGAGCGGGAAAGGATCCTGAGGGCGGGCCTTGTTAAGGCTGGTGTCGGTGTCAAAACCGGCGGATCTCGGGTAGGGGGTCCCGAACTGTGCGTCTAAGGCGGATGGTAACAGGAGGCAGGGGACACGATGTTTTACCCAGGTTCGGGCCCTCTTGATGGAGGTAAAACCCTACGTCCTGCTTGATTTATTCTTGATGATATGGGTAGTACAAGAGTTGATCTACCACGAGATCGAAGAGGTTAAACCCTAGAAGCTAGGCTATGGTATGATTGTATGTTGTCCTATGGACTAAAACCCTCCGGTCTATATAGACACCGGAGGGGGCTAGGGTTACACAAGGTCGGTTATAGAGGAGATATACATATCCGTATTGCCTAGCTTGCCTTCCATGCCAAGTAGAGTCCCATCCAGACACGAGACAAAGTCTTCAATCTTGTATCTTCATAGTCCAACAGTCCGGCCAAAGGATATAATCCGGCTATCCGGAGACCCCCTAATCCAGGACTCCCTCAGTAGCCCCTGAACCAGGCTTCAATGACGATGAGTCCGGCGCGCAGTATTGTCTTCGGCATTGCAAGGCGGGTTCCTCCTCTGAATACACCACGGAAGAATTTGAATAAAAGGATAGTGTCCGACCCTGCAAAATAAGTTCCACATTCCATCGTAGAGAGAATAATATTTCCACAAATCCAATTTGCTGACTTGTTTTGGCAACACGACATTATGCCATGGCCCGGTGATTATTCGAATCGTTTCCTTTAACTAGCCCCACACATAACGCGAGGCAGTTTTTTGACACGTCTTGTCAAAGCAGAGATCGTGTCCCCTTATCAAGGGATTCTCATCAATACGGGCGTGGGTAACCCAACCGCGCCATCGATTACGGTGCTTGGGGGATAAGCGAGTTTTACCAGGCTTGTGGGGGAGCATAGTTTCGGCCGCCCATATAAAGGGATAAGGATTCACCTTTTCATCCACGCCTTCTTCCTCCTTTGCTCATCCATTTTCGCACACTCGAGCTCCAGCGCCCAATTCCGCATTTCCCACCTCGACCTTCTCCAACCATGTCCGGAGCGGGAGGCAGGTGGATGGTCTCCTCCGTCACGGAGGGACACATCAAGAAGCTGAGGAGAGCCGGATACCTGCCCGACGACATCGCGCACCGGCTCCCAGATGAGGGGCAGCTCATCCCCACCCCCAGGCCCCATGAGAGGGTAGTGTTCCTTACCCATTTCCTCCGCGGACTGGGATTCCCTCTCCACCCATTCGTCTGGGGGCTCATGTTCTACTACGGCCTGGATTTCCACGATCTGGCCCCGAACTTCATCCTCAACATCTCGGCATTTATCGTCGTGTGTGAGGCCTTCCTCCGCATCAAGCCCCACTTCGGCTTATGGCTGAAGACCTTTAATGTCAAGCCGAAGGTAGTGAGCGGCCGCCAGGCGGAGTGCGGAGGTGCCATGGTGGGCAAGATTCCCAATGTCACATGGCTCGAGGGCTCCTTCGTGGAGACCGTAAAGGGGTGGCAATTGGGGTGGTTCTACATCACCGAGCCGCGTGACCCTAAATGGGCAGCGGTCCCCGAGTTCCGATCTGGCATCCCCACGCGCTCACCTCCTGGCAAGAGAAGGGCCTGTCCTGGGGTAGTTCGGGAGAGCTGACCGGACTCCAAACATGTATTCAAAACATGGTGAACAAGAAGCTCAAACCCGTCAACGTAGTCCAGGTCATGATCATTCGCCGGATCCTCCCATGCTAACAACGGGCTTTCAACTTGTGGGAGTTCGACCCGGCCCAGCATCGAACTCTGAACAGGCTCTTCGACACAACTCACGAGGATGCCTGGAAGGTGCTATTCAAGGGGGCCGAGGTTCCCCCTCCCACTATCGAGGATCGCGGATTCTGCGTGAAGCGCCAAGCCAGCGCGGTAAGCTGTTTTACCTCTCACAGGATACTTGTTTTTCATAGTTTGACTCTATGTGGGATCTAAGCTCCCGTACCTTTGACAGGACTGGTAGGAGACGGCCAGACAGATCGACTGTCCGGCTCCATTGCCCGAAGGCCCAGCAGACGCTCCTGACGAAGATGCTGACTCCGGCTCCTTACAAGGTGCCGGAGAAGACCAAGAAGGCCAAGGGAACCCAAAAGAGTTCCCGACGCCAGGCGTCATCGGACTCATCATCCGGTAACTCTGCGACACACTCCTCCCCCGAAGACGAGGAGGGAGAAGAAGATGCTCCCCCTTCAGTTGGGGGAGAAAAGAAAAGGAAGGCCGCCCCAACTGGGGAGGCCGAAGGGTCCAAGAAGGGAAGGACTCCCATTCCGGACAGTTCCACCACCGCCGCCGAAGGCGAAGACGAGTGGCTGCTCAGGGCCAAGCCCCTGGCGAAGTCGCAAGTATTCGGATACCAGAGTAACTCATAGCATTCCTTTGTCGCACTGCGCCAAATATGATTATGCAGGCCGCCGCGAGCCCGTATCGATGTATCGTCGGACGGCTCCCTGGGCTCGTCGGATATGGATAGCGATCCACTTTTGACTGCCACCTCCCCTTGCCCTGCAGACGACGCCGAGGTATTGTCTCAAGAGGCACCGTGTCGAGGGGAAACAGTCCTGGAGGTGCCTCAAGGCGACCTTTCAGACTCCGGGAGCAGAGGGAACAAGGCCCCTGAGGGCTCCGAGTTCGGTCCTCAGCCGAACACCGCGCCGGAACCTCCAGTGGTTCCGGACTCGAGCAGGCGGCCTCCTTCCAAGAGGGGCAAGACGCCTGTGCCAGTGACCTCTGTCCATCCAGAGGCGCCGGACAATCTGCTGGGAGCGCTTCACAGCGCTTCCATTGACGAGGAGCACCGTACTATTATGAGTGCGGTGGTCCAGAAGGTTCAGTCCGCCAAGAGCGGATTGACTGAAGCCTGTGCCAGCCTTCTAACAGGCTTTGAGGTAAGTATTTAAAATATAGGAAAAATATTACCGCATAGACAGTAGCCCCTGATGCTTTGTTCGGTGTTCACAAAGAAAAGCCGAACAGAGGATCAAACAATATCGCAGGAATCTAATATAAGTATGTCAATATGTGTATGCAGGCTTCGCTGCTGGCATCTGCCGCACTGACTGCGGAGGTCGCCGCGCTGAAGCAGGACCTTAAAGGGTCCAAGGACGAGCTCGGCCTTGCCAAGAGGCAGCTCAAGGAGAACAAAGGTAAGTAGTACCTAGTCTATGGATATGTATAAAAAGAATGCGATTGCAAAATGACAGGATCATCATGAATTTGCCAGGGCCACGACCGAAGTGGCGACCCTAAAGCAAGCGCTGTCCGAGGCCGAAGATAAAGTGGCCAAGGAGCGCACCGAGCGGGAAAGGCAAGAGGCTCGGGTGGGCGAGGTGCAGCAAGAGCTCCAGGCTCTTGTGACGAAGCACGAGGCATTGGAGCTTGACTCGAAGACGCGAGAGTCTGAGCTTGCCGCGGCCCTCGAGAGCGCAAAGAGTGCCAAGGCCGAAGCCCAAAAGGCCCTCCAGGAGATTGACGCGATGAAGAAAATAGCGGCGGGTAAGGCATTCTATATGCAAAGCAAGCATGTGAAAGTAAATTACCTATTACTTACCCGAATCCGGAGCTCTCCAGGAGCATTCGCAGATTTGCCCCGTAGCGTGTCGGATGCCGCACAGTTTTACCAGGCCGAGGAGGGAAGCTCAACGGAGAAGTTGTTCTGGTCTCAGTATACTGGGATCGAACACCCGGTGCCTATGAGCGACCAGCTGAAGCAGTAGGTCGAGCTACACAAGGCGGCCGAACAGGCCATGAAGGGCTTTATAGTCCGGCTGTGGCCTGGCGACGCCCTTCCGAATAGCTACTTCGGCCTGGTGAGGCGGCTTGTGGATGCCTGCCCACTGCTGGAAGTCGTCAAGCGGTCCGTCTGCATTGAAGGTGCACGTCGGGCTTTCACTCGTGTGAAGGTGCAATGGGCCAAGCTAGACGCCGTGAAGCTGATCAAGGAAGGACCGCCGCAAGGCAAGGAGCATCGCACCCCCGAAATTTATTATGAGGGTGTCCTGAAGGGCGCCCGTCTAGTAGCGGACGAATGTCCAAAGGATGTAATATTTGAGTAAACTTGCTCATGTGATCTTGTATGATGAAAACTTGTTTCATATGCGCTATGCAACACTTGTTTGAATTTAAAATATTACCTTTTGTTTGGCTGTTTATCCAATCTGAGAGATGGCTAGTCCTCGGCTTCTGCCCCCATGCCGCGAGTGCTGGGGTGTTCGGGATAAACCTGAGCACTCTTGTTCCCATTTTTGGGTCCTTCGAGGGAGGTGCTCAGCACAGCGAACAAGGCAACCGGACTAATAATGCTTTATCACTCTCAATTAGCCATATAATTCTATAATTTTAAATTTCGGCGAAGCCCCTGGTATTCGGAAGGCCGAATTCGGGGCGCGATACACGCCTTTAAGCCGGACAGGACCGACTCCTCTCTCTAAGCGGCATAAGTCTTTAGGGACTCGAAACCTCGCCGAACAGCGACCAGTCTCTCGCTTATCATGACAGTCAGTTTTAGCTTTCTCTACTGAGGTGCTTAGCCCAGCAGAACCGGGGCACAATCGCAGTAGTTCTCCTAGTGCTACCTTAGCCGATAGAGCGGAACGTAAGGTACCAAAACATAGGAGCCGAGCAAACCCAACATTTGACCAAAGACATGATTCGGATCTGATGCATATAATGCTATAAGTTCGGGGTGCCGCACTTGTGAAAGTGTTCGGACTTCTCACACCATAATGTGGGGTACTTAAGCCCCTGGTGTATTGGCCATACCAAAGTGTACGGTTGCAAGGCATCATTAATGAACACATATATATAAAACAAGAATGCAATAATAGTCGTAATGTTATGCATTGTTTATTCAAAAAGGTGCGTTAAAGCAGAATGATACAGATAGTGCGATAAGCAAAAAGTAGGACTATGTCCCTTCCAAGGGCAAGCTGAGGAATAGTATTAAAGCAAATATTTCACTCGTTATCGTAATCCACCTGGGAGTTCCGTGGTGTGACGTAGCTTTCTGCCTCCTTGGTTGCTGCATCATGTGTTCGGCAATCATGCTGCCGGACAGGGTTTCCAGAGATTAAAGTCCTGAAAGAGAAAAATAACAAAGTGGGAAGCCCCTAGTGCGGTTTAAGCCGCGTATTGGGGCGTGTCGTAGTTGTGCCCCCCTCCCCGCCTGTGCCTATGGTATTTTTAATGCGTAATTATGTACGCGTGGCACGAATTTCGCCGTTTGGCTTGGGCCGGGGTGGGGGCCGCATTGCTACACGAGCTCAGATCATGCTGGGCGGTCTAGTTGCCGATTACTCCGAGCGCGCTTGAAGGTGTCCGGGTCTTGAAACGCCGAACTGGTGGATTGCCTTGAGAGGCTGCTTTGCGCTTCTGCTGCGAGGGCTGCAGTGTGCTCCTCCGTGCGGAGAGAGCGCTCTATGTTTCCATTAACTGTAATGACCCCCCGACGTCCTGGCATCTTGAGCTTGAGGTATGCATAATGCGGTACCGCATTGAATCTTGCAAATGCGGTTCGCCCGAGCAGTGCATGATAGCCACTGCGGAACGGGACTATATCGAAGATTAATTCTTCGCTTCAGAAGTTATCCGGGGATCCGAAGACTACTTCCAGTGTAATTGAGCCTGTGCAATGGGCCTCTACACCTGGAATGACGCCTTTAAAGGTCGTTTTTGTGGGTTTGATCCTTGAGGGGTCTATACCCATTTTGCGCACTGTGTCCTGGTAAAGCAGGTTCAGGCTGCTGCCGCCATCCATAACGACTCGGGTGAGGTGAAATCCGTCAATGATTGGGTCTAGGACCAGTGCGGTGAATCCGCCATGACGGATACTAGTGGGATGGTCCCTGCGATCGAAGGTGATCGGACAGGAGGACCATGGGTTGAACTTTGGGGCGACTGGCTCCAACGCATATACGTCCCTGAGCACATGCTTCCGCTCCCTCTTGGGGATGTGGGTTGCGTATATCATGTTCACCGTCCGCACTTGTGGGCGGAACCTCTTCTGTCCTCCGATGTTCGGCTGCCGGGGCTCTTCCTCATCATCGCTATGTGGCCCCTTATCTTGGTTTTCGGCAATTAACTTGCCAGCCTGCTTGAATACCCAACAATCCCTATTGGTGTGGTTGGCTGGCTTGTCGGGGGTGCCGTGTATTTGACACGAGCGATCGAGTATACGGTCCAAACTGGACAGGCCCGGAGTGCTTCTTTTAAATGGCTTTTTCCACTGACCGGGTTTAGAGCCTTTGAATCCGGCATTGACTGCCGTATCCTCAGTATTGTCGCTATTAATGCGGCGCTTATGTTTGTTGCGACGTGACCTGCTATTGCCGTCCATGGTGTCCGAAGTACCATGGTTCTTTGATATGTTATTACTGCGAGCCAGCCAACTGTCTTCTCCCGCACAAAAGCGGGTCATGAATGTCATGAGGGCTACCATAGATTTCGGCATTTCCTGACCAAGGTGTCGGGCTAGCCAGTCGTCACGGATGTTGTGTTTAAAAGCTGCTAAGGCCTCTGCATCCGGACAGTCGATGATTTGATTTTTCTTTGTTAGGAACCGGGTCCAGAATTGCCTGGCCGATTCTTCTGGCTGCTGAATTATGTGGCTCAAGTCATCGGCATCTGGTGGTCGCACATAAGTGCCCTGAAAGTTGTCGAGGAATGCGGCCTCCAGATCTTCCCAACATCTAATGGACTCTGCTGGCAAGCTGTTAAGCCAATGGCGCGCTGGTCCTTTGAGCTTTAGTGGGAGGTATTTGATGGCGTGTAAGTCATCACCACAGGCCATGTGGATGTGGAGGAGGAAATCCTCGATCCATACCGCAAGATCTGTTGTGCCATCATATGATTCAATATTTACGGGTTTGAAACCCTCTGGGATTTGATAATCCATTACTTCGTCTATGAAGCATAGGGGGTGTGCGGTGCCTCTGTACTGGGCTATGTCGCGACGCAGCTCGAATGAGTCATGTCCACTGTGGTCGGCCCGGCCGGACTTACTTTTACTGTATCCGGCGTGACGTTTATCGTCTTGCATAGTGGCGCGCCCTCGTGATCCGTAGATCGATCTTGCATGTTTTGCTTTGTCCTCCAATACGTCTCCCAGGTCTGGCATATTTCCCCATGCCTTTTTATTTGAATGGTGTCGGGGTGCAGGCTGAGTTTTTGGGTGGAATGCCTCTCTATCGCGGCCACGAGGTGGCCGATCAGCCGCTTCATACGCTTCTTCCTCCAGTCGGGGTAGCAACCTGCATTTTGGGTAACTCTTGGAGGGGCGCTCGAGTTTATATTCCTCGGCCGCGAGGACTTTAGTCCATCTATCAGCTAGCAGATCTTGATCAGCTTGAAGCTGTTGTTGCTTTTTCTTAAGGCTATTTGTCCTGGCTATAAGCCGGCGCTTGAAGCGCTCTTGTTCGACGGGATCCTCTGGCACGACGAATTCGGCTTCGTCGAGGCTTGCCTCATCTTCGGAGGGGGGCATGTAATTATCATCCTCTGCCTCTCCATCTTCCGCTCTCTCTGGAGGGCTGGCCTTTCCATCCTACTGTCCTAGATCGTGTTGGAGGGGATTGTTGCCATCTTCGGCACTATCCGGAGTGTTATTATCTCCTGTGCCGGTATCACCACTTTTGCTTTGGCGGGACTTAGAGCGGCGCCGCTGACATCGGCGCTTGGGTTGCTTCTTGGAGGGGTCATCCTCCGCTGTCTCGTCGCTATTGCCTTCTTTGGGTGTGTCCACCATGTATATATCGTATGATGAGGTGGCTGTCCAGTGCCCTGTGGGCAGTGGTTCCTCTTCGTCTCCCGCATCGTCGTCCATACCGTCGATGTCTTCGGAATTGAAGTCGAGCATGTCGGTTAAGTCGTCGATAGTGGCTACTATGTGGGTGGTGGGTGGGCAGCGAATTTCTTCGTCATCCGCATCCCAATCCTGCCGAACATAGTTCAGCCAGGATCCTCCTGACAAGGAGAGAGACCTTAATGAGTTCAGTATGTCGCCAAAGGGCGAGTGCTGAAAAATATCCGCGGAGGTAAACTCCATGATCGGCACCCAATCGGATTCGCTAGGAATGGGCGCAGGCGGCTCGGAGTCCGTGGCCGGAGAAGGATCCGGTAGTCTGACAACACGGCTCTTGTGCAGGGTAAGGTCGATGTTCGGCTCGATCGCCGCTGAGGGTAAGGCCTCCGTGGCGGAGTCCATCCACCCGTCCATGGACGGCGCAACTGGCTCCGAATTGTGGGTCAGAGCGGCTGCCGGTGCGATCTCTTGAACACTGTCTGATGGTAGAGCTAAATCGTACTCATCGTGACCGCGTGGCGCACAAGGCAGAGGCTCGAATCCGTCGAAGATCAAGTCTCCGCGGATATCGGCCGTGTAGTTTAAGCTTCCAAATCTGACCTGGTGTCCATGGGCGTAAATTTCGATCTGCTCCAGATGGCCAAGCGAGTTGGCCCGCAGTGCGAAGCCGCCGAACACAAAGATCTGTCCGGGGAGAAAAGTCTCACCCTGGACTGCATCGCTATTGATGATTGTAGGAGCCATCAAGCCTAACGGCGACGACACAGAGGAACTCTCAATGAAAACACCAATGTCGGTGTCAAAACTGGCGGATCTCGGGTAGGGGGTCCCGAACTGTGCGTCTAAGGAGGATGGTAACAGGAGGCAGGGGACACGATGTTTTACCCAGGTTCGGGCCCTCTTGATGGAGGTAAAACCCTACGTCCTGCTTGATTTATTCTTGATGATATGGGTAGCACAAGAGTTGATCTACCACGAGATCGGAGAGGCTAAACCCTAGAAGCTAGCCTATGGTATGATTGTATGTTGTCCTACGGACTAAAACCCTCCGGTTTATATAGACACCGGAGGGGGATAGGGTTACACAAGGTCGGTTACAAAGGAGGAGATATACATATCCGTATTGCCTAGCTTTCCTTCCACGCCAAGTAGAGTCCCATCTGGACACGAGATGAAGTCTTCAATCTTGTATCTTCATAGTCCAACAGTCCGACTAAAGGATATAATTTGGCTGTCCGGAGACCCCCTAATCCAGGACTCCCTCAGCTGGTGAAGTCGATGCACATGCGCTCCTTCCCGCCTTTCTTGGGGACGATCACAGGATTCGCCAACCAATCTGGTGCCACACCTCTTGGATGGTGTCGGCCTCTTGGAGCTTACCGACCTCCTGGATGATGAACGCCTGCTTCTCTTGCGCCTGACGCCGCGCTTTTTGCTTTACCGGGTGTGCGCCAGGGCACACCACCAGGTGATGCTCAATAACCTCCCTCACGACACCGACCAAGTCTGACACTTCCCACACAAATACATCTTTGTTGGCCCTTAGGAAGGCAACCAGCGCCTCCTTTTGGTCCAGAGGAAGGCCCGCGCCAATGGTGAAGGTGGGGCCCGAACCCCCGGCATCGACAGGCACCTTCTTTGTCTCGGCCTGGTCCTGAGAGAACAACTGCTTATTCTTCGTGGGTGTGGCCTCCTGAGCCACCACGGCACCCAGGTGGCAGGCAATGAACCGGTTGCGGCCTTGTAGACAAGCTTGAGGGCCCGGACTGGATCCTTCACATCTCCGACCACCATGATGATGCTGCTACTGCCCGGCATCTTGACGATGTTGTAGCTCGGATCGGTAGCTGCCATGAACTTGGCGAGGGTCGGATACCCCAGGATGGCATTGTACGGGAGGCCAATGTGGGCGACATTGAAGTCGATGAGCTCGGTGTGGTAGTTGTCGCGTGTGCCGAAGGTGACGGGGAGGCGTATGTGACCCAGGGGAGTGGCCGAGCCCTTGACCACCTCCGAGAAAGGACGAGTGGGGAGTAGCTGATCATACGGTACTTGAAGCAAATCGAAGGTTTCCACCAAGAGGATGTTCAGGTCGGCACCTCCGTCGATGAGGTCTTGGTCACCGCGTCGTTGCTGATGGTGGGAGTGCACAGCAAGGGGAGGGCACCCACCGTGGTCGTGGCCTTGGGGTGATCTCTGGAATCGACGATGATGGCAGTCTCAGGCCTGGCGCGGCCTTGCGTCACCCTGCATTATGGCCGAGCAGTACCTTGCTGGCGGAGAAGCTGCTTGATGTGGCGGCCAGACGCAAGCGCCTGCAATCCGCCGATGATGCACGCGACCGTGTGGGGTGTTGGAGCCGCGAAGCATGTGAAGAACCGGTCGCAGAGTTCCTCCCAAGAGGAGATCGAGGCACATGGGAGGCCGCGGAGCCAGGATCGAGGAGTCTCCATGAGGGTGAGGGGAAACCAGTTTGCCATGGCCTTGTCGCCGCTGCCCGCTGCCTCGATGGCCTGCGCGTATGACTGGAGAAACCCTTCGGGGTCCGTGTAACACCCCGAATACAACTTTCCATATCCGTAACTCCAACTCTTGCCTTTTCCGGAGATGCGATATGATATTCCCTTCATGGTTGGGTTTTGTCTTCGCTTTGCATTTTGTTCATGTCATGCATTTCATATCATGTCATCATGTGCATCGCATTTGCATTCGTGTTCGTCTCATGCATCCGAGCATTTTCTCCGTTGTCCGTTTCGCAATCCGACACTCCCATGTGCACCAGCGCACCCCTCTTGTATCTTTTCGTGAGCGGGTGTTAAACGTTCTCGGAATGGACTGAGATTTGTCAAGTGGCCTTGGTAGACTACCGGTAGACCGCCTCTCAAATTTTGTTCCATTTGGAGTCTGTTTGATGCTCCAATGGTTAACCGGGTAACGCAAAGGCCTCTCGTGTGTTGCAGCCCAACACCCCTCCAAAACGGCCCAATAACTCATCTAAACCTCTTCCATGTCCTCCGTCGTGGGATCACGATCGTGTGGGCGCAAACTTCACCTCATTTGGACACTCCTACCTCCCTCTACTATATATAATATGCACCTCTCCCCCCGAAATTGCGGATGAAACCCAAGCCTCCTTCCACTTCGCGCCGCCAGACAAAATCCTCCCACCGCCCAGACATGTCCGCAGTCGCCTCTCGTCCAACCACAGCACGCCACATCACCCCGCCGCCGTCCCACAACCGTGACAGCCCGCCGGGCCCATCCGGAGCCCGCACGGGCCCGGATCTCCACCGCCGCGGCTCGCGAGCTCCCACGCAGCTCGCGTCTCGCCGTCTCACCGGATCTCACCGCCACCACGTCGGATTCCCCGTGCCGCTCGCCGGCGACCCGCTGCTCGCTGCACCTCCGTCGTGCCCCTCGCCCGCCTCCATGCCGAGCGCCACCCGCTCGCCCGAGTCGCAACCGCCGCCTCCATGCCTCGCATGCGCCGCTGCCTTCACCACCGTGCCCCGCCGCCGCCTTGGAACTCCGGCGAGCGCCAACCGCCGGATCCCGTTGTTCCCGTCTCCATCACGGGTCCCTCTAGCTGGATCTGGTCGGGGAGCAGCCGGATCCGCCCCCGCACCCCATTCCTAGCTAGCTCCGTCGCCGGTGCGCCGCCGCTCGCCGGATCCACGACTCGCTTCTGCCGCCGTTGACCTCCAGCCTCGTCCCCGTCGACCACGCCGTCCGCGTGGGCCACGGCCTCCCGCCGGCCCAGCACCAGCCCATCTTCCTTGGCCCGCCTTATCTCGCTAACGGCCCACGGTCCCAAGGTGAGCATCCCCCCTATTCACTGTCTTGTGCGCATGACAATTATCCAACGCTCACTTCTCGGTCCTGATATTTCACTAAGTCCTCAAGTCTGTGACATTTTTATGCCTCCTTCATCGCCTCATATCTCAGTGACCATAGATCCGTTTCATGCATATGATATATCAAAATGTTCATTGTGAGATGCTCTGCATTTCATTCCATTGTGGCATGCTTGTTTGAGTTCATCTTGATGCCCTAATCATTGATGCAAGAGTGCTATAAAATGTTTACTTTTGTTACTTATCAGATTATGATGTTTTGTCATTTTTATCATATTTGATGTCACACCCTAGCTGGTTCATGCATTAGAGTGTTGCATCATGTCTACTTTTACAGAAACTTGAAATGGGGATGACAGAACCCCCAGCACCCCCCCCCCTCCCTGGAAACAACTAGGGTTTACTAAAATTATTTTCAATGAACCCAAAATGCCCTTCACAAAATGTTCATCATTTCTGGATTGGGTTAAAACCCCTGGCAAAAATGGTGCACTCTTTTCTAGGACATTCTGGATTTTTTGAATTAAATCATAAGTATTTGAACTTGGGCATTTAAATGCTATAAAATATTTTAAATGCCCAAATAATTCTGGATTTAAGTGAGGGCTATTAGGAATAATCCCAACAGAGCCCAATATTATTTTCAGGATTTTAGTAAGTGCCTAAGTATTTTTAATAAAGCCCTAAAGTTACAGAAAAATAGAAAAAGTAAAAAAACAGGAAAAGAGAAAAAGAGAAAGGCTTACCTGGCGCCCATCCAGCAGGCCCACCTGCCGGCCCAGCCCAGCCACCGCTCCAGCGAGCTGCTTGGCTTGGCCAGGCAGGCAAGCAGCTGCTCAACGGCGAGCACAGCATGCGTGCCATGCAGCTGCCCGCCGCCTCGCCGCTCCCCTCGTCGAGCTGTCGACGTGGGACGAACCCCCTCTCTCTCCCCGACCTCGCAGACACTCGCTCTCCCCTCTGGCTCCTCTCTCTCGCCCTCCCCGACGTCGCCCGAGACGTCACCGTCGCCGCCGCTCGCCACAGCCGCATCCAACGCCGTCCCCGCGCCCTCTCACCGTGTCCGGATGGTTCGCCGTCGTCGACTACGTCGACTAGCCAAGCCGCACGATGTCGGAGCCCCTGCATCGTCCCTGTCGCCGTCGTCTTCAACCTCGGGCCGCCCCAGATCATCGTCGTCGTTCCGATCGCACCGAGCCTTCCCCGAGCATGCTGGCCGTCCCTGCGGCTTCCCTGTGAGCTGCTGAACCTCCCCGTGCTTTCCGTTTCGCCCCTAGAATACCGTAGACGCGGCGTCTCTTATGCCCGAACGCGCCGCCACCTGACCACGTCGCCGGCGCTGCTCCGGTGACCATTTGGTCACGGGCTTGTGACCATCACACTCCCCGCGCCGCGTAGAGGCTGTAGGTGCTAGCGCCATGCCGCCTAGGCCACTGCAGCCACGCGCACGAGCTGACCCGAGCTTCGGCCTCCGCCAAGCTCGTCGCCGGCGATGCTCCGGCCACTCCCCGGCCAAGCCATCACCACGGCTGGATGCGGGCGAGCACCAGCTGCCCATAGCTGCTCTCCGCGCAGCAAATGGTTCCCTGTGGGCAAATCCCGCAGCACGCCGCCGCGTCTAGCCTCGCCGGCGGCTAAAAGCCGGCAGGCTTTGACCCGCTGACCGGCGAGTTGACCACGTCTGACCCGTGTGGGCCCAAGTTGACTCCCCCCCTGAGCCTATGACAGGTGGGGCCGGCCTGTTAATTAGTTTAGGATTAGTGCTAACTAATTTTAGTTAGCTTAGGTCACTGACATGTAGGCCCAGGCCCCACTGACAATTAGTTAGTATTAACTTAATCATGTTAGTTAGCTGAGACACTGACAGACAGGGCCCACCAGTCAGGTTTGACTGGACCTGGCGCCTTTGACTCGCTGACGTCACAGTGACGCAGTGCTGACACAATTATTCATTTTCTGGATTTATTTTTATATAGGAAATTCCAGAAAATAGCCAAAACTTCTAAAAATCATAGAAAATCAACCATAGCTCCAAATCAAACAACTTATATATGAAAAATGATCAGAAAAATTCAATCTATCCATCTGTAATGGTTTAATGCATGGAAAACCACTTTAACCTTGATGTTTAGGTGAAACAAGCTAATACACTTATTATGCATAAGAACTTTAACCTTCATTTGAATCTTTGATTCAAATGGACCCATTTCAACTTGTTTCACATTGCATTAGGCAGGACACATCATTTTGCCATGTCATAGCATGCATCATATTGTTGCATATTGTCATGTGTTGATTATGTTCTGTGTGTCCTTCGTGGTAGGTTCTGCCTTCGAGGATATCTCCGAGTATCCAACTGAAGGGCAGTACCCTACTACCACTCCATCAGGCAAGCAGCCCCATTGATCATATCGATACAATCCCATGTTCTCGCCTCTGCTCTCATTTACTGCATTAAGACAACAACGTTTCAAACTGCTGTGTGCTGCGATAGTTGAACCCTTATCCTCAGCATGACCTGTCATTGCCACAGTAACTAGATGAAACCCACTAGCATGTGTAGGAGTTGATTGAGCCATGTTTGTGTTTCCTACCTTGCTATGCCTGCTATGCTTAGAGTTGTGTCAGGTCTGGTTCATCTGGGTGATGGGCTAGAGTGAAATGATTCTGACGGTAATGTGAGTGGTGCGTTGAACATGATTTGGTAAAGATATCGATGAGAGGCCATGTAGGAGTACATGGTGGGTTGTTTCATTGAGGCCGTCCATAAGAACTGAGATCTGTATGTGTGATTTAAGATTCAGCTGCTACCACACATTGGGCCCTGAAATATGACCCCGCTCAACTTACTGACCCCTCTCGTCCTTTGTCCAGGAGTTGCAACTAGTTTCTGGTGTTTGTAGGTTATGTGTTGGTGGCCATGCGTAGCGCTGACCCTAGGGGTGGGCTATGATGCGGTAGATACACCATGGCATGGTGTACCGAGTCGCCCGTTTGGTGTCTCGGGAACCCTGCACACATCGTTTGGGGCCATTGAGGACACCCCGGCCGGATCTCCTTGCGGATGGAACCTGAATAGGCGATAAACCTGGACTAGAGACTTGTGCGGTTAGTCAGGTCGTGGTCTACACCCACGTCGGCTTTCGCTTGAAGTCTGCCGAGCACATGTCGTGTGCAGACGCTAAGTGGTGGAAACATGTGTGACGAAGTACATCCCTGCAGGGTATAAAACTATTCGAATAGCCACATTCGCGGTAAAGGACTACTTGGTTGCCTATACAGTTCATAGACAAGTTAATGGTTACTACTAAAAGACTCAAGATAAGTGTGAGTACCGAGGATGGCTCTCTCGTAGGATGATGAGGGAGGATCCCTGGTGGAGTATTGTGTTGGTGATTAGCGGACTCGTGTGCGAAAACTATTTTACTAGTGGTGTCCCGTAGGATAGCTTAGCCAAGAGTCAAAGCTGGCTTGCTGCAATAACTCCACCACCTTCTTGAGAATGAGCATGTATAGTAGGTTCTGATGTAAGACTTGCTGAGTACCTTTGTACTCATGTTTGCTTAATTACTGTTTTCAGACGACAACACCGCCCCCTCCGATGGGTTTTATGTAGATCTCGAAGTCGATGAGTGACTTGCCACCCAGGTGGTGATCCTGGACATGGAGGGGCCTATGTAGATAGACAGGCTTCGAGAAGCCTTCTTGCTTTCTAGTGTCTGTACTCAGACTATTTGCTTCCGCATGTGCTTGTATGCTTGTATGACTTGAGTGTCGGGTCATGTGACCCCTACCTGTATGAACATGTTATGTATGGCTCTCTAGAGCCTTTAAATAAAGTACTTGAGTTGTAGAGTTTTGTTGTGATGCCATGTTGTATTTGCACATATCGAGCATATTGTGTGTATGATTGAAATGCTTGGTATGTGTGGGATCCAACAATCTAGTTGTTTATCCTTGGCAGCCTCTCTTATGGGGAAATGTAGTCTAGTGCTCCTTGAGCCATAGTAGTCCGCTACAGCCCGGTTCACCGGAGTCCTGCTAGCCCAGCACTACTGCTCAGGACACTTGACTGGCCGGCATGTGTTTCACTTCGTTCCTATGTCTGTCCCTTCGGGGAAATGTCACGCGGTGACTTCCGGAGTCCTGTTAGCCCAGTGCTACAGCCCGGATTCACACGCTGATGACTGACATGCTCGATGTGATTCATGTATGTCTGTCTCCATAGGTCTGTGCCGCTTTGGGTTCACGACTAGCCATGTCAGCCCGGGTTCTCTATCATATGGATGCTAGCGACACTATCATATACGTGAGCCAAAAGGCGCAAACAGTCCCGGGCCACGGTAAGGCGACACCCATGGGGATACCGTGCGTGAGGCCCCAATGTGATATGAGGTGTTACCGGCTAGATCGATGTGACTTGGAATCGGGGTTCTGACAGCGTTGGCATCAGAGCCGGACTGCCTGTAGGTTCGTTGAACCAAACTGGTCGATGTCGAGTCTAGAAATGCTTTAGTTATATGTAGGGGAATTGATTGTGGGAGGGAACGTAAGGCTCTTTTACTCCTTTACCTTATGCCCTCTGATCTGAGTCATTCTCTTCTCATTCAACGTGTGTTGAGGACTAGGCTCTCTTCTTCTATCAGGTTCACGTGTTACTAATCCGTAGTAGCTTATAGGATTGTTGTTACAAGCCTCAGTACAGTTTCTACTACTTTTAGTATGTTGCCAGTTGAATCAGAACCTTGATATGATGTTGTTGAGTGGTATTGCAAACTGTTGTGGATGTCTCAAATCTTTTTCTGAGCATTTACAGTCGTTATGCTGTTCGATTTCCCCTAGAAAATTCTAATGCCTTTGCATTATTCTATGCTTTCAGATGGCCACCCATTCGCAGAACCAAGTGGTTCGTCTGACCCGGTGCCTTGATGTGCCCGGCCACACGGCCATGTTGGTTCGAGTGATGGTTGAGTCAGGCTATCGGTGGTATCCGGAATATACCGTCGAGGAGCAGTTCAGAGACTTCAACCAGAGCCAGTACCTCTGTACCGTTAGGATATATCCCTCTTATCCTAGAGCCACTGAGCCCCTTCACTGTTCCTATGGACTTGGGGTCACTATTGAGATGTTTGTGCAGGATGCAGCCTATTCAATGATGACTATCATTCAAGCCAGGACTGCCTTGCTACAGAACACTGACTTCCGTTTCATGCCAGCCTCACTTCCTGGAGCACAGGGGTACTATCAAGCCTTGTACTATAACTCTACACATGAGGAGTCACTACTCCGCACCACTGCCGAGATGCTCGAGGATAAGGACCGCGAAAATCGGGCCTTGCGTATGGAGCTTTTCAACTCTCGTGCTGATCATTGGGCCACTTTGACTCGGTTTGCACCTGCGATACAGGAAGGATACATGGATCTGAGGGATCTGTACCCTGTACGGTCTGGATTGCCAGATTGTATGGAGTGGCGTGATGTAGGAGGCATCACCCCTCCTCGTGGTCCCCGTCTGCCACCACCTGTGGGACCAAGGCCACATCCGAGTCCCTATGGTCCGCAGGCTCCGCGGGACCGTCTGTTCCCAGATGGTCATGTTCCACTTCCAGGCTTTGGTGGCGACTTCTATGAGGATTACTACGGAGCCGTCTGAGCTAGTAGTAGTTTCTCTAGTATTGTAGTAGTTGTATTCTCCACAGTCCTGCGTGACCGTGGGATACAACTTGGTGTGTATCACGCTCCGGAGGTGTATAAAAATAATGTATAGGAGCTTGGAATTCCTTCGATGAGATGTAATGTCTTTCATCGTAGTTGTACTCTAGCCTGGGCTTGTACTAAAGTATGTACGGTGTGTATGACCAATGGTAAATATATGGCAGTTTCTATATTACCATGTCGTGCAACGGACATCTTAGCATTCCATGTTATCCATTACATTCTGCACTTCCTTGCTAAGTTTGTGCCATCCTTATCTAAACCGTTGTTTTGTTTTCTCTAGGATGGTCAACACCCGCAGCAACCCTGCTGCCCCAGAGCAGGGGGAAGCCAGTGCAGTTAGGGGTGAAAATCTGCCTCACCCGCCTTCTCTGGCCGAAGTGATGCTGGAGGCGGAAAGAAACAAGCGTGAGACTAACCGCTTGCTGGAGCGGATTGAGCAGAACACTACACGCCATCAGCGAAATGACTTGGTGTCAATCAATGACTTTATCAAGTTGTACCCACCAAAGTTTAACCATTCCGTCGATCCCCTCGACGCGGATGACTGGCTTCGCAGCATCACCCACAAGCTACGTTCTGCCAACGTAGCCGAAGCTGATAAGGTTACTTATGCTGCCTATCACCTCGAAGGCCCTGCTAGCCTTTGGTGGGAAAACTTTGAAGCTATGCGCCCGGTCGGCCAAATCACTACTTGGGCTGAATTCAGTGAGGCTTCCCATGAGCATCACATCCCCGAAGGTCTCATAGATCGCAAGAGGGAAGAGTTTTGCAATTTCACCCAAGGAAGACTGACTGTGGATGCATATAGTCGTGAATTTGGGAATCTGGCACGATATGCTCCTAAAGAGGTATCCACCGATCCTAAGAAGCAGGCAAGGTTCCGCAAGGGACTTAGCCCTGAGCTTCACCGCGATCTTCGTCTGCACGAGTGCACCTCCTTTCAGAAGTTGGTCAATAAAGCCATCAGTGCTGAGACAGGCCAGTCTGACTATGATGCTTCACACAAGCACTCTCGTGATTTTGGTTCTTCATCCGGCTCGGGATCTCAGAAGCGCCGGGTATGGATTCCAAGCATGGCACTGCCACCCAGGTTCATTCCGAGGCCATCCTTTGAGGCGCCTTGTCCCAACCAGCAGTTTGCACCGTCCAAGCCCTATGGTGGCCCCGCTGCTAATGCTGCTCCACTCCCCAATGTTGTGACATGTTTCAAGTGTGGATAGCCGAGTCACTATAGTCGAGAGTGTCCCGGAACAACAACCCCAATCGGTCTGGAAAGTCCGTTGGCCGTGGTAAGCCAGCGGGAAAGACATTCTACGCCAAGCCGGTCACCACTGCACGTGGTCATGTCAACTATGTCTCAGCTGAGGAGGCTCATGAGGATCCTAACGTTGTCCTTGGTACGCTCCTTGTTAATTGCCATCCGGCATCTGTTCTTTTCGATACTGGAGCATCTCATTCATTCATATCCGAGAAATATGCTCGATTGCATAACACGACATTCTGTGACATGCCCACTTCCATGGTAATTCAAACTCCGGGTTCCAAATGGCAAACTTCTAGAGTAAGCCATGGGAACGAAATTCTTGTCGATAGACTTGTCTTCCTTGCATCCTTAATAGCTCTCAAGTCCTCGGACATAAACATCATCTTGGGTATGGACTGGATGTCAGCTCATTACGCTAAGATTGATTGTGCCACTAGAACCGTTCAACTTACTCACCCATCGGGCAAGACAGTCAATGTCTTAACTCAAGTGGCCAAGCGCCAGCTTTACTCCCTAAATGCCAACCCCCTTCCAGACCTTGAAGATATTCCGGTAGTCCGGGACTTTCCGGATGTCTTTCCAGAAGAACTGCCAGGTGTTCCACCTGACAGGGATGTCGAGTTTGTGATAGACCTTGTTCCAGGAACCGTTCCAATTTTTAGAAGACCCTATAAGATGGCACCCTTAGAACTAGCCGAGCTTAAGAACCAACTCGATGAGTCCTTGAAAAAGGGTTTCATCCGTCCTAGTTCCTCTCCTTGGGCTTGCCCCATCCTCTTCGTCAAGAAGAAGGATGGAATGGATCGGATGGTTGTAGATTACCGACCTGACAACTTGGTCACCATCAAGAACAAGTATCCGCTTCCCAGGATCAATGATCTGTATGACCAGCTCGCTGGATCCTCAGGTTTTTCCAAGATGGATTTGAGGTTGGGCTACCATCAAATCAAAGTCAGAAACAGGGACATTCCCAAAACGGCCTTTGTTACTCGTTATGGCCAATACGAGTACACCGTTATGTCCTTTGGTTTAACCAATGCCCCAGCCGCCTTCTCTCGGTTAATGAACTCGGTCTTCATGGAGTATTTGGATAAATTCGTCGTAGTATACCTCGATGACATACTCATCTACTCCAAGAATGAAGAGGAACATGCCGAACATCTAAGGCTGGTATTGACGAAACTTCGAGAGCATCGCCTTTATGCCAAATTCTCCAAGTGTGAATTTTGGTTGCCAGAAGTGACCTATCTAGGCCATGTAATCTCTGGTAAGGGTATTGCTGTCAATTCCGAGCGAGTTCAAGCCGTCCTTGATTGGACTCCACCTGAGACGGTCAAGCAAGTTCGGAGCTTCCTTGGCTTAGCGAGCTACTGCCGCCGCTTCGTCGAGAATTTCTCCAAGGTTGCTAAACCTCTAACTGAACTCCTCAAGAAAGATAAAAAGTTTGAGTGGACCCCATAGTGCGAGTTCAGGTTTCAGGAACTGAAAAGACGCCTGACATCTGCTCCCGTACTGGCACCACCAGATTTTTCCAAGGACTTTATTATCTATTGCGACGCCTCGCGACAAGGACTAGGTTGCATACTCATGCAAGATCGTCAGGTAATTGCCTATGCCTTGCGGCAATTACACCCACATGAGGAAAACTATCCCACACATGATCTAGAGCTTGCAGTTGTAGTCCATGCACTCAAAACTTGGCGACATTACCTTCTCGGTAATCGTTGCGAGATCTTCACCGATCACCAAAGTTTGAAATATATCTTCACCCAACCGGATTTGAATCTCAGGCAACGACGTTGGGTCGAGTTGATCTCGGATTATGACTTAGGAATAACTTACACCCCGGGCAAGGCCAATGTCATGGCTGATGCGCTAAGTCGTAAATCTTATTGTAACAACCTGATGTTACAACAAAGTCAACCACTTCTCCATGAGGAATTTCATAAGCTTAATCTTCACATTGTTCCTCGAGGATTCCTATCCACCCTGGTGGCGAAGCCTAACCTTAAGGATCAAATCATAGCTGCCCAGAAGCGTGATAAGGGCATATCCCAGATTAAGGAAAACATCGCTAGCGGAGTTGCTAAATGTTTTTCCAAGGATGAGCGAGGTGTTGTCTTCTTCGAGAACCGCTTGGTGGTTCCCAAGAAACAACATTTATGCCAGTTGATTCTTAAGGAAGCTCATGAATCCCCTCTCACCATTCATCCCGGTAGTACTAAAATGTATCAAGACCTACGCTAGAGGTTTTGGTGGACTAGGATGAAGAGAGAAATTGCTCAATACATTGCTAGTTGCGACGTCTGTCGTCGTGTTAAAGCAGAGCATCAACGGCCTGCTGGCACCCTTCAACCTTTGGCTATTCCTGAGTGGAAATGGGATAAAATCAGTATGGATTTCATTATTGGGTTTCCCAGGACCAAGAGAGGGAATAATGCCATCTTCGTCGTGATCGACCGTCTTTCCAAAGTAGCCCATTTCCTACCTGTTCTTGAGAGTATCACCGCTAGCCAGCTAGCTGATTTATACATCTCCCGAATAGTGTCTCTTCATGGTGTCCCGTTGGAAATTAACTCGGACCGTGGGAGTCTCTTCACCTCTCGATTTTGGGAAAGTTTCCAAAATGCTATGGGAACTCGTCTCTCTTTTAGCACCGCCTTCCATCCTCAATCAAGTGGTCAAGTAGAGTGAGTCAATCAAATTTTGGAAGATATGCTCCGAGCTTCTGTCATCTCATTCGGAATGTGTTGGGAGAAATGCCTTCCATTCGCGGAGTTTGCTTATAACAATAGTTATCAAGCTAGCTTGGGCAAAGCTCCTTTCGAAGTTCTCTATGGACGAAAATGTCGAACGCCTCTTAACTGGTCAGAAACCGGGGAAAGACAACTCTTTGGCCCGGATATGATTCAGGAAGCAGAAGAGCAGGTTCGCGTTATTCGTGAGAAATTAAAAACAGCCCAATATCGTCAAAAGAGCCAATATGATTGTAAACATAAGCTCATGACTTATGAAGTCGGCAAGAAGGCTTACCTTCAGGTTACTCCGTTAAAGGGAACCCATCGTTTTGGTATCAAAGGCAAATTGGCTCCTCGTTACAATGGACCCTTTCACATTCTTCCCAAACGAGGAGAAGTTGCCTACCAATTGGAACTACCTTCGCATCTTTCCAGAGTTCACGATGTCTTCCACGTTTCTCAACTCAGGCGTTGCTTCGCGGATCCTATCCGTTGAGTGGACCACAAAACGCTTGATCTACAAGATAACCTCTCATATCGGGAATATCCCGTTCGTATCCTTGATCAAGCCGAGCGTACCACTCGACGCCATAATATCAAGTTTCTCAAGGTTCAATGGTCACACCATTCCGAGAAAGAAGCCACTTGGGAAAGGGAGGATCGTCTTCGACTCAAGTACCCCACCTTCTTCCCGGAGGATCCTAAATCTCGGGATGAGATTCTTTTGAGTGGGGGTGAGTTGTCACACCCTAGCTGGTTCATGCATTAGAGTGTTGCATTATGTCTACTTTTACAGAAACTTGAAATGGGGATGACAGAACCCCCAGCACCCCCCCTGGAAACAACTAGGGTTTACTAAAATTATTTTCAATGAACCCAAAATGCCCTTCACAAAATGTTCATCATTTCTGGATTGGGTTAAAACCCTGGCAAAAATGGTGCACTCTTTTCTAGGACATTCTGGATTTTTTGAATTAAATCATAAGTATTTGAATTTGGGCATTTAAATGCTATAAAATATTTTAAATGCCCAAATAATTTTGGATTTAAGTGAGGGTTGTTAGGAATAATCCCAATAGAGCCCACAATTATTTTCAGGATTTTAGTAAGTGCCTAAGTATTTTTAATAAAGCCCTAAAGTTACAGAAAAATAGAAAAAGTAAAAAAAACAGGAAAAGAGAAAAAGAGAAAGGCTTACCTGGCGCCCATCCAGCAGGCCCACCTGCCGGCCCAACCACCGCTCCAGCGAGCTTCTTGGCTTGGCCAGGCAGGCAAGCAGCTGCTCGACGGCGAGCACAGCATGCGTGCCATGCAGCTGCCCGCCGCCTCGCCGCTCCCCTCGTCGAGCTGTCGACGTGGGACGAACCCCCTCTCTCTCCCCGACCTCGCAGACACTCGCTATCCCCTCTGGCTCCTCTCTCTCGCCCTCCCCGACGTCGCCCGAGACGTCACCGTCGCCGCCGCTCGCCACAGCCGCGTCCAACGCCGTCCCCGCGCCCTCTCACCGTGTCCGGACGGTTCGCCGTCATCGACTATGTCGACTAGCCAAGCCGCACGATGCCGGAGCCCCTGCATCGTCCCTGTCGCCGTCGTCTTCAACCTCGGGCCGCCCCAGATCGCCGTCGCCGTTCCGATCGCACCGAGCCTTCCCCGAGCACGCTGACCGTCCCTGCGGCTTCCCTGTGAGCTGTTGAACCTCCCCGTGCTTTCCGTTTCACCCCTAGAATACCGTAGACGCCGCGTCTCTTATGCCCGAACGCGCCGCCACCTGACCACGTCGCCGGCGCTGCTCCGGTGACCATTTGGTCACGGGCTTGTGACCATCACACTCCCCACGCCGCGTAGAGGCTGTAGGTGCTAGCGCCACGCCACCTAGGCCACTGCAGCCACATGCACGAGCTGACCCGAGCTTCGGCCTCCGCCAAGCTCGTCGCCGGCGATGCTCCGGCCACTCCCCGGCCAAGCCATCACCATGGCTAGATGCGGGCGAGCACCAGCTGCCCATAGCTGCTCTCCACGCAACAAATGGTGCCTTGTGGGCAAATCCCGCAGCACGCCGCCGCGTCTGGCCTCGCCGGCGGCTAAACGTCGGCAGGCTTTGACCCGCTGACCGGCGAGTTGACCACGTCTGACCCATGTGGGCCCAAGTTGACTCCCCCCTGAGCCTATGACAGGTGGGGCCGGCCTGTTAATTAGTTTAGGATTAGTGCTAACTAATTTTAGTTAGCTTAGGTCACTGACATGTGGGCCCAGGCCCCACTGACAATTAGTTAGTATTAACTTAATCCTATTAGTTAGCTGAGACACTGACAGACAGGGCCCACCAGTCAGGTTTGACTGGCCCTGGCGCCTTTGACTCGCTGACGTCACAGTGACGCAGTGCTGATGCAATTATTCATTTTTTGGATTTATTTTTATATAGGAAATTCCAGAAAATAGCCAACACTTCTAAAAATCATAGAAAATCAACCATAGCTCCAAATCAAACAAATTATATATGAAAAATGATCAGAAAAATTCAATCTATCCATCTGTAATGGTTTCATGCATGACAAACCACTTTAACCTTGTTGTTTAGGTGAAACAAGCTAATACACTTATTATGCATAAGAACTTTAACCTTCATTTGAATCTTTGATTCAAATGGACCCATTTCAACTTGTTTCACATTGCATTAGGCAGGACACATCATTTTGCCATGTCATAGCATGCATCATATTGTTGCATATTGTCATGTGTTGATTATGTTCTGTGTGTCCTTCGTGGTAGGTTCTGCCTCCGAGGATATCTCCGAGTATCGAACTGAAGGGCAGTACCCTACTACCACTCCATCAGGCAAGCAGCCCCATTGATCATATCAATACAATCCCATGTTCTCGCCTCTGCTCTCATTTACTGCATTAAGACAACAACGTTTCAAACTGCTGTGTGCTGCAGTAGTTGAACCCTTATCCTCTGCAAGACCTGTCATTGCCACAGTAACTAGATGAAACCCACTAGCATGTGTAGGAGTTGATTGAGCCATGTTTGTGTTTCCTACCTTGCTATGCCTGCTATGCTTAGAGTTGTGTCAGGTCTGGTTCATCTGGGTGATGGGCTAGAGTGAAATGATTCTGATGGTAATGTGAGTGGTGCGTTGAACATGATTTGGTAAAGGTATCGATGAGAGGCCATGTAGGAGTACATGGTGGGTTGTTTCATTGAGGCCGTCCATAAGAACTGAGATCTGTATGCGTGATTTAAGATTCAACTGCTACCACACATTGGCCCTGAAATATGACCCCGCTCGACTTACTGACCCCTCTCGTCCTCTGTCCAGGAGTTGCAACTAGTTTCTGGTGTTTGTAGGTTATGTGTTGGCGGTCGTGTGTAGCACTGACCCTAGGGGTGGGCTATGATGCGGTAGATACACCGTGGCACGGTGTACCGAGTCGCCCGTTTGGTGTCTCGGGAACCCTACACACATCGTTTGGGGCCGTTGAGGACACCCTGGCCAGATCTCCTTGCGGATGGAACCTGAATAGGCGATAAACCTGGACTAGAGACTTGTGCGGTTAGTCAGGTCGTGGTCTACACCCACTTCGGCTTTCGCTTGAAGTCTGCCGAGCACATGTCGTGTGTAGACGCTAAGTGGTGGAAACATGTGTGATGAAGTACACCCCTGCAGGGTATAAAACTATTCGAATAGCCGCGCCCGCGGTAAAGGACTACTTGGTTGCCTATACAGTTCATAGACAAGTTAATGGTTACTACTAAAAGACTCAAGATAAGTGTGAGTACCGAGGATGGCTCTCTCGTAGGATGACGAGGGAGGATCCCCGGTGGAGTATTGTATTGGTGATTAGTGGACTCGTGTGCGAAAACTATTTTACTAGTGGTGTCCCGTAGGATAGCTTAGCCAAGAGTCAAAGCTGGCTTGCTGCAATAACTCCACCACCTTCTTGAGAATGAGCATGTATAGTAGGTTCTGATGTAAGACTTGCTGAGTACCTTTGTACTCATGTTTGCTTAATTACTATTTTCAGACAACAACACCGCCCCCTCCGATGGATTTTATGTAGATCTCGACGTCGGTGAGTGACTTGCCACCCAGGTGGTGATCCTGGCCATGGAGGGGCCTATGTAGATAGACAGGCTTCGAGAAGCCTTCTTGCTTTCTAGTGTCTGTACTCGGACTATTTGCTTCCGCATGTGCTTGTATGACTTGAGTGTCGGGTCATGTGACCCCTACCTGTATGAACATGTTATGTATGGCTCTCTGGAGCCTTTAAATAAAGTACTTGAGTTGTAGAGTTTTGTTGTGATGCCATGTTGTATTTGCACATATCGAGCATATTGTGTGTATGATTGAAATGCTTGGTATGTGTGGGATCCGACAATCTAGTTGTTTATCCTTGGCAGCCTCTCTTATGGGGAAATGTAGTCCGGTGCTCCTTGAGCCATAGTAGTCCGCTACAGCCCGGTTCACCGGAGTCCTGCTAGCCCGGCACTACTGCTCAGGACACTTGACTGGTCGACATGTGTTTCACTTCGTTCCTATGTCTGTCCCTTCGGGGAAATGTCACGCGGTGACTTCCGGGGTCCTGTTAGCCTAGTGCTATAGCCCGGATTCACACGTTGATGACCGACATGCTCGATGTGATTCATGTGTGCCTGTCTCCATAGGTCTGTGCTGCTTTGGGTTCACGACTAGCCATGTCGGCCCGGGTTCTCTGTCATATGGATGCTAGCGACACTATCATATACGTGAGCCAAAAGGCGCAGATGGTCCCAGGCCATGGTAAGGTGACACCCGTGGGGATACCGTGCGTGAGGCCGCAATGTGATATGAGGTGTTACCGGCTAGATCAATGTGACTTGGAATCGGGGTCCTGACATTTGATGTGTGCTTCATGTGAACATGAGCTCTACATGTGTTTTGATCTACATCATGCCATCTTTACAGAGGTGCTTGCCTTGTATTTTTGTGATCAATGTGGTGACTAGCACAAGCATGCAAACTAGGCTTCGTGGTATTGTTGTTTTCAGGGACTTAGGTTTTTGCTAAGTCACTTTCCTGCTGTTATTTTGATGCCATGTAAACTTGATGCTACAGTGAGATCCATGCTTATTTTGGGATGCCTAAGTGAGGATGTTTTGAACATATTGTTATGCTCTATCCATCCATGCCCCTTTTTGCAATTATGGAGTTGTCTACCATGTCTTGTTCTTGCTCTACTTTTGCTATAAAATGTTCCTGGCAGATTGTTTACATGGTAATCAATTTTTCCATGGTTGTTGCTAATGATCCATTCAAGCTATGAAGTTTCTCTTGCCATGGTTAGCTTCATGAACATGTCATATTGTTGTTTCTATGCTTGTTTTGTCATGCAATGCTTTGTGGTGAGTGTTTTGAGCTCACAAAGTTGCCTTCATAATTCTGTTTATTGCATGCTCTGTTTTCTGCGAAGTATGAAACTGTTAATAAAACTTGCTATGTTTACTTGGGTGCCATCATATTTTATGTGCCTTGTTGGCTCATGATCAGTAAGGGACATTTGTTCTATGCATTTAGTAGAATCATGACATGCCTTGTATTGCTATGATATGTTCCTGTAGCATGTTGTTTGCTTGCTCTAAACATGGCTTCCTGATGTTATTTCTGGCATGTTAGTATTTTCACCAAGTCTGTGAAGCTGATATCTTTTGCACTTTTGCCATGCTTGTTTGAACCTATTCTAGTGTGATTTAGCAGTATCTCAGTGTTCATGTTTTGTCAAGCTTCTTGAGTACATCACGGCCATATGCTTTGTTGTTATGTCGGAGTCCAGTAGCTTAGTTTCTTGTTGCATTCTAGATGGCATCGTGCCGTTAATCGCAGAATTGTGCCATTCTTGTTTTGCTTGCCATTTACAAACCGTGCATCCGTTTCCGGTGATTTTTATATCGATTTCACCTGAAATCATCTCATCTTTCTAGCGTCACACTTGGTTTGCCAAGTTGATGCCTTGATCATTCTTTCGCTCCAAAGCACGCATATGCATTGCATATCATGTCTTGCATATCATGCCATGTTTTGCATCATGTTGCTTGTGCATTGCACCATGATTGATTTGTTGTTCCTTTGCTTGTATTCTTGATTTGGGTAGAGCCAGGAGACGAGTACGTGATCGAGGAACCTGTTGAGTACGCTAACGAGGATCAAGCTTTCGACAACTCTGAGAACATCGCAGGCAAGATGACCATACCCTCAAAATCACTCCTATCTTTGCTTGCTAGTTGTTCGCTCTTTTGCTATGCCGCGCTACCTACCACTTGCTATATCATGCCTCCCATATTGCCATGTCAAGCCTCTAACCCACCTTGTCCTAGCAAACCGTTGTTTGGCTATGTTACCGCTTTGCTCAGCCCCTCTTATAGCGTTGTTAGTTGCAGGTGAAGATTGGAGCTTGTTCCATGTTTGGAACATGGTTATTTTGTTGGGATATCACAATATCTCTTATTTAATTAATGCATCTATATACTTGGTAAAGGGTGGAAGGCTCAGCCTTTTGCCTGGTGTTTTGTTCCACTCTTGCCGCCCTAGTTTCTGTCATACCGGTGTTATGTTCCTTGATTTTGCGTTCCTAACGCGGTTGGGTGTTATGGGAACCCCTTGACAGTTCGCTTTAAATAAAACTCCTCCAGCAAGGCCCAACCTTGGTTTTACCATTTGCCTACCTACCACCATATACCTTTCCCTTGGGTTCTGCAGACTCAAGGGTCATCTTTATTTTAACCCCCCCCCCCCCAGGGGGGCCAGTGCTCCTCTGAGTGTTGGTCCGAACCGAGCCGCCTGCGGGGCCACCTCGGGGAAACTCGAGGGTTGGTTTTACTCGTAGCCTGTCTCATCCGGTGTTGCCCTGAGAACGAGATACATGCGACTCCTATTGGGATTTGTCGGCACATCGGGCGGCTTTGCTGGTCTTGTTTTACCATTGTCGAAATGTCTTGTAACCGGGATTCCGAGACTCGTCGGGTCTTCCCGCGAGAAGGAATATCCTTCGTTGACCGTGAGAGCTTGTGATGGGCTAAGTTGGGACACCCCTGCAGGGTATAAACTTTTGAGAGTCGTGCCCGTGGTTATGTGGCAGATGGGAATTTGTTAATATCCGGTTGTAGTGAACTTGACACTTAACTTAACTAAAATGAATCAACCGCGTGTGTAGCCGTGATGGTCTCTTTTCGGTGGAGTCCAGGAAGAGAACACGGCCTTGTGATACGCTTGAGCGTAAGTACCTTCAGGATCACTTCTTGATCACTTTTAGCTTCTCGATTGTGTGTTTCTTCTCTTCTCGCTCTCTTTTGCGTAAGTTAGCCACCATATATGCTTAGTGCCTTGCTACGGCTCCACCTCACTACCCTTTCCTACCCTTAAGCTTAAATAGTCTTGATCTCGCGGGTGTGAGATTGCTGAGTCCTCGTGACTCACGGTTACTTCCAAACAGATGCAGGTGCCGATGATGCCAGTGCAGGGGACGCTACCGAACTCAAGTGGGAGTTCGACGAGGATTCGGGACGATACTATGTTTCCTTTCCTGATGATCAGTAGTGGAGCCCAGTTGGGACGATCGGGGATCTAGCATTTGGGGTGGTCTTTCTTTCTTTTGGTTCCGTAGTCGGACCTTTGTTTGTACCTTGGATGATGTATGAACTATTTATGTATTGTGTGAAGTGTCGATTGTAAGCCGACTCTTTATCCCTTTCTTATGCAGTACATGGGATGTGTAAAGATTACCCCTCTTGCGACATGCCTACCATGCGGCTATGCCTCTAAGTCGTGCCCCGACACGTGGGAGATATAGCCGCATTGTGGGTGTTACAGTCCGCGACGCCGTCGTATTGCGGGGCCAATGTCGGCCTTAACTTTGTGGGCCACTGTATTTGATGCAGATCGGGGGTGAGAGCGAAGTGATGACACTCTCGTATGCCTTGGGTGGCCACGCCTGCAGGGCCATGCCCGCCATGGGGCCCACGGGGCGAGGGCGAAGCGCGGTCGACGGAGGAGCAAACTTCAACACGCCCCTACCTGGCGTGCCAAATGTCGGATTCACGGCTCCGCGGACCCGAGAAGGTTCAAACTCAGGGGCGTGTACGAAGATCTCAACCTCTCAAGTCCAGAGCTCGCTGCCCCATAGCCTAGCCAAGTCAGATTCGTGAGTGTGAGGGAGAAGATGAACATGGCAGTTTACCCAGGTTCGGGCCAACTTGCGGTGTAAAACCCTACTCTTGCTTTGTGGTCGATTGGCCTCATGAGGGGCTGAGGATGGACTAGTACAGTTGATGAACAGCCTTGTGAGGGCTCTGGTGGTGAGGGTGGAAAGGATTGGATCCGGATCCCCCTCTACGGTGGTGGCTAACCTATACTTATAGTGGCCTTGGTCCTCTCCCCAAAACTTAGGTGGGAAGGGATTCCACAATGGCCAATTTGAAAGGGGACAAGTAGTACATCTAATCCTGACGAAAGGTGGGATCCGCCTGCAAAGCTTTCAGTCGTGACGCGGCAGTGGGCTCGGTGATGACCTCCGTCCCGCTGATCCTGCGGTCTTGGTCTTGTAGCACCGGAATGGGAACCTTTGGGAGATTCCTCGGGAACCCACATCTGTCCTTGTCTCCTTAGCACCAAAGAGGAAACTGCCTCCTCTGCGCCCGCTGGCGCCCGCCTAGCCTTGGTCATCATGGCTCACGTCATCGCAGCCTCGTGAGGATGGGTACCTGCCTAGAAATCTCCGCTCCTCGGGAGGCCTGATACGTCCATTTTGCATCATGCTTTTATATCAATATTTATTGCATTATGGGCTGTTATTACACATTATGTCACAGTACTTATGCCTATTCTCTCTTATTTTACAAGGTTTACATGAAGAGGGAGAATGCCGGCAGCTGGAATTCTGGGCTGGAAAAGGAGCAAATATTTGAGACCTATTATGCACATCTCCAAAAGTCCTAAAACTTCACGGGAGCATGTTTCAGAATATATAAAAAATATTGGGTGAAAGAAGTACCAGAGGGGGGCCACCCACCGTCCACGAGGGTGGGGGCGCGCCCTACCCCCCTGGGCACGCCCCCTGCCTCGTGGGCCCCCTGGTGGCCCTCCGATGCCCATCTTCTGCTATATGAGGTCTTTCGTCCGAGAAAAAATCATAAGCAAGCTCACGGGACGAAACTCCGCCGCCACGAGGCGGAACCATTCTAGGGCTCCGATAGAGCTGTTCTGCCAGGGAAACTTCCCTCCGGGAGGGGGAAATCATCACCATCGTCATCACCAACGATCCTCTCATTGGGAGGGGGTCAATCTCCATCAACATCTTCACCAGCACCATCTCATCTCAAACCCTAGTTCATCTCTTGTATCCAATCTTTGTATCCAAACCTCAGATTGGTACCTGTGGGTTGCTAGTAGTGTTGATTACTCCTTGTAGTTGATGCTAGTTGGTTTATTTGGTGGAAGATCATATGTTCAGATCCATTATGCATATTAATACCCCTCTAATTATGAACATGAATATGCTTTTTGAGTAGTTACATTTGTTCCTAAGGACATGGGAGAAGTCTTGCTATAAGTAGTCATGTGAACTTGGTATTCGTCCGATATTTTGATGAGATGTATGTTGCCATCCCTCAGTGGTGTCATGTGAACGTTGACTAAATGACACTTCACCATTGTTTGGGCCTAGAAGGAGGCATTGGGAAGTAATAAGTAGATGATGGGTTGTTCGAGTGACATAAGCTTAAAACCCTAGTTTATGCGTTGCTTCGTAAGGGGCTGATTTGTATCCATATGTTTCATGCTATGGTTAGGTTTACCTTAATACTTTTGTTGTAGTTATGGATGCTTGCAAAAGGGGTTAATCATAAGTGGTATGCTTGTCCAAGTAAGGGTAGTACCCAAGCACCGGTCCACCCACATATCAAATTATCAACGTACCGAACGCGAATCATATGAACGTGATGAAAACTAGCTTGACGATAATTCCTATGTGTCCTCGGGAGAGCTTTCCTTCATATAAGAGTTTTTCCAGGCTTGTCCTTTGCTACAAAAAAGGATTGGGCCATCTTGCCGCACCTTATTTACTTTTATTACTTGCTACTCGTTACAAATTACCTTATCACAAAACTATATGTTACCGATAATTTCAGTGCTTGCAGAGAATACCTTACTGAAAACTGCTTATCATTTCCTTCTGCTCCTCGTTGGGTTCGACACTCTTACTTATCAAAAAGGCTATGATAGATCCCCTACACTTGTGGGTCATCAAGACTCTTTTCTGGCACCATTGCCGGGGAGTGAAGCGCCTTTGGTAGGTGGAATTTGGTAAGGAAAAATTTATAGTGTGCTGAAATTTACTATCACTTGTTACTATGGAACATAATCCTTTGAGGGGCTTGTTCGGGGTATCTTCACCCCGACCAGTAGAGCAAAGAGTTGCTCCTCAACCTACTGAACCTACTGAAAATGTTTACTTTGAAATTCCTTCGGGTATGATAGAGAAACTGCTAGCTAATCCTTTTGCAGGAGATGGAACATTGCATCCCGATTTACACTTAATCTATGCGGATGAATTTTGTGGATTATTTAAGCTTGCAAGTATGCCCGATGATGTTATCAAGAAGAAGGTCTTCCCTTTATCTTTGAAGGGAGAGGCACTAACATGGTATAGGCTATGTGATGATATGGGATCATGGGACTACAAGCGATTGAAATTGGAATTTCATCAGAAGTTTTATCCTATGCATCTTGTTCATCGTGATCGTAATTATATATATAATTTTTGGCCTCGCGAACGAGAAAGCATCGCTCAAGCTTGGGGGAGGCTTAAGTAAATGTTATATTCATGCCCCAATCATGAGCTCTCAAGAGAAATGATCATTCAAAATTTTTATGCTCGGTTTTCTCTCAGTAATCGCTCCATGCTCGATACTTCTTGTACTAGATCTTTTATGGTGAAGACTACTGAATTCAAATGGGATATATTGGAAAGAATTAAATGCAACTCTGAAGATTGGGACCTCGACGAAGGTAAGGAGTCGGGTATAACACCTAAGTTTGATTGTGTTAAATCTTTAATGGATACCGATGCTTTCCATGAATTTAGCACTAAATATGGACTTCACTCTAAGATAGTAGCTTCTTTCTGTGAATCCTTTGCTACTCATGTTGATCTCCCTAAGGAGAAGTGGTTTAAATATAATCCTCCCATTGAAGTAAAAGTAGTTGCACCTATTAAAGTTGAAGAAAAGACTAGCACTTATGATGATCTTGTTGTTCCTGCTGCTTATATTGAGAAGCCACCTTTCCTTGTTAGAATAAAGGATCATGCTAAAGTTTCAACTATGGTTAACAAAAGTAATATTAAGACACCTAAACCCCCTGAGAAAATTAAAGTTGAACCTAAGATTGATATGGTTAAAGATCTCTTGGCCGATAATATTGATGGGCATGTTATTTACTTCTGCAATGAAGCTGCTAGAATCGCTAGACCTGATGCTAAAAATAAACATAGACCTGTTGTAGGCATGCCTGTTGTTTCTGTTAAAATAGGAGATCATTGTTATCATGGCTTATGTGATATGGGTGCTAGTGCAAGTGCAATACCTCATTCCTTATACGAAGAAATTATGCATGATATTGCACCTGCTGAGATAGAAGATATCGATGTTACCATTAAACTTGCCAATAGATATACTATTTCACCGATTGGGGTTGTTAGAGATGTTGAAGTCTTGTGTGGGAAGGTTAAATATCCTACTGATTTTCTTGTTCTTGGTTCCCCACAAGATAGCTTTTGTCCCATTATATTTGGTAGACCCTTCTTGAATATTGTTAATGGTAAGATAGACTGCAATAACGATATTGTTTCTGTTGGTTTAGGGGATATGTCTCATGAGTTTAATTTTGCTAAATTTAGTAGACAACCCCGTGATGAGGAATTGCCTAGTAAAGTTGAAATTATTGGTCTTACTTCTATTGCCGTGCCTCCTACTGATCCTTTAGAACAATATTTGCTAGACCATGAAAATGATATGTTCATGAATGAAAGAAGGGAAATAGATGAAGTGTTCTTTAAACAGGGACCTATTCTGAAACACAACTTGCCTGTTGAAATCCTAGGGGATCCTCCTCCACCCAAGGGCGATCCTGTGTTTGAGCTTAAACCATTGCCTGATACTCTCAAATATGCTTATCTTGATGAAAAGAAGATATATCCTATTATTATTAGTGCTAACCTTTCAGAGCACGAAGAAGAGAGATTATTGAAAACTCTGAAGAAGCACCGTGCTGCTATTGGATATACTCTTGATGATCTTAAGGGAATTAGTCCCACTCTATGTCAACATAAAATAAATTTGGAGAAAGACGCCAAACCAGTTATTGATCACCAACGACGGCTAAATCCTAAGATGAAAGAAGTGGTAAGAAAGGAAATATCAAAGCTCCTTGAAGCAGGTATAATTTATCCCGTTGCTGATAGTCGGTGGGTAAGCCTTGTCCATTGTGTCCCTAAGAAGGGAGGTATTACTGTCGTTCCTAATGATAAAGATGAATTGATTCTGCGGAGAAATATTACAAGTTATAGGATGGTAATTGATTTCCGCAAATTAAATAAAGCTACTAAAAAAGATCATTACCCTTTGCCTTTTATTGATCAAATGCTAGAAAGATTATCCAAACATACACATTTTTGCTTCCTAGATGGTTACTTTAGTTTCTCTCAAATACCTGTGTCAGCTGACGATCAAGAAAAGACTACTTTTACCTGCCCTTTCGGTACCTTTCCTTATAGATGTATGCCTTTTGGTTTATGTAATGCACCTGCTACCTTTCAAAGATGCATGATGGCTATATTCTTTGACTTTTGTGAAAAGATTTGTGAAGTTTTCATGGATGATTTCTCTGTTTATGGATCCTCTTTTGATGATTGCCTGAGCAACCTTGATCGAGTTTTGCAGAGATGTGAAGAAACTAACCTTGTCTTGAATTGGGAGAAGTGCCACTTTATGGTTAATGAAGGTATTTTCTTGGGGCATAAAATTTTTGAAAGAGGTATTGAAGTTGATAAAGCTAAAGTTGATGCTATTCAAAAGATGATGTGTCCCAAGGACATCAAAGGTATAAGAAGTTTCCTTGGTCATGCCAGTTTTTATAGGAGGTTCATTAAGGACTTCTCAAAAATTTCCCGGCCTCTGACTAACCTATTACAAAAATATATTCCTTTTGTCTTTGATGATGATTGTGTAGAAGCATTTGAAATACTTAAGAAAGCTTTGATTTCTGCACTTATTGTTCAGCCACCTGATTGGAATTTACCTTTTGAAATTATGTGTGATGCTAGTGATTATGCTGTAGGTGCTGTTCTAGGACAAAGAGTTGATAAAAAATTAAATGTTATTCAATATGCTAGTAAAACTCTAGACAATGCCCAGAGAAATTATGCTACTACTTAAAAGGAATTCTTAGCAGTTGTATTTGTTTGTGATAAGTTCAGACCTTTTATTGTTGACTCTAAAGTAACTATTCACACTGATCATGCTGCTATTAAATATCTTATAGAAAAGAAAGATGCTAAACCTAGACTTATTAGATGGGTTCTCTTACTACAAGAATTTCATTTGCACATTATTGATAGAAATGGAGCTGAGAATCCCATTGCAGACAACTTGTCTAGGTTAGAGAATGTTCTTGATAACCCACTACCTATTGATGATAGCTTTCCTGATGAACAATTAAATGTCATAAATGCTTCTCGTACTGCTCCGTGGTATGCTAATTACATTGTTGCTAAATTTATACCACCTAGTTTCACATACCAGCAAAAGAAAAAGTTCTTCTATGATTTAAGACATTACTTCTGGGATGACCCACATCTTCATAAAGGAGTAGATGGTGTTATTAGACGTTGTGTACCTGAGCATGAACAGGAACAGATCTTACGCAAGTGTCACTCCGAGGCTTATGGAGGACACCATGCTGGAGATAGAATTGCGCACAAGGTATTGCAATCCGGTTTTTATTGGCCTACTCTCTTCAAGGATGCCCGTAAGTTTGTCTTGTCTTGTGATGAATGTCAAAGAATTGGTAATATTAGTAGACGTCAAGAAATGCCTATGAATTATTCACTTGTTATTGAACCATTTGATGCTCGGGGCTTTGATTATATGGGACCTTTTCCTTCCTCTAATGGGTATACACATATTTTAGTTGCTGTTGATTACGTTACTAAGTGGGTAGAAGATATTCCAACTAGTAGTGCTGATCATAACAGCTCTATTAAGATGCTTAAAGAAGTTATCTTTCCGAGGTTTGGAGTCCCTAGATATTTAATGACTGATGGTGGTTCACATTTTATTCATGGTGCCTTTCGTAAAATGCTTGCTAAGTATGATGTTAATCATAGAATTGCATCTCCTTATCACCCATAGTCTAGTGGCCAAGTAGAATTAAGTAATAGAGAGCTTAAATTGATTTTGCAAAAGACTGTTAATAGATCTAGAAAGAATTGGTCCAAGAAACTTGATGATGCATTATGGGCTTATAGAACTGCATATAAAAATCCTATGGGTATGTCTTCGTACAAAATGGTTTATGAAAAAGCATGTCACTTACCTCTCGAATTAGAACATAAGGCATATTGGGACATTAAAGAGCTCATCTATGACTTCAAACTTGCTGGTGAGAAGAGGTTATTTGACATTAGCTCACTTGATGAATGGAGAACCCAGGCTGTTTAAAGAAAAAGTGAAAAGATGGCATGATAAAAGGATACAAAAATGTGAGTTTAATGTAGGTGATTATGTATTGTTATACAACTCTCATTTAAGACTTTTTGCAGAAAAACTTCTCTCTAAATGGGAAGGTCCTTACGTCATCGAGGAGGTCTATCATTCCGGTGCCATAAAAATCAACAACTTCAAAGGCACAAACCCGAGGGTGGTGAACGGTCAAAGAATCAAACATTATATCTCAGGTAATCCCATAAATGTTGAAACTAATATTATTGAAACTGTAATCCCGGAGGAATACATAAGGGACACTTTCCAGAACGTTTCAGACTCCGAAAAGGAATAGGTACGTGGTACGGTAAGTAAATCGACTAGAAAACAGTTCTAATGGCAATTTTTCTCCATTTTGGAATATTTAAGAAAATAGGAAAATAAGAAGCAGACCGGAAAGGACACGAGGCTTCCACGAGAGTGGAGGGCGCGCCCTACCCCCCTGGGCGCGCCCCCTGCCTCGTGTGCTCTCCGGACTCCGTTTTCTTGCATGATACTTCTTTTGGTCGGTAAAAGTTCACTATATAATCTCCTGAAGGTTTTGACCACTGTATCACGCAAATATCTCTTGTCTTTGTTTCGAGCTGTTTTTCTGACAGATCTAGGTCGCCATGTCGTCTTCAAGTGCCCCCAAGGACAAGTTCTTTGAGAAGGTCATCAACCCCTACCTCGCGGAGGTGCTGCAACACCCTCAAACCATTGAGATGCGTGAGGGTTGTTGCACATCCGGGATGTTGAGGGACCAAGGAGGACCGGAAGCGTGGAGACAAGGCTTGAGGCAATGGAGCAACAAGTTTTCAAGTGTCAGGAGATGGTGGAGCGTGGACTCGACTCCAATCACATAATGATCGCGGAGTTCACTAACAACCACAAGCTGGACGCCAAGGACATTGGGGAGGCCATCTTCAAGCTTCTTGAGAAAATCGAGCACCTCCAAGCCCAGATCTATGACCTGCAAAACCAAAACTGTGAGTATGAATATAGATTCAAGAGGATGAGTTTGGCTGCAGATTTGAGGATTCTGGAGACTCGATCATCCTTCTATGATAGTGAGCCTATGCCTTGGAAGAGGGACGACAAGCCTACATCATCAACAACTCCATCTCCTTCACCGGCAAGAGATATAATCACACGGGTATGGGCACTCCCCTTGGCAACTGCCAAGCTTGGGGGAGTGCCCCGGTACCGTATCACCATCACTTTTATCTTTACCGTTTTTCTTAGTTCGATCCTTTTGATAATATCTTGATCTAGTAGAATAAAGTTTTAGTATGATCTAGTTGTGAGTTTTGCTTTATGATCTTCTTATGTAATCGAGTCCGTGAGCTATATATAATAAAAAAGATCAGTGTTGAGTCAAGGGCTTGATTATTTTGCTATGATCTTGAGGGAATAGAATAAAAGAGAAGTAATAAAAAGAAATAAAGATATCATATGGATCTTATGGAGAGTAATGACTTCACATATAAAGAGTACGATGAATAAAAGTTGTTGAGAGTTGACAAACATAGTTTTAGTCATCGTTGCAATTAATAGGAAGTAATAAAGAAAGAGAGGTTTTCACATATAAATATACTATCTTGGAGGTCTTTTATAATTGTGAGCACTCATTAAAATATGACATGCTAAAGAGTTGACGTTGGACAAGGAAGACAACGTAATGGGTTATGTTTTCTTACATCTGAGATAAATTATATTATCATGGATCATCCAACATGTTGAGCTTGACTTTCCCTCTCTTGCTAGCCAATTTCTTTGCACCAAGTAGAGATACTACTTGTGCTTTCAAATATCCCTAAACCCGTTTTTGCCATGAGAGTCCACCATACCTACCTATGGATTGAGTAAGATCCTTCAAGTAAGTTGTCATTGGTGCAAGCAATAAAAATTGCTCTCTAAATATGTAATGACTTATTAGTGTGGAGAAAATAAGCTTTATACGATCTTGTGATATGGAAGAAATAAAAGCGACAGACTGCATAATAAAGGTCCATATCACAAGTGGCAATATAAAGTGATGTTCTTTTGCATTAAGATTTCGTGCATCCAACCATAAAAGCGCATGACAACCTCTGCTTCCCTCTGCGAAGGGCCTATCTTTTATTCTTGTCTTATAATTCATGCAAAGAATCATGGTGATCTTCACCTTTCCTTTTTACATTTTATCCTTTGGCAAGAACAATGTGTTGGAAAGATCCTCATATATATAGCTAATTGGATGTGAGTTTTCATGAACTATTATTGTTGACATTACCCTTGAGGTAAAACGTTGGGAGGCAAAACTATAAGCCCCTATCTTTCTCTGTGTCCGATTAAAGCTCCATACCCATAAATATTGCATGAGTGTTAGCAATTGTGAAAGACTAAATGATAGTTGAGTATGTGGACTTGCTGAAAAGCTCTTATATTGACTATTTCCTATGTAATGATAAATTGCAATTGCCTCAATGACTGAGATTAGAGTTTGTTGGTTCTCAATAAACTTTATGATTCATACTTGAAATTGTGATTGAATTGTTACTTTAGCACAAGAGATCATATGACAATATATATACATATATATGTTGCTGTTCTAAGAATGATCATGATGCCCTCATGTTCGTATTTTATTTTATCGACACCTCTATCTCTAAACATGTGGACATATTTTTCGATTTCGGCTTTCGCTTGAGGACAAGCGAGGTCTAAGCTTGGGGGAGTTGATACGTCCATTTTGCATCATGCTTTTATATCGATATTTATTGCATTATGGGCTGTTATTACACATTATGTCACAATACTTATGCCTATTCTCTCTTATTTTACAAGGTTTACATGAAGAGGGAGAATGTCGGCAGCTGGAATTCTGGGCTGGAAAAGGAGCAAATATTAGAGACCTATTCTGCACATCTCCAAAAGTCCTGAAATTTCACGGGAGCATGTTTTAGAATATATAAAAAATATTGGGCGAAAGAAGTACCAGAGGGGGGCCACCCACCGTCCATGAGGGTGGGGGCGCGCCCTACCCCCCTGGGCGCGCCCCCTGCCTCGTGGGCCCCCTGGTGGCCCTCCGATGCCCATCTTCTGCTATATGAGGTCTTTCATCCGAGAAAAAATCATAAGCAAGCTCACGGGATGAAACTCCGCTGCCACGAGGCGGAACCAATCTAGGGCTCTGGCAGAGCTGTTCTGCCGGGGAAACTTACCTCTGGGAGGGGGAAATCATCACCAACGATCCTCTCATCGGGAGGGGGTCAATCTCCATCAACATCTTCACCAGCACCATCTCATCTCAAACCCTAGTTCATCCCTTGTATCCAATCTTTGTATCCAAACCTCATGTTGGTACTTGTGGGTTGCTAGTAGTGTTGATTACTCCTTGTAGTTGATGCTAGTTGGTTTATTTGGTGGAAGATCATATGTTCAGATCCATTATGCATATTAATACCCCTCTGGTTATGAACATGAATATGCTTTGTGAGTAGTTACGTTTGTTCCTGAGGACATGGGAGAAGTCTTGCTATAAGTAGTCATGTGAATTTGGTATTCGTTTGATATTTTGATGAGATGTATGTTGTCATCCCTCTAGTGGTGTCATGTGAATGTCGACTACATGACACTTCACCATTGTTTGGGAATAGAGGGAGGCATTGGGAAGTCATAAGTAGATGATGGGTTGCTAGAGTGACATAAGCTTAAACCCTAGTTTATGCGCTGCTTCGTAAGGGGCTGATTTGGATCCATATGTTTCATGCTATGGTTAGGTTTACCTTAATACTTTTGTTGTAGTTGAGGATGCTTGCAATAGGGGTTAATCATAAGTGGGATCCTTGTCCAAGTAAGGGCAGTACCCAAGCACCGGTCCACCCACATATCAAATTAGCAAAGTACCGAACGTGAATCATATGAACATGATGAAAACTAGCTTGACGATAATTCCTATGTGTCCTCGGGAGCGGTTTCCTTCATATAAGAGTTTGTCCAGGCTTGTCCTTTGCTACAAAAAGGATTGGGCCATCTTGCTGCACCTTATTTACTTTTATTACTTGCTACTCGTTACAAATTACCTTATCATAAAACTATCTTTTACCGATAATTTCAGTGCTTGCAGAGAATACCTTACTGAAAACTGCTTATCATTTCATTTTGCTCCTCGTTGGGTTCGACACTCTTACTTATCGAAAAGGCTACGATAGATCCCCTACACTTGTGGGTCATCAAGGCCGTCTGGGGTGGCCGCTCCCTCGGGAGGTCTTGGTGACGTCTGCCTCGCGGGGCTTGGCCCGTCATGAGGGTCTTGTCTTGGTTATCTCATGGATGGGTCGTACCAGGCCCTCGAGGAAGCCACGCCGTGGGCCGCAGGCAGGCAAGTCTGGATGCCCTGGTTCCCAGGACACCGACAGACACGCGTGCACATCCTGCGCCACTACGCCAGGACCAAGACCAGGCCGTCCAATAAGCCACGGTGGTTGGACGCCAGGACCGCGTCGCTCCAACATGAGGCGTGCCCGTGAGCACCACCGGCTATTGTGCCTTCACTTGCGAGGTGCGTCGGGTGGTTTGGCTGGTCAGTTCAAGCCGGAGCTACACCCGCGCTACGACGGCATCCCCGACCCCACGGAATTCCTCCAGCTCTACGCTTTGAGCATCGAGGCGGCGAACTGCGACAACAAGGTCATGGCCAATTGGTTCCTCATGGCCCTTGAGGATCGCGTGCGCTCCTGGCTTATGAACCTGCCTGAGGAGTCAATCTCCTCATGGGATGAGCTCCGCCAGCAGTTCATCGCCAACATCCAAGGCACTCGAGACCGTGCCCTCAGCATCAACGACCTGTGGCACGTGAAGTAGCACCTTGACAAGACCCTCTGCAGATACATTTAGCGCTTCACCGAAGTGCGCCACAAGATTCCGAAAGCCTCAGACGAAGCCATCATCTCGGCGTTCAGCAATGGTGTCACGGATGTCAGGATGAGCGAAAAGCTCGCCATCAATGACGACTTGAGAACGGCGCTGGAGCTGTTCAACCTGGCTGACAAATGCGTCGGGGCAGAAGAAGGACGCCTCTCTCTCCTCAACAACCCCGACGTCAAGCCCTACGACAAGAAGGCCAAAGCCAAGGAAGTGAAGAGCAAGGGCCCCACCGTGCTGGCGGCAGAGCCTGAGTAGAAACGCAATCCTGACCACGGTGAGCCCGTCAAGGATGGCCGCCTTTTTTGCGCCTACCACAACATGCGCACTCACAACACCGACGACTGCCAGGAGCTCAGGGCGTTCCGCGACGAGCGCCTGGGCCGCCGCCCCGACCACAATGACCGTGGTTTTGGCCATGGAGGCGGCCCTGGTGGAGGCTGATGGGACAACCGCAACCCTCGCCAGGGCTGGCGCGACCAGCCTCGCGAGGGTGGCTGTCGTGATCAGTCTTGCGACAGCACTTGGCGTGATTGGCCTCGCGAGGCCCGTCCTCAGGCCAACGCTGGCCTCCTGCCGCTGCTACCATCGCCCAGGAGGAACGACAACAACCAGCAAGACGAGGGGGCTAGGGGCTACCAGGAGCCTCACATAGTAGCCTGCATCCTCGAAGGAGCTCATGCTCTTGTGTCCAACCACCTCTTTAAGCAGTTCTCTCATGAGGTGAACGCTGCCCTCCCGAGGCCTGAGGTTGTGCGTCCTCTCAAGTGGTCCTAGAACGCCATCACCTTCGACTCCAAGGACCACCTCATGTGCTCAGCCACTGCCGGCGTGCTCCCCATGCTGTGTACGCCCACTATTAGCAACGTCTCTGTTACAAAGACCCTCATCGACGGCAGCGTCGGCCTCAACGTCCTCTCCGTCGAGACCTTTGAGACGCTCCATGTGCCTTATGACCAGCTCATGCCCACCAGGCCATTCTCGGGGATGACCGATGGCTCCACCAGTCCTCTGGGGCAAGTGCGCCTCCCCGTCACCTTCCGCACCCGCGACAACTACCACACCAAGCTCATCGACCTCGACGTGGCCCACATTGGCCTCTCGTACAATGCCATCTTTGGGTATCTAGCCCTTACCAAGTTCATGGCGGCAACCCATCACGGCTACAATGTTCTCAAGATGCCAGTGTGCAGCGGCATCATCACTGTTGCCTGTGACGAGAAAGATGCAGTCTGCTCCCTCGAGCACGCTTACCGGGCTGCAGCGGCCAGTCCTCCTGAGGCAAAGAAGGCACCGACCTGCGACACCTGGGCACTGTGCCTGCCGTCGAGGCCTGCCTTCCTCCCACATAGGAAGGCACACCTGACACCTCCCTCGGGGTAGGCTTGGGGGCTTCCTTCTAGAGAGCCTTTGACCTGACCAGACTAACAAGGGAGGTGCTCGGGCACCAGTTGGAGGCGTGCTTTGATGCGCGCCCCCAGAAGCAAGAAACACGGCGCCAGGCGCCAGGAGCACAAGAATTCATCACCCAGGAGATCCACGAGCTTCAGGAAGAGCAGGCCGTGCGCGGCAAGCGTCGCACTGTGCGCCCCACCGGCTCAGCTGCCGCTCCCGATGCAAGCGGCAAGCTGCGCGTATGCGTCAACATCCCGGGCGTCAATAGGGCCGCTTCTCAGGACCTCTTTTGGCCGTCGTGCATTGGCCGGAGTGGGGGCGCCCCTTGCAACTACGTTTGCATGCCCTTCGGCCTACTGAACATGGGCACCACGTACCAGCGGTTCGTATAGCTCATGTTGGTGTCTCATGAGGCCCGGCGTGCGGCGCTGGCATCTCACAGAGCCCCAACCCCTCACGAGCCTCCAGAGCCTCAGGAGCCGACCGTCCCCTGAGGGGCGAACCTTTGTGGCGCGCTTTGCCAGCTACCCCAACGCTTCCGCATCAGCATTGCCAGGTGACTTTTTGGTTTGTTCAATTGAGGGCACCCCGTGGGCTGCATCATCCTCAAGTTGTTTAGGGCCAGTCCCAGCAACCGCCTTACCTTTTGGTTTTGTACTAAACCTAGTTATGCTTTCATGAGTTTACTCCACCTGTTAATTTCATGCTCGAAGAAGTCAAGCAAGTTTTTCAAGCATCGGGCTAAGGGTTGGTTGGCTCGACAAAGGTCTCCAGATCGGTTCCGTCGGCAATACGCGTGGCAGCCTTGGTGAACGTCTCCATGAAGCCCTCGAACTTGAACTTCTTCTTGTTGATCACTCGGAGACTCTTCAGTTTCTCCTCATCCACATCCTTACAATGGACGTGGACGAGTGACAAGGCCGTCGGCACCACTGCGGGTTGTCGACTTCTTCCATGCCCGTACTTGGGCAGGGATCTCATTCAGTTGCATCATGATGGCCCCCAGATCCGCCTGAACCTCCTCTCCCGGGCGCAGCTCCTTGTCGAGCCTTCTCATGGCACCGCGCAGCTAAGTGATATAGCCCAAGGTGTTGTCGAGGCGCTCATCCAGTCGAAGGACAGCAAGGGAAGCCTTGTCATTGATGATCTGCCTGGTGGGGTTCAGGTCCCGCTCGATCCTCTCCATATTTAGCTCCTCGTTAAGGCGGTATTCTGTCATAAGGAAACAGCACAAAAAATCAATAATTGAGCAAAGCCAAGAGCAAATGGACTGCACTCGGCTGAAAGACTTACCAGCAAGCTTCTCATTCATCTTCGAGCAAAAATCGTCGATATACTACTCGAGTGCATTCTTCTTCTCGAGGAGTTGTGCGACCTTCTCCTCCAAGGTTTTCTTCTGCTGCTCAAAGGCACTGGCCTGATCCTTGCATTTCTTCTCCCACTCGGAGGATTCGCCTTTCACAGCGGCAGCAGTGGCCTTGAGGGTCTTGATCTCCTCCTCCAGCTTGCCGACCGATGCCAGCTTCTCCTTAGCAAGCTTGTTCTTAGTTCTGGCCTCCTTCTGGGCTAGCGCCAACTCCTTATCCTTGTTTTCCAGGGCCTGTTTCATGGTGTCTAAAGAAATAGAAGCACTCAGCCTCTTTATGAGTTGGGCGTTCTTGCTACGAACATCTGTCGGAGCGGATTGACTCGGATCAAAGGAGAAAATGTTATGTGGTGACCAGCCGAAGGAAACAACTTACCTCTCAGGGTTTTCGTCTCCTTTTCCAGTCGAGCGCTCTTATGCTTCTCAGCATCCAGGTCCACTCGGAGCAATATCACCTCCTTCTCCATGGCGGCGTAATGTGATCCCAGCTCGCAGTCTCTCTGCACCATACAAGAATCAGTCAGTCGGAAGACATGGATAAAATCAACATCAATTACATTAAATTCGAGATCGTTCGGCTGACCACCAAGTCGGCTATGAAGAAGATCGAGGACAACAACACCCTGATCTCCAGTCATTCAGCTCACCTCCGAGTCAGCGATGAAGAAGATCGAGGACAACAGCACCCTGATCTCCAGTCATTTGGCTGACCTCTGAGTCAACGATGAAGAAGATCAAGGACAACAACACCCTAATCTACTATAATTCTGCTGACCCCAGAGTCAGCAATGAAGAAGATCCTATCCCTCGTCTCATCAGAATACCCACTCGGTCAGCCGAGTATGGTCGGGCACTCTGAGTGCCGCACGACAGGAACATTTTAAAGACTGCCACCGATTGCCCGCAAACGGCAGCAGTCTTGGGAATTACACCCAGTGGGTGCACTCAGCGTGCCCCAACCGGAAAGTGACTCATGTTGATGAGCTAAAAATGGCAAATAGCCCCGGGGAAATATGCCAGAGACTCTAAGACTACCACCGATTGCTTCCAGCCGGCGGTAGCCTCGGGGACTACACCCACTAGGTGCACTCAACGTGCCCCCACTGGATTGAAAACACTCGGATACGCCCTAGCTAAACCCGAGTGGAGATGATAACAATGAAAACTATAAGTTCCAAGACTCCCACCGGCTGTTTCCAGTCAACGGGAGCCTCGGGGAATACACCCAAGGGTGTGCCGTGTGCAAACTCACTGATAGAAATCCTACCGTGGAAAAAGAAACTGAAATTTCAGAAACATCAACCGAAAATCTTACTCACAATGGTACTTACTCGGACATTGGTCTGCAGCGCCTTGCTGGCATCGTAAGCGTCCTTCAGCTGGCTGCACATCAGCCCCACCTGGATCAGGGCCTCCTTGCTCGCCTCCACTTGATCTTCTGGGACATCGTACAAGGGGAAGGTGGTTGTGGGGGTTGACGAAGGTACGGGAGCAGGCCTTAGAGCCAGAATCATGATGGTCGTAGGCGCGAAGCTGCTTGGAGCCAGAGGACTCAGCCCCATAGATCTCATGATGGTTTTGGTCGGCGGAACATGCTCCACTCAGCGAGGGGAGGCATCCTGCATGACCACGTCAACGCCAGTCGCCCTTCCCTTGTCAGCCTCTGGGTTGGGCGGGTCAGTCTATCATCATCATCCACCTGAATAATTTCAGACCGCGCTACACAAACACATGAGTTGTAGGCTTCAATGAAAGTCACTCGGATGAAAACCTGGATGTCCCAATCAGTCAGCGCGAGAATACCTTTGGAAGTGGCAGCATCCGCTACGTCAGCCTTGCCCTGGTCCTGCTTGGGAGCATTCGGATCCAGCGATGTCATCGAGGTCTCGTTGCTACGAAGTTCAATAGCACTCGGTCGTCAGCCGAGTCAAGATAACAATAAACAAAGGCTTAGCAGGAGCACATGCATCGAGGCCATCGGCACTGTCACCTTAATTTGAGGCACAGCGGCCTTTTGAGGCTTGGAGGCGATTTGCTTGGGCTACTTAGGTTGCTTCTCGGCAGAGCTCTCCGCCTCGGTGCGCCCACGCTTCGAGCTGCGAGTCATCCGCCCCGAAGCAGTCGGCTGCTAGGCTCCTCCCGCTTTGCCGCTCGGATCATGCAACGCTTTGGAGTGAGGCTCTTTGGGGACCTTGTACGCCGGCGAGGACTCGGCTTCCTCCCCCTCCTCGGAGCTCTCGTCGTTGTCGCTCTCATCATCGTCCTCCTCCTCCTTCGAATACTGGCGCACGGTGTCACTCGTCACATCCTCGGGCGAAAACTGGAATATCAAAGATCATATGTTGTAAACTCTAGAGGAACAAATATACCACAACACAAGAATCGGATGCACAGGAAATAACATATGGATGGTCCGACTGAGCAGAAGAAGCTTACCTCGACTAGCGACAAGTCCTTGGATTATGGAGGCACCATCCTGGCCCCTCGTGGGTTATCTCAAGTGCAAGTGATTGCTATGATCTTGGCCCCCATGTCCTTCTCATCGAGCTCCTCTGGATGCACCCGAGTGGGGTCACTTGGCCCCTTGTACATCCACATGGGGTGGGCCCTGGCTTGCAGCTGTTGGATCCGCCGAGTGAGGAAGGTCTCTAGCAAATTCATTCCGTTCACACCAACATTCACGACCTTCGTATTCTCATCCTTCATCACTGAAATAGACTCGGGAGCCCTCACCCACTCTGTCGAGTGCGGTGGAGGGCCCGACTGGCTGTTGGCCCCGGGGACGTCCCTGCAATAGAACCAAGTCCCTTGCCACCCCTTGACGGAGTTGGGGAAGCTTATCTTTGGGAAGGCGCTAGCCCCCTGAGCTAGATCCCTAGGCCTCCGCACAGCTGGGTGACATTGGTCTTGGCGCCAGTCGGTGAATCCTTCTTGAAGGTCATGGACCAATAAGTGAAGATATGCTTGAAGAGGCCCAAGCGAGGGTGGCAATTGAGGAAATTCTCACAAAGAGAGATGAAAGCCGAAAGTTAGATGACAGCACTTGGGGGAAGATGGTGGAGCTGCGCCCCGAAATAATCAAGAAATGCCCGAAAGAAGGGATGGGGAGGCATCGAGAAACCACTCTCGATGTGAGTGACCGGAAGGACACGCTCGTCCTCCTGCGGCGCCGGCTCGACCTCCCCCGCCTTCGGACGGCGCCACCCGTCCTGCGGAATGAGCCCCTCCATGGCGAGGTCTTCCAGCTGCTTGGCCGAGATGCGCGAGGGAATCCAGTCCCCTGACGCGCCCCCAGCCTATGCGCCAGAGCCCAAAGAGGTGGCCTTCCCGGCCTTCTTCACCTTCTCCGCCTTGGCCGCTGAGTCCTTCGCCATGGCTTCGAGTGTACTGCGTGCTCGAGTGTAAAGGAGACGCAGAAGATTAGAGGGAGAGAGAAGGGGGTCTGGAGGTCTAACCCCAACTCCCAATTCTTTTCTATCTCCAGTAAAATCGCGTGTCGGATCTCTCGCCGCAGATCTCTGGATCGACGGTGCACGCAGCAAGGTTTCGCGCAGAGTAACTGTGACACGTGGCGGATTTCATGGGCGAAAATCAAGGCGTCGCGCCCCCACTTTACCCGCTAACTCACGTCGTTACCGTCTTCGCGCGCGCACACACAAATTCAAATCCTGTGATTTCCGGAGCAAATCAATCCGATTGATTGCCCACAATCCCTTTCCTAAGGGACGTCCATCAGTTTGACAGACCACCCTCCAAGGGGACCCGTGCACTCGGCCAAGCTAAACACCCGAAGTCTTTTTCAGGATTTCTATGAGACGAGCTTGACACCCCTCCACGGGTTGAGTTGGCCCTTTCACTAGGCTCAAAGGCGCATGACTCGTAAAGCTGGACTGTAGATGGCATGTGCTAGTGTTCCCCTGAAATAAGGAGTGGCATCTCCCTAAAGAATCAAACCACGCGTCGTTGTCGCCACTCAAGTTATATTAGAATGACCTCACTCAGGCCTCGAGTCTATCTCCTCTGAGAGACAAATGAATGCCACCAGTTTTTTCTTGGCGATCGACGACACCCGGTCATCCGGGAAAATCTATAGTACAGAATCCGTTGTGTTTTTGTCTAAGGAGAAACAAACCACGATTCGGAAACATATTCCGAGTGCCCCTGAAGCACTCGGACCTAACCGAAGGCTTGGTCCGTACGCCCTACAAAATCTCAACCGATTCGGGGGCTAATGATGAGGTCACCTACTGCAGGTAGGGTCAAGAACCTGTCATATGGGGTCCACCTAGGGCCCCACACCATCATTGGTAGGTCTCAAGACCATGCTCGCATTCGGATGCATGTACCAGGAGGTCCACTCGAACACATCGACGTCACTTGATGACCATTCCTCAGTCGGCATGACCACCATCACTCGGACTAGGGAGGTGAAGAGTCGACGTGGGAGCTACAACGGTCGAGGAATTCTAAGTCAATCTTAAAGTAGAGTCATACCTACCGTTACATGTAACTGTTGTAGTTGTGGCGCTTTACTCCTGTAACTGCCATAGTTATGAGCATTAAGTGCCCTGGCGACGTGGAAGCAATAAAGGCTGCGGCGCACTCTATATAAGCCGCACTCCTCCTCCTGAGCTGGGGTTAAGCAATCACTATAATCATACCCCTCAAGAAAACCAAGTTGTAGGATCAAAAGTATGTCTAGAGGAGGTGATTAGACTACTTGACCAAATAAAACCTAACATTTTCCCTAATTTAGTTGTAGGCAGATTTTAGCAATTATGACAAGTCAAGCAACACCCTACACATGCAAGTCTAAGAGTATAACAGCGGAAAGTAAGACATTGCACATGTAATTAAAGGAAGGGTTTGGAGAAGGAAAACGCAATGGGGACAGAAAGATTTTTGGCATGGTTCTGATAGGTGGTTCTATCATACATCCACGTTGATGGAGACTTCAACCCACGAAGGATAATGGATGCGCAAGTCCCGTAGGGCTCCACCCACGAAGGGTCCATGAAGAAGCAACCTTGTCTATCCCACCATGGGCATCGTCCATGAAAGACTTACCTCACTCGGGTAGATCTTCACGAGGTAGGCAATCTCCTTGCCCAACTTCTTAGTTCAACTCCACATCATGTCGAAGGCTCCCAAGCGACACCTAATCAATCTAGGAGACACCACTCTTCAAAAGGTAATAGACGACGTGTTGATGATGAACTTCTTACTCTTGTGCTTCAAATGATAGTCTCCCCAACACTCAACTCTCTCAAGGATTTGGCTATGGTGAAAGAAGGATTTAAGTGGAAAGTAACTTGGGGAAGGATAGAAATCAAGGTTCAAATGGTAGAAATGAAATCTCTTGATCTCAACACATGAGTAGGTGATTCTCTCTCAGAAAATGAATGGTGGATGTGTAGGCACGTTCTGATGGATCTCTTACTAATTAAGAGGTGGGTGGAGGGGTATATGTAGCCTCCACACAAAATCCAACCGTTACACACTTTTGACCCAACTCGGTGGCACCGGTTAGAAATCTCGGTGGCATCGACCTGTGTAAAAATGTGAACGTTAGGAATCTCGATGGGGCCAACTGGAACAACTCGGAGGGACCGATGTGCCATGGCTAGGGAAAACCTCGTCTCGGTGGCACCGATTGCATCAATTCGGTAGGACCGAAGTGAAGCAATAAGGCAACAGAGAGTTGGCAAGCCATCTTGGTGGTACCGATTGGAAAACTCGATGAGACAGAAAGAATTGCAACTAGTAACAGAGAGTTGGCAAGGCGATCTCGGTGAGACCGATATCGATATTGGTGGATCCAATTTGTTAAGGTTTGGCAGTGGCTGAGTCTAGATGAACTCGGTGACTCCGGGTAGGAAATTTCGGTGGGGCCGAGTTGGATTGTATGATTTGGACATATTTGGACGGAAAAGTGGTTGAGGGTTTTGGAGCAATATCACTAAGCACTTGAGCAAAAAGATCATTAAGCAACATCTCATCCCCTTTTAATAGTATTGGTTTTTCTATAGACTCAATGTGATCTTGGATCACTTAGAGTCTTAAACTTTTGCCTATCCATGCCCTTAGCATTTTGAGGGTCCACAATCACTAGTCCTTGCCATGCCAATCATTGAACATCCTAAAATCTTTAACTTGAATGGACATTAGTTTAATGAGATATATGTTGTTGTGAATTACCAAAACCTCCCGGGGATTAGTTGCACTTTCACAAGTCTCAGGGCATGAGACGTGGAGCTATTACCTCCACCGAGAGGGGCCTGAACTTGTTAAACACCGAGTGTTACACCTGCGTTGTAGTTAGGCTCTGCCCCTCTTTTGTACCCCTAGTACTCATTGTCAGGATCGTAGCCCCAACATTACCCAGATGTCCAGCCTGCCTGCACACAGATATTTTTGTAATGTTATATTTCCTCTCCTTCTCAAGAGCTACTATATTATAATGTTTCCACATAAATAATGAAACCCAATAACAGATTTCATGTCACTCACTGCAAAAAATGAGATTGTCGAACACGTGCAGGGACTACGTTGAGCCAACATTCACATCAGGAGGCCATTTTAGGCTTCACGTGCAGAAGACTTCAAACATTGAAGGCATCATAGAGAAAATTGTTTTACTCCGAGTCTAAGGGCATCTCGAGAGACCAAAGCGGGCCCTCAAACCGCCTGCAAGCTTTGAGCTGTCCGGACGCAGTTTCCCATCCAGCCGTGTCTACCATCGGTCCATGGACCAGTTCAGACATCTATTTCCTCACAAATCGTAAGCAACTAGGGGCTTTTGCGGGAGTCCAAACACCGGCCACGCAGGACTTTGACACCCCTAGCAACCAAAAGCCCTCACCCGAATCTCGTGTCTCCATCCTTCCATCTTTCTTTACATTCGCTTTCTCTCTCGCCGACATCACCGCTCTACCACTCTAGCTCCCCGCCAAGCCCTTCCCGAAACTTCGTGACCTCCACCGTTACACCCGGTCTCCCCGTCGCTTGTCCTCCATCGCCAGTCCACACCTCTCGCATGTCTGTCGCGCAGTTACCATCTGCCCTAACGGTAGTCACCACGCCCGACAAGTGTTTGGTAAAAATGCTCATGCTAAATTTCTTATCTATTCTTTGGAGCAATGGATTCGAACATGCAGCATATATACGAGCATTAAGTTGATTCGTCCAACGAGGACTACACGAATGAAACCGCGATGATGCATGCGGTCCTTGCAGACGCGAAGCGTGAAGAAGAGCATGTTCTCAATATCAAGAGATTGATTAAGGGTCATCGAATGCTCAATTAGGACAGGGCATGGGGCTATTCGACGCTGATGGACGACTACTTTGCCCTGGATTCCCTGCTCGCTGACAATTTTCGTTAGCTCTTTTGAATGTGAAAGATGTCTTCGGTCACCTCTAGCATGGCGTCTCGTCCTTTGATGACTAGTTCATCTTAAAGAAGGATGCCATGGAACGATTGGATTCTCTGATTACCAGAAGTGCACACCACATTATGATAGGATCTCTGAATTTCAACGTGTTGCAATGGTCACCATTGTGTGCTAGGCTAACTGACAGGAAAGAACTTGTAATATAGTATCAATGGGCATGAATACAACATGGATTACTCGTTGACAATATCTATCATCCGTTAGCTATCTTTGTCCAAAAAAGGTCTCAACTTTGCAGTTGTTTGTTGACCTACTAAACATTGGAATGTGGAGACCTTATGGAATGTCATGACATATCATGTGATCATGCACAACATGATCGTCGTTAATGAGGGTGAAGATGATGCCGCATCTTGTGAATTTGAGAAACACGGATGATCCTGTCAAACTTCCATATCAAAATCCAGCCACATTTAGTGAGGTTGTTCAAATACATCAAGTTCACCATCAAGCAACTCAAGAAAGATTTGAGCTTCTATGGATTAGATGGGACGACTAAACATATGTAGTTAAATTCAAGTTTGAACTACTTTAATTTGTAAACTTTGTTGGGTTATAATTTTTGAATTAGAACAACCATCGCGTTAAACATTTTAAATCATTTATGATTTGATATGTGGTTATTTTGAGTTTGCGCACTTGAAAAAGGCGAAAGTTTAGAGGACAATTATGAATAGCTGGCTCCCACATCACCACAAACTAGTCCTAGTCCATGGCGCACGTTTAGGGGACAACTTTGGATAGCAGGCTCTCACGTCACTGTTCACAGACAAGTCCTCACCAGTTCGTGACAGACTAGTCCTCACCAGTCTAGGGTGTCCCATTTGGGGGTCAGCATCGGAGGAGCCCTAATACTCCAGAGCAACTAATACTCTAGAGCAACTGGCACATACCTAATCTATCAACAATACAGCCCACATAATAAAAAAATCAAGAAGAGAGTCGCGCACCTCTTGAACGATATTCTGCTCATAAATATCACAATCACAAATACACTAACTCTACGCTATCAACAATGATGGGATCCAGGACTTCGCTGATCGGTACATAAGTAACAGGGCACCAGGAAGCCTAAGTAAATAAAAATGAAGCACCACGTGCCATAGACAACCAATGAGCTCTGAGATACTTTCAGTGCCTTGATCTGCTTCTGTACCTGCAGTACTACCGCTCTTCAGATGGTATGCATCTTTAAATCCTCTGGAACATACCTATCCACCATGAATTACCTTGGAGAGTGAGAGGGTGACCTTGAACGAGACAGTGAAAGTGAATGGTTTCTTCTTGGGCTCTGGCTCCTACTATGGCTTCTGCTATAATGCCGCTTTCTGCACAGGAACAGTAAACATCTGGCGCTATCAACAAAATCATAGTATCGTGGTAAGAATATATATTTGGCTGGAAATAGCCTTCAATGAACCATTTGCAATGCAAAGAAAATGCAGCAACTTCTATTAAAGTCATCGATTAATGCGATTGATTCAAAGTACCTTGGTGGAGAACGGCTAAGACTTCTACTCCTGCTACGGAGCCTGTATCGACCTACTTCTGCAAGTTTTTCCTGCCTTTGCCGTTCCTGTTCTCGTTTCTTTGCGGTCTCAGCAGCAGTATCTTTACGAACTGTAGCGCAAACAAAAACTTAGTATAAATTGCATATGAAGATAAATGATTAGGATTTCCCAGGATCACTAACGCAGATAAGAATGAAAAAGAGAAGTAACAAAGACATACTTTGTTTGTTAAGCTGTTTGCTCATTATCCTTTTAAGGCGTTCCTGTGGTGTTTCTTTCTTTTCAGCCTGGGGAGTTTTACCAAATCCTCCAGAAGCACCCTTTAGTTTCGCTAGTGCTGATAATGTGCTGTTGACCATAAATGCATCGCAGGTTAGTACATGCCTACAAAGAGCATCTACAACAAGACCTAGCAAAAGTGAGCCCCTAAACGTCCACGGATGCGTTCGGGGACAGTGTCCAGTCATCCCTCATTCTCACACATTGCAACCACACTCCCCATTTTCACAGTGACCATTTGATCTACGTACATAAACAAACTGCCAAACTAGCTACTCGTCATCGGATATGTCGGTCGATGACCTGCTTGCCTCAGCCGCTGGCCTCATTGTCATTGGCGGCGGGGCGAATCTCCAGCGCCTCCTCCGCGAAGAGCTCCTCACGCTTCACATTCGCCTCACGGATAAAGCAGTGTTCGCCGCCACCTCGAGCTCAGACTGGATGGACTCGAGGATGGCCTGCTACTCTGCCGCCTCTTCCGCTTGGACGAGCTTGAACTGCGCATGCACGTCCTCCATGACAAATCCGGCCTGCTCTAGCGCCTCCGGCTCACCCTCCTCTCCCGCCTCTTCCTCTATCTCCTTGTCCGGCGCCTCCTCCTACATCTCCTACTTCGGCGCCTCCTCCTACATCTCCTGCTCCGGCGCCAACACCGCCTGCTCCTCAAACTCCGGTGTGCTCAGAGGCACGCAGGCCGCAATGCGAGCAGCCTGGATCTCCGGGGTTAGCATTTTGATGAGGACATGACTACCTTGGATACGACCAAAAATATTGCATACATGTATATTTGTGAGATGATTTCTAATGCAAACTATGCAATAATTTATTTATGTCATTCAGGACAAAAATACTTCAGAGACTTTTGTGCCATGTCTAATTGCAGGTGTATGGGACATTTGTACAATCCACATATGAAGATAAGGGAAAAAGAGAAGTTTAGGTGCTGTTCAAAAAGTCCTCTCACGTCACTTTTGGGCCAAGAGAAGATAGAGTCCAAGTCTCTCACGTTCTGGATTCAGATTCGGACTGCACAGACATACCTGACTCAAAACGCCAACAACTTTTTCATACGGACTCCGAATTGGGTGATTCTTTTTTTGTTTGAAAGTAGATTTCGTGCTCTTTCCAGCACAATTGGATTCACCTTCAAATTCGCCCGGAGCGTTGAGTTATGGACGAAACAATCTGACGTTGCAGCAGAATCCGAGTCAAACTACAAGCCCAAAGGTTCACCTCCACTTGGGCCCATGAGCCTTGTACGACCTAGGGTTAGTTTTAGGCTGCCTTGGACGTCCTCCCACCTCCTTGGCCGCCACCCCTTGCTCCTATATAAGTAGATCCATCTAGTAGCTTTTTCCTTGGGTTTTGTTTAGATTAAAAGTTCGCCATAGCTACAACTTCGCGTACTTCGTTTGTGTTCAACGACCAAACAAAGACTTCACATAACCCCACCTTCTTTCCTCTTATATTCGCAATATCCAGATTGCAATCTTAGTTTCTTGCTTGTTCTTCGTTTGCCTGCAGGAAACAGACCTTCATGGTCAGGTTGATCGAGCTCCGGCATGGTTAATAACCTCTCGGAGTTGGTTTAGCGATTGCTAAGGCGCGACGTCCTCGCACGTTCGTGCTCGGATCATCAAAGTCAACTTCCTCCAAAACGATAGCCACCATCTCATCGAAAGACGGGACACCTTTGCCTCTATCACATTTTGTAGTATGTAATCTTGCATCGAACCATGGCGATTGGCGGACAACGAGGCCAGAGCGCAAAGGGAGAGGGAAGCGAGGTCGAGGTGGCGGCACGAACAGGAGGGAGGGGGGGGATGGGGACGGCTAGGCTTGAGCTCCGTCATCCAGCTTAATAGCCGGGCTTAGCCCCACGAACGGCGCGCCGAAGCAGCAGCATGAATGCGGACCGGTGACCTTTTGTTGACCGCATGGCTTTCCGCATGGGTCCCGCCCGTCCGTCACGTGGGGGACGCGTCCGGGCCTCCCCAAATCCGCCCCACATATGGGACGGGATTGGGGGGTGCCGAACGGCCACGACGTTTGGGCTGGGTATAGGGGATCCGGTTGGGTGGCAAATTCATGACCGGGCAGTGATCGGACCGTCCGGGCGGACATATGGGGCGAGTTTGAGGGGTCCGGTTGTAGATGCTCTAAGACCAAAAATAGACATAACATCCTGGCAACAGATAAATGCTCAAGTACATAGTATATCATGACTGCAAATAAGTTTAAACTCTTATAGACAAATATAGCATACCAATTGCAAACAGCTTGGTTGCACATACAGCTGCTGTGTTTGTAAGGATGTAATCATGTTGACAAACCTGGCAGGTGGTTTCAAAATTTTAGCACTTTTTTCCTGTTCCATGGATAAAGAAGATGCAGGATCACTGTGAAGTGCCTCCAGAATATGGACACCTGATGACCTGCAAAAATGAAGGAGTGTTATAGGCAAACAAAAAAAAAGATGACCTGCAAAAATGAAGGAGTGTTATAGGCAAACAAAAAAAAAGTAGGAGCCGAGATACTTAGGTCAGAAGCTCCACAACTGATGGTAGGTTTATGCATGCTAGATCTTATATCTTCTGCGTAAACAACATAATACAGGCTTTCGCATATCATGTCTATCTACAAATCAGTTACTCCATCCATCCAGGTTTATAAGACCTATTATTCTTGTCTCAAGTCCAAGTAGTTTAAGTTCGACCAAATTTGTCCAAAACAGGATCACATATCATGTCTATCTCTGCACCCTGGGTGATGAATAGTAACACTAATGGGTCACGCTATTCGTCACCCTGGGTGAGGAATAGTTATTCTTCACCCCTTCTCTATTTTGACATCAATGCACCGTATTTTTATGGTTCGTAAATTATGACTTATTTCATACATAAAAAGAGAACGTAAGAAAATATGTACTCGCCGTAAAAAATATTTTAAGTTACGTAAAATTACGAATGTAAAAACAGTGTAAAACATACATAAAATATGATTTTTCTGGTCCTATAACCTACATTTTTGTTTTTTTATACAAAATTTTACATATTCTACATTTTTTATACAAAATATTTTAAGTGGTCGCAAGATTACCTCGGGTGAAGAATAACTTATTCTGCACCCTGGGTGATGAATAGTAACACTATATATATATATATAGGGAAAATCCATCCTACCACCTAGGGGTAGTTACCCCACATGTCCCATATACTACCATATAGTATTATATATACTACTTTATCATTATAAATAATATATAACATATTTCAAAGTGAGTTACATGAAAAATTGCAAGTTAGCCCATGATTTTTATTATATTTGCGAAATACGTATATATTTGTACTAAAAAAGAGCATACTCAAAATACGATGCATACTACCTAAAAAGTAGTATATATACTACCTAAACATCGTAATATACTACATACTACGCGTACATACTCTTCGATTTGATAGATACTACATACAACATACAATACTCAAGTGGTGGTAACTACCACTGGTGGTAGATAAAATTTGTCATATATATATATACATATATATATATATAGGGTAATGCTATTTTAAGCATGAGTGTAAAATAACTTATTCTACACCCCCTAGTAATGCTATATAGAAAATCTAGTAAAACAGTGTATAAAATGTAGTAATTCGGAAAATATTTTTTTATTGCCTAAGTCTATTTATTACTACATTTTTACGAAAATTACTATATTTTACATAGTGTGTTACTATATTTTGTATGTACCATTACTGGGGTGTAGAATAAGCTATTCTACTCTCACGCTTAGTTTTATATATATAATGTTCAATAAAAAATTATGAAAACATAGCTAGATCTTGTGATATTGACTAGGGAGTTGTTTAGTTAGGCTTAATGTGGCTTTAGTTATAAGCCAAAAAACACCTATTTGAAAACCAAAGCCAAAGAGCATGCTTTCAAGCCAAAAAGCCACAAGTTAAGCCTAACCAAACACCACCTTGATAGCATGGATGCTGCTTTTTTTCAATAAACTCAGTCAAATTTAAAATGGTTTGACTTAAGACAAGATTGACAGGCCTTCCTAACCAAACAACCCTGTATAACTCGGATGGAGGGAGCATAGTTTTATGCCAAAAGTAGTACCCTCTTAACCTTGTCTTCACCTATCCTAATCCTGACATATTTGGCTTTCAAGATAATAATAAAACCATGACACTAAGCTGCACTGGATAAACAACAGTAATTGAATCATTTTGCAAATATTAAAGGTCAAGTTCCCCGACCGGTTAGGTATGTCAGTTCGTATTGGAGACAAAGGCGGAGAGATCCCTGTAACTTTCAGATCACTGGCGTCTTCTGAACCTCCAAATTCAGTGATGTATTCAACTCTTGGAGTCTTAGCCTTTCTTCGGTAATTACTTTCAGCATGTGTACCACGGGTATGACGTCTGGATGAAGGTGAATGAGATCTTGACCGCGACCTTGATCTGCCAAACAAAATATCATGCAGTCAAGCAAAGCAAAGGGCTTATGGTAGAAATGATCCAACCAACAAGGATAGTAGCATACCTTCTGCCTCTTGAATATGCTTCATATGATGGGCTTCTCCTTTGTTCCCTTAATTATAATATACATGATGTTAAAAGATTCAGACATGGTAGTCAGTAAAACTGTCACTGTTATTTCGATTTACCCATTCAAAAGCTGACAGACACTGTTACCTATAAGGGTCATGATAAGATACCCTTCCAACAGAACGTACTGCCTCCCTCTCTCGCTCCCTCTCAGATTGAGAAGCCTTCCTTCTATCTCTCCGACTCAATTTTTTCTGTATAATTTCTCATGTTATTTCCTACAAAATGCAAATAAAGACACTTATCTGAAGCTATTCAAGTACTGACAATGGATGGGTCGCCTTTAATAATTTCTTTCTGCCGCTTCTCCTCTTCTTTGACCTTTTTGTCCATGTAAACAAGCCAGTTATATCTTTTTATGCCAAATTCCTTTGCTAAGTTTTCCATTTGCTCATCACTGCTATCATCACTACTGAAGTCCTTGGCATCCTCTTCTCCTTCCTCTTCATCTTCATCATCACTGGGCAGATCATCAGAATGTTCATTTCCATCCCCTTTATATGAGTATCCAACCTGCGAATAAGCACCTTTGCTAACTGGAGCCTGTGATGATTGAGATCTGTTGGAAACAAGAAAATAAATGAAACATAAACTGGGTCCACTGAAAGGAACTGGCAGACCTAATAATAAAAGTAAAGTCTAACTAACATAGTCATATTTTCATCATAGCAACGATGTTAATTACAACAAATAATAATAAACAAGAGTAACTTCCGCAGAATAACATACAATAGAATATTGTCATAAAACTTAAACTGAAATTTTCATCTCACAATTATTTTCTAAAACCTGGCATACAAGATACAACCTGTAGCTTTGTGATAGTTTTTCCAAGAATTGTAGTTTTTTGAAATTTACTCTAGAAACAGACAAACGCGAGCTCCGAGGGTTATATTCAGTAACAACGTAATAGACCTCGATACAGAACTCTGGTTTACTTCAGTGCAATGGAAAAACATTATAACTGGTCTTCCATTGGTAAATCTTGTTCTGCTTTCAAGTGGCTGGTCCAACAAAGGGTTTAGTTTTTAGCTTGTCTTACAGGCTGGCTTAATAAACTTTTGACCTGTGGACAATTAAGCTAATTAATTTGATTAAACTTGCAATAAAGGCAACTGTGTTTCCCTGAGCTGGCTTATCCGCGTCATAGTTGCCGGGATCAGGGAACGAGGCAGCGACCCTCGAACCGGGCTCGTCGTCCCGAATCGAGGGTCGGGGTCGACGAGGGGAACGACTAGAGTCGATGTCGGGGACGCGACCCCGGACGCTAGGATACGGACCACTTCAGCGACACCAAAAATCAAAACATCTCAATTCCAATTTACCATCGCAAACAGGAACAAGAGGTATTGATTCATCAAGACGCTGAGATTTACCAGGAGTCCATGGCGTCCACGCGTTGTGGTGCTTCCTCACGGCGCCGTTGTACAAGCTGCTGCGGCGCGCTCGGGTAGGGTGAGGGCCGGCGTCGTCGTAGAGCTAGAGCTGCTCACAGAGCGGACCAACCTCTGGGACGCGCCGGCCGATGTCATGCTGGGCTATGGCGCGCGGTTTACGAAGTTCATCCGCGGATGTCGCATGTGTTCCATACGCTCACGACGCTTGCACTTGTATTTGGATGTTCCACACTTTCCTCGATCATGGAAAAAACAGCCAACTACAGGTAACATAGATAACTGGCTTACCTACAATCAAGCCATGTAATTAGCGATTTGCTACCAGTATAATGGAATCAATCAATTTCATCCATTTTTCTGTCACGGTGATTTATAGATTCCTAACTAATGCACCTCCCCCGTTCCTCGACACGCCGCATCGTTCCCGGGTCATCGTTCCCAAATTGATCGGGTCACGTTCCACCTATCGATCGGTTCGCTCGAAAGATGTATACCCCCATCGTTCCCTGCTATTCCTACCTGGCGATTCTCAACCCTCGTTCCCGTCCCTCGACCCCATCGTCCCGAGAACTTGGCAACTATGATCCGCGTAAGTACCATGCTCATATTGGCATATCCACTCAAGATGAATAACTTCAAATTCATATATGGTTTTTCCTCTGACAACATTTGTAAGGACTAGACATTATATAATCCTTCAATATTGATGTGGTCTTTCCAAGAAGTAAACTCTACATTATGTCAATATATGACCAGTCAATATGACCAAATGGGTTAACTTATTTCAATTTTAGAAAGTGCTCCTATGCTCGATAGACATAAATGCACATATTAACAGAATCAGGAGTGGGGACAATCTTTGTCATATGCATCACCCATTAGTAACCAGTAAAGTAAACATAAGTAACATATGATTTATTTATGCATGTTTCATTTGGTCAAGCACAGAAGCACTCCACTTCAACTCTTATGAGTGGCACTTAAGATATCCATTTAAGCAGATAAGGCTAACATATTGTTATGGCCGGGGTAACTTATACCCGTAGGAGGCCCACTGGGCAGGTTTAGTCAGAGGCTTAGCCCACAAGTTATCTTATTTTTATTAGTATCGTGGTTATATAAACAAGCTGTAAGACTCTTTTGGAGATTAAGCAATAAGACAATTCTATTGCCCGGCTCCCAGAGGAGCCGGAAACCCTAAACCCTAGCCGCCTCTTGTCACCGCCGCCGCCTCCTCCCACGCGCACGACGGCGCCCAGCCGCCGCCGGCCGCGTGCTCGCCCGCGTCCAACTCCCTCCTTCCCCTACAACCTCCGGCCTAGACCCGGTAGAACCCTAGCTCCTACAACCTTGGTATCAGTTAGCTCAGTTTCGATCATGTCTTCGCCGCCGCCAACCCCGTCGCTTCCGCTGCCGACTGCCACCACCGCGCCGCTACCCTCCCCATCCGCGCCGCTGCTCTCCACCTCCGGCGCCCTCCACCGCGCCGCCAGCAGCCGCCTACACCCCGGAGGTCACCGGGGTCCTCAACGACCTCGTCACAGCCGTCCAGGGGATCCGGCTGTACCTGGCCAGCCCCTACGGGCCGCCGCCGACCGCCGCCACCGGGCCGCCCGCCCTGCCGTGGTACTCGCCGCACGCAGCGGCGTTCGCTGGGCCGATGCAACTGCAGCCGCCGCCCGCCACCACCGCGCAGTGGCCGCCGTGGCCGGCGCCGGCTCTCGCAGCGCCTCCCGCGCCCACCGCCGCCGCTGTAGGCCCCGCCGCCACTCAGCACCGGGCTAGGCCCGACCACGCCGGGAGGCGTCCCGATCCAGCAGGTCCGCTTTCCACCGTCGCCGTCACCGCTCCCGGCCTGGCTGTCCGGGTCGTCGCCGCAGCCAATCTACACTACGGCCGGGGAACAGCCGGCACCCACCTTGCTGTACGGCGATCCGTCCGGCTCCCCAAGTCCCTACGCGGGCCGCGCCGACCCGTCGTTCCATAGGGGACCCCCGGTCCCCACCGACCGGGCGCCACCCTCGCTGCTCCACACCACCGAGCCATACGGCCACGGCGGTCATACCCAGACGTCGCCACGATTCGCCAAGCTCGACTTCGCCACCTATGACGGGACTGAGGACCCCCTCAACTGGCTCAACCAGTGTGAGCAGTTCTTCCGGGGGCAACGCACACTCGCGTTGGACCGCACCTGGCTCGCCTCTTATCACCTCCAGGGCACCGCACAGATGTGGTATTACGCCCTCGAGCAGGACGAGGGCGGCATGCCCCCTTGGGAGCGTTTTCGCGAGCTATGCCTTCTTCGCTTCGGGCCGCCGATCCGCGGGAGCCGGCTAGCGGAGCTCGACCGCCTCCCCTTCACATCCATGGTGCAGGACTTCGCCGACCGCTTCCAAGCCCTGGCATGCCACGCGCCGGGTGTGACGGTGCAGCAGCAGGCCGAGCTCTTCGTCAGCGGTCTTCTGGACCACATCCGTGTTGACGTGGAGCTTCGGGGACCCCAGGACCTCCAGACAGCCATGTACTACGCCCGCGCCTTCGGGTGTCGCGCGCAGGCCTTGCAGCAGGCGGCACCGGCTCAAGGCGGCCGACAGCACGCCAGGCAGCCCCCAGCACTTGCGTCGGGCCAGCCGCTCCTGCGACTACCATCCCGGCCGCGACACAGCCCTTCCGTCGACTCTCAGGCCGAGCAGCTCGAGCGTCGGCGCCAGGGGCTTTGCTATAACTGCGATGAGCTCTACGTGCCGAGCCACGTCTGCCCGCGCCTCTTCTACTTGGAGACGACCGACTACGTCAAGGAGGACACACCCGCCGAGTTGTCGCCCCAGTTGCTGCGGAGGCCGCTCCCGCGGCCGCCCTGACGACGGCGCTCGTGGTCTCACTCCATGCGCTTGCCGGCATCCGCGACGAGCGGACTATGCTCTTGCCGGTGATGATTCACGGCGAGCGCCTGGTGGCCCTCTTGGATACGGGCTCCACACATACTTCCTGCCCAAGGCTACCATGCGCCGCTTAGCGCTTCAGCCGACGGGCGAGGAGCAACTTCGGGTCACGTTGGCTAACGGCGACCGCCTCCAGTGTCATGGGCTCGCGCGGAACGTGCCCATCACTATCGACGACGAGCACTTCACCATCCCTTGCGCGGGCATCAACTTCATCCTCGGAGTCGACTTCTTGCGGAACCATGGTCCCATCCTCTGGGACTTCGACGCCCTGACGATGACTTTCTGGCGCCAAGGTCGCCGCGTCCGGTGGGAGGGCGTGGGTGGCGCCTCTCCGGCGACGCCGCAGCTTCAGCTGCCGCGGCCGCCTCCGAGCCCGAGCACCCATTGTTGGATCACCTTCTGCAGCAACACCGCGACCTCTTCGACGAGCCTCAGGGCCTTCCACCAGCCCGGGTGTATGATCACCGCATTCATCTCCTGTCGGGCACGGCGCCGGTTGCAGTGCGCCCCTACCGCTATCCCCAGCTACAGAAGGACGAGGTAGAGCGGCAGTGCGCGCTCATGCTCGCCTTGGGCATCATCCGGATCTCCACGTTGCCGTTTTCGGCGACGGTCCTCCTCGTCGGCAAGTCGGACGTCACGTGGCGCTTCTGCATCGACTACCGTGCCCTTAATGCCCTGACGCTCAAGGACAAGTTTCCTATTCCGGTGGTCAACAAGCTCCTGGACGAGCTCCATGGGGCGCGTTTCTTCACCAAGCTCGACCTCCGGTCGGGCTACCACCAGGTGCGGATGCACCCGGACGATGTCGCCAAGACGGCGTTTCGGACTCATCACGGCCACTTAAGAGTTCTTGGTGATGCCTTTTGGCCTCTCCAATGCTCCGGCGACCTTCCAGGCTCTGATGAACGACGTCCTCCGCCCCTACTTGCGTCGGTTTGTGCTCGTTTTCTTTGATGACATTCTTATCAACAGCGCCTCGTGGGCGGAGCACCTTCAGCACGTCGCCATCGTCTGCAACAAGCTTCGGGCGCACCATCTTCATCTTAAGCGCTCGAAGTGCTTGTTCGAGACGCCTTCAGTCGCCTACCTCGGCCACGTCATCTCGGCCGAGGATGTTGCTATGGACGCCGACAAGGTGGCGGTCGTCGCGGCCTAGCCGACACCGCACTCACCACGGGCTCTTCGCGGCTTCCTGGGCCTCGCGAGGTACTACCGGAAATTTATCCGGTAGTTCGGCCTCATCACGTCACCGCTCACGCGTCTGCTGCGCCGTGACGCCTTTGCCTGGGATGCGGAGGCGACGGCGGCGTTCGAGGCCTTCAAGGGGGCCCTCACGACGGGCCCCGTTCTTCAGATGCCTGATTTCGACCGCCCGTTCGTGGTGGACTGCGACGCCTCCGGTGCGGGGTTAGGTGCCGTCCTTCATCAGGGCGATGGACCTCTCGCCTTCTTCAGCAGGCCCTTCGCCGTGCGCCATCTTAAGCCTGCGGCTTATGAGCGGGAGCTCATTGGCTTGGTGCAGGTTGTGCACCATTGGCGGCCCTATCTTTGGGGCCGCTCGTTCCGGGTTCGCACGGATCACTACAGCTTTAAGTTCTTATTGGACCAGAGGTTGTCTACCATGCCGCAGCATCAATGGATCAGCAAGCTCTTTGGCTTTGACTTCACCATCGAGTATCGTCCGGGCCGCCTTAACACTGTGGCCGACGCCTGTCTCGCCGCGACGCCGACCACGACGCCACCGTCGGGGACTCCGAGGGGGCGGCGCTATGCATCCGCTCGGGGCCCTCTTTCGCCCTCTTCGCCGACATCCGTCGGGCCACCGCGACCGCGCCGGACGCTCTGCTCCTTCAGCAGCGGCTTGCTGCGGGCGACCTGGAGGAGCCGTGGCGCCTAGCCGATGGCTTGCTCCTGCATGGGCGTCGTATCTTTGTGCCGGAGCACGACGACCTCCGTCACCAGGTTCTGCTACTGGCCCACTCGGCCGGCCACGAGGGTGTGCAGAAAACCCTCCATCGTCTCTGCGCCAACTTCTATATCCCCGGTGATCGGGCCCTGGTCCAGGACTGGGTGCGGCCTTGTGTGACGTGCCAGCGCAACAAGACGGAGACACTACGGCCGGCTGGTCTGCTACAGCCCTTAGAGGTGCCGTCTCAGGTCTGGGCTGATATCTCCATGGACTTCATCAAGGGCCTCCCCAAGGTGGGCGATAAGTCCGTCATCCTCACGGTGCTCAACCGCTTCTCCAAGTATGCTCACTTCATCGCGCTCGGCCATCCCTACATTGCCGCGTCCGTGGCCCGTGCCTTCTTCGACGGCATCGTCCGCCTCCACAGATTTCCCTCTTCGATCGTCAGTGATCGGGACCGGTGTTCATGGGGCATGTTTGGCGCGATCTCTTCCGAATGGCGGGCGTGAAGCTCCGCCTGAGCACGGCCTTCCATCCTCAGACGGACGGCCAATCCGAGGTCGTCAACAAGGTGATTGCCATGTATTTGCGTTGTGTCACAGGTGATCGTCCTCGCGCTTGGGTGGATTGGCTCGCATGGGCGGAGTACTGCTACAACACCTCCTATCACTCCGCAATGCGCGCCACGCCATTCGAGGTTGTCTACGGCCGACCGCCCCCGCCCATCCTACCAGTTGACCCGGCAACAGCTCGGACGGAGGCGGTGGGCGATCTTCTTCGCAGCCGCGACGAGATGCTTGCGGAGGTACAGCAGCACCTCATCCAGGCCCAGCAACTGGCCAAGTACTACTACGATGGCCACCATCGCGAGGCGGAGTTCGCGGTGGGCGATTGGGTGTGGTTGTGTCTTCTTCACCGCTGTACGCAGTCCCTGGACCCACGCGCCAAGCGCAAGCTGGGTCCTCGCTACGCCGGCCCTTTGCCGTCTTGGAGCGCATCGGGAAGGTGGCCTACCGCCTTCAGCTTCTGGCCGGTGCTCGCATCCACGACGTCTTCCATGTGGGGCTGCTGAAGCCCTTCCGTGGGGAGCCACCGGCGGCCACCCCCGCGCTTCCTCCGACCTCCGACGGGTGCCTCCTTCCGGGACCCAAGAAGGTCTTGCAGGCCCAGCTACATCGCGGGGTGTGGTACTTGTTGATCCAGTGGACTGGCCTTCCGGAGGAGGCTACTTGGGAGCAGCGCGATGAGTTCCGCCAACACTACCCAAACTTCCAGCTCGAGGACAAGCTATTTGCGCAGGCGGGGAGAGATGTTATGACCGGGTAACTTATACCCATAGGAGGCCCACCGGGGAGGTTTAGTTAGGGGCTTAGCCCACAAGTTATCTTATTTTTATTAGTATCGTGGTTATATAAACAAGCTATAAGACTCTTTTGGAGATTAAGCAATAAGACAATTGTATTGCCCGGCTCCCAAAGGAGCCGGAAACCCTAAACCCTAGCCACCTCTTGTCACCGCCGCCGCCTCCTCCCACGCGCACGACAACGCCCAGCCGCGTGCTCGCCCGCGTCCAACTCCCTCCTTCCCCTACAACCTCCGGCCTAGACCCGGTAGAACCCTAGCTCCTACCACATATAAACTAAAATTGATGAGTAGACTTACTTCTCAAAGCTAAAAGGAAGAATAGCTTTTGCTTCCAACTCTTGCGCAACATGTTGTAAACCCACCTCATCAGAAACTGCAGAGGAAGGCAAATAACTGTCTGGGTAGGTAGCATTATTAGAAAGTAAAAAGACCAGACAGATGGAAAAGTAAGATCCTTTACATCAGGATGAACCCATAAGTAAGCAAATGGAAGAGTGACAGCAAATCATACAACAACAGCAACAAAATTGAGAAACCAAAAAGGTACCGACATCCTCTATGACGATGCTTAATCAAGTCCCGGTAACGTTCAAAATTAACAAAATCCTCTAGCTCCTCCTCTTCTTCAGATTTTTCCTGAGTTTGAAAAGACTGAAAGCTAGAGTCACGGATGAAGTCAAGTAGTGCACGGCCATCAAATCTGCACATTAAGAGAATGGATATAAATTCTCTTGCTCTTAACATGGTTTAGCAACTTAGATAATACATACCTGTCAATCAGAATATCTTGTTTCCCGTTCCATTGTATCCTGCAGTACAATGAGTACAGTAAATCAGTAGTTCAGATGTTGCATTGAAGCGGACATGTAGCGATTTTCTCTTTCTAGATAAACTCAACCAGAAACAGAGACACACATAATATAATTGATATATTCAAAACTTCTATCGGAGCTATATGTTAGCCCTGTCATTGTCATGTTAAACAAAATTCGAACTGGACCTACTTTGGTAGTACTCCAACACATGTGAGATGAGTTTTTAGGGTCATGTAATACATTAGACATATATATCAGAACTCACAAACATGTCCACTTTCAGCCGTACTTAAAAATCTAAAACACAAACAGCTGCTATGTTTGGCTCATGTACATGTTGTCCTAAATATGTTTAGGATACAATTCTTTGTGTATGCACTAATGCTGCCTAGATTTAAGCTCATTTGGATGAACACATTTCAGTCATAAGATAAAAGCGGCTACAGTTCAAACGAGATGAAATGCTCTGAAAAATCGAGAGTTTTGCTATCAATGAGCTTGCTTCTACAACTATGCCAGAAGAATAAATTTAGCTAATTTTCTAGAGCAAGCATGAAAATTCTGTAAGCTCCAACATTATTATCAGCATGTGCAAAACCAAATTCCTGGTTTCCTGCAACACATGGCCAAAACTAAATATTTACACAATATAAAATCTGAGCACCTACTAAACCAATCACAGCTAGGAACTGATCAATCTATGCCTCAGCACATGGCAGAATCCAATCTATTACAAAAAAAAACATTTTGTCAACTTCCCCACACCATCAAATGGGCCTAATCAACTCTAGAAAATACCACACTTTATTTGGCACATTCACAAACAAGTAAATATGCCGCCTTGAAAATGGAAACAAAATCCTATGCACCGATAGCCAGCGTCCTAACTATTCATAGAAGAGACGAGTTACAGAAACGTAATAGATACATACAATCTAGCCAATTGATGAATTACCGGTGTACAGATACTGGTTTACTACAAACACTTGCAAGAGGAATCTATTTGTTGCACGATATAATCAAACATAATCTGCATCCATTAGACGGCACTGCCGATCCATCAGATGGACAGCTAACTCGACCAAATCCAGCATGCTGCTGTCATAACAAACAACACAGCCCATCACATGACATCAACTGGAGAGACGGAGTGTGCGTGAGAGAGCGGCGGCACGCACAATCCCTGCTGGTCCTCCGTGGCCTGATATAGTGAGTCGTCGCGGTGGACGCGGCACCGGGCACCGGAAACCTCGAGGGACTGGTGCGGATCGCCGCGTCGGCGGGCGAGGTAGGCGTAGCGCCGCTGGGCCCGGCGCCGCGCACCGTCCATGAGGTCGTGGACCTTCCTCTCCGACCGCCGCGCCTCATGCCACATCGCACCCCTCCTCCCGAAAGGTTCTGGAAGCTCCGGGGAGGCGGTTTTGCATTAACCTAATCCTAGACGAAGGTGCCAGAGGATGCGCCGCTACGGTGGAGCGAGAGAGGTGACCAGGATGTCGAAACCCCACGACCGGGAGGCCACATGTCCTCTCGAGGGGGGCCACATGTCACCCAAAGCAATTTTGCCACAATCACCTGAGCTTTTGTTTGACTGCATCAAATCCACTTCACATCCTTCGCATAGTGTAAATTGCACCCACTACCCTTATAAAAGCACGAGAGACGGAGATACCACCATACAGGTTAATTTTTTAAATAATACATTTTTTTATCAATTTGCACAAATATTACGCTTAAAAAAAGAATTTCAGAAATAATACACCGTCGGCCCGCTGCGGACCGACTGGGCCTAGTCAGCCCACAGCAGGCCGATTGGGTGCACTCGGCCAGTAGCAGGCCGACAGCTGGCCAGCCTGCGACATGTCGCGCGCGGATTGGGCAGGCCACGTCGCGAGGGGGGAGAGAGGGAGCTGACGGCGCAGCGGTCACGGGGCGAGCCCCTGTCAGCTTACCGCGGGCCGATCGGCCAGCTGCGGGCCGACAGGGTGTGGACCCACCTCGCGCGGCACGGCCGGCTCCCTGCGTCTTCTTCCTCCTCCCACGCGAGCGTTCTTCTTCTGTTCTTTCCTTCTCCTCTCTGTACACCAAAATGCCCCCAATTTCTACACCTAAATGAACATTTTATTTGCGGATTTGGCACCGTGAATGGATTCTACTCAGTTAGTGTTAGAATTGTGTCGAATATTGTGTACAAGGTAGGTTACAGTTGGACTATGAGTTGTATTGTGTTTACATAGGATGTGGAGTCGTGTCCTAATAGGACACTTGTATCCTAGGCCTCTTATATAGTGGGGATAGACACACGATATAACCTATGCCAACATAATAGCATAGGTGCGCAAGGGGGAGCCGGCGGCGTGTGCCGGCGCCCGGGTGGCCGGTGTGCGGTATTGTGACGGTGTCACGGGGAGGAGCGCCCGTAATCAAGCCCCGGGGATGTAGCCATATCGGTGAACCTCGTTAACAAATCTCGGTGTCGTGCTTGTGTGATTGCTTGGTCCTCGGATGATCGACGGTATGCCTCGGATTTATTCTAACAAGTGGTATCATGAGCAAGGTTGTGAGGAGGCTACGGATTATTGATCTAGAGAAGGGGGAATCGAGTCTGGGATGCAGCCGGCTACGGCGTGGTTCTCGGCAAAATTGGAAAAAGGCAAGATCAGAGACAGACGCGTGTGCTGGCGGCAGGCGAAAGCATCGGTGGCGGCGCGAGACGTGCGGCGATCGATCCGGATGATCGATCGGGCGAGCGTACATACGAGAAATTCCTGGCGAGGTCAGATCGGCATCGTGTCGTGGTGTTCCAGGTCGGACTCAGTCTCGACGAGATCGATACGGTGATCAAAGGAGCGTGGACGGCGGCCCAGTCCGAGGTGCCTGAGGAGCAGCTATGGGCTGGCGCGTGTGCACACTAAAGCCCACGCGGTGGCAGACATGTGCGCTGGAAGCCTTGGAGTTGCACTGTATGATTGTCGTGTATCAATCGTGTTTATCGCTGCCGGTTGCTTGAAGCTGAGTCATGGAAAAAGCATACGAAGTAGCGAAGGCACCTGATAAGATTTGTTTGAAAAAAAGAACACAACCAGAACCACGTGTGTGTATAAGAGCAGTTTTGGTTGGATCAAGTTCGATCAATTTTCTGCTATGAAGTGCACGGAGAAGCAACAGCAAATAGTGACAGGAAAAAAGGAAAATTTTGTGCAGTTTGCATGGGAGTTTTTTTTCTGGGTCGGTTTGTTGAGATGGTTTCAAACACGTGGATAGGTTGCGGAGGCCCGTGGGGCTGAGTCGGACTAGACAGTCTGACGGATCGACGCAGGTCGGTTGATACAGAAGACGGTGGTGGGATCGGCGACAGCGACATAGGAGCGTGATGCTGATGGTGACCGACTTCTGGAGCGTGGAAACACGTGACGCAGGTCTGAGGGCTTGTGTGGCTTCGACAAGACTATGGCACGGGATTGATTCAAGGTGGTGTATACATGGAGCTTGAAGTCGATGAGGCGCAGGGGTGGATTGATCATCTACCATGGAGTCATGTTGAAGGTGGAGCTGGATTGAGGGGCTACGGCGTAAGTCGACGAGGTCGAAGCCTATTCAGCAGGCGGGAAAAAGCGAGGAACATGTAGTTCGGACTGGAGCCCAGTGGTCTGATGGAAGCGTGAAACTCGTCATCGGTCGGTGATGATCGGTGATACTCTGCAGTGGGGGTTGAGTGGTGTGGGTTCACGACCCTTGAGACTCGATCGGGACAGCAGAGGCTCGACGCGGTAATAGCGGCGAGACGTGCGGCGCGCACGGGACATGGAGACGGGCCAGGGCTCTGGTGGTCATACATGTGGTGAGACAACTACGAATTTGACTCGGGATGATTACAAGCAATGGTGAAATTCCTTCAAGTTTCAGACAGGCGGTCAAGAAAGGAGCGGTGATGTTGAGTTCAGGTAACTCTTATGTGTGACACCCAATATGTGAGATGTTCATTTTCACGCAGGTCAGTGATCAGTGTGTGATGCGTTGAACGAAGCTCTGGAAGTTGGGAGCATACACTAGAGTAAAGAGGAACTTAATTTTGCTAGAGTGTTGATTGTGGTCAAGAAAAGAAGGGACTACAAGTCGCAGGTGGAGTCACATGGAGTCTTTGGAGTAGCAGCGGTGCTCACGGGATAAGCTCAAGTCCAATGTACATGGAAGTTTGATGCATGGACAAATTCAGGGTGGTGGAGAATATTCGCCAAGGTGGAGTTTGTTAGAATTGTGTCGAATATTGTGTACAAGGTAGGTTACAGTTGGACTATGAGTTGTATTGTGTTTACATAGGATGTGGAGTCGTGTCCTAATAGGACACTTGTATCCTAGGCCTCTTATATAGTGGGGGTAGACACACGATGTAACCTATGCCAACATAATAGCATAGGTGCGCAAGGGGGAGCCGGCGGCGTGTGCCGGCGCCCGGGTGGCCGGTGTGCGGTATTGTGACGGTGTCACGGGGAGGAGCGCCCGTAGTCAAGCCCCGGGGATGTAGCCATATCGGTGAACCTCGTTAACAAATCTCGGTGTCGTGCTCGTGTGATTGCTTGGTCCTCGGATGATCGACGGTATGCCTCGGATTTATTCTAACAGTTAGGGCAACCAAAAGAGACCTCGATCTACTGATGGGGTAGCTCGTGGCGGTCGTGGTGAGCATTTAGGTGGAGTTTTTTTTCCAGCTCATTGGTGGAGCTTGTTGCGGCGGTGGAGATGGAGGTGGTGGTGGAGAAGTTGGGGCAGTGTGGTGAAGGCGGTGGAGGTGAAGCTCCGGCAGTTTGGTGGAGTTTCCCGCTCCGATTCCGGTGATTGAAGGCCGCTGTTCGTCGTTCGCATGCACGCTTCAAGGGTATATTTCAACCAACATTTTTATTTTTCGTAGGTGCTCCGGTAGTATTTGTTAATATGTTTCGATGTGAAATAAATTAGGTGTGTGATTATTGTTAGTTGCTCCGGTAGTATACGTAAATATATTTAGATGTTAACTAACTAGTTGTGTAAAAATTTGTAGTTGCTCCGGTAGTATTAGTTGCTTCATTAATATTCTGTAATATATAGCTAGCTAATATATAGACATGTCTAATATTTGTTAGTGGGGGTATATTAAGTTATTGCTTAATACTTGTATTTCGTTGTTGAAAAAAGAATAGGTGAGCCGATGTGACGCCCCCGATTCAATCATACACTAATCATACACGTAAACGTGTACGATCAAGGTCAGGTACTCACGGGAAGATATCACAACACAATTCTACAAATAAAAATAAGTCATACAAACATCATATTACAAGTCAGGGGCCTCGAGGGCTCGAATACAAGAGCTCAATCATAGACGAGTCAGGGGAAGTAACAATATCTGAATACAGGCATAAGTTAAACAAGTTTGCCTTAAGAAGGCTAGCACAAGCTGGGATACAAATCGAAAGAGGCGCGGGTGATGAGGACATCAATACCATTGTTACACCCACAGCCCCTACTGTTACATATACTGGACCAATTACTAGAGCTCGCGCACGCCAATTAAATTACCAGGTACTTTCGTTTCTTGGTAATGATTCTAATGTTCATGAGATTATGATGCTGCCTAAATTGGATACATTTGTTTTGCTTACAAATGAAGGGCCTAGCTTGGAGAAGGATGAACATTGGAGCAAGAACACGCATGGAGTTGATGGCATGCGCAAAGGGATCAAGAACGGAGTTACAAGTGATGATTTCAGGACTTTGAAGCCGCCATAAGGAGTGCATGAAGCCTTGGACGAAATATACAAGATGCCACTTCATAATATTCGTCCATAGGCTATTCTAGGTGCTGCGTCACCTTATTAATGGGCCAGGCCCATGTAATTTCGAAATACTTAAGTATAGGTTATTTTTAGAGTCCGTATGTGTGGGGAAACAAGAGTTAGGGTTGGTTTCGGACCCCACCCTCAAGGGCCACGAAATTCCCCCCTCTTCCTCCATATATACAGCCCTTAGGGCGTCGTTTAGAGTTTGGGTTTTGTTTAGATTAAAAGTTTGCCATAGCTGCAACTTCGTGTACTTCGTTTGTGTCCAACGACCAGACCAAGACGTCACAGAACCCCACCTTGATCAATAAAGCTTTCATCTTATATTCGCAATATCCCGATTGCAATCTCAGTTTCTTGCTTGTTCTTCGTTTGCTCGCAGGAAACAGACCCTCGTGGTCAGGTTGATCGTGCTCCGGCGTGGTCAATAACCCTCAGAAGTTGGTTTAGCGATTGCTAAGGCGCGACGTCTCGCACGTTCGTAGTCGGATCGTCAAGGTCGACTCCCACAGAAACGATAGCCACCATCTCATCGAAACATCGGGACACCTTAGTCTCTATCAAGTGGTATCAGATTTCCAGGTTGCTCGGTGAGATTTTTACAGTTTTTCGTAGATTAGATCGAGTCTTTTCTTCATACCTACAGTCCACGAAAAAAAAGCCACAAAAAAAAATTAGGGTTAGTTCATCATATCCGAACCAATCTGAGCCTTTGCATAATCTTTTTAGGGTTTTTGCTTTGTTGAATTTGCGGTTGCATCGTCGTGTCAAGTTGCTGGTCTTAGAGTCTAGTCTTTTAGAGTTTCGAGTTCTGGTCATAAGTTGTCACGCCGCCGCCGCACCATCATCATCGCCCATCTACCACTTTTGCTTATCCGCCACCGCTCTGAATCCATATCCATATACCACTATCAATTCGTATCCATATACCACCACCAATCTCTATCCATATACCACCACCGCTACCATATACCACCACCGCTGCCATATACCACAACCATATATCCACCACCAATCCGAGTTCTTCTCATATTAGGTTTGTTCTTGAGATCAATCTAAATTCCGATTCGTGTTTCCTTGCCTGCGTAGGTCTCGGAAAAAAAAAGAGTTTGGAGACCCCCGGGCAGTTTTTAGGCCAAAATTTTCACGGGCAAATTTTTTTTTCCCTATCCTATTTTTAGGCTTTTCTGAGTCTTTTGAGCCACGTGCCATCATAGTGATTTTTTGTCGCACTTTTTCGTCGACGCTGCCCTGATTTCCGAAAAAAAAAGTGAATTTTTTTTTTCGTGCCCATCCTATCAGTTTGACGAGGGAAGAGTTTTGAGACACTCGCCATTATAGTGATTTTTCGCAAAAAAAAAGAGGAGCGCAAAAAAAAAGGAGCGCAAAAAAAAGAGCGAAAAAAAAAGTTCCAGAGTGTGCTTTTCCCTTATTTGCGTGTAGCGCCGTGATTTTGTTAGTGTTCTAGGCTCGCGTCTCTAGCACGGTCTAGCCTAGGACCAGCACAGTACCGTCGTTGAGCGTTTATTCAACTTTGCATCTCTGAATTGATTATTGCTGACCCTTTTTGCTACCATACTATAAGCCTTCCCAGCTCCACATACATCTACGTCGTGCGTTTGACTCTCCCTGGCAATCGCTCTATCCAAGCTTTTGAGAGTTTTTGACTACAACGGTTGCCGATCACCGCCTGCTGCTGGGTAAGAACTGGTAAGAATTTGAGATTTGCTTGACGGATTTGTGACACCCGCCACCACCACCACTTGTTAGTAGTCTGTAGGATCATATTCTTGTGTGTTTCTATTGCTGCTAACCATGCCAGGATCACAAGCCGACGAGACTGACTGGGAGAACTTGACGAACAAGGAGCTTCATGATACGTTTCAGCAAATGATGAATGGACAGGTGCAAGATGTGATAAACAGATTTGAAGAGGCCATGGAGAAGATAGATGGCATGGAGAAGACGTTTGAAACAAAGCTCGATAACAAGTTTGCTGAATTGCTTTCGCATTTTCCACCACCACCACCGGCTGCTCCTGCCGCACCTCTGCAACAATAGCAACAACACCGACTACCTCCACGTCGGGAAACAGCCCTCCGCCGAGCGATCCGTGTCCCTCTTCAGTCGGGCCAAACTGCTGGTGCTGCTGTTGATACTTCTGTGGCTCCTACTGCTGATGTGGAGGAGGATGCTTATGTGGGAGATTATGAGGATGAGGTTGATCAAAATCAGAACTACGTGCCACCAACAACACAGCAACCACCAGGTCGTCCACATGCAAATAATGGCAATGGTAGGGCTCACCCTCGGGTACGAGATCATGACCATCTCCCTAAACTAAAATTGAATATTCCACCATTTGAGGGTAGATATGTTCCTGATATATATCTTACTTGGGAGTTAGAAACTGAACAACGATTTACATGTTTACAATATCCCGAGGAGAGACGTGTTCCTGCTGCTGTTTGTGCTTTCACTAGTTTTGCATGTGTTTGGTGGTCTGAGCATTGTAGATTATATCCTATTCCAGCTACTTGGGCTGCTTTGAAAACTGCTATGCGTACTCGTTGGGTTCCACCATATTATCAACGTGAATTACTTCAAAAATTGCAGCGCTTAAGACAGGGAAAAAATTCTGTAGAAGAATATTATCAGGAATTACAAACTGGCATGATTAGATGTGGTATTGTTGAGGAGAATGAAGCTATGCTTGCACGTTTTATGGGTGGATTAAATAGAGAGATTCAGACGATTCTAGAGTATAAGGAGTATACTAATATCACTCGTTTATTCCATCTTGCTTGTAAAGCTGAACGTGAAGTACAGGATCGACAGGCATTTTCTGCAGGTCGACCTTCATCATGGACACCACGTGCATCATCTACTTCCACACGTTCTGCTACACCGGCGCCTCCGTCGGCTACCACCTCCAACCGTGATACAATAAAGCAGGCACAATCACCACTATCTGCCAAGAGCACACCTTCTGGGCCTGCAAAGAGCTCTTCTTCATCCATGGCATCAACAGGGCAAACACATGATATTATTTGTCGACGTTGCAAGGGTGGAGGTCATTATGCGAGAGAATGCCCATCTAAGCGTGTGATGATTGTTACTGAGGATGGTGGGTATGAGTCCGCTAGTGACTATGATGAGGAGACTTTGGCTCTTATTACACGTGACGAACACGGTGGAGACGATTCTGATCATGAGACGCAATACATGGCTCCTGAAGATGCTGACAGGTATGAATATTTAGTTGCTCAACATGTTTTGAGTGTGCAGGTTACACAAGCTGAGCAAAATTAGAGGCATAATTTGTTCCATACAAGGGGAGTTGTGAAGGAACGTTCTGTTCGCGTGATCATAGATGGAGGGAGCTGCAATAACTTGGCTAGCATGGAGATGGTGGAGAAGCTATCTCTCACCACAAGACCACATCCACATCCTTACTACATCCAATGGTTCAACAACAGCGGCAAGGTTAAGGTAACACGTACTGTTCGTGTGCATTTTAGTATCTCTACATATGCTGATTATGTTGATTGTGATGTGGTACCTATGCAAGCATGTTCCTTATTACTTGGTAGACCATGGCAATTTGATAAAAATTCTGTACACCATGGTAGAAACAATCAGTATACTCTTGTTCATAACGATAAAAATATTACTTTGCTTCCTATGACTCCTGATTCCATTTTGAAAGATGATATTAATAGAGCTAATAAAGCAAAACAGGAGACAAATAAGAGTGAAAATCAGATTGTGGCAAAAGAATTTGAGCACCAAATGAAGCCTAATAATAAACCATCTACTGTTGTTTCTGAAATTAAATTGAAAAGTGCATGTTTACTTGCCACCAAATCTGATATTGATGAGCTAGATTTCAGCACATCTGTTTGCTATGCTTTTGTGTGAAAGAGGCATTATTTTCATTCGAGGACGTGCCTTCCTCTTTGCCCCCTGCTGTCACTAACATTTTGCAGGAGTTCGCTGACGTCTTTCCACAAGACGTGCCACCGGGATTACCACCTATTCGAGGGATTGAGCATCAAATTGACTTAATTCCCGGTGCTTCGCTACCCAACCGTGCACCATACCGTACCAATCCAGAGGAGACGAAGGAGATTATGCGTCAAGTACAAGAACTGCTCGACAAAGGTTATATACGTGAATCCCTTAGTCCTTGTGTTGTTCCTATCATTTTAGTGCCGAAAAAGGATGGTACGTCGCGTATGTGCGTTGATTGTAGAGGCGTTAATAATATTACTATTCGTTATCGTCATCCTATTCCTAGGCTAGATGATATGCTTGATGAATTGAGTGGCTCTACAATATTCTCCAAAGTTGATTTGCGTAGTGGATACCATCAAATTCGTATGAAATTGGGTGATGAATGGAAAACAGCATTTAAAACTAAGTTTGGATTATATGAGTGGTTAGTCATGCCTTTTGGGTTAACTAATGCACCTAGTACTTTCATGAGGTTAATGAACGAAGTTTTACGTGCTTTCATTGGACGATTTGTGGTAGTTTATTTTGATGACATATTGATTTATAGCAAATCTTTGGAGGAACATTTGGAACATTTACGTGCTGTTTTTATTGCTCTACGTGATGCACGTTTGTTTGGAAACCTTGGAAAGTGCACCTTTTGCACCGACCGAGTATCTTTTCTTGGCTATGTTGTTACTCCACAGGGAATTGAAGTTGATAAAGCCAAGATTGAAGCTATTGAGAGTTGGCCGCAGCCCAAAACGGTCACACAAGTGAGGAGTTTCCTTGGCCTCGCTGGTTTCTATAGGCGTTTTGTGAGAGATTTCAGCACCATTGCTGCACCTCTCAACGAGCTTACAAAGAAGGATGTGCCTTTTGTTTGGGGTACCGCACAGGAAGAAGCCTTCACGGTATTGAAAGATAAGTTGACACATGCTCCTTTACTCCAACTTCCTAATTTCAATAAGACTTTTGAGCTTGAATGTGATGCTAGTGGAATTGGATTAGGAGGTGTGTTATTACAAGATGGAAAACATGTTGCATACTTTTCTGAAAAATTGTGTGGGCCTAGTCTGAACTATTCTATTTATGATAAAGAATTATATGCTCTTGTTCGGACCTTAGAAACATGGCAACATTATTTATGGCCCAAGGAATTTGTTATACATTCTGATCATGAATCTTTGAAACACAATTAAAGTCAAGCAAAACTGAACCGTAGACATGCTAAATGGGTTGAATTCATTGAGACTTTCCCTTATGTCATTAAACACAAGAAGGGTAAAGAAAATGTTATTGCTGATGCCTTGTCTCGTCGTTATACTATGCTTTCACAACTTGACTTTAAAATATTTGGTTTGGAGACCATCAAAGATCAATATGTTCATGATGCTGAATTTAAAGATGTATTGCAGAATTGTAAGGAAGGGAGAACTTGGAACAAGTTCGTTCTTAACGATGGATTTGTGTTTCATGCTAACAAGCTATGCATTCCTGCTAGCTCCGTTCGTCTTTTGTTGTTGCAGGAGGCGCATGGAGGAGGATTAATGGGACACTTTGGCGTCAAGAAGACGGAGGATATACTTGCTACACATTTCTTTTGGCCAAAGATGAGACGGGATGTTGAGCGTTTTGTTGCTCGCTGCACTACATGTCAAAGAGCTAAGTCACGACTCAATCCTCATGGTTTATATATGCCTTTGCCAGTACCTAGTGTTCCTTGGGAGGATATATCTATGGACTTTGTTTTAGGTTTACCTCGAACAAAGAAGGGGAGGGATAGCATATTTGTTGTCGTGGATAGGTTCTCGAAAATGGCACACTTTATACCATGTCATAAAAGCGATGATGCTGTTAATGTTGCTGATTTGTTCTTTCGTGAAATTATTCGCTTACATGGTGTGCCAAATACTATTGTTTCAGATCGTGATACTAAATTTCTTAGCCACTTTTGGAGATGTTTATGGGCTAAGTTGGGGACTAAGCTGCTTTTTAGTACTACTTGTCACCCCCAAACTGATGGACAAACTGAAGTAGTCAATAGAACATTGTCTACTAGGCTTAGGGCTGTTTTGAAGAATAACAAGAAAATGTGGGAAGAATGCTTGCCTCATATTGAATTTTCTTATAATCGCTCGTTGCATTCTACTACTAAGATGTGCCCTTTTGAAATTGTGTATGGTTTCCTACCTCGTGCACCTATTGATTTGTTGCCTCTTCCATCTTCAGAGAAGGTTAATTTTGATGCTAAAGAACGCTCTAAATTGATTTTAAAAATGCATGAGTTAACTAAGGAAAACATTGAGCGTATGAATGCTAAATATAAACTTGCTGGAGATAAGGGTAGAAAACATGTTGTGTTTGCGCCTGGAGATCTTGTTTGGTTACATTTGCGTAAAGATAGATTTCCTAATCTGCGCAAATCAAAGCTAATGCCATGTGCTGATGGTCCTTTTAAGGTGTTAGAGAAAATAAATGATAATGCATATAAACTTGAGCTACCTGTAGATTTTGGGGTTAGTCCCACTTTTAACATTGCAGATTTGAAGCCTTATTTGGGTGAGGAAGATGCGCTTCCGTCGAGGACGACTTTATTTCAAGAAGGGGAGGATGATGAGGACATCAATACCATTGTTACACCCACAGCCCCTACTGTTACATATACTGGACCAATTACTAGAGCTCGCGCACGCCAATTAAATTACCAGGTACTTTCGTTTCTTGGTAATGATTCTAATGTTCATGAGATTATGATGCTGCCTAAATTGGATACATTTGTTTTGCTTACAAATGAAGGGCCTAGCTTGGAGAAGGATGAACATTGGAGCAAGAACACGCATGGAGTTGATGGCATGCGCAAGGGGATCAAGAACGGAGTTACAAGTGATGATTTCAGGACTTTGAAGCCGCCATAAGGAGTGCATGAAGCCTTGGACGAAATATACAAGATGCCACTTCATAATATTCGTCCATAGGCTATTCTAGGTGCTGCGTCACCTTATTAATGGGCCAGGCCCATGTAATTTCGAAATACTTAAGTATAGGCTATTTTTAGAGTCCGTATGTGTGGGGAAACAAGAGTTAGGGTTGGTTTCGGACCCCACCCTCAAGGGCCACGAAATTCCCCCTCTTCCTCCATATATACAGCCCTTAGGGCGTCGTTTAGACTTTGGGTTTTATTTAGATTAAAAGTTCGCCATAGCTGCAACTTCGCGTACTTCGTTTGTGTCCAACGACCAGACCAAGACGTCACAGAACCCCACCTTGATCAATAAAGCTTTCATCTTATATTCGCAATATCCCGATTGCAATCTCAGTTTCTTGCTTGTTCTTCGTTTGCTCGCAGGAAACAGACCCTCGTGGTCAGGTTGATCGTGCTCCGGCGTGGTCAATAATCCTCGGAAGTTGGTTTAGCGATTTCTAAGGCGCGACGTCTTGCACGTTCGTAGTCGGATCGTCAAGGTCGACTCCCACAGAAAACGATAGCCACCATCTCATCGAAACATCGGGACACCTTAGCCTCTATCACCGCGCCCTGCATCCCAGAGCCAGCCGCCTCAAGCCCTCGTCCGCGTCTGTGCCCTGCTTCGCCTCGAACAGCAGCAACAACTCCAGCATCGATTACCTTCGATCCTGTGAGCTCCCAAGGCATCAGCCTCCCTTCCGCGAGATCCGATGACGCTGGCCACCAAGACCCGCTGCTCTGACATCGCCTCCTTGCTGCTGCCCACGGAGGTCCTTGTGTTGCTTCATTTCGGACCATAAAGACCGGCAAGATCGACTACATGGACGCCAAGTACCATGACACCGAAGACCCGGACTTCACCAAAGACTAGTACTCGGTGACCCTTCGGATGCGCAAGTTCATCTACACAAAAACGCCAAGTACCCCTCATGTCGGCAAGACCCGCAAGTCAGACCCCGAACGATCAATGACTCATGTACCGTGTACAACTACCATTGCCCCGAGGACGTTGGATTCGTTAAGTACCTCTCCGAAAACGAAACGTATACCACTACCGTCGCAAGAATCAAGACCGACGAGTTCGAAGATGCAAGTACCACTCCGAACCATGTACGACGACCGTCGCCGAAGACCCGTGTAACGCAAGTGTCAAGTTCAACTACCGTCGAGTGAACCGCTACTTCCATGACAGCCGTGAACGACTACTTCCCTCCACGAACTCGATACGCTCCGAAAAACGCACGCTTCGAAGGTATAACCCCGAGACGACCGGCCGAGAATGAATGCTCGTGTTGTATGAGATGTATGCTTGGATGTTGTATCCTCCCGTGAACGTTAGTTGTTTCCCTCACTTGGCACCGTCGTCGACCCATGGGAACCCGGTTACTAGGAGCACCCCACCATCCTTGCATGACACGCTCCCGTCACTTTCTTTTGCACCGACGTCTCAATGAGTTGTCGGAACCGGAACGTTGCTGTGGCACCGTTTCATTATCATTGTCGTGGCACCCCTTTCGTTTCCTCCATGATGACAAATGCTTCATAATGCTCTTATCAACATTTTCGTAAAATTGCATAAACTTGCACATGTCATTCGCATCCTGATAATAACATTTAAATGTTTAAAATTGTTGTTGCACCAAATTGCTAAATGCATATGGGGATTTACCGAAATCGTTGTTTGTTGTTTCCGGCCTCATTCAAACTTGACTAGATAGTTAGTCTATGTATGCTTCACCTCTTGCCATGCTAACCAACATTTAATATTGATGGGTACCTAAACGAGAGAGAACTAAATAAGTCACGTGGTGTATCATCAATATGCAACGGAGTTGCATATTGAGCTCCACTTAATTTGTAGGATTGTTTGTGCATTTTGCCATGCCATGCCTCATTAAATCGGACATGCATCATATTTGGTTGTGCATCATGCCATGTTTATCTGATGGTTGTTTACTATGTTGTTTTCTCCTTTCCGATGTTGCTTCTTCTTGTTAGTTCGGGTAATGTCGCGTTTGTGAGGATCCGTTCGACTACGTCCGTTTTTCTTCTTCCTGGACTCGTTCTTCTTCCTTGCGGGATCTCAGGCAAGATGACCATACCCTCGCAATCACTTCTATATTTGCTTGCTAGTTGTTCTCTCTATTGCTATGCCGCGATACCTACCACTTGCTATATCATGCCTCCCATATTGCCATGTCAAGCCTCTAACCCTCCTTTCCTAGCAAACCGTTGTTTGGCTATGTTACCGCTTTTTCTCAGCCCCTCTTATAGCATTGCTAGTTGCAGGTGAAGATGAAGTTTGTTCCATGTTGGAACATGGATATGTTGGGATATCACAATATCTCTTATTTATTTAATGCATCTATATACTTGGTAAAGGGTGGAAGGCTCGGCCTTATGCCTGGTGTTTTGTTCCACTCTTGCCGCCCTAGTTTCCGTCATACCTGTGTTATGTTCCTTGATTTTGTGTTCCTTATGCGGTTGGGTGTTGTGGGAACCCCTTGACAGTTCGCTTTGAATAAAACTCCTCCAGCAAGGCCCAACCTTGGTTTTACCATTTGCCACATAAGCCTTTTTCCCTCGGGTTTCTGGAGCCCGAGTGTCATCTTTATTTTAAACCCCGGGGCCAGTGCTCTCTGAGTATTGGTCCAACTTGTCAGCCGTCGGTGGCTACCAGGGACAACTCTGGGCTGGCCTAACGGAAGTTTGGACAATCTGGTGTTCCCTGAGAACGAGATATGTGCAGCTCCTATAGGGATTTGTCGGCACATTCGGGTGGCTTTGCTGGTCTTGTTTTACCATTGTCGAAATGTCTTGTAACCGGGATTCCGAGTCTGATCGGGTCTTCCTGGGAGAAGGAATATCCTTCGTTGACTATTAGAGCTTGTGATGGGCTAAGTTGGGACACCCCTGCAGGGTTTGAACTTTCGAAAGCCGTGCCTAACGAGGACATAGACCTGGGGTAGGGTAATAGGCCTGACCTATACGTCCTACATAAGGTCCTTGTCTTAGAAGCAAAGAAGTTCAAGAGTGAACAGGGAGGACCCAATAAAGGTGTCGAGTGCAATCCACCCGACCTACCATTCACTCGGAGACGTCTTCTTCTTTAAGTCACTCGACTACTCAACCATTCGACCATGTAAAAGACCACTCGACGTACAAGAAGACCTAAAGCCACTCTGTGCAGCAACGGTCGGGCATTTACTCGTATATTTAATGATCATTTGCAGCACTTTATTACAGGTGTTACATGTAACGCTCTCTCTTTATGAGTATTGAACTGAGTGTAAGGGATGGGAGATGGGGTCCTGGAGCACTCTATATAAGCCACCCCCTCCTCTGAGATAAGGGTTCGCACTCTTTGTAACACACACGCATATAATCTAGTCGATCGCCTCAGGGCTCCGAGACGTAGGGCTATTACTTCCTTCGAGAAGGGTCCGAACTCGTAAAACTCGCGTGTACAACTCCTCCATAGCTAGGATCTTGCCTCTACATCCCTACCCCTCATTCTACTGTCAGACATAGAAGCACGACAGTTGGCGCCCACCTTGGGGCAGGTGTCTTAGCGACTTGTTGGGTAAGTTGTGATTTTTCCAATCCCCGTCAACATGGTTTCAAGCGGAGGTTTGGCCGAGGGCCGCGAGATCCGTTTCGGCGCGCTTGTGTTCGTCGCCGACGACTCCGTTTGGCTCCAAGAAGCTCCACTCGACGTCAAGGCGCTCCCAGTCCGCGGGGTAACGCACTTTCGTGCGTGCGTCCGTCGCGTCCTCCTACGGCAGCCGTCGACTCAGTATCGGTCGGCTTCTGTGCTGTCCTCCCTCGCTGCGGCCCGCCGGCGCAAGCGTTCCGGTCGATCGAGGCTTCAGCAGTGGGTGAGGCACGTGGTGGCTCGCCAGTCGGCCACCCCTCAAGTTGCGGCAATCGAGCCCGATGAAACTCTCTACGGCCTGTTCGACCTGTCGACTGGCTCCGTAGAGACTGCATTTGAGTGTGACAGCAGTGACCCCGCGGCAGAAGTCCTGATGGTTAATGGACCTCGCAGTCCACCTGGCTTCCCCCGCGGCGACGGTGGCGATGGCAGAGGCGATCCGTCGCGTGTCCATGAGGAGTACCTCCCCGAGCCTCTCTCTTCACGGCAGAGGGAAGAACTTTGCCGCCGGAACATGGATGCACTTCACACTCCTATCGTTGGAGAGACACCTGAGGCCCGAGCCTTAGAGGACGCGCGCCTGGCCAACTTGGCTGAGCGCACTCGACTGGAGAACCTCCAGCACGCACTCGACGAGCGTGCTCGACAGCGAGTTCCAGAATCCAGTCGACGACAACTTTTTCCGCCTCCAACTCAGGTATATCGAACTCCGATCCAGAATCTTACAGCTGCAGCCCGAATAGCAGAATCAATCCAGCCTTCCCAATCAGAAGCTGGCAGAGGTTTGATGCAGATCAGGGCTTTACTCCAGGCAGCAGGAGAATAGAATACAGCCGTGTCACAGTCACGGAATAGGATCCATAGCAGATCCGTTGTGGCGGATACAGTCCAGTCGGCTCACAGCCCAAGATCGCCCCCGAGGCGTGAGGGACGTGGAGACCGGCGAGATCAGTACAGAAATCGTGAGCAGTATGATCACCGACTCGATCACGATGATCATCGTCGATTGCCCACGCCTCCCCCAAGGAGTGGGTCAAACATGCCTCGGTAGCATGATGACAGACGCCCTCAGAGTGGTGGGCAAAGGATTCCAGTCGACCCCAGGAAACCGGGCTTTGATGCGAGATCTATTCTCGTTCAGGGTCTGGCCGATAGAAGCAAAGCTCACAAAGAGGGCCATGACAGAGATTTTCCAACCAGCAGCAGAGTGCGTGTCTCGGGTCTAGAGTGCTTTAGCAGACCCATCAGGGCTGCGGTGATTCCTCCCAACTTCAGGTTGGCGACTGGAGTCAGTATGTTCACTGGTGAGTCAAAACCTGACACCTGGCTTGAGGACTACCGAGTGGCTGTTCATATTGGCGCCGGCAATGATGAAGTGGCCATGAAGCACCTTCCTCTGATGTTGGACGGATTGGCCAGAGCATGGTTGAATCAGTTAGCACCCGGCAGTATTTATAGCTGGAGAGAACTTGCCCGAGTGTTTGTCAGAACATTCAAAGGAACATGCAAATGGCCAGCAGGCTTAACAGAGCTGCAATCTTGTGTGCAAAAGCCAAATGAAACTTTGAGGGATTATATCCAGAGGTGGATCACGTTACACCACACGGTGGAGAATGTGTCCAATCACCAAGCAGTTTGTGCCTTCAAAGAAGGTGTCAGATATTGAGAGTTGAATCTGAAGTTCGGTCGGACCGGAGATATGTCTCTGAGCCGAATGATGGAGATTTCCACTAAGTATGCCAATGGTGAAGAGGAGGATCGGCTCTGGAGTGGCAAACACAAAACAGTCGCCCACGAAACCGGAGGAGGAAACTCCAGTCGGAAGCAGAAGCGCAAAGCCAAGCCAGCTGCTCCTGGAGAAACCTTAGCCATGACTCAGGGAAAATTCAAGGGGAAGCCCAAAGGACCGTGGAATCCCAAGAAAATAAAAGATCAAGATGGAAATGATGTGTTGGTGAAGAGGGTAATCTCATTTACCCGAAGCATACCACTCGACAGTGTCGACTCCTGATCCAGCAGTTCCGAGAGAAACAACCCAAAGAAAAGGAAAAAGAGTCAGACAGAGTTGAGGAAAAGGAAAGTGATGATGGTTACCCCCACGTCAATTCCACTCTGATGATTTTTGCTGATGTTGAGAGCAAAAGTCGACTGAAAGTCAACAACAGAGAGGTAAACATGGTCGCTCCGGCGATGCCCAGTTATTTGAAATGGTCTCAGACTGCCATTACATTCGACCAGTCTGATCACCCGACACACATAGCCATCCCTGGGAGGCAAGTGTTGGTGGTCGACCCAGTCGTCGAAGGCACTCGTTTGACTAAAGTTCTGATGGATGGTGGCAGTGGCCTGAATATACTGTATGCAGAGACGTTGAAAGGAATGGGCATTCCGATGTCCAGACTCAGTGAAAGCAATATGAGTTTCCATGGAGTTATTCCTGGCAAGAAGGCTGAGTCACTTGGTCAGATCGCCCTTGATGTAGTTTTTGGTGATTCCAAGAATTACCGCAAAGAAAAGTTGATATTTGAAGTTGTGGATTTCGAGAGTGCTTATCATGCTATTCTGGGCAGGCTAGCTTATGCATGTTTTATGGCTCGACCATGTTACGTGTACCTCAAATTGAAGATGCCTGGTCCTAAGGGAGTGATCACTATCACTGGCAATCGAAAGAAGGCAGAAGAGTGCTTCCAGAAGGGCTCAAAGATCGCCGATGCCTAGATGGCAGCAGTGGAATTTCAGGAGTATCAAAAAAATGCAGATCTGAGTGATTTATTGCGAGCTAAAAAGCCTGCCACAGATTCAACATTTCAGTCGTCTGGTGAAACAAAGCCGATTCATTCACCCGACGGATCCCAATGCTGCTCCGACTCGCATTTAAACAACACTTGACTCCAAATAGGAAGAAGTGCTCATCCAGTTCTTCTGTGAGAACTGGGACATCTTTGCATGGAAAACTTATGACATGACAGGTGTTCCCAGGGGACTGGCTGAGCATCGTTTGCGAGTCGACCCAAAAGTGAAACCAGTCAAAGAACATCTTCGACAGTCCGCCGTACAGAAGAGAAAGGCAATCGATGAAGAAGTGGCTCGGCTTCTAGCAGCTAACTTTATCCAAGAGATTTACCACTCCGAGTGGTTAGCTAATGTTGTCATGGTCCCAAAGAAGGACGACTCACTTCACATGTGCATTGACTTCAAACATATCAATCGGGCCTGCCCGAAAGATCAGTTCCCTCTCCCTCGCATCGACCAAATAGTCGACTCGACTGCGGGGTGTGAGCTTTTGTCCTTTTTGGACGCTTATTCCGGGTATCATCAGATCCGTCTATATGGACCCGATGAGATAAAAACATATTTCATCACTCCATTTGGTTGCTTCTGTTATGTCACTATGCCATTCGACTTGAAGAACGCTGAAGCCACATTCATGCAGATGATTCAGAAATGTTTACTCACTCAGATCAGTCGGAATGTGGAAGCATACATGGATGACATTGTGGTCAAGTCACGTAAAGGTTCCGACCTACTAGCTGACCTTGCTGAAACTTTTGCCAACCTCAGAAGGTATGATATCAAGCTTAATCCATCAAAGTGCACGTTCGGAGTTCCAGGTGGAAAATTACTCGTTTTTCTCGTTTCCGAACAAGGGATCGGCGCTAACCCAGAGAAAGTGGGTGCCATACTCCGGATGAAACGCCCTGTGCATGTGCATGATGTCCAGAAGCGTACTGGTTGTTTGGCTGCTCTAAGTCGATTCATTTCTCGCCTCGGTTAAAAGGCACTGCCTCTTTGCCGACTGATGAAGAAGTCAGACAAGTTTGAGTGGACTCCTGAAGCTGATGCAGCATTTGCAGAGCTTAAAGCCCTGCTTTCCACCCAGCCGGTGCTTGCTACCCCAATCAGCAAAGAGCCTTTACTGCTTTACATTGCAGCCACTAGACAAGTCGTCAGTACAGTACTTACGGTCGAGCAGGAAGAAGAAGGAAAAGCTTACAAAGTTCAGCGCCCAGTATATTATGTCTCTGAAGTTTTGACTCCATCAAAGCAAAGATATCCACATTATCAGAAGCTTGTTTACGGGATTTAAATGACCACGAAGAAGGTTGCACACTACTTCTCCGACCACTCCATTACAGTCGTCAGCAACGCTGCATTATCAGAGATTCTGAACAACAGAGATGCAACTGGTCGAGTGGCATAGTGGGCGATTGAACTCCTTCCCTTAGATATCAAGTTCGAGGCAAAGAAAGCTATCAAGTCTAGCAATAGCAGATTTTCTCGCCGAGAGGATCGAACAGCAACTGCCAACTCAAGTTAACTCAGAGCATTGGACCGTGTTCTTTGATGGTTCCAAGATGCTGAACGGTTCCGGTGCTGGGGTGGTACTAGTATCCCCCCGAGGAGACAAGCTCAGATATGTCCTCCAGATTCACTTTGATTCCTCCAATAACGAAGCAGAATATGAAGCACTCTTGTATGGGTTGCGTATGGCCATCTCACACGGTGTCCGTCGCCTCAATGGTGACTCACATTTGGTAGTCAATCAAGTGATGAAGGAGTGGGACGACAAAAGCCCAGCCATGACTGGCTACTGCAACGCAGTGAGGAAGTTGGAAAAGAAGTTTGAGGGGTTAGAGCTCCATCATATACCCTGACTGAAAAATCAAGCAGCCGATGATTTAGCAAAGATAGGTTCCAAGAGAGAAGCCATTCCCAGCAATTTGCTTTTGGAGCACATTCACACATCGATAGTTCAAGAAGATCCTTTCACTGAAGAGCTCCTGCAGCCTAAGAGTGCCATAGATCCGACTGAAGTAGAGGTCCCAGCAGTGGTCGACCTGATCATGGAAGTTTTGGTCATCACTCACGACTGGACAGTGCCATACATTGCATATATCCTTAGGAAGGAACTCCCAGAGGATGAATAGGAGGCTCGACATATCGTCCGTCGATCCAAGGCCTTTACTGTGATAAGAGGACAACTGTTCAGGGAAAGCGCGACTGGAGTCAGCCAATAATGCGTAACACCAGAAGAAGGTCGAGTGATCCTCAACGACATCCACTCGAGGACCTATGGTCACCATGCGTCCTCTCGGACCATTGTGGCTAAAGCATACCGAGCTGGATTTTATTGGGCACGAGCAAATGAAATGGCGAAAGATATAGTCAACAGATGTGAGGGCTGCCAGTTTTACTCCAATATGTCACACAAGCCTGCGTTAGCCCTGAAGACCATTCCACTCGTCTGGCCCTTTGCTGTTTGGGGATTGGACATGGTTGGACCACTGAGGACTGGTAGGAGCGGCTTCACTCATGTGCTTGTAGCAGTCGACAAGTTTACCAAATGGATTGAAGCCAAGCCTATTAAGAATCTTGAAGCCAGTACTGCCGTCAACTTCATAGAGAGTTGACATTCAGATATGGGGTTCTGCATAGCATCATCACTAACAATGGATCGAACTTCGATTCTGATGAGTTCAGAACCTTCTGCGCCTCCCAAGGCACATGAGTCGACTATGCTTCAGTCGCCCATCCCCAGTCAAATGGACAAGCAGAAAGAGCAAATGGCCTGATTCTCAAAGGACTGAAACCCCGACTGATGCAAGACCTCAAGCACGCAGCGGGCGCCTGGGTTGATGAACTTCCATCAGTTCTTTGGGGATTTAGGACAACTCCCAATCGGTCGACTGGCCGAACTCCCTTCTTCTTGGTCTATGGAGCTGAAGTTGTTCTACCGAGTGACCTGCTTCACAATGCACCACGAGTTGAGCTCTTCTCTGAATATGAAGCAGAACAAGCTCGACAGGATGCAGTCGACCTCCTAGAAGAAGAAAGGGAGATGTCCTTGATCCGATCGACCATTTATCAGCAAGACTCGCGTCGATTCCATGCTAGAAACGTGAGGGGTCGAGCCTTTCGAGAGTGAGACTTGGTTCTTCGAGTGGATCAACAGAAACCACACAGGCTCGCCCCTACTTGGGAAGGTCCCTTCATCGTCACCAGAGTTCTCCATAACGGAGCATATCATCTTTACAATATCGAGCATAAGAAAGACGAGCCACGGGCTTGGAATGCGGAGCTTCTGCGCCCCTTTTATACTTAAGTACTCATTCGGGTGAGATGTAATAAGAAATACCTTTGTAGTTTGTTTATCAAAGACGAGAGATTTTCTTAAACAATTGTTGTCGCTTTTGTTTGTGTCTGAAATCCCCCAGTGGGTGACTTTGCTGCGAATCCGTTTCGCCTAAGTTCGAAAAATCCTACCGAGTGGTGAGCAAGCCTCCCACTCGGGGGCTTAGCCATGAATCCGTTTCGCCTAAGTTTAAAAAATCCTACCAAGTGATGAGCAAGCCTCTCACTCGGGGGCTTAGCTGCAGTCCAGTACTCGCCTAAGTTTAAAAGATCCTACCGAGTGATGAGCAAGCCTCTCACTCAGGGGCTTAGCTGCAGTCCAGTACTCACCTAAGTTTAAAAAGTCCTACCGAGTGATGAGCAAGCCTCTCACTCGGGGGCTTAGCTGCAGTCCAGTACTCGCCTAAGTTTAAAAAGTCCTACCGTGTGATGAGCAAGCCTCTCACTCGGGGGCTTAGCTGCAGTCCAGTACTCACCTAAGTTTAAAAAATCCTACCGAGTGGTGAGCAACCCTCCCACTCGGGGGCTTAGCTGCAGTCCAGTACTTGCCTAAGTTTAAAAATCCTACCGAGTGGTGAGCAACCCTCCCACTCGGGGGCTTAGCTGCAGTCCACTACTCGCCTAAGTTTAAAAAATCCTACCAAGTGATGAGCAAGCCTCTCACTCGGGGGCTTAGCTGCAGTCGAGTACTCGCCTAAGTTTAAAAAATGCTACCGTGTGATGAGCTAGCCTCTCACTCGGGGCTTAGTTGCAGTCCAGTACTTGCCTAAGTTTAAAAAATCCTACCGAGTGGTGTGCAACGCTCCCACTCGGGAGCTTAGCTACAGTCCAGTACTTGCCTAAGTTCAAAAAATCCTACCGAGTGGTGAGCAACCCTTCCACTCGGCGGCTTAGCTGCAGTCCAGTACTCGCCTAAGTTTAAAAAATCCTACCGAGTGGTGAGCAACCCTCCCACTCGGGGGCTTAGCTGCAGTCCAGTACTCGCCTAAGTTTAAAAAATCCTACCGAGTGGTGAGCAACGCTCCCACTCGGGGGCTTAGCTGCAGTCTAGTACTCGCCTAAGTTTAAAAATCCTACCGAGTGGTGAGCAACCCTCCCACTCGAGGGCTTAGCTGCAGTCCAGTACTCGCCTAAGTTTAAAAAAATCCTACAGAGTAGTAAGCAACCCTCCCACTCAGGGGCTTAGATGCAGTCCAGTACTCGCCTAAGTTTAAAAAATCCTACCGAGTGATGAGCAACCCTCCCACTCGGCGGCTTAGCTGCAGTCCAGTACTCGCCTAAGTTAAAAAATCCTACCGAGCGGTGAGCAACCCTACCACTCGGGGGCTTAGCTGTAGTCCAGTACTTGCCTAAGGTTTAAAGTACAATCCTTATCTGCAAGGATGATGAGGTGCAGGTCAGCTGCAACCTTCTCCTTCGGAGCTGCGCCACAAATACAACATGCGCTCCATCCCCATCCGCAAGGATGACGAGGTGCAGGTCGACGGCAACCTTCTCCTTCGGAGCTGTGCCACAAATACAATGTGCGCTCCATCCCTATCCGCAAGGACGACGAGGTGTGGGTCAACCGCAACCTCTCCTTCGGAGCTGCGACACAAATACAATGAGTGCTCCATCCCCATCCGCAAGGACGATGAGGTGTAGGTTGACTGCAACCTTCTCCTTCGGAGCTGCGCCACAAATACAACGTGCGCTCCATCCCCATCCCAAAGGACGACGAGGTGTAGGTCGACTGCAACCTTCTCCTTCGGAGCTGCACCACAAATACAATGTACGCTCCATCCCTGTCCGCAAGGACAACAAGATGCAGGTCGGAAGATTATTCAGAGTAAAGAGCAAATTCCACTCGAAGGCAAATGCAAGCATATTCTGGAATAAACCAAGTTCAGATAGATCCTAAAGTTCTGGATGACTGATCAAAAGTATTCGAGCATCAAGCCCGAAGAAGTTTAACGGTTACACAATCACTCGGCATTCCGAGGCAAATAAAGGTGGAGCATAATGTTTTTCGGTCACGCATCAGGAGAAGGACTAGCTGGGTCGCAGAAACTGTCAAGGTCTATGATGTCTGCAATACGAGTGGCAGCATCAAGGAAGGTGTCCATGAAGGACGGGATAGTGTGTTTCTTTCTGTTAGCAACCTTGAGTTCCACCAGCTTGTCTTCTTTGATGTCTTTGCAGTGCACTCGGACCAGGGACAACGCGACATCAGCGCCACAGCGAGCGGATGACTTCTTCCATTCTTGCACTTGGTCGGGGATTTGATTCAGTCGAGCCATCAGGGACTCGAGATCTTGAGACAGTTCCGCCTGAGGCCAGAGTTCAGGGTCAACCCGAGTCATCGCCGCTTTCAGGCGGGCAAGATAAGCAATTGCGTTGTCCATGCGAGATTCCAAACGCAGCACATTCATCGCAACATCATCCTTGACTGGACAGTGGATGGGATCAAGACCCGTCTCGACCCGCCCAGTTTCCGCTTCAAAGTCTTGGCAAAACTCTGCACAGTCGAGTAAATGGTGAGTCGACGATATAATTAGACTTGACACACGACAAAAATAAGTCAGTCAATCATCAGTACCTTCAAGGTTTAAGACCAGCTTTGCAGCAAGCTGGCCCGATAAGACTCCAACTCGCCCTTCTTAACTTTGAGGCTGCCAAGCTCATCAGTCAGTTTGCCATTGTCCTTCTTTAGTCGCTCGACCTCCCGATTGGCGTCAGAAACATCAGTCTTCAGTTTGGAATTTTCTTCTTCTAGCTTGCCGACCGGAGCAAGCTTCTTGTCGGCAAGCGCAGTTTTCTCTCGCGCTTCCTTATGCGCAGCAGCAAGATCCAGATCCTTCTTCTGTAAAGCCTACTTCATTTTCTCTAAAGAAATAACATTCTTCAGACGGGCTTGGAGTTGACAGTTTTCACTACATACATCTGCTCGAGTGGAGTCACTCGGTAAAAAACGGAAAGGAAAAGTGCCAACGGCAGTAAGATAAACAGTTGATGTTTGGTTACCTCCCATGGCAGCTAGTTCATCACGAGTAGTCTTCAGATTCTTTCTGGCTAGTTCCAGATCAAGGTTGAGGCTGATTTGTTGCTTGTTCAGTGTAGAGAGTTGAGCACCGAGATCACAAGATTTCTGTGGCCAACACATAAGACTTGTCAGTCGACTGAAATGAAGGACATCACTGCAACAGTTACTCTAAGACTACCACCGAATCAAACATTCAACGACAGTCTCGGGGACTACACCCAATGGGTGCACTTAGCGTGCCCCCACTGGTTCAAAAAAAGAGGGTTTCAGATTCTCAGACCACAGTCGACTACCCGCAGCCAACTACGGTCTCGGGGACTACACCTAGTGGGTGCACTTAGCGTGCCCCCACTGGTTTTGGTTCCACTCGGCATGGTCTGCCGAGTGCGAGTGCCCCAACTAGTTTAAAGATTCAGCTCGAATTGACACAAAGTGACAAACAATTTCAAAACAGCCACACCCTAGTGGGTGATCGGACGAGAAATATGATCAGTCAGAAATCGACTAACCTGGACATTGGTTTGCAAAGCAGCTCCAGCGTTGAAAGCCACCTGACTGGCCTCATGCACCACTTTCATTTGCCCCATCACAAGATTCAGCTGAAGAAGAGCTTCCTTGGCAGCAGTCGGTGGGTCATCCAGAGTTTGATACGCAGTGAAAAGCGAGGCTGGCAGAGCAATTGAAGCAGCCGTCAGATCTGAAGCGTCGAGTTGAATTGGTGCAGCAGAAGTCAGAGCAGCTGGTCTAGATGGGCAATCAGTCAACAACGGGACAGCGAAGGTGACGTTGGTTCGAGCCAGATCTGTCGATCGCTCGACTGCCGTCCCAGGTGTCATGGTCGACTGAGGAACCTGGACCTTAGGCGCTTTCCCGCCCAGTTCCTCGTCTTTCCTCTTCCTCCCCCTCAGCGGTACTTCTTCTTCATCGTCCGGGAGCACAACAACGTCCCGTGGAGCTGCAATAAACAGAAAAAGTCATACGGATAGCTGACAAACAATCCAGTCGTCCAAATTAATTCGAATCGGGCAGACTTACTGGTTTTTGAGGTAGCTGTGTCGCCGGTTTCCTCATCGTCCAGGTTCTTGTCAATGTCCATGTCAGTCGCAGCTGAGGCCAGGCTATAAAGGTTCATCAACCACTCGGTCAGAACAAGAAAGTCGGTCGGAACAAGAAAATACGGGAAGAACATTTACCCAGAAGCAACTGGAACGTCAATCTTGATTCTAGGCAAGGTCTTCCGAGCCTTCGAAGGATTGATCTTGGGCTACTTGGTGACCTTCTCAGCCAATTCTGGAGTCGAAGACCGAGCGCGTTTTGGAGATGGAGCACTCGGCGCCACAGTTTGGCCGCGCCTGCCCGTGGGATCATGGTGCTACTTGGATCGACGTTCAGAACGAGGCGGTGAGTCGGCTACCTCCTCATCGCCCGACTCATCGCTCTCATCTTCGTCATCGTTGGCTGGTGACTCCCACTCGCCGCTCTCCTCCGCACTGTCCTCGCCTTCTTGGTCTTGCTCCAGAGCTTGTTCACCATTGGGCATTGAGTACATCTCCGTGTAAATCTACAAAACAAGGAGCCGAACACAAGTCAGTCGGATCAACAAACAGTCAGAAAACACGTCCAAAAACTGAGTCGTTATGGCCAAGCCTTGTCTGGCTGATTGCTGTCGCTGAAAGGGTCGACTCTCCTGGCTCCCCTAGGGTTGTCCTTGTTCCCGGTGATACCCTCAGCCACTGGGCCACTGTTTTGGCTGCCACCTCCTCTGGATGAACCCGAGCAGTGTCACCAGGCCCCGAGTACATCCACATGGAGTGATCACGAGCTTGGAGTGGTTGGATGCGCCGACTGAGGAACACGTCTAGCAGATCCATGCCAGTGACACCTTGGTTGATGAATTGAACTACTCTCTCGACTAGCCTGCCTGTCTCCGCCTTCTCCGTGGAAGTCACTTTCAACGAAGTTGGAGTTCGAACATGATCAAAAGAGAAAGGGGGAAGTCCAGTCGGCTGGCATGGCGTCACGATATCCGGGCAGTAGAACCAGGTCGACTGCCAGCCCCTGACCGACTCCGGAAGAGTCATCGAAGGAAAAGAACTTCTCTTCCTCTTCTGAATACCCAGACCCCCACACATCTGGATAACATGGGTTTTCTCGTCGTTCGAGTTCGCTTTCTTCACTGTTTGGGAGCGGATGGTAAAGATGTGCTTGAAAAGACCCAAGTGCGGTCGACACCCCAGGAAATTCTCGCACATGGATACGAACGCAGCAAGATACGTGATAGTGTTGGGAGTAAAATGATGGAGTTGGGCCCCAAGGAAATTCAGGAAACCTCGAAAGAAGGGATGCGGAGGAAGCGAGAAGCTGCGGTCGACATGAGTGGCAAGCAGAACGCACTCACCCGGTCGCGGCTATGGTTCCGTTTCCCCCTCCGGCAGCCGCGCAGACTCATGGACGATCAGCCCTAGCTCGGCCATATCGTCCAAGTCTTCCTGTCGAAGCGAAGATCGGATCCAATCTCCCTGGATCCAATCCGACGGCAGCCCCGAGTGCGATCAAGACCCCCGATTCATCTTCTTGCTTTTTGCCGCCCCCGTCGCCTTCTTCGCGCGTTCCAGCACCACCGTTTTCTCCTTCCCCATGGCGGCGGAGCGGTGGCGTCGAGAGTGGAGAAGCCGGATGGGGTGAAGGAGCAAGAGGAAGAAGAAGGAGAATGGGCACGCACAGTGCGGACGCCTCAGCCTCGCTGCTTTTAAAGGCCCACTTCCGAGTGGCTGACGCGTGGGTCCGGGCAATCCTGTCAAATCCCTCAACAGTCACACATGGGATACGTGGCGAAAAAGGTGGCGTGGAAATCGAAACGTCATGTCTGTCCACTCCGCTTACCACGGCGCGCTCCGTCTGGAGCGCTTCTACCGAAATTTCGAATCCCGTGAAATCCGGGATCCTCTGCAACTGATCATGCAAAGATTTCACATCAACAATGACACTCGACAGGTGACGCTATAAAAACCAATCGGTAATATCTGAATCGATCAAGGCGACCGAAACAAGGCCGAAAGTTCCATCACTGGCCTCCATTCAGAGATGAATTCTTGAGAAAGGCAAGAGTCAAGGCAAGATCAACTTCAACCTTCTTTTCACTCGGACCTCAATCCATTCGGGGGCTAATGATGAGGACATAGACCCGGGGTAGGGTAATAGGCATGACCTATACGTCCTACCTAAGATCCTTGTCTTAGAAGCAAAGAAGTTCAAGAGTGAGCAGGGAGGACCCAATAAAGGTGTTGAGTGCAATCCACTCGACCTACCATTCACTCGGAGACGTCTTCTTCTTTAAGTCACTCGACTACTCAACCATTCGACCATGTAAAAGACCACTCTACACACAAGAAGACCTAAAGTCGCTCTACGCAGCAACGGTCGGGCATTTACTCGTATATTTAATGATCATTTGTAGCACTTTATTACAGGCGTTACCTATAATGCTCTCTCTTTATGAGTATTGAACTCAGTGTAACAGAGGGGAGCTGGGGTCCTGGCGCACTCTATATAAGCCACCCCTCCTTTGAGACAAGGGTTCGCACTCTTTGTAACACACACGCATATAATCCAGTCAACCGCCTCATGGCTCCGAGACGTAGGGTTATTACTTCCTCCGAGAAGGGCCTGAACTCGTAAAACTTGCATGTACAACTCCTCCATAGCTAGGATCTTGCCTCTACATCCCTACCCCACATTCTACTGTCAGACTTAGAACCACGATAGTGCCCACAGTTATGGGCAGATGGGAATTTGTTAATGTCCGGTTGTAGAGAACTTGACACTTAACTTAATTAAAATGCATCAACCGAGTGTGTAGCCATGATGGTATCTTTCCGGCAAAGTCCGGGAAGTGTACACGGTCTTGTGTTATGTTTGAACGTAAGTAGTTTCAGGATCACTTCTTGATCACTTTTAGCTTCTCAACCGTGCTTTGCTTCTCTTCTCGCTCTCTTCTGCGTAAGTTAGCCACCATATATGCTAGTGATTGCTGCAGCTCCACCTCACTACCCTTTCCTACCTATAATCTTAAATAGTTTTGATCGGGAGGGTGTGAGATTGTTGAGTCCTCGTGGCTCACAGATACTTCCAAACAGTTGTAGGTGCCGATGATACCAGTGTAGATGACGCAACCGAGCTCAAGTGGGAGCTCGATGAAGATCGTGTTTGTTGTGTTGTTTGTTTCATGTTGTTCAGTAGTGGAGCCCAGTTGGGACGATTGGGGATCTAGCATTTGGGGTTGTCTTCTTTTATTTTGGTTCCGTAGCCGGACCTTAATTGTATTCTGGATGATGTATGTTTAACTTGTATTTTTGTGAAGTGGCGATTGTAAGCCAACTCCTTATCCCTTTCTTATTCAGTACATGGGATGTGTAAAGATTACCCTTCTTGCGACATGCCTACCATGCGGTTATGCCTCTAAGTCGTGCCCTGACACGTGGGAGATATAGCCGCGTCGTGGGTGTTACAGCCGGCGAGGAGGAGGCGGCGCTGCAAGCAAGGAGTGAAGGTTTCAACTTGGAATGGAAGGTGGAAAGAGGGGAAATGTGGCTTTTGGTAAGGCAGAGGGGGCAGGGACGTAGATATTTCTGCGGAAGCCGAAAATTTGGAATCGCTTCAGCCAAAAAACTGGCGCGCAAGGTGTCATCAGACACGGTTCCTTATTCAGACATGGTCCGAAGATATTTTGTGCTGCATCTCACATGGTCGCTTATAATAAACTGTGTGGGATCTACTTGATTTTTCATCTTGATTTGAATTACATAATGGGGTCATAGCGGCCATGGACGGTGTTTAAATTGCTATACCTTTTATCTGCAGTGATCATAAAAGAATTGGAATTATTCAGGGTTCGTTTGGACATTTTTATGCATTAAGTAAGTTTTTAATGCATTTATGTGCATAATTCAAATTTGAACTACATGCACATGCTCCAGCGCATATAAATTCTTTGAAAAAACAAATCTTTGTCCTTGGGTGCATGCGTAGGTCCCATGCAAGAAATGGGAATCAATTTCAAACACCATGGCACCGTTGATTGCCGGCAAAACATTGACATCCCTGGTTTTTAAACTCTAGTAAATCCAAAACTCGTGTAAAATTCATGAAACTTGGCATGCTATCATGGAGCGGCATCAATATGCCGTGGTACAAAATTTGTCCCATTTGGGCAGGTTTGGGTATATGGTTCTCACAAACCGGAGCTGCTCACAACAAGCATGATGGTTTTCAGTAAGGAACGTCCCACCTTTGGGGACGAAACGATATCCAATGCCTCCTATTGCTTTCAATTTTTTTGTCGTGTCAACATAGAACAACATGAGTGTTGTGTGAATTTCAATGATTTTTCATGGTTCGTTTGGACATTTTTATGCATTAACTGCGTTTTCAATGCATTTATGTGCATAATTCAAATTTGAACTACATGCACATGCTCCAGTGCATATAAATTGGCTGAAAAATCAAATCTGTGTCCTTGGGTGCATGACTAGGTCCCAAGCAAGAAATGGGAATGAATTTCAAACACCAGGGCACCGTTGATTGCCGGCAAAACATTGAGATGCCTCGTTTTTAAATTCTAGTAAATCCAAAATTCTGTTAACCATTCACATGATGCCACGTGTCTTGTTTTAATGGCTGTAGGAGGTGCCATGCGGACAACTGCTTGACCTTGACTGAATGGGAGCCATGCGAGCACCGTCCTGTGCGCAGCCTCGCCAAGAGGCGTGCAAGCTGTCCTCGAGTGCGCGGGATCACCGGGAAGCATGCGAGCTATACGCTGTGCAGGCTCATTGGGAAGCGAGCCCTTTGACTTCCATGGCTGCCCACCTTGCTCGCATCGTCTCCATTAATGGCGCCCAAGCCGTAGTTTAATTCTCTTTTTAAATATAAAACACTCATCGCAAACGTTTTAGGTAGAACACCTGTATGCAAACCCACAGCTTCCCCAGGAAGCCAAGAGAAAATGTGCCGGGTAGGATTTCTGAAGCTCTTGATCGCAAACGATTTAGATAGAACACTCGTATGCAAAGTGAGAGCAGCGCAGGATTTGTTCATCCCTTCAACGCAAACGGTTGTTTTGGATGACCCGTGTCCAACCACGTACAAACAATTTAGTATGATTTGCATCTGCCATATTGGGTATGTTGCCATTTATCAAACTAGAAAGATTTACATTTGTTAATCTAGTAACGTTGCCATTTGCCAATCCTTGTAACACTGCGATTTGCCAAAATATGCAGCTAGAAATCATTAGCACTATGTAATTTTTGCAACTCAAATCAGTAATTAAGCATAGATTCCAATCATATATTGAGCAGTCGTTCTTAATTTATACAAATAGTTCAACTCGACAGCTGAACTGACCAAACTTCTCCCCAATTGTTGCCAACCATGTACTGAAATAGCTAGTTCAACTATATATACTAGCTAATTTCAAGTACGTTGTAAAGTTCGACCACACATCTACAGTCAAATGAACTGAACAAAATAGCCCCTAAATACTACTACTACAATGGAGGGGCTTTGTGCTACTTCCGGCAGCCTCTCCTTTGCCGAGCGCGCTCAGTCAGAGGCAGAGGAGGAGGAGGAGCCTACTGGCGAGCTGGACAAATGTAATACGGTGTCTGCCGCTGCTGCATGTTCAATGACGCTCGCCAACTCGAACGCACACTGCCACTCCAGACGATCTCTCTTGAAGCGGCCGGACTGCTCGTAGATCTCCTGATTCCTCGCCTCTGCGTCGGTGTGTGCTGCGGCCACGGGTGCGGTAAGGTTCTTTGCGTGCTTGACGAGGCGCTCCTCCTCCTCCTGCAGGAACTCGATGTAGCGCGCAAGGTCGCTGGCGCACGTGCGGGCCTCTACCTCGGACTCCCTCCTTCGGGCAGCGATGGCGGAGCGGGTGATGATCCCGGCGGTCGACGGTGGGCTAGCGGCCACGGTGGTCGACAATGGGGTGGCGGCCACGACCACCACCTCCCGCCTTCGGGCCACGGTGGCAGAGCGGGTGATGGCCAATGTGGCCGGCAGTGGGGTGGCGGCCACAACGGCCACCTCCCGCCTTCGGGCCGCGGCGACAGAGTGGGAGATGGCCCTGGATTTCGATGGTGGTGTGCCGGCAACAGCGGCCGGCAATAGCTGCCAATGGGCAGCGGCGGCGGAGCGTGTGGTGGGTGTTCCGTGCACGCCCAACAGGGGCGCCACGCACACTACACTACGCCGCCGCCGTAGTGTAGCCTCCTAGCTGGAGCTATCCTCTGATGACGAGGGAGTGGCTGAGCGACGACGATGGACCGGTGCCATTGGCGATTGTGGGAGAAGCAGACGAGATAAGCTACAGGGAGGGAAGGGAAAATGCGACGGAGGACTCACCGGCTGTGAGGGTTTTTATAGCAGGGCGGCAAGCATTGGGATTTTGGGGGATTTCACTAAGTCATGCTGGAAGCTTGCGCGGGAACCTGCGAGGTTGCGTGGGAATGGGCTCACCGACGATTCAATGGCGATGCCGTTTGGCCAAAAGAACTCCCCCGCGCGCTGCGCAAGCTTGCGCTGTAAGCCGTCTGCGGCAGCGGGGTGACAAGACGTGCGAGAGGAGGACGAGATGACACATACACATACAGTTAATAAAAAAACGTTTGCGATTTAATTACCTACTATACCCCCGTCCTGGTTTATAAGTAGGATTTAACTAATAAAATACGAATGCATGTCGCCATAGATTAGATCGTTGGAGTCGTATTTGAACATAGTTTCTAGCTATACAATTTTTGTAACATGCATTAACACTTTTTTGGTTAAATTTAAGGTTATACACCAGCAAGCGTTTGCCAGCAACACACATGGCTTATTCCATCACAAACAGCTCTGATGGATCAACTGTCTGCTACGTATCGCACATGCAACTCTAATCTGATTCGTGCTTGATGTCTCTGACATCGCTCACACATTTCGTCTTATTTGCCACGTATCACTGTGTCGTCCTCTGCTCGTGTCCCTCGGCAAGCTCTTCTCGCCGTTAGGCGCCGCAGTGCACTGTGCTTGCCGTTAGGCGCCGCGCCATGTTTTGTTGCGTCCGTTGGTGCGCTCTGCTCGTGTCCGTCGACGCGCTCGACTTGTGGAAAACTTTTCCTTGAGGCGACCGTGGAGCGCTCTGCTCTCGTCCCTCCGCGCGCGCTCTGCCAGCGTTTGGGCGTGCGCACGATCACGTCGGGGGCCCCATATGCATGCGGTTGTGCTGCGTGCGTTGCCACGCGATGCAATTACGTGCGACACAATGGAGTTACGCGCTGCAAATTAGAACTGCCATCAGGGCCTGCCGATATTCCTTGCCGTCTGGCTTCCCCTTTAATTCCCGCCGCCATTATAACCTTAGTCTCTTCAACCTTTCGATCGCGCCCCGCAACACAACAAGCACACCCATGACGACATATAGAGAGGGGATGTCTGGCGGCGCTCCAATGGAGTTCGGCGAGCATAGAGTGGAGACCCACGTGAGGGAGACGGATATCTCAGTGGTGTACACCATCGATCCGGCCGTGGTGGATGACTACATCAACAGCGTTGAGCAGTTGCTTGCTGGAGACAAGTACAAGGTGGTCTGCATCGACCTCCAGTACACCGTCGGTCGTCCCGGCATAGATCAGAAGATTGCCATCGGCCAGTTGTGCGTGTGCCATCATGTACTCATCTACCACTACTGCATGGCCACAGAGCCTTGCGACCGTTTCAACGGGTTTGTCAACAGCACCGACTACAAGTTTGCCACGGTGGATACCAAAGACAAGGTAAAAGCACTAGTGTTACGGGCTTGGCCTGCAAGAACCTTGTCGAAATCCGTGACCACTACAGGATCTGGGGCAGCACGAAGCAGGACTCCCTGGTCGAACTCGCCTCGGCCATCATCGAGCACTACTACTAAAAGATGAAGCAAGATGCCTAGAGAACAAGTCCCGTATCCTGGCACTAGGGCTGGATGCGGCAACTGGATGAACCTCACCTCAGGTTCGCGGCCAAGAGTGTGTACACATGCTACGAGATGCACAGGCAGATTGTTGACATGAGGAAGTGCCTCGTTACCCAAATCGACGAGTCTTGATCGGGCCACAAGCAGAGCAAGCGTCACAAGAAGTAGATGATGATCAGATGATCGTTTATGCTAGTTAATCATGCATGTAATATATAGTTTACTTTATTGGTGTGTGTGGATATGTCATGTGTGTAATAGCCACCTATGTAATTATGCATGTAATAGTTTAATTTGGTGTGTGCAAATGCCATGGTTGTAGTAGCCACCTATGTAAGTGGATGTTTAATTTGGTTATGCAAGCATGTCCTTATATATATATATAGACACATACATACATACATACATATATCTTGTTGTTCTGTATGCAATCCCATCGCACCCCACACATGTCTTATTAGAAGCAACCGGCTGTGTTATTATCGGTCTTCACACACATTTCTGATTACAGACCTGTTTGCCACGTAACACACACATCTTGTTAAGTTGAACCATTTCTGTTCTCATCTCTGAACGCAAACAGTTCATCCGACGAAACCGCATGCCGTATATCGCACACACCTTCATCTGGCTACCCGTTTCTTTTGTGTTGCCTAATCACAAACAGTTCATCCGAGTGAACCGTATGCTGTGTATCGCACATGCCTTCATCTAGCTGCCCGTTTCTTTTGTTCCTCCTCATCGCAAACAGTTAATTGAACAGAACCGTATGCCCTTCATCGCACACGCAACTAAAACCTGAACCTTGTTTGATGCATCCGTCATCGCAAACGTTTTACACATTTTTGACGGTTTTCATAAAGCACCGTTTGCGATTATTACATCACACACAGTTTCTCGAAGGGTCTCCGATCATAGTGTCGCATTAGCAGCATCCTGCAGTAGTGACTGAACCTGTAGTATTTCTAGTTTGTAATGAAGGATGGTGCATTGTTCTATATGTTATTGTCCATATATCAGTCCGTATGTAAGCTCACAGAAGGGTGGTAGAGTATACTTTAAGCATAAAATCATCCGGAACTCAATTTTACAAGTCGGATCTTGCCTCCGAAAAGTTGTCAAAGCCCCCGAGTGGGTTAAGGGTGCAAACAACTTTTAGTTGTGATTGTGTTCGCGGGTCATGGAGCTCCAATGGAGTTTTTATGGCTAAACTGTGGCCATTTTATGGATACAACATCACAGGACAAACCACGAATACAACTTTCAAGGTAAGTTCATCGCACCGACGAGCCATCTTGCACCATTCGGAATGATGTATAATTTTTCAAGTGCGTAAATGGAGTAAGGATGAATGTTATGCACTTTATGATCCAAGAATAATGTATCCGCGGGTGACAATGTGAGAGTGGTAGCGGGATGGGATATAGACCACGTAAAGCATGAATTCTTGGGTTTTAATGCAACGAAGAGCCTCCTCCTTGTGTCGTGACTAAACCTGTAGTATTTCTATTTTGTGATGGAAGGTTGGTGCATTGTTATATATTTTATTGTCCATATCTCAATCCGTAGGTGAGCTCATGGAAGGGTGGTTGAGTTTACTTTAAGCATAAAATCGTCCGGAACTCAATTTTACAAGCCGGATCTTGCCTCCGAAATGTTGTCAAAGCCCGCGAGTGAGTTAAGGGCGCATACAAATTTTTGTTGTGATTGTGTTGGCGGGTGATGGAGCTCCAATGGAGTTTTTATGGCTAAATTGTGGCCGTTTTATGGATATAACATCGTGAGAAACACCGTGAATACAACTTTCATGGTAAGTTGATCGCACTGACGAGCCATCTTGCACCATTCGGAATGACCTATAATTTTTCGAGCGCACAAACAGAGTGAGGATGAACTGTTATGTACTTTATGATCCAAGAATAATGAATCCTCTGGTGAAAACATGAGGGTGGTAGCGGGATGGGTGATGAAACATTTAAAGCATGAATTCTTGGGTTTCGATGCAACGAAGAGCATCCCCCTTGTGTCGTGACTCAACCTGTAGTCTTTCTAGTTTGTACTGGAAGGATGGTGCATTGTTCTATATGTTATTGTCCATATATCAGTCCGTATGTGAGCTCACAAAAGGGTGGTAGAGTATGCTTTAAGCATAAAATCGTCCGGAACTCAATTCTACAAGTCGGATCTTGCCTCCGAAATGTTGTCGAAGCCCGCGAGTGGGTTAAGGGCGCATACAACTTTTGGTTGTGATTGTGTTGGCGGGTCATGGACCTCCAATGGAGTTTTTATGGCAAAATTGTGGCCATTTTTTGGATATAGCATCGCGGGACAAACCGTGAATACAACTTTCAAGGTAATTGATCACACTGACGAGCCATCTTGCACCATTTGGAATGACCTATAATTTTTCGAGTGCATAAATGGAGTGAGTATGAACTGTTATGTATTATATGATCCAAGAATAATGCATCCGCATGTGAAAACATGAGGGTGGTAGCGGGATGGGTGATAGACCTTGTATAGCATGAATTCTTTGGGTTCGATGCAACGAAGAGCCTCCTCCATGTGTTATGAATGAACATGTAGTCTATCAAGTTTTTAATGAAGGATGGTGCATTTTTATATATGTTATTGTCCATATATCAGTCCGGAGGTGAGCTAACGGAAGAGTGCTAGAGTATACTTTAAGCATAAAATTGTCCGAAACACAATTTTACAAGTCGGATCTTGCCTCCTCCTTGTGTCGTGACTCCACCTGTAGTCTTTCTAGTTTGTGATGGAAGGATGGTGCATTGTTCTGTAATTTATTGTCCATATATCAGTCCGTAGGTGAGCTCACGGAAGGGAGGTAGAGTATACTTTAAGCATAAAATCATCCGGAACTCAATTTTACAAGCCGGATCTTGCCTCCGAAATGTTGTTGAAGCCTGCGAGTGAGTTAAGGGCGCATAAAACTTTTGGTTGTGATTGTTATGGCGGGTCATGGAGCTCCAATGGAGTTTTTATGGCAAAATTGTGGTCGTTTTATAGATACAACATCGCGGTACAGACCGTTAATACAAATTTCAAGGTAAGTTGATCGCACCGACGAGCCATCTTGCACCATTCGGAATGACCTATAATTTTTCGAGTGCATAAATGGAGTGAGGAGGAACTTTTATGTACTTTATGATCCAAGAATAATGCATCCGCTGGTGAAAACGTGAGGGTGGTAGCGGGGTGGGTGATAGACCATGTAAAGCATGAATTCTTGGGTTTCGATGTAACAAAGAGCCTCCTCCTTGTGTCGTGACTGAACCTATAGTCTTTCTAGTTTGTGATGGAAGGATGGTGCATTGTTCTATATTTTATTCTCCATATATCAGTCCGTAGGTCAGCTCACGAAAGGGTGGTAGAGTATAGTTTAAGCATAAAATCGTCCGGAACTCAATTTTACAAGCCGAATCTTGCCTCCGAAATGTTGTCGAAGCCCGCGAGTGAGTTAAGGGCGCATAAAACTTTTGGTTGTGATTGTGTTGGAGGGTGGTAGAGCTCCAATGGACATTTTATGAGAAAATTGTGGCCATTTTATGGATACAACATCGCGGGAGAGACCGTGAATACAACTTTCAAGGTAATTGATCGCACTGACGAGCCATCTTGCACCATTTGGAATGACCTATAATTTTTCGAGTGCATAAATGGAGTGAGGATGAACTGTTATGTATTATATGATCCAAGAATAATGCATCCGCATGTGAAAACATGAGGGTGGTAGCGGGATGGGTGATAGACCTTGTATAGCATGAATTCTTTGGGTTCGATGCAACAAAGAGCCTCCTCCTTGTGTCGTGACTCCACCTGTAGTCTTTCTAGTTTGTGATGGAAGGATGGTGCATTGTTCTGTAATTTATTGTCCATATATCAGTCCGTAGGTGAGCTCACGGAAGGGAGGTAGAGTATACTTTAAGCATAAAATCATCCGGAACTCAATTTTACAAGCCGGATCTTGCCTCCGAAATGTTGTCGAAGCCTGCGAGTGAGTTAAGGGCGCATAAAACTTTTGGTTGTGATTGTTATGGCGGGTCATGGAGCTCCAATGGAGTTCTTATGGCAAAATTGTGGTCGTTTTATAGATACAACATCGCGGTACAGACCGTTAATACAAATTTCAAGGTAAGTTGATCGCACCGACGAGCCATCTTGCACCATTCGGAATGACCTATAATTTTTCGAGTGCATAAACGGAGTGAGGAGGAACTTTTATGTACTTTATGATCCAAGAATAATGCATCCGCTGGTGAAAACGTGAGGGTGGTAGCGGGGTGGGTGATAGACCATGTAAAGCATGAATTCTTGGGTTCCGATGTAACAAAGAGCCTCCTCCTTGTGTCGTGACTGAACCTATAGTCTTTCTAGTTTGTGATGGAAGGATGGTGCATTGTTCTATATTTTATTCTCCATATATCAGTCCGTAGGTCAGCTCACGAAAGGGTGGTAGAGTATAGTTTAAGCATAAAATCGTCCGGAACTCAATTTTACAAGCCGAATCTTGCCTCCGAAATGTTGTCGAAGCCCGCGAGTGAGTTAAGGGCGCATAAAACTTTTGGTTGTGATTGTGTTGGAGGGTGGTAGAGCTCCAATGGACATTTTATGAGAAAATTGTGGCCGTTTTATGGATACAACATCGCGGGAGAGACCGTGAATACAACTTTCAAGGTAAGCTGATCGCACCGATGAGCCATCTTGCACCTTTCAGAATGACCTGTAATTTTTTGAGTGCATAAACGGAGTGAGGATGAACTTTTATGTACTTTATGATCCAACAATAATGCATCGGCTATTGAAAATGTGAGGGTATTAGCGGGATGGGTGACAGAACACGTAAAGCATGAATTCTAGGGTTTTGATGCAACGAAGAACATCCCCCTTGTGTCATGACTGAACATGTAGTCTTTCTAGTTTGTACTGGAAGGATGGTGCATTGTTCGATATGTTATTTTCCATATATCAGTCTGTAGGTGAGCTCACGGAATGGTGGTAGAGTATACATTAAGCATGAAATCGCCCGGAACTCAATTCTACAAGCCGGATCATGCCTCCGAAATGTTGTCGAAGCCCGCGAGTGTGTTAAGGGTGCATACAGCTTTTGGTTGCGATTGTGTTGGCGGGCCGTGGAGCTCCAATGGAGTTTTTATGGCCAAATTGTGGTCGTTTTATGGATACGACATCGTGGGACGGACCGTGAATATAGCTTTGAAGGTAAGTTGATCGCACCGACGAGCCATCTTGCACCATTCAGAATGACCTATAATCTTTCAAGTGCATAAAAGGAGTGAGGATGAACTGTTATGTACTCTATCATCCAAGAATAATGCATCCGCTGGTGAAAACATGAGGGTGGTAGCGGGATGGGTGATAGACCATGTAAAGCATGAATTCTTCGGGTTTGATGCAATAAAGAGCCGCCTCCTTGTGTCGTGATTAAACTTGTAGTCTTTCTAGATTGTGATGGAAGGATGGTGCATTGTTCTATATTTTATTATCCATATATCAGTCCGTAGGTGAGCTCACGGAAGGGTGGTAGAGTATACTTTAAGCATAAAATCGTCTGGAACTCAATTTTACAAGCCGGATCATGCCTCCGAAATGTTGACGAATCCCATGAGTGAGTTAAGGGTGCATACAACTTTTGGTTGTGATTGTGTTGGCGGGTGATGGATCTCCAATGGAGTTTTTATGGCAAAATTGTGGCCGTTTTATGGATACAACATCGCGGTACAGACCGTGAATACAACTTTCAAGGTAAGTTGATCGCACCGACTAGCCATCTTGCACCATTCGGAATGACCTATAATTTTTCGAGTTCATAAATGGAGTGAGGATGAACTGTTATGTACTTTATGATCCAATAATAATGCATCCGGTGGTGAAAACGTGAGCGTGGTAGCGGGATGGGTGATACACCATGTAGAGCATCCCCCTTGTGTCATGACTGAACTTGCAGTCCTTCTAGTTTGTAATGGAAGGATGGTTCATTGTTCTATATGTTATTGTCCATCTATCAGTCCGTAGGTGAGCTCATGGAAGGTGGTAGAGTATACTTTAAGCATAAAATCGTTCGGAACTCAATTTTACAAGTTGAATCTTTCCTCTGAAAATTTGTGGAAGCCCGCGAGTGGGTTAAGGGTGGATACAACTTCTGGTTGTGATTGTGTTGGCGGGTCATGGAGCTCCAATGGAGTTTTTATGGCAAAATTGTGGCCATTTTATGGATACAGCATCGCGGGACAAACCGTGAATACAACTTTCAAGGTAATTGATTGCACCGACGAGCCATCTTGCACCATTCAGAATGGCCAATAATTTTCCAACTGAATAAATGGAGTGAGGATGAACTGTTATGTAATTTATGATCCAAGAATAATGCATCCGCTGGTGAAAATTTGAGGGTGGTAGCGGTATGGGTGATAGACCATGTAAAGCACGAATTCTTGGGTTTTGATGCAAAGAAGAGCCTCCTCCTTGTGTCATAACTGAACTTGTAGTCTTTCTAGTTTGTAATGGACGGATGGTGCATTATTCTATATGTTATTCTTCGTATATCAGTCCGTAGGTGAGCTCACGGAAGGGTGGTAGAGTATACTTTAAGCATAAAATCGTCCGGAACTCAATTTTACAAGCCGGATCTTGCCTCCGAAATGGTGTCGTAGCCCGCGAGTGGGTTACGGGCGCTTACAACTTTTCGTTGTGATTGTTTTGGCTGGTCATGGAGCTCCAACGGAGTTTTTATGGCAAAATTGTGGCCCTTTTATGGATACAACATCGCGGGACAGACCGTGAATACAACTTTCAAGGTAAGTTGATCACACCAACAAGCCATCTTGCACCATTCGGAATGACCAATAAGTTTTCGAGTGCATAAATGGAGTGAGGATGAACTATTATGTAATTTATGATCCAAGAATAATGCATCCACTGGTGAAAATGTGAGGGTGGTAGTGGGATGGCTGATATACCATGTAAAGCATTAGCTCCTGGGTTTCGATGCAACGAAGAGCCTCCTCCTTGTGTCGTGACTGAACCTGTAGTCTTTCTAGTTTGTAATGGATGGATGGTGCATTGTTATATATGTTATTGTCCATATATCAGTCCGTAGGTGAGCTCACGGATGGGTGGTAGAGTATACTTTAAGCATAAAATCGTCCGGAACTCAATTTTACAAGCTGGATCTTGCCTCTGAAATGTTATTGAAGCCCGCGAGTGGGTTACGGGCGCTTACAACTTTTGGTTGTAATTGTTGTGGCGGGTTATGGAGTTCCAATGGAGTTTTTATGGCAAAATTATGGCCCTTTTATCGATACAACATCGCGGGACAGACCGCGAATAGAACTTTCAAGGTAAGTTGATCGCACCAACAAGCCATCTTGCACCATTCGGAATGACCAATAATTTTTCGAGTGCATAGATGGAGTGAGGATGAACTATTATGTAATTGATGATCCAAGAATAATGCATCCGTTGGTGAAAACACGAGGGTGGTAGCGGGATGGGTGATATATCATGTAAAGTATTAACTCCCGGGTTTCGATGCAACGAAGAGCCTCCTCCTTGTGTGGTGACTGAACATGTAGTCTTTTTAGGTTGTAATGGAAGGATGGTGCATTGTTCTATATGATATTGTCCATATATCAGTCTGTAGGTGAGCTCACGGAAGGGTGGTAGATTAACTTTAAGCATACAATCATGCGGAACTCAATTTTACAAGCCGGATATTTACTCCAAAATGTTGTCGAAGCCCACGAGTAAGTTAAGGGAGCAGACAACTTTTTGTTTTGATTGTGTTCGCGGGTCATGGAGCTCCGATGGCGTATTTATGGCAAAATTGTGGCCATTTTATGGATACAAAATCATGGGACAGGCAGTGAATACAACTTTCAAGGTAAGTTGATAGCACTAACGGGCCATCTTGCACCATTCGGAATGACCTATAATTTTCTTGAGTGCATAAACGGAGTGATGATGAACTGTTATGTGCTTTATGATCCAAGAATAATGCATGCGCTGGTGAAAATGAGAGGGCGGTAGCGGGATGGGTGATAGACCACGTAAAGCATGAATTCTTGGGTTTCGATGCAATGAAGAGCCCCCCCTTGTGTCATGACTGAACCTGTAGTCTTTCTAGTTTGTACTGGAAGGATGGTGCATTGATCTATATGTTATTGTCCATATATTAGTCCATAGTTGAGCTCACGAAAGGGTGGTAGAGTATACTTTAAGCATAAAATCGTCCGAAACTCAATTTTACAAGTCGTATCTTGCCTCCGAAATGTTGTCGAAGCCCGCGAGTGGGTTACACGCGCATACAACTTTTGGTTGTGATTGTTTTGGTGGGTCATGGAGCTCCAATGGAGTTTTTATGGCAAAATTGTGGCTGTTTTATGGATACAACATCGTGGGACAGACCATGAATACAACTTTCAAGGTAAGTTGATTGCACCGACAAGCCATCTTGCGCTATTCGGAATGACCTATAATTTTTCGGGTGAATAAACGGAGTGAGGATGAACGGTTATGTATGATCCAAGAATAATGCATCCGCTCGTGAAAACGTGAGGGTGGTAGCGGGATAGGTGATAGACCATGTAAAGCATGAATTCTTGGGTTTCAATGCAATGAAGAGCCTCCTCCTTGTGTCATGACCGAACCTGTAATCTTTCTAGTTTGTAATGAAGGATGGTCCATTGTTCTATATGTTATTGTCCATATATAGGTCCGTAGGTGAGCTCACGGAAGGGTGGTAGTGTGTACTTTAAGCATAAAATCGTTTGGAACTCAATTTTACAAGCCGGATCTTGCCTCTGAAATGTTGTCGAAGCCCGCGAGTGAGTTAAGGGTGCCTACAACTTTTGGTTGTGATTGTGTTGGTGGTTCATGGAGATCCAATGGAGTTTTATGGCAAAATTGTGGCCGTTTTGTGGATACAACATCGCGGGACAGACCGTCAATACAACTTAAAGGTAAGTTGATCGCACCGGCGAGTCATCTTGCACCATTTGGAATGACCTATAATTTTTCGAGTGCATAAATGGAGTGAGAATGAACTGTTATGTAATTTATGATCCAAGAATAATGCATCCCCTGGTAAAAACATGAGGGTGGTAGCGGGATGGGTGATAGACCATGTAAAGCATGAATTCTTGGGTTTCGATTCAGCGAAGAGCCTCCGCCTTGTGTCGTGACTGAACTTGTAGTCTTTCTAGTTTGTAATGGAGGGATGGTGCATTGTTCTATATGTTATTGTCCATATATCAGTCCGTAGGTGATCTCACGGAAGGGTGGTAAAGTATACTTTAAGCATAAAGCGTCCGGAACTCAATTTTACAAGCCGGATCTTGCCTCTGAAATGTTATCGAAGCCCCAATGGAGATTTTAAGGCAATATTGTGGCCCTTTTATGGATACAACATCGCAGGACAAACCATGAATACTACTTTCAAGGTAAGTTGATCGCACCGACAAGCCATCTTACACCATTTGGATGACCAATGATTTTTCGAGTCCATAAACAGAGTGAGGATGAACTGTTATGTACTTTATGGTCCAAGAATAATGCAAACGCTGGTGAAAACGTGAGGGTGGTAGCGGGATGGGTGATAGACCACGTAAAGCATGAATTCTTGGGTTTTGATGCAACAAGGAGGCTCCTGCTTGAGTCATGACTGAACCTGTAGTCTTTCTAGTTTGTAATGAAGGATGGTGCATTGTTCTATATGTTATTGTCCATATACCAGTCCATAGGTGAGCTCATGGAAGGGGGGTAGAGTAGACTTTAAGCATAAAATAGTCCGGAATTCAATTTTACAAGTCGGATCTTGCCTCCGAAAAGTTGTCGAAGCCCGTGAGTGGGTTAAGGGCGCATACAAGTTTTGGTTGTGATTGTGTTGGCGGGTCATGGAGCTCCAATGGGGTTTTTATGGCAAAATTATGGCCATTTTATGGATACAGCATCCCGGGAGAAACCGTGAATACAACTTTCAAGGTAAGTTGATCGCACCGACGAGCCATCTTGCACCATTCAGAATGACCTATAATTTTTTGAGTGCATAAGTGGAGTGAGGATGAACAGTTATCTACTTTATGATCCAGGAATAATGCATCCGCTGGTGAAAACGTGAGGGTGTTAGCGGTATGGGTGATAGACAATGTAAAGCATTAATTCTTCGGTTTCGATGCAACGAAGATCCTCCTCCTTATGTCATGACTGACACTACAAAAAAAAGACACTTCCATGATGATACGTGTTTGTCACAGTAGGTCACATTTTCTGTCATGCATGTACATCCATGACAAATTTATGACAGAATCAAGATAATCATACCTGTGCTGTCTTAGAAGTGTTCCATGACATTACCAAAAATATCATCACAGAAGTGTCCACTTCCATGACGGTAAATCATGCGTCATGGAAGTGCTTTCGTCAAGGGTGACCGACATGTGGCATCCACCGTAATGGAACGCCGTTAAGCTATCGGGTCCGCTTTTGGATCTGATAACCCGCTAAAAGCCCGGACCAATGAGGATTTCCCACGTGTAAAATTCTCATTGGCCGGAGGAAACACGTGTTGGCTCACCATTGGGACAGTTGTCATCCATTCATTGGACAAGAGGCACCTATGATATGTCGACATGTGGCATGGCCCAATAGAGGCAAATCTGGTGAAAAGGCCGGCCCGTTTGACTTGGTCAAGTGGTAACGGGCTAGCCCACGGAAAGCGTGTTAACAGCATGTTCGTATATAGCCCATTTACGGCCCACTAACTCACAGCCCGTTACGGCCTATCCGAATTAAGCCAAGTAGCTTCATCTGGGCCTTCCAATATGATTCGAGCCCGTTGTAACTTCCAGCCCATGTATGGCCCATGATGTCTTTCGGCCAATACGAGACCATTTGTAACTCTTGGCCCTTTAATGGTCCGTGGTGAATCTGGCCCGCAATGAATAGTGTACCCCTTTATACCCATTAACGGCCCATTATTCCATTGGGCCGTTTCCAACTCGTGTTATCTTTCTGGCTTCTCAGGGCCCATTTATTCTTGGGCTCATTTCTAGAATTCGATTAGATACGGTCTATTACTGGCCTGTTCCGCTTGTGGCCAAATACAGCCCATGGTTACATTTGGCCCATTTGTGCCTCGTTAACCCATTGGGCTGTTTTCATAGCGTTATCAAATACGGCCTACTAATGGCCCGTTATGGTCCACAAATAGTACGGCCCATGTCTGGCGAAATGATTACACGCCCCGTAGAAGGCCCATGGAACCTACGGCCCGTAGAAGACCAATGGATCATACGGCCCATATAAGGCCCATGGATCATACGGCCCGTAGAAAGTCCATGGATCCTACGGCCCACAAGAGGCCCATGGTTACAACAGTCTATGTGTTGCCTTGATTATTGTGGCCTAGTTACCAAAACTAGGTTATTGTGGCCACTAAAAAAACGCGGAAAAAGAACTGCAGTGACTACAAGCAAACAACTAAACAAGACAATAAGGAAATAAATAAGCAAGCAACTAACGTTGGCATATTACAGCTATTACACATATTACATCCACTGGGCATCAAAGTTCGCCACCAGTGCAAATATAGGGAACAAAGCAGCATATTACATACACTGGCCATCCAAATTGGCCACTAGTGCAAAAAACGCGGCAGCAAAACAAGAGCATAACTGAAACAACTTCATAAGAGCTCAAGAAACGTTATCCTGAGTATCCACCATGCTGGCAATAAGCTTAGCAAGCTTATAGGCTTTGTCCTATTTGGCGCTAAAATCCTCCAATGCTTTGCTGTTGCACCAGAAAGTATGCATCTGAATGCTCCAGGGACTTCCGCAGTCCTTCCGCTTCTTATCGCAGCACAACTAATCGATGTCTTTCAGCTTGTAGTTGAGACTCAAGAAACCGAACTGATTCAGACAGTGAGTTTGAATAGCTTGTGCAAGCGGTCGTGGCCAGTAACTCGAACACTAAACCAAGACAGGACTTTGGGGTTGTCTCACTGTCTTCAAGATAGTCTTCCTTAGCTATTTTATTAGCTTTGTTCGAGACCAACAAGCATATCTCACTATCCCGAACCTTATCTGCATTACTTCCTTTTCCATTGCTTAATTAGGCACTCTTCCCCAATATTCTGTCAGCATTCTAAAAGAAGAAACAAGCAGACACATAACAGGTTTCACATGTACTAGTATATGAAACTCATTTCGGTGAACCAATTCATTAGTAAGGTGGACATGATTAAACTACCAAGTCTTCTATTGCCAAGTACTAGTACATAATAAAAGCATCAAGCAAGCATATATGTATATCCTATGGTCACTGCATTGTCTTGCCAAATCAAAATAGAGACACGGTTCAAATCATACACTACTGGAATCTGGCACTTTGCCATCTGCCATGGTAGATGGAAAAGGCATGGTCGGCGGATGGCAAAGGCTTTGCCATCTGCCAGCAGATGGCAAACAGTTTGTCTGAAACCCTGCCGGCATAGGCTTCTTTGCCGTCTGCTGGCTGATGGCAAAGAGCCTGTGGCTTTGCCATCAGCTGGCTGATGGCAAAGCCTCTTAACGGGGTTAGCCCCGTTAGAAGGCTAACGGCATACTTTGCCGTCAGCCAGCAGATGGCAAAGGCTGCAGGCTCTATGCCGTCTGCCAGCAGATGGCAAAGTATGCAGGCTCTTTGCCGTGTGCCAGCAGATGGCAAAGGCTACATGCTTTGCCGTCTGCCAGCACATGGCAAAGAGCATTGCCATCTGCTGGGAGATGGCAAAGAGCCCAAATAGGCCAGCCCAAATTTTACATGTAGATGACACGTGGCCTCTTTGCCATTTGCCAGCTGATGGCAAAGTGACTATATTGCCCCATTTAATTTTGTTTTTTCTTATATCAATTCATTTTCATAGAAAATCAAACACAAATATATTTATATGACCAATATAGCATATTCAACACATATTACCAATAGTCATGAACACATATATCCAATACATGTCACCAATAGTAGCAAGTTTCATCCATACATATACATAGTTTCATCCATAGGTAGCAAGTTTCACAAGGTCAAAACAAAAACTAAATACAAGCACTTCATCAACCCAAGCTTCCGTGATCTTAAGCAAATCTGTAAAATGGGAAAGGAAAAAGTTAGAAGAAGAAGATTATTATGATGCAACTAAAATGTGAAGATTATTATGATGCAACTTATATCTGTAAAATAGGTCATTTTGGAGCTAAGTATGGTTATTATGTCATTTTTGAGCTAGCTAAGCATACTAAGTCATTTTGGTGTAAACCATGCTAAGGTCATTCTAGAGCTAAGTAAGGTTATTATGTCATTTTGGAGCTAGCTAAGCATGTGAAGTCATTTAGGAGCTAAAATATGTCATTTCTTAAGCATATTATGTCATTTTAGAGTTAGCTAAGCATATTAAGTCATTTTGGAGGAAAAGATGCTAAGTATAGGTCATTTTAGAGCTATCCTAGGTTAAATAGGTCATTTTGAAGCTAGCTAAGCATATTAAGTCATTTTGGAGAAAAAAATGCTAAGTATAGGTCATTTTAGAGCTATCCTAGGTTAAATAGGTCATTTTGGAGCTAATTAAGCTTATTATGTAATTTTTTAGCTAGCTAAGCATATTGAGTCATTTTGGAGGAAAAAATGCTAAGTATAGGTCATTTTAAAGCTAGCCTAGGTTAAATAGGTCATTTTGGAGCTAAGTAAGGTTATTATGTCATTTTGGAGCTAGCTAAGCATATGAAGTCATTTAGGACCTAAAATATGTCATTTCTTAAGCATATTATATCATTTTAGAGCTAGCTAAGCATATTAAGTCATTTTGGAGGAAAAGATGCTAAGTATAGGTCATTTTAGAGCTATCCTAGGTTAAATATGTCATTTTTAAGCTAGCTAAGCATATTAAGTCATTTTGGAGGAAAAACGCTAAGTATAGGTCATTTTAGAGCTATCCTAGGTTAAATATGTCATTTTGGAGCTAATTAAGCTTATTATGTCATTTTTGAGCTAGTTAAACATATTGAGTCATTTTGGAGGAAAAAATGCTAAGTATATGATTATGTCGCTAGTATCCATATGGCAGAGAACCCGGGCCGACATGACTAGTCATAGAACCAAGGTGGCACAAACGTACAGGGACAGGCATACATGACCCAGCAATGCACGTGTCGGTCATCAGCGAGTGCAACCAAGTCGTAGCAAGCTACAAGGACTTCGGTGATACACCGCGTGACATTTCCCCGTAGGAACAGACACAGAAGCAAAGAAGGACACATGCCGGTCAATCCATGTGTTCCGGAGCAGTAGTGAACTACCATGGCTCAGTGGAAGCAGTAGGAGGCATTTCCCTGTATGGAAGGCTACCAAAGGCACACGACTAGGTGTCCAATCCCACACATACAATGCATTTCAAACATACACACATTATGAACGATATGTGTAGATACAACATGGCATCACAACAAAACTCTATTAAGCAAAACACTTGGGAAACTTACCGTCATCACGGAGGTGTAGGTGTAGGTGTAGGACCGGTCGCGCCAGTGGCAGACGGAGAAGGATCGGTCGATGCTTGTCGGGAGTTACGCTGCACCAAAGATTATTTCCAATGTATCGTTAGCATGATGCAACTCAAATGTGAAGACTAGTAACTAATGACCGTTCAAATAAAACTCACCATGCCCGCCGGAGCAATGACTGGCATCGGCGGAGGGGTCTGGCCGTTCTTCTCGCACATGGACTGCACATTTGGTTTTGACGAGTCAGTCATATCTATTTATATATAAAAAGTAATTGATGGGTTAATTAGAAGCAAGATAATTAGTCTAGAAAATTCTACATTAATTATAAAATTCTACATTAATTAGATAATTCAAGGTACATACTATGAGCAAAATTAGCATCTGATGGCCTTAATTCGACACTACCCTCAATGTAAGCATCATGAGATAAATTGTCTGAAAACCTTAACAGTATCGTTCACACACATCCATACTTGTACATTGAGGAGACATTATTAACAAGATTTTTTTGCTTGAGATGTTTTTAGATAAGTTTAGGAACTGAGTTTGATCACTTGGAACTCTTATTCAGAGCATTTATACATGAAGACAAGTTTAGGAACTGCAATTAATTCCCTAAAGTATGGCATCACTGTTTTTCCTTTATTTCACATGGTACATAAGAGGAGAATATGCATCACAAATGAAACCATGGATTGCTCGCTAGATTACTGTACCGATGGATATATGTATGTACATGGAATTTTGTACTCGCTCGAAATAGTATATCGATATTATAAATTTATGAGTGATGTTGTGGTTCATGTACAAACTAGCTGATACATTGTTTCTGTGACTTTAGGTTTTGATTAGAAAAAAAGGACGAGGTCCACAAGAACATGATTGTGCTGTTGAATTGAGGAGCATCGTGAGTGATTAATCAAGATGCCATAAGCATACCCATCAGAAATATGTCTACTGAGCAATAACATGGTTACAGCTTATGTCTACATTAACTGAATAAATGATTTATCCCACTGATACTCCATCATGATTTCGTGAACGTGTTTTGAGAATTTTGTAACACTCATATATAATCACTTTTTCATCAAAATGGCTGCACCACATGACTATAGGACACACCAACAGAGTAATCCACATGACCTGTTCAGTAGCCCTATCTTCAGTTAGCACGATCCACAAGATTATATTTCAAACTTCTTAAAATTATGAATTTCTCTTTTTCACGAAACATTGGCATCATAAGTCTTTCAAGATTACAGGTATCTCTTTAGGCACAGATGACCAACACGCGTACTACAATAAAATAGTAGCTTCTCAAAATGATTTGTCAAACACCGAACAGAAGTACAAAATAGGTATAGCCTTTGTAGACCATAATGTGCAGACATTCCAGATGTACTGAACTAGTGACATGTATATGCGTACTTGCATGCATAATTTCATACTTTCAATTAAAAAAATACAATCAGTCTGATCTAAGATTTTTACTTAAGCATCATGACACCTGACATATACATGTGATACATAACACGTTTAGGCTTTAAGTAAAACAAATAGGAACATGTCTTAGTTTGAGCTTTATTTTTCAACTTCAAATGAACATAAAAAAATTGATAAGCTAAAAGATTGTTGTGCTATATTCATACATGTTTATATTTTCTTCTCAATAAAATGGAATACAGGCCGAACCTACTACCAAATGAACAACTATTACTAAATGAACACAGTGTATTGCTACTTATTTAACCAATATGTTGTACTAAAAACTTCATCAATTTTCCATATTTCAATAGTAGAATTTAGTAGGTACAAAATTTACAATGATTGTCAAATATATCTATTATTGGATTAACAATGCAATTTTAATATAAGTAAATAAGTACTTTAGGTGTTGCTCGCACAACTATGTTCGCAAAAGAATTAAATTTTTAAAAGTCATCACACTTGGTCATAATTTTTCTTTAGACTAATAAAATAATATTACATCCGTCGCAAATTAGTTGACTTAGTATGTTCTATTAATTAAACTGTATAAAGTCTAGCCCGCGCATCGAGCGGGCCACTTTGCTAGTTAGTTCATAAAAGAGTGAAAGGTAGCACAAGAACAGGAAGCAACCCATGCTATTCGAGTTCATAAAACAATGAGAGCTATAAACACAGTAACTGATGAATAGACGCGTAATCCTACAGGGGCAAAGGCAATGACAGAAAATTATTCAGTTATCACAAGAAACAGACTACATTCTCCTTCACTATACTCATCTCAAGTGCATACATATGTTGGACAGATGCTGAGCTAAATAGCATGGTAATCATCCTTGTGTGCTTTCAATTATTTATTTTTTGTCTCACTAGTAATAGTGTTAACCAGTGTATGCAGTAACTGAATTTCAAATCCACAACACAGCAATGGCAATCAGCAATCAGCAATCGGCAATCGTAAATAGGCCGTGACGGAGCTCACCTCGAGCGCGTCGACAGTGAGGAGCAGGACAATGATCTTCTTGGAGAACCTCTGGCGCTCCTCGTGGTCGTGCGGGAGGCGGCGCCTGTAGGAGAGGTTGTAGAAGAGGGACCGGAGCTCCTTGAGCTTGGCCATGGCGACAGCGAGATCGCGCAGGCAGCTGAACACCTGGGAGTGGTGGGCGAGGTGCGCCCTGTAGTTCATCTGGATGAGCAGCGCGGCATCCTGCGGCGACAGCTCCTTGGCCTTCCCCTTGCCGTTCCCCATGGCATAGGCCTGCATCATCAGAAAGAGAGACAAATGTCAGGCGGTCACTACACATATGACAATAGTGCATTGCATGGAGCAGAATCCTCAAGCTGATATCATTCAGAGCAGAGTTCAGTCAATCCGTAGCCAGTACTAAGCACAGATCTAGAGTGTCGACACTAGCATCCTCTAAAATTCCAAATTTTCTCTCAAATCCCGCGAGAGGTAACTTGGATCTATTGGAAATTCTACTGGAAATCACACATTTTGTTCAGATCGGGCCACAGAACCCAAACCCCCGCAAAAATCTCATCTTTTGTGCTGAGTACCGTACCTTGCGGATGGCGTCGCAGCCGGAGGTGTTGTCCTCGGGGATCTCCTTGATCTGGACGCACGTCCTCGCCGGTTTCTTCTTCTTCTTGTCATCCTCCTTGTCCTTGGCGGCGGCCTTGATCTTCTTGGGCTTCTCCGGCTTGCGCTCCTCGACCTCCAGCTCATCCTCATCGTCGTCGGAGGCGGTGAAGTCCTCCTCCCAGGTGTAGGCATGCGACCATGGCTCGAGCGAGCCTTTGCCCTTGATCTCGGTGCCCCACTTGGTCTTGGTCTTGCCTCCGGCGCCGCCCTTGGACTTGGCCTCCCACCTCTACTTGTGGTCGAATCCGTCGTCGTTGGGGGAGGCAAGCTCCGCCTCCCACTTGAGCACCTGGCCCCCACCGCGCGGCTTCTCCTTTGCTGTCCACTTGACCTTCCGGCCGCCGGGCTCCGTGGCCGCGTAGGTGTACTTGCGGCGCGCCGGCTGCGGGGTGGCCGCGCGGGCCGCGAGCTCGAGCGCGGCGACGCGGTCGGTGAGGTCGTGCAGGAGGAAGGCGTGCGGGGAGGGGATGGGGGGCGGGGCGAAGAAGGGGTCGGCGGGGAGGTAGAGGTCGAGGAGGTCGGGGTGGTTGGGGAAAGTGAAGGGGGATGGGGATGGGGTGGGAGGAAGGGGAAGGAGGCGGAGAGGGAGGAGGTAGGTGGTGGTGTGTGGATGAGATGCGAACGTCATTTTTTTTACCTGGATGGGTGGGGAGAGAGGGAGGGGATAACCCCACAGTTTTTTTTACCTAGAAAAAAATAACCCCATCTCTTTGCCATCTGCCAGCAGATGGCAAAGAATCTTTGTCGTCTGCTGGCAGATGGCAAAGAGGTGGGGCTGGTACCCCGTTACACGCTTGACGGCCATAGGATTTGCCAACCTTTTTGCCATCTGCTGGCAGATGGCAAAGATTATTTGCCATCCACTAGTAGATGGCAAAGAATTGGCTGATGGCAACCATGTTCTTTGCCGTCTGTCAGTTCTTTGCCATCTGTTTTTTATAAGCAGATGGCAAAGACGTTCTTTGCCATCAGCTGGCAGATGGCAAAGAGCTGGCTGATGGCAAATTCCCTGTTTTCAGTAGTGATATCAGTTCAAGAGAAAGCAACACTAAAATAATACAAAGCGTGGGAAACTAAATGGCACAACAAGATTTCAAATGGGTACCACGGGTCTACATGTACAACAAAACTATTGGCCCTGTTATGATGCTAGTAATGCGCATGATATGATAAGTCAATTGTATACACAATTGAAATTGAAATCAATAGAGCTATTTATAAGTGCAAACCTGTTAAAGAAACATGCGTAAACATACCTGTTGTGCCATTGGAGTTTCCATTGGATAGTTCAATTTAAAAATGAGTTTGTATGAGTAAATACAGTGATACAAGAGCAAAGCAGTATGCACGATAGCAATGGAATCTTAAATGAGAACAATTGTTCTTCAGGTTTAAGCACTTGTTCTACATGAACAGAGTACAGTAAGACGCAAGCATATAGTACTTCAAATAAAATGAGCTCATAGACCTTACCACATTCTTGGTTTGGGACCAGTAAAGAACAAGGCGTTCCCAGTCATCGTCCAGTAAATGTGTCTCAGGAGAACATAAGGGAATTTGATGAGTTTCTTTGCTAGTGAAGTACGTTTTCTTGAGGTAATTCCGATACTACCACCAAGCATTCTTGAATAGAGCAGAGGTATTGGCCCAGGTTACCTCATCCTGAGTTTCCAAATCGGTCCTTCTCTATAGAGAAAAATGGGAAAATTTGCTGTATTATAACCAGCATGGAGGTAGAATGGATGAGACAAAGCAAAGTAATTGCCATGAATAACATTACTTACACATAACTCCTGGACAAACAACTGCAACTGGCATTTTCCTTCATCTTCAGTATAATATTTCCATGATGGGAAGATACGCACATAGGATTTAACAACATCAAATGCAATAGATGCTAAACTATGAATGGCTGGTTGTGCTTCCTCCATAGGAATAGGTGTACTATCTAGTGGAGTTGGGGTTCGTCGTGGTAGTACTGGTGCTTTGGGCACTGGAGCTTCCATACTAACTGCTCTTGTTTGGGATATCTGTGGTGGAGATGGTGATGTGTCAACAGGAACTGGGTTACTATCTGCTTGGGTTGGGGTTAGATTGGGTGAAGTTGGTTCTCTGTCCATCGCAGTAGGGGTAAAATCTGCGAGAGTCTGGGTTATGTGTGGTATGACTGGTTCTCGTGCATGTACAACGGGGGTGTTTTATTTGAAGACCGTGTTTTTACTCCGCTAGATACTGACATCACCCGCTCCAATTCAAATGGTTGATTAACAGGAAACATAATTGAATGTACAGACATTGTATGAGAGACAGATGCAATAGATAGTGTGGAAAAAATAGGGCATTAAATAATTGACATGTAAATTGTTTAACTAAAACGGATAGCATGACATAATTTCACATATATGATGTCTATCTAAACTGGATAGCATAGCATAACATAATTCAAAGATATGATGACTAACTAAATAGGATCGCATGACGTAATTCACATACATGTTATCTAAGTAACCAAGATCGCATGATACAATTCACATATGTGATTTATATGCTAAGCGGAGGGCATTCGCATATATGATGTCTGAACTAAGAACATGGTGTTGAATATTGTGTATATGATGTCTAAGCTATGCAATGCAAGACACCATATGCATGATATGAGTAGTAGAACCATGCCAATTTAGAGCATACACTTCGGTGGGGGAATAGGACTGGTCATCTATCTCCGAATCCATCTCTGAGGAGCTATCGGGACCCAGCAAGAGATCTGCTTCGACAGGTAGCACTGTCTGCTTTGAAGGCCTTGTTTTCACTCCAGATTTTTCCATCACCCACTCAAATGGTTGATTCATAGGAAGAGTAGTTTAATGTACAAACATTGTCAACAAATGGAAATTTAATGAAGAAAAGGTGGTCTAGATATCATTCAAATATATGATGCCTGGTTAAACAGGATGGCATTGCACATTTCACATATATTATGGCTGGCTAAAATACATGAGACTGCATAATTCCCATATATGATATTGATACTAAACAGGTGGCATTACAAAACATGTCTAAACTAAGCAGATGACATATATGATGTCGAAAGTAGGCACTGCAAGGCAACATATGCATGATATGAATAACATCATCGTGCCAACTTAGAGCAAACACCTTGCGGGGTAGATAGGAGTGGTCAACTGCGTCTGAATCCGCCTCAGAATAGATATCTTCCTCTGGATTACAATCTAGAGAGGGGGAGGGTTTGCCATTGAACCCACCATGGAGCGATGTCTGCATGACATTGCACTACTAGGGAAAACCCTAGCAGTAGCACGGGTATTTTCCCTATCAGTAGCGCGGGTGGACGCGTTACTGATAAGGCGCTACAGCTAACATGTAGCAGTAGCACCTGTCGTCCCACGCTACTGCTACATGGCTAGCAGTAGCACGCTTTAGTGCAGAGCGCTGCTGCTAATATCTGCAGCGCTTTTTAGCGGGAAGCGCTACTGGTAAGGAAGTGCTACTGCTAACTTTCTTCCGCTCGCTACTGCTAGTTTTATTAGTTTCTGTTTTTTCTGCATATTTTTTTTGTATTTGAATAGGCGTTATACAATAATCTTTAGCAAATCATACACATACAAATGTAATCATAGCATATACATACAAATAGTCTCATCAAATCATGTCATCATCATAATCATCATCCAACACAAAAGTGGTCTCTCATCATCATCTCGAAAATAGCGATACAAGTCTCGATTACTTGCAACTACATCATCATCCATCTAAACAATGATATACGCAAGAAGAGCTATCACTTTGTGTGAACCTAAACTAACTACTGGCTGTCGCTTGGAAACCGGAAACCGGTACACCTAGGCCTGACATTCCGGCCACTCGTCGTATACTCCTAGCGTAGCACTTCTTCGCCATTGATGATCTATACACCTGCATCGTCACATGAGTCGATGATATGCAACATATATAGTTGAGCAACAGAAAGAGACAGACTTGGAAAAAATAGAAGCAACATATCATAAGCATAAATAACAAAGTTCTTCGTACCCAAAATAACCTAACGAGAGTGATCTTCGCTAGTCGAGAAGGACGGTTTAATTACATCACAAATAAAGTTTCTTTGTGCATAATTCAAAGTTTCTTCATACAGATAGTATGGACTAAACGGACACATTGTCATATATCGACAATCACTCCATGTCGTGCCATCCATCCAAGTCAGGGAGAGAGTCCCCGAGCTTAGTGAAAGGCTTCAGGTTGAGATGTTGAGCGGCTACGCGTGTTCGGACGTCTTCCCGCGACATTTGTCCTTCTTCGTAGAACGTCCCTGTTTTTCCGACGACCTCCTTCATGATGATTTGGGTAAGTTCACGCTGGATGTGATAGAACTCAGCTCGAAGTCGATGATCCTCGATATCTCCTAAGTTCTTTGCCCATTGTAGAATATGGGCATCGTCGGATGTAGGTGACATGCGAAGGTTCTGGTGATCCCGTCTGTACTCCAGCATGTGGTGTAGGACATAGAATCCATCATTAAGAGAATCACTCGGTTGCTAGATGCAGCAGAAGTCGGTCTTACGGCCGAAGGCGGGCCTGACGTCCCTTTTCTTCTTCTCCTTGACCTCACCGCCCCGTGCGCCGTAGTAAAACATAGCACTGTCGAGAACAGACTTGATGTGGGTGTAATCCTTTTTGTTAATGTTCTTCAACGAGTTCAAGTAAAGAGCGTGGGAGTATCGGGGGTAGAGGATGATGAGGACGGCGCGCCCGCCACTGCGCAAAATAAGTAAACCTCAAATTAATTAGCCTCCACCGTGCAAATGAATGATTGAAATCAAAGGAAGGATATCCGTGTGGATGACTTACATGGGATGATAAGGCATGAGAATCGCCTCCTTGTCCTTATTGGCGAGCATGAAATTGATGATGTATTCCCTCGCGTATTCACGGTGCTTTGCGTAGATTCCCAAGAAGGCCTCGTGCATGAAGTACGGGCCAGCGACACGGATATGAGGTATCTGCTCAACCCCGATGAGGTAGTTCACGTGCAAAGCATAAAGGCGGACAAATGCAAAATCCAGCTTCTTCTAGTGAAACATGTCAAAGATGTAATCGAATGAAGGAAGAACTTCTCCGCGGGGAATGTGTCAACGTACGACAATCCCCGCGGCACGTTAACCACGTAGAGTGGGTATCCTGGATTTTTTCAGGCGATGAGGCCTTTCTCTATCCGCAACACATCATCATGAAGTCTCCTTAAATCGCCGAATCTAGCCCCTAGCGCTGCTTCAGGTGGGATTGGTTGACTGGGGATATGCCATTTTGCCGCACTGAGGATATCTATACGGTCTTGAACCCGGGGCTGCTGAGGCAGTTGGATCATAGAAGCAGCTTTTTTGCCTTTCCTTGGTCTCTTCCTAGACTTCTTTACTACTGGAAGGTTGTCCATAATACGTTCAGACTCCGTAGGCGGCAATTCAGGCACCGACTCATGACGCTCAAACCCTAAAGTAGGCGCCACTATTGACATATTGTTGAGTGTCATCCTCATCCTCATCCTCATCTATGGCGACGTCACCAGCGACTAATGGAGTAGGCGAGGTGTTGATGTTCATACCTAACTGCATGCTCGTGGCTGTGCTCCCGGCCGCCTCCAGACGAAGCAGACTCTTTGGCCACAACAGGACCCACCCATTGCAACAATCACCAAGCCGCCGCGGGGTCTCGTCATCATCCCCCACTGGTACCAGAGGAGTCAAATTCTCGTGGCCCGGTTTGACACTGGCCACGGAAACCTTGAAGACTTCCGGGGGGATCGGCCGGCTATGGAACAATGGTTCCTTTGGCTCCATTACCGTCGCCTTCCCCACGTCCACCTTCTGGTCGCCGATAGTGTACAATATGGTGCACGGGGTTTCGTCAGCCTGCAAAGAAAAGTCTGCGACGTGAGACATCCGAAAGGCAACGAAAACGGGAGATTATACATTTATTAAAGGGGGCGGTGTGACAGATGCCGTGAGGGCGTCGAGCTCAGCCAAACACGAAGCACCGCCGAGCAATTCTAGTGTCGGAGCTAGTGCAGGAGCAGGTGCAGGAGCCGGTGCAGGAGCCGGTGCGGGAGCACGTGCAGCTGCAGGTGCTGGTGCAATGCTAGTCGAGCTGCTCCTGAGGAAGTCAACAAGGGGAAAGGCCGCTGCATTTTTTTCTGGATTTTGCCTGCGCCAATTGAAAACGGCCGGAACAAAGGTATTAGACATATCTACAAGCACCTGTTTTGCGGCAGCAATCGTTGTTGTGACTATCTCAGATGATTTCTTTTCAACCGCAATCTCAACCTTCTTGTCTATGTTTTATTCAGTTAACCTCCGTCTATCCTTTCTCTCCTCCGTGGTCTCACAGTAGTACTTCTTCCACGTGGTGCCATCTCCAACACCGTGCACGCGTCCATACGACGGTCGAGTCTCCACCGGGAGTCTTTTCAATATGTTCAACGCCCGGTTGAATGGAGTGTCCCACTTGGGCCTCGCCAACGCCTCAGACAACAAGTCGCTTTCGTCTGCAATCCTGTGTTGCTCTGTCTGCAAAAGGCACAAGGATCGTTTAGAAATATGACTAACATGCAGTCGAATTGATCAGAAACTAAAATTACCAGCAGTCTCATGACCGTCGTGACCGCGTTCTTCTCGAAAACCTTCTTCACTGGGTCCGATAGGTGCCGGGCCCTGAGGACGTCACGCTCCTGCGAGACGGTGAACTCCGCCAAGGGGTCTGGGATGCCCAGACTCGCGGCTTCCGTGTCCTCCTTGGCCCATATGGACCTCTTCTGTCCGTAACCACGGCTTCCGAGGTGGTGGCACCCAACGTTCTTCTGTTGAAGCCCCTTCATGCACTTCAACTTTTTTTGGTAGCTTCGGCCTCACAAGCCGCCTTGAATTTTTCAAAGTGCTCTGCTGTGATTGTCGGATTATCCTTTACAATCTCAGAGTAGGGTTCCTTTTCGTTGACGATCCGATATTTCACCCTTGCTTTCCAAGCGGCCAACGTGTCGGTAAACTTGCTCATGGCGTGTTTGTTTATCTCCTTCATTGCCGGGTCCTTATCTGGATCTTTATAATCCTTTTCATTCCGGCCCGGGAACAAGAATATCTGGTGCATCTTCTTTAGGAGGGAGGGCCTCATATTATCTATCTCGTTTAGTTTCTCATCGTTGATGGTGGCGGTTGTCCGTATGATGCGGCCTATTTGATAGTCGTAGCACGCGAGCACTTCCTCGGGCCCGTTTGGCTCAAAATTTTCGTCGTCCACCTCCGTGACCACCAGTCTAGTAGTCATGAGCTTGTTAGGAAGCAGTCGCCTCTTTGCTTTCGTTTCTTTATCAGCTCTTCTCGTCTCGGCGCCGGTCTCAGTCTCAGCGCCGGTCTCGATGCCGATCTCAGTCTCAGCGCCGGTCTCGATGCCGGTCTCAGTTTCAGTGCCGGTCTCGATGTCGGTCTCAGTCTTCGATGTGACAGGTGGACCCAGCAACATCAACTGTTGATCGTCGCCTTCCCTCAAAAATTCCTCTGCCGCCAGGTACACGTTGTCGCGGTCACCAGAACCTTGTCCTTCATCGTTGCTAGTCATGTTTCCTATGATTAAATCTTGTTAATTAATTCTAGACCAATAAAATGAATAATGACATAAAAAAGGCCTATGCTTTGCAGGAATTTTGACTCCTTCCCGGGGCAGCAAATCGCGGGCACTCGATATGTCCTAGTTTGTAGCACAAGTCATGCCAAAATTCACGGAAAATTTTGGCATGACCTTGCTAAAAAGTGGACAAATCGAGCACCTAAAATTTGCCGGAACAAAAATGAATCAACATTCCGGCAAAACATAGGCCACCCGCGCTTCATTCCCTGGAAACAACAAAAGGCCACATGGGCACAATCGAACCACACTTCAATGAAAAGATATAACATGACTAACCGGGCCACAATCGAACCACACTTCCCTGGAAACAACAATAAAAGTCTAGGAAGGATCATGTTTAAAATAAAACTTGCCTAAGTTCTTTTCCTAGAAAAATAGTGGACTTTTCAAAAATCAAAAACCTTTGCAAAATGACCTCACTAAACACTTCTCTACCTAGGAGAGAACCCAAATTCTGTTCTAGCTATTCCTCTCTCTCTCTCACACACACATTATTTTGTCTAACGCTTTTCTGCCTAGGACAGAACCCAATTAAGTTGCAAAGGAACTCCATTTCTCTAACCCTTCCCACCTAATGCTCTAAAATAAATTTTTCCTCTAACCTAGCGAACCTAGTTAACCTAGCTTGTTAACCTAACGAACCTAATTAGCCTAGCTATTTAACCTAGTTAGTTAACCTAGCTAGTTAACCTAGTTTACCTAGATAATTAACCTAATTAAACTAGTTAACCTAACCAGTTCTCTGTCAAAGACCTAACTAAATTTTTGCACTAACCTAGATAATTAACATAATTAAACTCGTTAACCTAGCTAGCTGTCCAATGTTTGTGCTATGCATGAGAGAGAGGAGGGGTGGGGGCTTACAGAGGATGGCTCCGGTCGTGGTCAGGGAGGCAGTGGTGGCGAGGGAGGCAGGGGCGTCTCCGGTGACGGTGAGAGAGGCAGTTATGGCGAGGGAGGCAGGGCGTCGATTGTGGCTCCGCTGGCGCTGAGGGCGGCTCCGGTGGCATTGATGAGGCCGCGCGGCTCCGGTGGCATCGACGGCGCGCGGCTCTGGTGGCTCCGGGGGCGTTGACGTCGGCAGGAGACGGCGGCGAAGTAGGGCGACAGTGAATTGGGGAGACGGCAACGAAGTGGGGCGAGAGATTTGGGGGAGAAGTGGTGGCCGGGGAGGAAACCGCTTTTGGGTTAAGTCAAAGGTAGCGGTAGCGCGTTTCTGTAAAAGCGCTATAGCTAAGTTACCTATAGCGCTTTTCAGTAAACGCTCTATAGCTATAGCTATGTATTTTCCTTTCCTTATTTCCTTTTCTCTTTCTACAACGGGGGTCTAAACAAGCGCTACTGCTAAGTTATCTATAGCGCCTCTGATGAACAGACGCTACTGCTATTCCTTTCTCCTTTTTCATTTTTTCATTTATTTTTCTTTACATTTTTTCCCTTTCTCTTTTTTTTATTTCTTTCATTTTCATTTACTTTTCTATTTGTTTTTCATTTAATTTTCTTTTCATTAACAATAGCGCATTTCATAGTAAACGCGCTGCTAAAATAAACATAGCGGTAGTGCTCTTTCTAGAAGACCGCTACTACTATATGTAGCCTGTCGGCTTAGTAGTGAGAATTTTAGTAGTAGAGCTTTTAAAAGGAGACGCGCTACTGCTACATTTGTGTCTATAGCGCGTTTATCTAGCACGCGTTACTACTATTTAGCAGTAGCACCCTTTTTTAGCAAGTGCTACTACTAAAGTTTTGCGTATAAGGTTTTCCTTAGTAGTGTTGTATTGCCGCGCAAAACTCTTCTCTTTTTCTCTACATGTTCAGCATGACTCTGTACAATATCTGACATGCATACAAAAAATATAGTGAGATTATGTAAGGAGAGCATGCAGAAATCTAGAGTAATGGTGACAACCAGTGGATGGATCCAAAAATAATGATAGAAGGCTAATGATTACTTTAATTTAGTAAAAAACAGATGATGATGATAGCTTTACTATTTGTTTCCCACCCAAGATGAACAACATAGGTATACCCTAGGTGAACCAGATATTAGAAAGAGATACTATTCATTGCTGCCTCGATATGTACCCCACAACTAATTTAGAACTCAAGTTTGAACATCAATTTGGACCAGACTTGGAGTCTAAGAGGTGAACAGGACAATAAAGTAGCAGGTAATATTAAGCAATGCATAACGTAAGCAGAAACAAAAGAGTGCGACCTCTCTTGTGGACTCGTGTAATCCTCAGGTTCATCTGCTGAGTCGATGATGGTGATGTCATTGCGGTGGGTGCCGGCGGCAGGGAAGGAGATCTGAGGCAGCGAAAGACGGTCAGGAGTCATGATGTCTGGTTTGGTGGATGCTTCTGCCGATGGAGCAGCTCAGGTGAGGTGGACGACGTCGCAGCAGGAGCAGGACAAACCACACAAAGTTTTCTTCGGCACCTACCTGTAACTGAAGTAATTCTATAAGGGCTCATTTGGCTTGCATGATTCTAAAAACACATGGATAGGAGGAAAAACATCGAAATAGGATAGGAATGCACATGGGAAATAGAGCATTTGTGAACACGGGATTTTTGTCAACTTGGTTGTTTGGTTCACAGGAAAAGGAGGAGTAGAGGAATGCAAAGAAACATGGCCAAAATAAAGTGAAACCATATGAAAGCATGTACAGTTAGAATGTTATTCTGCCACTAATGCACTTGGTCTTGTTTTCATCCATATGATTTTGAAAAGTAGGTCCAGGTGGATGTTTTGCTCCATTCCTTTCAACAAAATGCATGAATAATTGAATAGTATAGTGCCATAGGAAAATTTCCTATTGCTATATTTTTCCGTTGAACCACAATAGGCCTAATGGATCGACATGAACGTAGAGTAATAAGTGATGCGACAAGTGTACAACCTCTTTGCCGTAGCCGTGTCGACCTCAGCATCATTGGGGTGGTCTCTTAAGAAGTTGAGGCAGAGGTGGCTATCGGAGGTGTGGAGGAAGATCTGAGGAATCTGTAGACGGCGTCCAGGGCACTGCTCTGTTGTGATGGATCGTTCCGTCCTTGGAGCAGCTCCAGTGAGCCGTAAGACATCAAGACTGAAGCAGCACAAGACAGACATCATTAATCTCAAGTGGGATTCTAATAGCATCTCCAATAGATGATGTAAAATGCATTACCAAAAACTGATAGATGTAAAATTTACTGTGGACTCTGAACTTAACTGTCGAAACTGAAATTTACTGTGGAAAAATCTGAATGTTACTGTCGAAACTGAACGCAATGGTAGAAGAGAGGCAGTTCACATGGGATAGTTTAGGGAGGGCCTGCAGTTCGTCTTCAACCTCCATCCCCTGAGCCGTCAGCCACCAGCGGCCGAACCGCACGCCGCCTCGCCGCCCCAAAATAACTACCCACCGCCGCCTCGCCGCTCCGAAATAACTCCCCACCGCCGGTTCGCCGGCACCTCGCCGCCCTGAAATAACTCCCCACCGTCAGTACGCCGCCGCCCCGGCCAGCCCTCTAGCCCACCCCCCCCCCCGCGCCAAGCTTTTTCTTCGGCGATCCCCACGTCACCGCCCCCACCGCCGGTGAGCAGCACCCCACCCAGAACCCTGAGATAGATAGTGGGATGCCTCTCCGGCGAGCCCCCCTCCCCACTGCGGGAGGTTCATCCTTAACTCCGGCGAGACCCACCACCCCTTGAAAATCGACTGACCCAAAAGTCGATTCAGTCGACTGAAGTGTAGCTAAATCGGAGTAGAGCAGCAGAACGAGTGAGGGGGAGACCAACAGCATGAGCGAGCGAGAGCCAGAGCCGGAGCAGCAGCAGTGTGCGCGAGCGAGACCGCGGGCAGCAACAACAGCAGTGCGAGCGAGCAAGAGCCGGAGCAACAACAGCTGGGTGAGCGAGCGAGAGCCGGAGCAGCAGCAGCAGCAGCGGGAGCAACAACCGGAGCAGCAGCAGTAGATCCGGCTGGTATTGACGCCGCCACCGAAGGGGTCTCGCACTTGGGAGAGCCGCCGCGGAGATGTCACTCGCGTCACGGGCTTTGAGGTAGCCTCTCGGTGAGAACGATATCCATGGGATCACTGGGATCCCTTCTACGGTCGGCGGGCGCGGGGTCGTGAGAAGAGCAGGTTTAGGAGCAAGCTCACGGATTGTTTACCCAGGTTCTGGCCGTGAGGATGCGTAAAACCCTAGTCCTGCTTTGGTGGATGTAATGAGTGTTCTTGAGCTTTCTGAACTAGCTACGGTGGCTGTCCAGTTCAAAAAGCCGAATCCCTCTCCTGGTCTCCTCGGGCCTCCTTTTATAGGAAAAACGGGCTGCCAGAGTGGCACACAGGAGGTGGAAAGGCCTACTGATGTGGAGCATCCTACGATCATCCCCATGTACACTCGAGCATACGCCATTGGACACAAGGTGAACTCGCTCCTTTTTGAATCTTCCCTTTCCGCATGTAAGACATGGATGCTACTTCAAGCGTGGACCGTGTGCATACTCAGGTACACCCGAGGAGACCACGGAGAGCCCAAGGACCAAGGCCAAGTGTGCGCGGGAGCAAAGGAAGGAGAAGGAAGAAGAGCCAGCTGCTACAGGCCCCAGACATCCGGCCCCAGCCCGGACATCTGGCCCCATGCCCCGGACATCCGGCTCCTCCCGAAGCCCCGGACATCCGGCCCCTTCGCCCGGAAATCCAGAGCACGCTAACCAGAGAGCAGAAGAATCGGGCAACTCCAGCCCGGACATCCGGCTCTTCGTGAGCCGCCGGACATCCGGCCCCCAGCCCGGACATCCGGCACCTTCCTTTGCGCAGAGATCGGGCCAAGGGCCCATGTATCCCCCTCTCACTTACCCCTTCGTGGGCTAGCACTATATATACTCCCCCACCTCCTCCTAGTTAGGGTTAGCGTTGGTTTAGCTCATTTGAGAGATAGAGCTTCGCTCATCCATATCGGATCTACTCCACGAGAGAGACCGCGGCCCCTCTACGGAGAAGATCCACCTTGGATTCAAGACCTCCTTACGGAGAAGATCATCAAGACCCCCTCTTGGGCGCCCCCCTCAAGACCTCCTCACGGAGAAGACCGGTTACCTCTTGTATCGTCCATTATTGACTTTGGATCTTGTATCTCTATTTGTGTTTCGAGGATCTAGCACATGTGTGATTATACTTGTTGGTTTGAGTGTTCTCTTGTGTTCCCTCGTGATTTTCCCCTCGTTTCCCTCCTCGTGTTCTTGCGTTCTTCGCGGGATCCGCTCCTTTCGTGAAAGATCGGGCCACTAGGGTTCTACCCTACATCATCTTGGTATCATGAGCCACGTTGATCATGATTTCGGAGCCTCCCCTCTTTGTCTTCTAGCCTAATTTTGTTGATTTCGTCCTAAATTCGAAAATCCCCACCAAAACTAGCCGCAATTTTTTTTGTGATTTGTAGGTTTGACGAAGTTTTGTTGATTTTGATCCATGGGTTTGCTTGGTTTCGAGTGGGTCTAGCATATCACCAGGTTTCCCCACTTTCCATCCATGAAATCCCATCAATTATGTCCCCAAATTCATCTATTTTTGCCCCCAAATCGAGTTTTGATGTCCCAAAAGAGATCTGGAATCATCGGGCCGGACATCCGGGCCTCAGGCCGGACATCCGGGCCATCGGGCTGGACATCCGGGCCCCAAGCCGGACATCCGCCTCCTGGAGCATAAAACCCGCACGGTTCCGGACATCAGCCCCCGGATATCCGGCCCCCATCCCCAGATGTCCGGCCCCTGACATCTCAGCCACCCCCGTTTCACCGTTTTGTCCATAACTAATTCATACGGAGTATGTTTTTGACGTTCTTTAGCTCGTTGGAAAGCTCTTGACATCCCCCTTCCCACAAAAATACTACCAAAACCATTTGACTCAATAAATTTTTTGGAACTTCGGCATCTTTGCCTAGGGCTTCCACCACATCCTCCGCTACTCCACCACCGACTTCCGCAACCTAACCAATTTTGTTCCCCATCGCATTAGTGGTTGCTTGAGGAGTGATTTGAGTCTCCTAAGGTGTCTAGGCTACTTAGGGACGGTTGCTTCTTCATCAACCACCACCACCACCATAACTTCCGCATAGGCTTACCAACCATACACTTCTTCCACACCAACTTAACCCAATTTTGTTAGTGTTGTGAGTTGTGTCTCCTAAGGTGTTTCGGCTACTTAGGGACCGTGCTTTCAACTCCGACACCATGTATAGTACACCACCTTACCCTCCACTTCCGCATTGCCTACTCGTATAACCCATCACTGCACTTCCACAAAACCACCACCGCATTCCCGCTACCAGCATTTGATGTTTGAGATTTTGAGTTCGCGGTTTTTCCGTTTCCTAAGGTGTTTCGGCTACTTAGGGACGAGTCTCCATCATCTTGGTATCTCCATCAAGATCACCGCCACTCATCATCACTGCGGACGATAACCTCCATATCATCTTGGTATCGTGGTATCCCTCCATTGTATATTCCCTTGTCATTGCATTGATAACCCCTAGCCCATTTTGCGTCACTTGCCTATCGAGACTAGCCATTTGAGTATTGCCGGCAATGTTACTTATGCACATTAGTGATCTACACCATATATTGCATACATAACATATCATATCGGTATCATATCATCCCTTGTGCCTCAAGTTTGTTCCCGCATATACACAATCGCTATCTTGGTTTGTGCATTTCGCAAAGTGGCCATATACAAAAAAAGAATAAGCTTTTAAGAAAAATAAAAAGAGTGAACAAAGAGCTTGTAAGCAAGTGCCATAGCATCATACCACATTGCATAAGATTGTCATATCCGATCATCTTGGATCATACCACCGGAACATCATATACATAGCATACTTGGGATAGAAGTCATTGCATTTTTGTCTCCAATAGGTTGTGCACAAGTGCTAGCGTCTCTCTAGAGTTGTGCAACAAGAGCATTTTCCGTGGATTCCAAATTTTGAGCTCATTCCTTGGTTGCACGACCCCATTTATCTATCCGTGTGTGTGTTTTCGTGTGCCACATATTGCTATTGGTCTACTTGTTTCACTTGAGAATTTGTGAATCTCTTTCAACATTATTGACTCTTGCTAACATTTTGCATTAAATTTTTGTGCCACTATCCTCACCGAGCTCCACCATAAGCCTTACTTGTGCAGGTGTGAGAAACCGACAAGAATTGGTACCAATTGTGCTATTTCCTTGTCCACATTGGAGTGATCATTGATCCACCTTCAACTTCGGTCAAGGTACATTTGGTATTCGTTCTTCTCTTTCTCCCACTCATATTGGCTCGAGTCTTGTGATGGATAGGCAAGGCATTTCATCTCCGGTCTTCGACAACAACGATGGCGTGAACAACTACATCACCAAAGCATCAATCTTCGATCTACAACGACAAACGCAAGGCGCAAAATCAAGATTGCGAGAGCGCATCGAGAACCTCTCCATCGACATTCGCCACTCCGCAGCGAGGAAAAGGGACTACATCGACAACAAGCTTTCCGCACAAAAGGAGGAGCAAGATGCAAGGATGGAGGAGATTCGGACCTTGTTGATCAACCGTTCTTCCCCTTCATCATCCTCAAGGCGGCGACATTCCAATCAAAAGTCTTCGGAGCGCAAATATGATGCAAGCGCAAGTCGTCCACGTCCACATCTCCATGGCGACCACCATCACGTTCATGATCCACCTCGTCTTGAAGGGCAAGTCACCTCCAAGCAACATGTGCAGGACGACGACGAACGACATCTACTACGAGCTCAAGTGCGACAACGCCAACATCATCAAGACAATGCGCACCAAGCGCAAATGCACAAGTCCCAACAAGCCCTACTTCACGCCAAGTCCAAACTTCATGAGCACAAGAGAGACCGCGAGACGAGCACCACCAAGATGGAGCTAAGGCTACTACCACCATCACTTTGGCATCTTCTCCAAGTGCTATCAAGGCATCTTCGCCTTTGGATGTATGGCATCTTCACCTACTTCCCATGAGTTCGCCTACATCGACATCATCAACTACAAGGCGACCAACTACGAGCAAGGGCGACACTTCCATCTTCGGAAGCCTCCCAAGGAAGTTGGCCGAGCATGGGACATTCCCTTTGGTCATAGAGACGAGCTACGAGGTGCCACATCATATAGGCCTCCAACAACAAGGCGGTGACAAGAAGGTCGATCTAGGGCCATCCCCTTCGACCACGGCGACGAGCATGAACCTCTTCAACAACATGAAGACGACGCCCATATTGGACTTATACTCCGAGTCAAGCTACGAGACCGCACATAAGACCTTATCTATGGTCTTAGAGGAGAGTGATGATGTGCCATCTTCGGCCTTCATCCACGGCTATGGCCACGGCATGATTGAGCATGGAGACATTTGCACCTACATCTCTCCGACACCCAGATATGAAGAGATGCCCCAATTCCCATGTGAGGAGAGCCACCACCACATGAGTGACATGAGTGACTCCACCATATGTGACATTGAGTGCATTTCCTATGAGAGGATGAGTGTGACCACCACTAGCCCCACACTTGAGAGCATGCCACACATCCTATGTGAGGTTGAGTGCCATTTGAGTGACTCCACCAACCATATGAGTGAGAGCATCCAAGAGGGAGTGAGTGCGCCACAATACTTAGTGAGTGAGGTAGTTGAGACTGCATGTGAGGCCACTTTGATTTCTAACGACCTAACCTCTACTCCGAGTGTGTTTTGTTCTTTGGTGGTAGGTCTCCTACATGACGACACGCCTATCCTCGACAAGTCCATACCTCCAATGGAGACGACGATGGCCATGGTGGAAGAAGATGCACCCCCACATGGTTCCATCAAGATGAATATGACCAAGACTTGGTCTTCGACACCTCACCTACAACACATGAGCGATGCTCCAAAGGTAACATAGGTGATGGTGCTTCTCTTGTCCCACTAGTGGACTATTTTATGAATGATTGCTTGCATGATGTTGACACACCTATACCCGTGCTTCATGCTAGTGCGACTTCTTCATGTCATGACTTACCTATTTATGATGAATATGATGACGAGCATGTTGAGTTGCCTAGTTGTGATGCTATGCTCCATAGGATATCATGTGAAAATTCTTTTGGTAACAACATGTTTGACAATCCATTAACCTTGTCATATGCTATGAGTGAGATATCCCATATTGCATCATTTCAATCTCAACATAGTGACTATGCATGCCCTATTACCATAAATCCCATTTGCACTTATGGCATAGATGACGAGATGATGGTCATTGGCTTTTGTTTCTCTTGCGATGATATTGCTATGCTTGCCTTACATGATTTGCGCAATTCATCTACTATGCCATGCCATGATCACATTGTTCCAAATATGCATTGTTTGGGATGTTGTCAATCTTCTCCGTGTGATGTTTCCATTAATGCTCATGGCGAGACCCCCATAGTTTCCTCATACATATTAGGAGATTTTGATGCATTCCATACATTGCATCATTCTCATAATTGCTTGCACCATATGCATTCCATGAATAACAACGGTCTACATATTTCTTGTGATGCATTACACAATTTGAGTCTCCATTATGCTATACATAAAAACAAACCAATCATGTTGGATGCCATGTTTCTATATCACGCATCTCATTTGTTTGAGCATTGGATATTTTGTGCTAACCAACACAAGCACATGCGCATCACGATGGATGATGTGTACATCTACCACGCACACACAATTTTTCCTTTGTCTTTGTTTTGTGTAGGTAATCATGCACAATCGTCAACCTCTCAATCCCAAGAGTTGACGAAACGAGCTCTTGAGAGCAAAGATGAGTTGGGATCCCGTGAACTATCCTTACCACCGTTCCTTTCGCGCAACGACTACGCGCATCTCTCTCACTTGGCTCTCACACGGCTATGGGCTATATACCGCTCTCTTGCTCATTTTACCATGTTCACTTTGCATGTTATGCTTTCTTCTATGCCTTTGCCATGCAATTGTGACCCTTGCTTGCATCTACCCATGATTAACAATTATGCTACACCTATGTGTATTTGCATGCTTGGTGGAGATATTTGTTACTATTGCCATGTTTATCATGTGCCTCATGCTATTGATGCTATTTTGCTCATATCTTCCTCTCATGCTTCTGCTATGTCATGTGAATTATTCATGTCCACCATTTGCACACATGACATGTTTGACATGATTCCCTCTAGTATGTTGCATCTTCGCACTGCTAGCTCACACTATTTGATTGCTATGATTGCTTGCTTTGTTGCATCACCCATGTTCCTTTCTTACTCGCTTTCTTGGGTTGATGACATATATGCTCGTGCCTCTCACTGGATACATCTTGTTCATTGTCGCTTGCCTCCAATTATGCTTATTGATCTTGGAGACTTGGACACCTTACTTGTGATGCATGCTTGTTTGATTGAGCCTATTGAATTTGGTTGTTCTCGCATTATATGCCTCCATACTATAAAATGCTCCCTTGTCCTTTCTTATGATGAGCATGATGCATACACTTGTTGGGTATTTTACCGCACGAATGATAGGTTTTCCGCTAACCTCATTTCTTTTTCCAAGTGTTTGTCATGTTCTTTCTTGTTGAAGGATTCACAAGGCGATACCGTCATGACACAATATGGTCATGTGAAGGCATACACGATGTGCAACACCAACATTTGCGAGAATCTCCTAAAGGTGAACTCTTTCCCTTTGAGCCATCCTCAAATATGCATATTGGGTGGGTCACTCTTTCATTGTTGTTTCCTTTTTCTTGTCTACATCTTACATCTATTGGATGGAGGACTGACATTGGAGATGGAACCCATGGACCTTCAAGTTGAGGAGCGCTCGGACTTATTGGATGCACCTTCGAACCTCCACTCATGCCACGGCATCGAGCATTGGTATGCCAACACCTCCATATTTGTTGATTGTGTTCACACATGTCATGCTCGATGGACATATCATACACATGACAAATTTGCATCTTATGCATGGATTGACTCACATCATGATTTCCTTGTTGCATCTTGTATTCCCATGTCATCCATGATATATGAGCTTGCGCACTTTCTTAGCAAATTTGTTGTGATCTTCCTTGATGGCATATATATATATACATCATGATCATATTGCTCATCATCAATTGCATGATCACATACTCATATTGTGCATCCATTGCCATATTCATGCTATTGATAAACCATCTCTCTATGACATCATTTTACATCGTGGTTGCATTGATCACATTCACAATACATTTGTGTGCACAATGAATGCTTTTGCTCCCATGAATGCTTTGCATACCATTCCATATCTTTTGGATAAGCTTCACGCACCTTGTCATGGTCAATCTTGTCGCACAGACTCTTTCTTATTTGATGGACACTTTGTGTGTGCTAACCATTGTATTTCCGAGTGTCGTTTGTGTTTGCTCTTTTTGCATGTATACCACTCCGGCGACACCTTCGAGTACTTGGATTGCGCCATGTCTTCCTCTTTGTCCAACTACAAGTCCATCCACGACAATCGTTTCCATGGTGATGAGGTTATCCGAGGTCGGATATTTCCCAAGGGAGGGGAGATGATCCGGAGCATCCTACGATCATCCCCATGTACACTCAAGCATACGCCATTCGACACAAGGTGAACTCGCTCCTTTCTGAATCTTCCCTTTCCACATGTAGGACATAGATGCTACTTCAATCACGGACCTAGTGCATACTGAGGTACACCCGAGGAGACCAAGGAGAGCCCAAGGACCAAGGCCAAGTGTGCGCGGGAGCAAAGGAAGGAGAAGGAAGAAGAGCCAGCTGCTACAGGCCCCGGACATCCGGCCCAAGCCTGGACATCCGGACCAGCCCGGACATCTGGCCCCATGCCCCGGACATCAGGCTCCTCCCGAAGCCCCGGACATCCGGCCCCTTCGCCCGGAAATCTGGAGCACGCTAATCAGAGAGCAGAAGAATCGGGCAACTCCAGCCTGGACATCCGGCCAAAGGCCTGGACATCCGGCTCTTCGTGAGCCGCCGGACATCCGCCCCCCAGCCCGGACACCTGGCACCTGCCTGTACAGAGAGATTGGGCCAAGGGCCCATGTATCCCCCCTCTCACTTACCCCTTCATGGGCTAGCACTATATATACTCCCCCACCTCCTCCTAGTTAGGGTTAGCGTTGGTTTAGCTCATTTGAGAGATAGAGCTTTGCTCATCCATATCGGATCTACTCCACGAGAGAGACCACAACCCCTCTACGGAGAAGATCCACCTTGGATTCAAGACCTCCTTGCGGAGAAGATCATCAAGACCCCCTCTTGGGCGGCCCCCTCAAGACCTCCTCACGGAGAAGACCGATTACCTCTTGTATCGTCCGTTGTTGACTTTGGATCTTGTATCTCTCTTCGTGTTTCGAGGATCTAGCACATGTGTGATCAAACTTGTTGGTTTGAGTGTTCTCTTGTGTTCCCCTCGTGATTTTCCCCTCGTTTCCCTCCTCGTGTTCTTCGCGTTCTTCGCGGGATCCGCTGCTTTCATGAAAGATCAGGCCACTAGGGTTCTACCCTACATCCTCTACAGTACACGAGCTTATCGCACGGCATTACGGGACAAAGTGCATTAAATGCACTACGTAGGTGTCCATTAGCTTTATCGAGGACAAGAACGAGGCCCGTCCCGTTCGTCGCCGCTTCGCCTCGATTCGACACGCGCCCAGGCTGGCGATGCATGCAACACCATGTACGCAGGCAGGCAGCTGAGGTGGCGCGGTGGTAGGGCCTTTAGGAAGATCTGCATGCCGCCACGCATGTGCTTGCTGATTTGGCCTAGAAGCTGCTTCTTGCCATGCAGGTGCCTGCCCAGCTGGTTGGGCTGGCAGCTGCATGCGAACGGCGGTGGAGTCTTGGCTAGTGCGAGCCTAACAGTGGCCCTGCTCACGCCCTCGGCAAGGGTCTTGCCGTGGCGCTGCTGTCATCCCCCGCAAGGATCTTGTCGGGGGTCTTGTGGATTTTCTCAGCTAGGATCCTGCCGAGGGTCGCCGTCTTCTAGTCCTCATATGAACTCATATGTTTATGAGCTTGACGAAGATTTGCATGCCACCACAGAGGTGCCTCCCGAGCCTTGGTTCCAACGCAGTTGGTTAGGTTGAAGCCGGTGGGATCAAGGGTGGTTCACTCCGCTGGCATCGGGCAAGTTGCCCCGGCAAGGCTCTTGCCGGGGCTGCGGGGGGCCGCCTCGGCAAGGATCTTGCCGAGGGAGTCCACCTCGCCCTCTTGCCCTCCTGTGCTCCCGTTATTGGCGTCGCCTTGGTCGTCTTGTGCCTTGGCTTCTCTCCGGCTTCCCTCCTCTGTCCTGCTAAGTGTGGCCATGGCGCATGGCTCTGACTGCATGTGCACAAGTAAAGGGGTAAAAAGGAGAGCCCCTACTTTTGTACACCGACAGGAGCCCCCGGGCCTGGGCCACACATAGGTGCGACGCGTTGTTGGGGCCAGAATGGTGCATGGGCAGGCGGGGCGGATTTTTCCATAGTAATTTCTCATCCGCTGCGCTTCGCCATGACCCGCATTGAACACGCAACGTGGAGGGTCGTGCGTGACATGGGGGTCATGCGTGGGGCGGTTCCTGCACGCATGCGTCACATCGTGGTAAAGAGGCGACTCGTGCCTTCCCCATAAAAGGAGGGGGGCGCAGAGGCACGACCCATTTACTCGGGTGGACTCGGGTCGTGGCCTTCCAAAGCACCTGCAACCCACGATCACGGGGTGGGGAGCGGCCGCTTCGCCTGTCCCTTCAATGCTGCTCGCTCGCCATGTGTCCTTCATGCAGGTGGCAGGAGGTGGAGGCGGGAAACTGGGCCGTCGCTGATTGGAGCAGCGGGCCAGTCCTGATTCCCTGCGCCCCCGATGACCGGATTAGTCGAGTGGGGCAGCCGAGCCCCGACTCCGCCCCTTTATAAGGAGGGGAGAGGGCGGCATTCCACATTCTTCCATCATCTATCTCCTTCCACCTCCGCTTCTTCCTTCCATCTACCATGGCAAGAGGAAGCGTTGGCCCTTCGACGGTGGCGGCAAGGGTCGCTGCCCGCCAGCGCGTTCCTCCGTCCCAAGAGCTCGTGGCGGCGTAACTGGCCATGAGAGGCAGGGGGAGCGGGCGAGGTGGAGGTCGTCGTGCAGCTCGGGGGAGAGGAGGACGGGGCGGCGCATTGGCCTCGCCTCCCCCGACGAAGCACCACATCGGGGACCAGCCCCGCGAGTTCTTCATCAAGCTGCGCCGGCCACCGTGTCGCCGCCTCCGTCTCCCTACTGCCTTTGCTAGGGAGATGGAGCTCGATCCACCCAAGACCCTCTAGTTGCACATGAAGGGCTACTGGGACGGCGGCACGCGGGTCGACGTCGACTTCCCTGCCCCTCACGTCATGTACCTCCACCGTGGATCGAAGACGTTCACACGCAACCACAGCTTGACGGCGGGGCTTGTCCTCTACTTCAAGTTAACGGAGGGCAGCCTGCTGTCCATCAAGGTCTTCGGAGATCTCGAAACTCGCTTGAAGTGCTGCGTGGAGAGCTCCTTCGATGATGAACATTCCTCCTCAAGCGGGAGTGACAAGGAGGACAGCGACAGCCACGGCGAGGGAGTCAAGCGGCAGGATGCCGACTCCGACTTCGACTGATCGCGCCGCCCCTCCCTTGGCCACGCGCCTTGCTGAGTGCCATCCTCGCCAAGCTCTCCATCGGGGTGCTCCCTGTCGTCTCCTTGGGCGGCTGGCGTAGGAGGGCCGGAGAGGGCGAAGAAGGCGGGTGGCGGCCGTCAAGTCGGAGTACGCGGGCACCGATGCCTTCGTCGTGTATTGCCGGCCCGCTGCCTCATCTTCTAGCTTCCCTCCCGGGACCGGGACGTTCTCTTGGCGCCATCTGCTCCTCGCACCTCACCTAGGCGCTCTTTTTGCCCTCCGGCCCTCTTGTTCCACCTTCTGAGGAGAGGGACAAGAAAGGGATTACGGGCATCTTATCTTTTTTCAGTTTGTAAGCCTGTGGGCACTTGTTTATTTTAAGACTTGTTATCCCCTTGCTCGTTTTTTTAATTCCATATGAGTTGTACCTGTATGGGATGTTTTTAATGAAAAACGGTTCTTGCCGGGTTCTTTGTGCGTGAGAGAAGCCCATGCCAAGGATGAATCCTTGTTATTTTTAATATAAACATGTCGCCCGGCAACAGGCCTTGCCGTCTCCCCACTTCGGTCGACCATTCTCGCGCTCTTGGCGGAGGCAGAGGCGCAGTAGGGTTAGGCCCCTCTTTAATCTCCTCTCCACCGCGACTAATACCAAATTTCGACCTAGGAGGTAACTCTTGGGTACAAGAAAGGGGGAGCACGGTGGTTTCAAGAACATAAACGAGGTTTCACATGTCCCAGTTCTATACGGAAACGCATAACAGGGGGGTGAAAGACTTATCTGAATCCGCAGCCCCCGGCAACCTTGGCTTTCCGTGGTTGGATCCTTGTATCTTCAGCCCCCAGCAGTCTTGGCTTGCCGGCGCTGGAGCGCCGGTTCATTCTCTTTTTCCCAAGAGGCTCAGCAGAAGTGTCTGCATGCCCTGCGAACCAAAAAGAACAGAAAGACGCACACTCGACCTCTAGGCTAGGGGTTAGTCGCCGCTAAGCACTATCAACCCTAACCGAGGAAAGACTTGACCTAGCATGCATGCTATAACTTAGGGCGCCAACGCTTCGTTTATTTATGCTCAGGGTCTGTGCCTGGCTTTGTACAGAGGGTTACATGCCTTGCCGGCAAGGCTCGTACAAAAGGTGGTTCACCGGGAGACTCGGCAACCGCGCCTTATGGGTAAAACCTGCGTAGATGTTCGATGTTCCAGGAATTGCTTACTGGGACAGCATCTTCGGTCTCCAGGTGGACTGCGCCGGGCCTGGTGACTCGTATTACCTGATAAGGGCCTTCCCACTTTGACGTCAACTTGTTGGAATTCTTCGCCGATTGAATGCACCGAAGAACAAGGTCGCCTTCCTCAAAGCTTCAGGCATGGACCTTGCAGCTATGGTAGCGGCGCAAGGCTTGCTGGTAGCATGTTGCTCTCACAGCCACCCGAAGACGATCTTCCTCAAGGAGCGTTGCGTCATCTTGCCACAACCACTCTTGCTCAAGCTTTTCATAAGCGAGCACTTGAGGTGACCCGTATATGAGTTCCATGGGGAGAACTGCTTCCGCCCCGTATACCAGGGCAACGGGTGTCTGGCCGGTAGCTCAATTTGGCGTCGTCCTGATCGACCAAAGAACCGCCAACAACTCATCAATCCAGCGCCTTCCGCTTTTGGTGCAGCTTGTCAAAATTCTTTGTTCTCAGGCCTCGCAGTACTTCAGCATTTGCCCTCTCCGCCTGGTCGTTGCTCCGTGGGTGTGCCATGGAAGAAAAAAAGACCTTGCTGCCGAGGTCTTGGGTGTACTGCATGAAGGCGTGTCTTGTGAACTGCGTGCCATTGTCGGTGATGACTCTGTTTGGCACACCAAAACGACAGACTAGTCCCTTGAAGAACTTGACGGCTGACTATGCTGTCACCTTCCTTACTGCTTCCTCTTCTAGCCACTTTGTGAACTTGTCGATTGCAATGTACAAGTACTCAAAGCCCCCGACAACACGGGGGAAGGGGCTAGTATGTTGAGCCCCCAGACCGAAAACGGCCAGGAGAGAGGAATTGTTTGAAGGGCTTGAGCTGGTTGATGAAGCTTCTTTGAATGGAACTGGCACGCTTCACACCTAGTTACTAGTGTCGTTGCATCCTGGAGGGCGGTGGGCCAGAAGAAGCCTTGCTAGAATGCTTTGCCAGCAACGGCCCTCGACCATATGTGGGAGCCACATATGCCTCCATGTATCTATGCCAACAGCTCAAGTCCTTCCTCCCGGGGGATGCACTTCAATTTCACACCATTCGGTCTTTTTCTGTACAGGACAACATCAACGAAATGGTACAAGGTAGACCAACGGGCTACTTTTTCCACTTCTTCCTGCTCTTCAGGAAGTTCCCCTATCTGGAGGAAACAGACGGTATGCTGTGCCCATGCCGGAGCCTGGGCTCGACGGCAAGGACCAAAGGCATTTCTTCTGCCGTGGGGGCGACCGTCTCTACGGCCAGGGCTTGGCGCCCTGCCGGAGCCAGCTGCCCCTTGGCAGGCTCGGAATCTGCGGCAACACTCTTGCCGGTGGCCCCTGGGGCTCGGCGGGAAAGTACTTGCCGGGGCCCAATTTCCTCCGCTTGTTCCGCTCCGTTGACGGTTCGACGGATGGTTGAGTTTTTCCGAAGCAAATAGGTACCTGGTTCCACAGGTAGCTTGAATGGAGCGCGCTTTGATAGGTAGTCAATGATGTCTGTCTCTGCTCGATGAACGTGCTTCGCTTGAATGCCGTCGAAGCGCTCCTCCAGCTTCCTCACCTCACCTACGTAGGCCTCCATCAACGGACTCTGGTAATCTTTGTTGACCTGTCTGACGACAAGCTGTGAATCACCCCTGACGATGAGCTTCTTCACCCCGAGGTTCGCCGCGATCCTGAGACCGGCGAGCAGCCCCTCGTACTCAGCAGTGTTGTTTGTGGACATCTCCCTGGGAAAGTGCATCTGGATCACATACTTGAGGTGCTCTCCGGTGGGTGCGACAAGCAGCACACTGGCACCGGCGCCTTACAGCGAGAAAGCCTCGTCAAAGTACATGATCAAGTCGCGACTTGCCTCCTTGCCGGGGAGAGCGGTCTCCTGGATTTCCTCATCAGGTGATGAGGTCCATTCTGCAATGAACTCCGCCAAGACTCTACTCTGGATTGTCGAACTACTTTCAAACTTCAACCCAAAGCTTGACAACTCCAAGGCCCACTCCACAATCCTTCTGGTCACATCTGCGTTGTGCAGTATCTGTTGCAATGGGAGGCGGGTGATGAAAGTAATCTCGTGGGCTTGGAAGTAATGACGCAGCTTCCTCGAGGCCATAAGGAGGCCGAAGAGCAATTTCCGCACACCGGAGTACCTTGACCTGCCCCCTTGCAAGAGGGAGCTGACAAAGTAAACTGGGTGCTGCATCATCTTCTTCTTCTGCACCACTTCACTTGGCTGCGCGAGCCCTGCCCCGATGGCGTCAGATTCCGCCGGGGGCCTTGCCTTGCTGGCACCAGGCCCTGCTTGGGGAATCCCTGACTTGCCATCCGCCGGTCCTGCCGTGGCCACTGCCTCTTGATCGACCTCTCTCTTTGCCACTAGTGCGGAGCTGACCAATTGATTCTTTGCCGCCTGATACAGCAGCAACGACTCTTGTGGTTTAGGCACAACCAGTATTGGCGTAGAGGAAAGGTATTTCTTCAGATCCTACAACACCGCCTCGGCCTCTGGGTCTACTCCATTGGGCCTGCCTTCTTCAAGATTTTTAAAAAGGGAAGGGCACGTTCAGCAGACTTGGAGATGAACCTGCTCATGGCGGCAACGCTGCCAGTGAGCTGGCGGACATCCTTCATCCGGTTGGGTGCCTCAGTCTGCTCAATAGCCTTGACCTTGTCTGGGTTTGCCTCGATCCCGCGCTGCGACACAAAGAACCCGAGAAGTTTTCCTGATGGGACGCCAAAGACACACTTCCCAGGGTTTAGCTTGAGGTTGATATTGCGTAGGTTCGCGAACGTCTCTCCTAGGTCTTGTACAAGGGTCGCCTTGTCCTTGGTTTTGACCACTATGTCGTCCATATATGCTTCCATATTTCTATGTAGCTAGGGCTCAAAACCAATCTGGACCGCCCTTGCGAAGGTCGAGCCAACACTCTTTAACCCGAAAGGCATCCGTAAAAAGCAATACGTACCACATGGGGTGATAAAGGCTGTCTTCTCTTCATCTTCTCTTGCCATGAAGGTCTGGTGGTAGCCCGAGTCAGCGTCGAGGAATGATAACAGATCACACCCGGCCATGGAGTCAACAATCTGGTCGATGCGCGGCAACGGGAAGGGATCCTTAGAACAAGCCTTATTGACATCCGTGTAGTCTATACACAACCTCCACTTCCCATTTGCCTTGCGCACCACCACCGGATTGGCCAGCCACGTCAGATGGAGCACTCCTCTCACCAAACCTGCCGCTTCCAATTTCCTGTTCTCCTTTGTGATGAACTCCTGTCATTCCAAATCTTGCTTCCTGACCATCTGCTTGACGGGTCGCGCATGGGGACAGACAGCAAGGTGGTGCTCAATCACTTCCCTGGGAACGCCGGGGATGTCGGATGTTTGCCACGCAAATACATCGACATTCGCCCGCGGGAAAGTGACAAGCGCGCTTTCCTATTTGTCGTCGAGGGTGGAGCTTATGGTGAAAGCCAATCCCGTGCCATCCTCCACGACGGACACCCTCTTGGTCTCTGGTGGTGCAGCTCTGGATTTCATGCTCTTCCCGGTAGAGTTCTCGGGCACGTCCTCGACGGTACCACAGCACTCCGAAGAGGTGCGCTTGCCGGAGTGGGTGCGAGAGGTCTTGCCGGTCTTCTTCTTCCCTCCCAGGGCTTCAACGGCAGGAGCAGGTGCCTTGGCGGCAGCTGCTGCAACTGCTTCTCGATAGAGTTGGTCAGCACAGATCAGCGCATCCTTCTTGTCAGAAGGGACGGTGATGATGGTCATCGGCCCAGGCATCTTCAGCATATTGTAGGCGTAGTGCGACGCCGCCATGAATTGGCTAGTGCTGGGCGGCCGAGGATCCCGTTTTAGGGCAAGGGGATCTCGGCCACATCAAAGACGATCCTCTCCGTCTTGTAGTTCAACTCACCTCCGAACATCACGGGCAATGTGACCTTCCCCTTTGGCTGGCTCCTTCCCAGGCTGACTCCTTGAAACGTACCCGTTTCCTCAAGGTCTCCATCAGGAATTTGCAGCCTTTTGATCATGCGGGCGAGATCAAGTTCGGGCCGGACCCGCCATCAACCAGCATCTTATTCACCCTGAGGTTGCGTATTGTTGGTGAGACCAACAACGGCAAACACCCGACCACAGTCATGAGGTCAGGGTGGTCCTCGACGTCAAAGATGAGGGGCATGCTGGACCACTTCAGTGGCTTTTGAGCGTCGAACGATGGCTCTGCTGCTGTAATCTCACGCGCCCACTGCTTGAGCTGGCGGTGAGAAGTGTGCAGCGAGGCGCCACCATCGACGCACATGGCCTCCGTAGCCTTTTGGAACACATGCTCACCGGACTCGTCGTCCTTGTCACGATCATCATCTTACTGCTTCTTGTCGCGGCTGCGGGCGGGCCTCTCTTGCTGGTTATCCTTGCTGCGGCGACCTCCTTGGCTGCCACTCTTGCCGGATCCTTCGGCACCATCCCGACCCTTCTCCTTGTCTGACCTCTCATATTCGTCATTTTGCTTTTCAGCAAGCAGCTCAACTTGTCGGCATTTCTGGAGGTCATGGCCCTTGGTGCGGTGGATCTTGTAGTATTGCTTGTCGGAGCCCCCTGGCTTGTCGGCAGCCTCCAAGGCCCAGCAAGTAGTGCACCCGGCAATCTCCTTGCTGGGGTCGTCTGCCTTGGTCTTCTTGGAGGCGCTGGTGTTGCTAGATCCCTCGACGGCAAGCATGGTCTTGTCCTTGCATTTCCTGTTGCGACGCCGGCCCTTCTTCGTCGGGGCGGTGGTGTCTTCGTCGGTAGAGTCGATTTCTGCACTGGCGTCTTCGCCGGGGTACTTCGTTCCCTCTTTAGCCCGGCGCATCTATCGGCCAGAATATAAAGTTCGGCCACGTCCTTGACCTTGTTCATTGCCAGCTCTTCACGCATCTTGCGGTTACGCACATTCTGATGGAATGCGCTGATCACAGCGGCAGGATGAACATCCGAGATGTTGTATTGCTCTCAGCTGAACCTCTGTATGTACTTGCGCAGGTTTTCACCTTCCTTCTGGGGAATGATATGCAAATCACTCGCCTAGCCATGAGCTTGGTGGCCTCCAGTGAAGGCACCAATGAACTCGTGGCACAGATATGACCAAGAAGAAATGGAATCCGCTAGCAAGTTCATCAACCAAGACATGACATTGGGTTTCAGGGCCAACAGGAAGTAATTGGCAAGCACCTTGTCGTCACGAGCTCGAGCAGCTTGCATCGCGATGGTGTACATGCTGAGGAACTCTTAAGAGTGGGTCTTGCCGATGTACGTCACCGACGTCGGGCTTGAACGTGCGGTGGGATGGCCACTGGAACTGCCGCAGCTCACGGGTAAAGGTTGGGCAACCCACCTTGTAAGGTAGGCCGCCGGAGCCTCCCGGTGCTGGGTGGTCCATAGCAGGCCCCGCCCGCCTGTCTGACTGGTGGCGCGTATTGCGCTGGCGCTCAATGGCGGTTCGAGCGTCTTCGTGGGCTTGCTCCTGAAGAACCTGGCATTGATCGCGGCGGGTCCGTGGGTCGGACAACGCTATGGAAATGACATCACAAGCGTCATCACGACGGACCGCATCCGCGGTGGCTGGCATGGAGGAGGAGAGTGCACCGTGGTCGCGGCGCCTCCGGCACATCCACCGCCAGCATGCAGTGGCTCGATGGAGCGCCGGCCTAAGGGCCCCGCCGGCCGTGGCTCGTCTTTGTTGGCGACACCGACGAGGCTCCGCATAGTGGCTCTCCACTCGTCGAGCTTCTCCGCGGCGGGAGGGAAGTCGAAGAGCAGCTGCGCGCGCGCCAAAGCTTCTGCTGGCGTGGGCGGCGGCGAAAGTTGCGTGGACCGTGGCGCGCTTCGACTTCTAACCATGTTAGAAGGAGCTCTGTCATGGCCCAGTGGTTGTGCGCCGTCCTCGCCAGCACTCCGGCGGGCATGCTGGCCTCATTCATCCCGGGGATGACGCATAGGACTCTTCCCACGGCGGCGTCCAGGGTCACCGGCGTAGTGACGCTGCTCGTCGCGCACTACCTGGGAAGAGCGCGCTGTGGGCGCCGGAGTGGGTGTCTTGGAGGTCGCTGCGCCGCCCGCGGGTGGTACGGCGATGCCCCCGGAGGGTCCCGCGCCGTCTACAGGGGGCCCAGCTCCGTCTCTGGATTTCGCGGCATGTGGCCCGTCGCCTTGCGCACGAACGACGCCGCTCGCCAGGCTCTGACTGCCAGAGCGATGTTGGTGCTTGCAGGTCGCGCCTCGAGTTCTGTCTGCGACCGGCCCACTGCTAGCCCGCACTGGTACGGGTTGTCCGGCTCCCGACAAACCGACCACCGTGGCCTTCTTCTTCTTGGGAGCCATGACGACGAAGAACCGCTAGGCTAACTACTAGACCAGATTCCCACAACTGTGTTCGCCTACCTAGCGCGCCAAAGATGTCAGTGGGAATGACACATGTGGGATCACTAGGATCCCTTGTACGGTTGGCGGGTGCGGGGTCGTTAGAAGAGCAGGTTTAGGAGCAAGCACACGGATCATTTACCCAAGTTCGGGCCGCGAGGATGCGTAAAACCCTAGTCCTGCTTTGGTGGATGTATTGAGTGTTCCTGAGCTTTCCGAACTAGCTATAGTGGCTGTCCCATTCAAAAAGCCGAATCCCTCTCCTGGTCGCCTCGGGCCTCCTTTTATAGGAAAAAGGGGGCTGCCACAGCGGCACACAGGAGGTGGAAAGGCCTACAGTACGCGAGCTTATCGCACGGCATTACAGGATAAAGTCCATTAAATGCACTACGTAGGTGTCCATTAGCTCTATAAGCGCCGGGAACGAGGCCCTTCCCGTCCGTCGCCGCTTCGACACGCCCCCAGGCTGGCGATGCATGCAACACCACGTAGACTCCCACTGAGGTGGCGCGGTGGTAGGGCCTTTAGGAAGATCTGCATGCCGCCACGCAGGTGCTTGCTGATTTGCCCTGGAAGCTGGATATTGCCACGCAGGTGCCTACCTAGCTGGTTGGGCTGGCAGCTGCATGCGAACGGTGGCGGAGTCTTGGCTGGTGCGAGGCTGGCAGTGGCCCTGCTGACGCCCTTGGCAAGGGTCTTGCCGTGGCACTGCTGTCATCCCCGACAAGGATCTTGCCGGGGGTCTTGTGGATTTCCTCGGCTAGGATCATGCCGAGGGTCGCCGTCTTCTAGTCATCATCTGACCTCATATATTTATGAGCTTGACGAAGATTTTCATGCCACTACACAGGCGCCTCCCGATCCTTGGTTCCAGAACAGTTGGTTAGGTTGGAGCCGGTGGGCTCAAGGGTGGTTCACTCCGCTAGCATCGGGCAAGTTGCCCCGGCAAGGCTCTTGCCGGGGCTGCAGGGGGCCGCCTCGGCAAGGATCTTGCCGAGGGAGTCCACCTCGCCCTCTTGCCCTCCTGTGCTCCTGGTCTTGGCGTCGCCTTGGTCGTCTTGTGCCTTGGCTTCTCTCCGACTTCCCTCCTTTGTCCTGCTAAGTGTGGCCGCGACGCGTGGCTCTGACTGCCTGTGCACAAGTAAAGGGGTAAAAAGGAGAGCCCCTACTTCTGTACACCGACATAGCCGCTCCATGGGATGCGGGATGGAGCACCGTCAGCGCCGGGAGGTTGAGTTAAGGATAAGGTGCGATGCGATGAGTGTACAACCTCTTTGGTGGTGCCGAGTAGGCCTCGGCTTCGTCTAAGGAGTCGGTGAGGATGCTGCAATTCTGTGGAGCAAGTTAAGGCGGCGCTGTGGGGTTGGAGCAGCCATGATTGATAAGGCGATCATCGGAGCAGCTCCTTGGAGGTGGAGGATGGGGCGGCTGAACCGGTGTGACGAAGGTATGGACGACGAATCCTCATCCGAGGAGGCGTATGAGGGACGTCGAGCTGTTGCGGTGGACGACGTCGTCGGGGAAGAGGATCCGGCTGGGCAGTGGTGAGGTGGTAGATAGAGGAGGTGCGGTTTCGCGGCTAGAGCGGAGAGGTTATGGCGGCCAGATTTTGAATGCAGAAAAGGAGGCGATGGGAGGGGGAACCATGACTTAGGGACGCGATTGTCCAAAATGTAGGGTGTGTTACAAAAGTACCCCCACCGATTTGAACTAGCGGCCCTTTCGGCTCAGTATTAGAAGGGGGATTTCGCATGTCGGGATTTGGCAGCTGGAGGGAGTTGTCGCGTGCATTGTAATTTTGGGATAGCAAGGTGCGGGTTGTGAAGGCGCCAGTTTTCGGAGCACGATATCGGAATTTTAGGGACAAGCCTAACGTGTAATATTGTACTTGTACGTACCAAATCAATTCGCACTTCCCTCAACGAAAAAATGAAAAAATAAAAACTATTCACACCACACAAAGAGAGAGTCTTGTCCCGTTTTACTATACAAATGCTATTCAAAGCTACTCCCTCCTTCCATCTATATAGGGCCTAATGCATTTTTCGAGGCTACATTTGACCAACCAAATATTAGAGCAATAATATATGACATGCAACTTACACAAAGCACACCGTTAGATTCGTGTGTGAAAGGAGCTTTCAATGATATAATTTTCACATTGTGCATGTCATGTACTATTAATCTTGTCAATAGTCAAAGGCGGGCTTAAAAAACGCATTAGGACCTCTATAGATGGAAGGAGGGAGTATGGATCCATGTTATGCCCAATTAAATTTTTTCGCTGGCTATATAATGCATGTAACCTACTCATGCCAACTTTTTGTGCATTCCAAATGCCTATACTACCGCTGCAATTCCAACTGAATTTGAATTCGTTTCTCTATTTCAATAAGAATCTACAATCATGATTGTTGCCAACTTCAACCATCATTCGTGTATTACGTTAACAACACACTACATGATTACTATATAGATAGATATGAATTATGTGTACTATATGAACTCGAATTCAATCTTTTGAATACACTTGATGTTGATTCCAAACAATAGTACATTTGATGTACTAACTATATATTCATAATCTAAACCATGTTCCATACGTACACCGTTTTTATCACACAAAGTATAGTGCCCCGCCCCCTACATTATGATAAGTATTTAGCCCTGAGTTGCAAAAGCCACACATTAGCCCAAATTATAATAAATGTTCTACATTATGATATCTTCTTCAAGTATCTGTATCCACTTTTTTATAATGAATTACGATCTATGTTCAACTTTAACACCTTCACGGTCCTCTTCTCTTTGTAGCTAGCTAGAGCTAATTTTCTATCGTGCATGCACACGCCCGCCCACCTCTCACCCTCCCTCAGCGTCCCCTCCATCGCGCACATTCGTTATTTCTCTTTAGATCGTTCACCCGCGGTGTGTGTAGGCCCCCTCCGACTCCTTCTTTCCGGCACACACCGGTCGATATACCTCTCTAGCCAAGTGTGCCTACCACAAACACATACTTCCCCTCTTCTCTTCTCACCATTCATGCCCCCTATGTCCAATATGGTTCCACGCAGGTGCACACTCCCGCCCCTCTTTTCATCGATCTCATAGTCACACACTCCCCCCCTCGACATAGTAGGCCTCTCACACCACCTCCTAGCCGCACCCCTTTCCCCCTGTCTGTCTATCCGGACCTTATTTCCTTCTAACACATGCATGCATGTATACATACAGATCTCCCTACATATAGCTAGCTAGGTCCACTATAATTCTTTTCCCTACACACCGGTAGACTTACCTCACTAGTTATGTCTCTCCCTTTCTTGAACACACAACAGTTCATCTTCCTATGTAGTTACGTATGCTTACCACAACCATATCGTCTCCCTCATAATCCTTGCGTAGCTCCTGACCCGTCTCTCACACGCACGTGCATAGACAGACAGACATCCCCGCCCTCTCTTATTGATATTGCATTCGTACCCTCCATTTGTCTAGCAGGCCTCTCCCACCATTTGTGAGACGCCACTCCAACACCAACCCTCCGACAATCTACCTTTGTCTTTCTCCCAACCTTATTCCTCTGCTACACATAGCTAGGTCTCTCTCCTTCTCCACACATATACTAGTCGATCTACCTCTCTATAGTTAGGTGTCTGCCCCCTCCCCCCCCACCGATAGTCGAACGTTGTAGGTAGGTATCCATGCCACACAGAAAAACTGCACCTCTGCCCTCTCAAATTCCAGTAGACTAGCCGCCCTGTATCTTTGACGTGGGCAAACACAAATTCAATGGCTCTCTTTATCGATCGCGCAGCCACACACTTCATCCCTGTTTTTGATTCTATCGATATCTCACACCGATGATCCCTCCACTGTCTTCTTGTGATCGCTCCCTCTATATATGATATATCCATGACTCTATTTCACACACGTTGCATATGTTACCTTTTTTTGTTTGAGATATCATCGACACGTTGCATCCGTTTCGCACAAAACCATCTCTCTCACACCCACCCACATACGTACCTGCACCTAAGGAAGAGGTGCATGCAGGACGCATGTACTCACGTCTCGTTCCCGGCCACACCCGCGCGGGTACACGGTGGAGTTTGTTTCTGTACGAAAAGGCAGCCCACGTGATAATTTGACGCGTGTAGCGGTTGTTTACTCGGAGGGTCGGGTACCATGCCTAGATGAAACAAAGTTCGACTTCACGCGTTTGTATTAAATAAAGCTATACATTCCTCCTCAATGGCGCATAGTACAGAATATAAAACGATTGCCGTGGGGAAAATGGAAAAATCCGCTCCACTATATACAACGGAGCCTGCCTGCCGGGGTTGGTCTCTCGTCACACCATCTCACACAAGGCGGCGGTGGCCACTCTCTCTCTCACCGTTGGTCGGTGATCCGGCCGCATCCCGTCCGCTGGTAGAAAGGGAGGATGTGCATCATTTCTTTGTTCGACGGCGTTGAGGCAGCACGTCCCAATCGGCGATACTCGCTGTTCTCTCTGACCAAGCGCCGGTGTGGTAGGGCCTTCGCCACTTGCTCGCTGCCGCAGTATGGGAAAATCCCGGCCGTCAGCGCCCTCCTAGTAACATCCCGACGGCCCTCAGGTACAGCTTCCTCTGGCCTTGCTCCGCTGCCCATCTTCCCACGTTGCTGCATGTGGATCTTCTTTAGTTGTTTGCTTAAAACGTATCTCAGCCGACGTACTTTCCATCTTGCAATCTCGTCCTCAAACCATTTTTGATAAACCACCATGCTGCTACCTTTCCCTTATTACATGGAAATATGCTTCTTTTTTGTCGGCATATGTGTCTTCAACTCGTGTTATTCGCCAGTAATTGTTTCCTTTCTACCTCTTTTTTGCAAACAGAGCTAGCCATTTCACCTCGTTACTATTTCGACCTTTTGGTGAACTGCACAAATCACTTTTTTCTTAAGAGTGTTTTGTGCATTTCTGACAAAATGTCACACGGGCAACGTTTTTACATTTCTATGGGACTGCATAAAGGTAGATTGGTTTTGCTATCGTCCTCATCCAACTCCTGCCTAATCTTCTCCAACAAGTAGTTAGTCCTAAAGAGATATTGTAGAGGTGATCGGCATCTATTTGTGTGTGTTATGTTTCATCATCTAGTTCCACTATTATTGTAATCACACTGACTGGATATCTTTGCAAACAAGGATGGTCAGCTCGATTTTAGTGGAGCTGCACAAAATGATCGGATTGCAGTGTCCTCCATACACCCCCTTTTTGGCTACAGCGCTGGGTGAAACTAGTTGCCAAGCAATGAACACTGTGCCCAGGAAATGGACCCATGCCTACAAACAACATCGATCAATTATATATTTTTCTTTATTTGTACACCTTCTCACAACTTTGTCTTCAGTTGTGATGTGAATATTGGCGCTGATCTGCGAACCATTGAGATGCATTAGTAGCCATGGTAGTAGTTTCATTTGTATTTGATGGAATGTTGTAACGAGATAATCATGAGGCAAGAGGACACATGAATCCTAAGTTGAAACCTTTTTTTCCTGTGGGAACCAAAGTTGAAACCTTCATATCATCATAGTACAATTTCATTAAAATTATGCGTGCATATAAACAAATCCTGAAGGATTGATAGCAATGCTAGAAACAATTCAACTTCGTTTCACGGACATGTGGGACATCCTTCATCCGGCTCCACCTACCGTGTAGCAATATTGAGTGCACAACTGCAGGGAATGGTTTACCCTGGTCGTTGCGTCGCATTAGTAATGACTAGCAATGTGCCAGTGCGTTGCAACAGATCCAAAGTAGAATAGTACTTGTTCACAAAATTGAAAGAAAACACTCTCGTTTTGATATACATATATACCACTAAAAATATATTATGTTTCACTCAAAATATATTTCTCAGGTTGTTTTGATGAGGCGGGGGAGGGATGTGGTTGCTTTCAAGATAATAAGGGTTTTTCTTCAAATTGGAGTAGAGAAGTGGGATATTGTTGCAAAAATGCCACAACTTACCTCGCAGCCATTAGAGGTAGATCTAATGGTTAGAAATGACGGATGGCTGACACACCATCATCACCAACTGAGTCTATTATAGGAGTAGAGACTAGTGAGTAGTCAAATCATAGAGCCCCACCTTCGCCAGGGTAAGTTGCTTGGATGAAGCAACCATCATTTCTCTGTTCCTTGAATCCGCTGGTACTCCCATATTCCCAGAGTAATAAGTTGCTCGGGCGAAGCAACCATCACTTCACCTTTCCCATAGTAAATACCTCCTTGGGCCCACTAAAAAATCACTTTTCTCTCTCCATCAAGTGCACTTATTGTCAATCTAACCCTGTCACCGAAACACCTCTTTGGCTAGAGTTAGTTCAGGGTTAGTCATGAGTTAGTCTAACCTCTAGCTAAGTTAGAGTATCCAAACAGGAGTAGTATAGGACATGCAAGTTGCTCAAAGCATACTGTCAAATTCGTACATGAAAGGATCTTTTTTCTTTTTGAAAACGGAACGTGAAAGGATCTTCGAATGATATATTTTTCAAATTATATAAAATCTTATCAATAGTCAAAGGCATCCTTGAACAATACATTAGGCCCTACTCCCTCCGTCTAGGTGTATAAGTCACCTTAGGAAAACCAAATAATCACAAAATACTTAGGCGCGGTGCATTAACTCCCACCATGTTTCTTGTTTCTTGACATATCCACCAATAAGAGATGTGGGGCGTGCATGTTTTCAATGACTTAGACTAGTCACAATGGGGAGTAACTTAGACTAGTAACATCACATTTTACTAGGTTATGTTACTACCTCCACAGTGGGTAGTAACATATGGTGTTGTCATGTTATGGTTCATTTATTAGCCTATAGACTCATATTGTCTTGGTATGTGTGATGTTATAGTAACTAGCTAAGTTACCACCATCACCTCTCTCATCATTAAATATGTGCCACATAAGCAAAATTATCTTGAAAAGTCTGATGTTACTAGTGATGTTACTCCCACTGTGGCCAGCCTTAGACTACCAAACACGACATGCAATGGTTAGATCATTGCATGCAATGCTATTAATTAGCAAATAAATATTAATTTCTCTCGTTTTCCCCTCTTCCTTCGTCACAATGCACAATCTAAGATGACTTATTCACTAGACGGAGGGAGTATATAAAATCTTACCAATAGTTAAAACCAAGTGTTACTACTACACCAAACAAGTACAAAACGAGAAACTGGACCCACTCACGGCACGTCATGCCTCTCTTGTTTGGTCCGCCGGTCAAAGCGCTTCCTCTTCTTGGCAGAACAATAGAGTACAGTAATTTTTTAGAATGCTCTTGGCATGTTGCTAACATGTTATGAGTTAACCGACCTCAATAGACGGCAAAAACGCCAGCCCGCCGCACTTTGAGAGAGACGGCGAGCGAGAAGCGACACGGGCTGGTGGATTACTAGAGCTAGGTGTCGCACGGAGGCCAAGAAATATGGTGATAGCGTGGGTTGGCCACGTACAATATGATGTAACTACACTGGGCTATCGTGCTTCGTACTCTTCCGGTCTACTATGGACATGATTGGTTGATTTCATATCGCTAAAAAATATAAAATACTATGAGTGCAGACGCTCCACCACGAGGTTCCTTGCTCCTTCTCGGTCGTCGGGAATCTATGTTCTTCCACTCTTTTTTGACATGAGCTTTGTTCATCCTTCCACGCGAGTGGGTTACGGGCGCATACAACTTTTGGTTGTGATTGTTTTGGTGGGTCATGGAGCTCCAATGGAATTTTTCTGGCAAAATTGTGGCCGTTTTATGGATACAACATCATGGGACAGACCGTGAATACAACATTCAAGGTATGTTGATCGCACCGACAAGCCATCTTGCACCATTCGGAATGACCAATAATTTTTCGAGTACATAAACAGACTGAGGACGAACTGTTATGTACTTTAGGATCCAAGAATAATGCATCCACTGGTGAAAACGTGAGGGTGGTAGTGGGATGGGTGATAGACCATGTAAAGCATGAATTCCTGTGTTTCGATGCAACAAGGAGGCTCCTCCTTGTGTCATGACTGAACCTGTAGTCTTTCTAGTTTGTAATGAAGGATGGTGCATTGTTCTATATGTTATTGTCCATATATCAGGCCGGAGGTCAGCTCACGGAAGGGCGGTAGAGTTTGCTTTAAGCACAAAATTGTCTGAAACTCAATTTTACAAGTCGGATCATGCCTCCGAAAAGTTGTCAAAGCCCGCAAGTGGGGTAATGGCGCATAAAATTTTTGGTTGTGATTGTATTGGCGGGTTATGGAGCTCCAATGCAGTTTTTATTGCAAAATTATGGCCATTTTATGGATACAGCATCGCATGACAAACCGTGAATACAACATTCAAGGTAAGTTGATCGCACCAACGAGCCATCTTCCACCATTTGGAATGACCTATAATTTTTCGAGTGCATAAACGGAGTGAGGATGAACTATTATGTACTTTATGATCCAAGAATAATGCATCCGCTGGTGAAAACGTGAGGGTGGTAGTGGGATGGTTGATAGACCACGTAAAGCATCAATTGTTCGGTTTCAATGCAATGAAGAGCCTCCTCCTTGTATCGTGACTGAACCTGTAGTCTTTCTAGTTTTTAATGGAAGGATGGTGCGTTGTTATATATGTTATTGTCCATATATTAGTCTGTAGGTGAGCTCACGGAAGGGTGGTAGAGGGTGGTAGACTTCAAGCATAAAATCGTCTGGAACTCAATTCTAAAAGCCGGATCTTGCGTCCGAAATATTATCGAAGCCCGCGAGTGGGCTGCGGGCACATACAACTTTTGGTTGTTATTATTTTGGTGGGTCATGGAGCTCTAATGGAGTTTTTATGACGAAATTGTGGTCGTTTTATGGACACAACATCGTGGGACAAACCGCGACCACAACTTTCAAGATAAGTTGGTCGCACCGACGTAACATCTTCCACCATTCGGAATGACCTATAATTTTTCGAGTGCATAAATAGAGTGAGGATGAACTGTTATGTACTTTATGATCCAAGAATAATGCATCCGCTGGTGAAAACGTGAAGGTGGTAGCGGGATGGGTGATAGACCACGTAAAGCATGAATTCTTGGGTGTCGATGCAACGAAGAGCCTCCTCCTTGTTTCGTGACTGAACCTACAGTCTTTCTAGTTTGTAATGGAAGGATGGTGCATTGTTCTGTATGTTATTGTCCATATATCAGTCCATAGGTGGGCTCACGGAAGGGTGGTAGAGTATACTTTAAGCATAAAATCGTCTGGAACTCAATTTTACATGCCGGATCTTGCCTCTGAAATGTTATCAAAGCCTGCGAGTAGGTTAAAGGCGCATAAAACTTTTGGTTTTGATTGTGTTTGTGGGTGATGGGGCTCTAATGGTGTTTTTATGGCAAAATTGTGTCCGTTATATGGATACAACATCGCAGGACATACCGTGAATACAACCTTCAAGGTAAGTTGATCGCACCGACAAGCCATCTTGCACCATTCGGAATGACCTATAATTTTTTGAGTGCATAAACGGAGTGAGGATGAACTGTTATGTACTTTATGATCCAATAATATTGCATCCGTTGGTGAAAACGTGAGGGTGGTAGAAGGATGGGTGATAGACCACATAAAGCATGAATTCTTGGGTTTCAATGCAACGAAGAGCCTCCTCATTGTGTCGAGACTGAACCTATAGTCTTTCTAGTTTGTAATGGAAGGATGGTGCATTGTTCAATATGTTATTGTCGATATATCCGTCCGTAGGTGAGCTCACGAAAGGGTGGTAGATTATTCTTCAAGCGTAAAATCGTTCTGAACTCAATTTCACAAGCCAAATCTTGCCTCCGAAATTTTGTCGAAGCCCGCGAGTGGGTTACTGGCGCATACTACTTCTGGTTGTGATTGTTTTGGTGGGTCATGGAGCTCCAATGGAGTTTTTATGGCAAAATTGTGGTTGTTTTATGGATACAACATCGCGGGACAGACCGTGATTACAACTTTAAAGGTAAGTTGATCGCACCGACAAGCCATTTTGCACCATTTGGAATGACCTATAAGTTTTGAGGTGCATAAACGGGGTGAAGATGAACTGTTATGTACTTTATGATCCAAGAATAATGTATCTATTGGGGAAAAGGTGAGGGTGGTAGCGGGATGGGTGATAGACCATGCAAAGCATGAATTCCTGGGTTTCGATGCAACGAAGAGACTCCTCCTTGTGTCGTGACTGAACCTGTAGTATTTCTAGTTTGTAATGGAAGGATGGTGCATTGTTCTATATGTTATTGTCCATATATTAGTCCATAGGTGAGCTCACGGAAGGGTGGTAGAGGGTGGCAGAGTATACTTCAAGCATAAAATCGTCCGAAACTCAATTCTACTAGCCGAATCTTGCCTTCGAAATGTTGTCAAAGCCTACGAGTGGCTTACAAGAGGATACAACTTTCGGTTGTGATTATTTTGGCAGGTCATGGAGCTCCAATGGAGTTCTTATGGAAAAATTGTGGACATTTTATGGATACAACATCGCGGGACAGACCGTGAATACAACTTTCATGGTAAGTTGATCGCACCTAGAAGCCATCTTGCACCATTTGGAATGACCTATAATTCTTCGAGTGCATAAATGGTGTGAGGATGAACTATTATGTACTTTATGATCCAAGAATAATGCATTTGCTGGTGAAAACGTAAGGGTGGTAGCGGGATGGGTGATAGACCATGTAAAGCATGATTTCTCGGGTTTCGATGCAACGAAGAGCCTCCTCCATGTGTTATGAATGAACATGTAGTCTATCAAGTTTTTAATGAAGGATGGTGCATTTTTATATATGTTATTGTCCATATATCAGTCCGGAGGTGAGCTAACGGAAGAGTGCTAGAGTATACTTTAAGCATAAAATTGTCCGAAACACAATTTTACAAGTCGGATCTTGCCTCCGCAATGTTGTCGAAGCCCGTGAGTGGTTAAAGGGCACATACAACTTTCGGTTGTGATTGTGTTGGTGGGTCATGGAGCTCCAATTGAGTTTTTGTGGATATTTCGTGGGCATTTTATGGATACAACATCATGGGACAAACCGTGAATACAACTTTCAAGGTAAGTTGATTGCACCAACGAGCCATCTTGCATCATTCAGAATGATCTATAATTTTTCGAGTGCATAAACGGAGTGAGGATGAACTATTATGTACTTTATGATCCAAGAATAATGTATCCGCTTGTGAAAACGTGAGGGTGGTAGCGGGATGGGTGATAGACCATGTAAAGCATGAATTCTTGGGTGTCGATGCAACGAAGAGCCTCCTCCTTGTGTCCTGACTGAACCTATAATCTTTCTAGTTTGTAACAGAAGGATGGTGCATTGTTCTATATGTTATTGTCCATATATCAGTCCGTAGGTGAGCTCATAGAAGGGTGGTACAGTATACTTTAAGCATAAAATCGTCCGGAACTCAATTTTACAAGCCGTATCTTGCCTCCGAAATGTTGTCGAAGCCCGCGAGTGGGTTACGAGTGCATACAACTGTTGGTTGTGATTGTTTTGGTGGGTCATGGAGCTCCAATGGAGTTTTTGTGGCAAAATTGTGGCTGTTTTATGGTTACAACAACGCGGGACAGACCGTGAATACAACTTTCAAGGTAAGTTGATTGCACCGACAAGCCATCTTGCACCATTCGAAATGACCTATAATTTTTCGTGTGCATAAATGGAGTGGGGATGAACTGTTATGTACTTTATGATCCAAGAATAATGCATCCGCTGCTGAAAACGTGAGGGTGGAAGCGGGATGGGTGATAGACCATGTAAAGCATGAATTCTTGGGTTGCGATGGAACGAAGAGCCTCCTCCTTGTGTCATGACTAAACATGTAGTCTATCTAGTTTGTAATGAAGGATGGTGCATTGTTCTATATGTTATTTTCCATATACCAGTCCGTAGGTGAGCTCATGGAATGGTGCTAGAGTATACTTTAAGCATAAAATCGTCTAGGACTCAATTTTACAAGTCGGATCTTGCCTCCGCATTGTTGTCGAAGCCTGCGAGTGGGTTAAGGGTGCATACAAATTTTGGTTGTGATTGCGTTGGCAGGTCATGGAGCTCCAATGGAGTTCTTATGGCTAAATTGTGGTCATTTTATGGATACAACATCATGGGACAAACCGTGAATACAACTTTCAAGGTAAGTTGATCGCACCGACGAGCCATCTTGCACCATTCGGAATGACCTATAATTTTTTGAGTGCATAAACGGAGTGAGGATGAACTGTTACGTACTTTATGATCCAACAAAAATGCATCCGCTTGTGAAAAAACGTGAGGGTGGTAGTGATAGAGGCAAAGGTGTCTCGTCTTTCGATGAGATGGTGGCTATCATTTTGGAGGAAGTCGACTTTGACGATCCGACTACGAACGTGCGAGGACATCGCGCCTTAGCAATTGCTAAACCAATTCCGAGGGGTTATTGACCATGCCGGAGCATGATCAACCTGACCACAAAGGCCTGTTTCCTGCGAGCAAACGAAGAACAAGCAAGAAACTGAGATTGCAATCTGGATATTGCGAATATAAGATGAAAGCTTTATTGATCAAGGTGGGGTTCTGTGACGTCTTGGTCTGGTCACTGGACACAAACGAAGTACGCGAAGTTGCAGCTATGGCGAACTTTTAATCTAAACAAAACCCAAAGTCTAAACGATGCCCTAAGGACTGTATATATGGAGGAAGAGGGGGGATTTCGTGTCCCTTGGAGGAGGGGTCTGAAACCAACCCTAACTCATGGCCCTTGGAGGAGTGGCATCTTGTATATTTCGTCCAATGCTTCATCTCCATTCTTGACCCCCTTGCGCATGCCATCATCTCCATGCTTGAACTTGATCCAAGGTTCATCTTTCTTGTCCAAGCTAGGCCCTTCATTTGTAAGCAAAACAAATGTATCCAATTTAGGTAGCATCATATTCTCATGAACATTAGAATCGTTACCAAGAAACGAAATTACCTGATAATTCAATTGGCATGTGTGAGCTCTAGTAATTGGTCTAGTATGTATAGCAGCAGGGGATGTGGGTGTAACAATGGTATTGATGTCCTCATCATCCTCCCCTTCTTGAAATGAAGTCGTCCTCGATGAAAGTTCATCGTCCTCACCCAAATAAGGCTTCAAATCTGCAATGATAAAAGTGGGACTAACCCCAAAATCTGCAGGTAGCTCAAGTTTATATGCATTATCATTTATTTTCTCTAACACCTTAAAAGGACCATCAGCACGTGGCATTAGCTTTCATTTGCGCAAATTAGGAAATCTATCCTTACGCAAATGTAAACAAACAAGATCTCTAGGTGCAAACACAACATGTTTTCTACCCTTATCTCCAACAAGTTTATATTTAGCATTCCTACGCTCAATGTTTTCCTTAGTTAACTCATGCATTTTTAAAATCAATTCAGCACGTTCTTTAGCATCAAAATTAACCTTCTCCAAAGATGGTAGAGGCAACAAATCAATAGGTGCACGAGGTAGGAAACCATACACAATTTCAAAAGGGCGCATCTTAGTAGTAGAATGCAATGAACGATTATAAGAAAATTCAATATGAGGCAAGCATTCTTCCCACATTTTCTTGTTATTCTTCAAAACAGCCCTAAGCATAGTAGACAATGTTCTATTGACTACTTCAGTTTGTCCATCAGTTTGGGGGTGATAAGTAGTACTAAAAAGCAGTTTAGTCCCCAACTTAGCCCATAAACATCTCCAAAAGTGGCTAAGAAATCTAGTATCACGATCTGAAACAACAGTATTTGTCACACCATGCAAGTGAATAATTTCACGAAAGAACAAATCAACAACATTAACAACATCATCGCTTTTATGACATGGTATAAAGTGTGCCATTTTCGAGAACCTATCCACGACAACAAATATGCTATCCCTCCCCTTCTTTGTTCGACGTAAACCTAAAACAAAGTCCATAGATATATCCTCCCAAGGAACACTAGATACAGGCAAAGGCATATATAAACCATGAGGATTGAGTCGTGACTTAGCTTTTTGACATGTAGTGCAGCAAGCAACAAAACGCTCAACATCTCGTCTCATCTTTTGCCAAAAGAAATGTGTAGCAAGTATATCCTCCATCGTCTTGACGCCAAAGTGTCCCATTTATCCTCCTCCATGCACCTCCTGCAACAACAAAATACGAACGGAGCTAGCTGGAATACATAGCTTGTTAGCACGAAACACAAATCCATCGTTAAGAATGAACTTGTTCCAAGTTCTCCCTTCCGTCTAATTCTGCAATACATCTTTAAATTCAGCATCATGCACATATTGATCTTTGATGGTCTCCAAACCAAATATTTTAAAGTCAAGTTGTGAAAGCATAGTAAAACGACAAGAGAAAGCATCAACAATAACATTTTCTTTACCCTTCTTGTGTTTAATGACCTAAGGGAAAGTCTCAATGAATTCAATCCATTTAGCATGTCTACGGTTCAGTTTTGCTTGACTTTTAATGTGTTTCAAAGATTCATGATCAGAATGTATAACAAATTCTTTGGGCCATAAATAATGTTGCCATGTTTCTAAGGTCTGGACAAGAGCATATAATTCTTTATCATAAGTAGAATAGTTCATTCTAGGCCCACTCAATTTTTCAGAAAAGTATGCAACAGGTTTGCCATCTTGTAATAACACACCTCCTAACCCAATTCCACTAGCATCACATTCAAGCTCAAAAGTCTTATTAAAATCAGGAAGTTGGAGTAAAGGAGCATGTGGCAACATATCTTTCAATATCGTGAAGGCTTCTTCCTGTGCGGTACCCCAAAGAAAAGGCACATCCTTCTTTGTAAGCTCGTTGAGAGGTGCAGCAATGGTGTTGAAATCTCGCACAAAACGCCTATAGAATCAAGCGAGGCCAAGGAAAGTCCTCACTTGTGTGACCGTTTTGGGCTGCGGCCAACTCTCAATAGCTTCAATCTTAGCTTTATCAACTTCAATTCCCTGTGGAGTAATAACATAGCCAAGAAAAGATACTCGGTCGGTGCAAAAGGTGCACTTTCCAAGGTTACCAAACAAACGTGCATCACGTAGAGCAATAAAAACAGCACGTAAATGTTCCAATTGTTCCTCCAAATATTTTCTATAAATCAATATGTCATCAAAGTAAACTACCACAAATCAACTAATGAAAGCACGTAAAACTTCGTTCATTAATCTCATGAAAGTACTAGGTGCATTAGTTAACCCAGAAGGCATGACTAACCACTCATATAATCCAAACTTAGTTTTAAAAGTTCTTTTCCATTCATCTCCCAATTTCATACGAATTTGATAGTATCCACTACGCAAATCAACTTTGGAGAATATTGTAGAGCCACTCAATTCATCAAGCATATCATCTAGCCTAGGAATAGGATGACGATAACGAATAGTAATATTATTAATGCCTCTACAATCAATGCACATACGCGACGTACCATCCTTTTTCAGCACTAAAATGATAGGAACAACAAAGGACTAAGGGATTCACGTATATAACCTTTGTCGAGTAGTTCTTGTACATGACGAATAATCTCCTTCGTCTCGTCTGGATTGGTACGGTATGGTGCACGGTTGTGTAATGATGCACCAGGAATTAAGTCAATTTGATGCTCAATCCCTCTAATAGGTGGTAATCTGTAACACCCTGGATGTAACTTACCCAATTTGTACTCCAACTCTTGCCGTTTCCGGCCTTAAGTTATTTTATTTTCTTGGGTCCGGGTCTTTGTCTCCGTGTGTTGTTGTCGTTGTCATGCATCTCAGATCATGTCATCATGTGCATTTCATTTGCATACGTGTTCATCTCATGCATTCAAACATTTTCCCCGTTGTCCGTTTTGCATTCCGGCGCTTCGTTCTTCTCCGGTGGTCATTTCTACCTTTCTTTCGTGTGTGGGGATTAAACATTTCCGGATTGGATAGAGACTTGCCAAGCGGCCTTGGTTTAGTACCAGTAGACCGCCTGTCAAGTTTCGTACCATTTGGACTTCGTTTGATACTCCAACGGTTAACCGAGGGACCGAAAAGGCCTCGTTTGTGTTGCAGCCCAACACCCCTCCAATTTGGCCCAAAACCCACCAAAACCTTCTCCATGTTCTAGAGCGTTCGATCATGATCGCGTGGACGAAAACCGCACCTCATTTGGACACTCCTAGCTCCCTCTATGCCTATATATACACCACCCTCCCGAAATTCGCGGATCCCCTTCGTCCAAACCCTAGCCCCGCTTCTCTCCGTGCGCCGGACGTGTCCACCAGCGCCGGACAACGTCCGCCGCCACCCACGGACCGCCACGTGGCCCGCCACGCCGCCTCCCACCGCCGAAGCCCGCTGGGCCCAAGGTCGGCCCTCTCCGCACCGCGCCCGGGCCCCGCCTCCTCCTCCCGAGCGCCTCGCCGCACCGCCCCTTTGCCTCGTCGCCGGGCCGCCGCGCCGCCGTGGTCGCCATCGCCGCCCGGCGCCGCCTCCTCGTTCCGGTGCCACCCCGCCGCGCCGATTCCACCGTCCGACGCAGCCGTGCACCGGCGACCGTGTAGCACCGGCGCCGCCTCCTCCACGTCGGCAAGTCCCCGGGCCGGACCTCCCCTCCTGCCGCCGTCCGCAGCTACTCCGGCGACCCTCCGGCGAACCTCGTAATCCGTGCTGCTACAGTACCCCCAGATCCAGATCTGGATCTCGGGTTGAATTTCCGTCCCTAACCCTAATTATTTTGCTATTTTCATCATGCTGTATATCCTCATCCGTAGCTCCATTTTGGGCATATAGCATATCAAAATGTTCGTCTCAGAGAGTACATCATTTCATTCCATTGCATCATTTTCATTTGAGTTCATCTTGATGCCCGAAATGCTGTTAGAAGAGTGCTACTTGGCATAATTGTCAGATCTGCTACTCCACTTAGCTATTTGTCATTTTTGCCATGATTATTGTGTGCATGATATGCCCATGAGCTCTACATGTGTTTTGTTAAGGGTTTTGCCATCTTTCCAGAGGTGCAACCCATGTATTTTTGTGATGTGTGTGGTGACTAGCACAACCTTGCTAAGTGAGGCACTTGGTAATGCTGATTTCAGGGACTTAGCATTTCCACTAAGTCCTTGATCTGTTTTTCTCATATGGCCATATGTTCATGTTGTTTCCTACTGATCCGTGCCTCTTTTGAGGATGATCAGTAAGGATATTTTATTAATATTGTACTGCTCTATCCATCCATGTCTTTGTTTGCAATTATGGAGCACCCTAGCTTGACTCAATCAAGCTCTACTTTTGCTACTTCGTGAATCTGGGCAGATTGTCTACTTGCTAGCGACTTTTCCGATGATGTTGTAGTTGATCCGTGCATGCTATGCTATTGTTCTTGCCATGTCTAGATTGTATTTTGAGTATTCTTGATGGATCTATGCTTAACTTTTCATGACTTTCTCCGTAGTGAGTGCATCGAGCTTGTAAACATGCCTACTTGAGATATGTTTCAGCATGTGCCAGTTTTCACTGTCTGAAAACTGATTATGCTTTTGCTATGTTCACATGCTTGCAAATGTGTTTTCTGATCCCTTTTGGCTCAAGGTCACTAAGGGACTTGTGTTAATATTTTTGAGTAGCTCCATGCCATGTTTTAGTTTGCCATGTTCAGGTCCTGTAGAATGTAGTTTTGTTGCTCCAAAGAGTGTTACCTGATCTGAAATTCCAGACAAGTGTTAATTTCACTAAGTCTGAGATCTGTTTTACCATATGCATTTTTGCCATGCTTGTTTGAACCTGTTGATGGATGAATTGGCCGTAGCTCAGTGCTAGGCTTTTGTTAAACATCTTGAATTCTTCCCTGCCATGTATTTTTATGCCATGTTTGAGTGTTGTAGCATGTTCATCTCGTTGCATTTAGATGGCTACTTGCTGTAAATCGCAGAACGTGGCCATATTTGAATCGCTTGCCATTTCCAAACCGTAACTCCGATTCCGGCGTTCTTTATATCGTTTTCAAGCGATTTCATCTCATCTTTACATTGGCACACTTGGATTTCCATGTTGAGACCAGGTTCATGCATTCCTTATCAAATCTTGCATATGCATCCCGCATCGCATCCCGCATAGCATACCATCTTTGCATGTTATTGTTTGAGCTTTGCACGTGGTTGATTGTGTTCCGTTTGCTTGTTTGTCTTGTTTGGGTGGAGCCGGGAGACGAGTTCGCTAACGAGGAGCCCGTTGAGTTTGCTTTCGAGGATCCAGTCAACTCTGACAACTTTGCAGGCAAGATGATCATACCCTCGAAATCACTACTATCTTTGCTATGCTAGATTGCTCGCTCTTTTGCTATGCTAATGCTACGATGCCTACCATTTGCCTTCAAGCCTCCCAAATTGCCATGTCAAACCTCTAACCCACCATGTCCTAGCAAACCGTTGATTGGCTATGTTACCGCTTCGCTCAACCCCTCTTATAGCGTTTCTAGTTGCAGGTGAAGATTGGAGGCCATTCCTTGTTGGAACATTATTTTCTTGTTGGGATATCATTATATTGCCATGTTATCTTAATGCATCTATATACTTGGTAAAGGGTGGAAGTCTCGGCCTCTCGCCTAGTGTTTTGTTCCACTCTTGCCGCCCTAGTTTCCGTCATATCGGTGTTATGTTCCCGGATTTTGCGTTCCTTACGCGGTTTGGTTATAATGGGAACCCCTTGATAGTTCGCCTTGATTAAAGCTTTTCCAGCAATGCCCAACCTTGGTTTTACCATTTGCCACCTAGCCTCTTTTCCCTTGGGTTTCCAGAGCCCGAGGGTCATCTTATTTAAACCCCCCCGGGCCGGTGCTCCTCTGAGTGTTGGTCCGAACCGAGTAGACTGTGGGGCCACCTCGGGGCAACTTGAGGGTTGGTTTTACTCGTAGGATGTCTCATCTGAGTGTGCCTTGAGAACGAGATATGTGCAGCTCCTATCGGTATTTGTCGGCACATTCGGGCGGTGTTGCTGGTCTTGTTTTAACCTGTCGAAGTGTCTTGAAGAACCGAGATACCGAGTCTGATCGGAACGTCTCGGGAGGAGGTCTATTCCTTCGTTGACCGTGAGAGCTTGTCATGGGCTAAGTTGGGACTCCCCTGTAGGGATTTGAACTTTTGAAAGTTGTGCCCGCGGTTATGGGTAGATGGGAATTTGTTAATGTCCGGTTGTAGATAACTTGAACCTTAACTTAATTAGAATGAATCAACCGTGTGAGTTACCGTGATGGCCTCTTCTCGGCAGAGTCTGGGAAGTGGACACGGTGTTGGAGTAATGTTTGCGCTGGTTGTCCTCTAGTTTCTCGCTCGCGCTTTGCCTTCTCTTCTCGTTCTCTTTTGTGAATAGGGTAGCCATCATATATGCTAGTCGCTTGCTGCAGCTCCACATATATTTTTACCTTGCCTTACCTATAAGCTTAAATAGTCTTGATCGCGAGGGTGCGAGATTGCTGAGTCCCTGTGGCTCACAGATTACTATTACACCAGATGCAGGGCCTGATGATTCCGCTCCAGGTGACGCGCTCTAGCTCAAGTGGGAGTTCGACGAGGACTCTCAACGTTACTATGTTTCCTTTCCTGATGATCAGTAGTGGTGCCCTGTTGGGGGTGATCGGGACCGTGTCGCATGTTGGGTTGTCTTTTATTTTGGCGCCGTAGCCGGGCCATGAGTGTTTGGATGATGTAATGTTATTTATGTACCTTGATTGACGTGGTGAGTGTAAGCCAACTATGTTTTCTCCCCTTTATTATTATATTAGATGGGATGTTTGTGAAGATTGCCTAACTTGTGACATATGCCTTCAATGCGATTATGCCTCTAAGTCGTGCCTCGACACGTGGGAGATATAGTCGCATCGAGGGTGTTACAAGTTGGTTATCAGAGCCTTCCCCGACCTTAGGAGCCCCATTGCTTGATCGTTCTTAGCAGCCGAGTTGTGTCTAGAAAAATGTTTTGAGTCATTTAGGAATTATATATCGGAGAGTTTAGGAATTCTTTTTACTTCCCAGTCTCCTCATCGCTCTGGTAAGGCATCCTGACGTAGAGTTTTGACTCTTCTCTTCTCAAATTTCACAAAAAAAAATTTAGGATCACGCGGGTATCTTGGAATCGTTCCGATGGTTTTATGACGAGAACATTGTCTTGGTGCCGCCTGTCAGGGGTTTTGTGGAAGTGTCCCGGGGAGTTGAGCTCTGAGGTGTTGTCGTCATAATTTTATCGTTGCAGTTCTAGAATACCTGAGTTTAGTACGCCGACATCGAAATCTCTTTTATGCAGTTCGTTGGTGAGATAACCTTGACGCCACCCAGTACTGGGGCGGGAGTTCGGGAGTATCGCCATAACTTGTATAACGGATGCTTTTCGAAGGTTGAGGTAGATGGTTTCCGAAGTTTTTCTTGGTTATGTGTTGAAGGATGGATATAGCTGGATGTAGGTTTTGCTAGATTTGGGTGAGATATTATGCTTCCCCTGTATCCCCAACACCTGATTGCATAACCGGAAAGGTTCGGGAGTTTCATAGGTGGGAATTCTCGTAGCTCTAGTTCTTCTTCCACGGATATTGGTTTGAGATTGGGATTTCTTACCGATTATTCGTTCTTGATCCGTACCTTGTTGATTTATTTCTCTACCTAAATTCTAAGTGGCTTCTCAATTTATGGATATGTGACCATTTCAAGAGGAATGCATTTGTTCATTTTGTTCGGATTTGAAGACTATATGTTGCAATTTTCATTCCATTGGATTCAGCTTCAATATTTGTCTATCAATGTGCTAATGGATGTCAACCTCTTCAGGATGGCTCCTCCAACACGCACGACTCCGAATCCTGATCCGCCACCACCTCCACCTCCTCCGGAGGCATGGCAAGCTATGATGGCTGCAACCAATGCAAACACAAAGTTGATCATGCAAATTCTTCAAGAGCGCAATCAAGGCAACCAAGGCAACAATCAGAATCACTTTGCTACACTCAACCAGTTCCTTGCTAATGGGCCAAAGACTTTCAGCAATTGTGTTGAGGCAACCAATGCTGACGATTGGCTCGTGGATCTGTGCAAGCATTTCGAGTGCAGTAACGTCAGGCCTGAGGACTTCGTCAAGTTCGCTTCCTTCCAACTCAAAGATCAAGCTGTAGAATGGTTCCAGCAGTACAAGGATTTCAGAGGTGGACGTATGATCACTTGGGATGAATTCCGTCAATATTTCAGACCTCACCATATCCCTCAGAGCGTGGTTGAAAGCAAGCGTGAGGAATTCCGCAACCTGAAGCAAGGCTCTTTGTCTGTCTATGACTACAACAAGTTGTTTCAGAAGCTCGCCCGCTTTGCCAAGCAGGACGTTCCAGATGAGAAGAGCATGATATACCAGTTCAGGGGTGGTCTCAGACAAGAAATCCAGCTAGCTCTTGTTCTCTTTGAGCCCTTGAGGTACGATGAGTTCTACAACATGGCACTGAAGCAAGAGGCTGCTCAATTGAGGTGTGATGCTTCCAAGAAGCGAGTCAGAGATGCTACTCCTTCTTCCTCTACTCAAGTGGCCAAGCAGCAGAAGTATTGGCTTCCTCCTCCCCCGTTCCGTCAGCCGTATCAGCAGAAGAGCAAAGGTGGCAGTGGTTCTTCCCACCCACCCAACCCTAGCTTTCAGAACAAGACTTCGTCTCAAGCTCCAAGATCAAGTGCTCCGTATCACCGTCTGCTTTCAGAGATCACGTGCAACAAGTGCCAACAGAAGGATCACTATGCCAACAAGTGTCTCAATCAGAGGCGTCTTCCTCCTCCTCCTCATGTGAGATCGGCAAGTATAGCGATGGTCAAGCATAACCCCAAGCACGCCAAGGTCAACTTGATGAATGCAGCTCAGGCAGAGGACTCGTCAGATGTCATCATGGGTAACCTTCCTGTTAATGATGTTCCTGCAAAAGTACTTTTTGATACTGGTGCATCGCATTCCTTCTTGTCATGCCCGTTTGCATCGAAGCACAATGTTGATACTGAGATCATGCCCAAAGTCATGCAAGTTGTTTCTCCCGGCAAGCTTTTGACTTCTAGTTTGGTTGCTCCCGATATCTCTATCACGTTGGGCGACTACAAGTTTCTTTCTTCTCCGGTGGTTCTTGGTAACTCGGATATTGATCTTATTCTCGGGATGGATTGGCTTTCTAAGCACAAGGCTCAGCTTGATTGTGCAGCCAGGCAGATTCAATTGACTCATTCCTCTGAGGATGTAATTGCCTTTGCCGCTCGTGATGATACCATCCGTCTGTTTTCTCTCAATGAGAAGGGTGAACTGGATGCCATCTCGCAAATTCCAGTCGTTTGCGAATATCAAGACGTCTTTCCAGAAGAGCTTCCTGGAATGCCTCCGCACCGGCCAGTTGAATTCGTTATTGATCTTGAGCCCGGCACGGAACCTGTGTGCAAGCGTCCTTACAAGCTCGGACCTGAAGAGTTGAAGGAGCTGAAGAAGCAACTCGATATTCAAGAGAGAATGGGTCTCATCCGGCCTAGTTCTTCTCCGTGGGGTTGTGGTGTTCTTTTGTGAAGAAGAAGGATGGAACGGACCGACTTTGTGTTGATTATCGTCCATTGAACAAGAAGACCATCAAGAACAAATACCCACTTCCCAACATCAATGAGCTGTTCGAACAACTCAAAGGTGCCCAAGTATTCTCCAAGATTGATCTCCGTATGGGTTATCATCAGATTCGAATCCGTGGGCAAGATATTCCCAAGACGGCTTTCAGGACAAGCTATGGTTCATATGAATACACTGTCATGTCTTTTGGCCTCGTCAATGCTCCTCCGACGTTCTCTCGCATGATGAACTTCATCTTCAACGCCTACACAAATGACTTCGTTTTGGTCTATCTCGACGACATCCTGGTTTTCTCGAAGAACAAGGAAGATCATGCCAAGCACTTGCGTTTGGTGCTTGATAAGCTAAGGGAACATCAGTTCTACGCCAAGTTCTCCAAGTGCGAATTTTGGCTCGATGAGGTTCTCTGTCTTGGTCATATCATCTCTGCCAAGGGCATTGTGGTGAATCCTGAGAAGGTTTCTGCAATTGTGAATTGGGAACCTCCTCAGAACGTGAAGCAACTCCATCGCTTCCTCGGTCTCGCAAGCTATTGCCGAAGATTCGTTGAAAACTTTTCTAAGATCGCGAAGCCTCTCTCAAATCTTCTCCAGAAGCACGTCAAGTACGTTTGGTCTCCGGAGTGTGACATTGCTTTCAACACTTTGAAAGAGAAATTGATCACTGCTCCAGTTCTGACTCCGCCTGATGAATCCAAACCGTACGAGTTCTTTTGTGATGCCTCTCTCCAAGGTCTTGGCGCAGTATTGATGCAAGAGAAAAAAGTTGTTGCTTATACCTCTCGCCAGTTGAAGCCCAATGAGAAGAACTACCCCACTCATGATCTCAAGTTGGCGGAAGTTGTGCATGCTCTTTTGACTTGGAGACATCTCTTATTGGGAAGAAAAGTGGACATCTTCACTGACCACAAGAGTCTCAAGTACATCTTCACTCAGCCTAATCTCAACCTCAGGCAAACTCGATGGGTCGAAATGATTCAAGAGTATAATCCAAGTATCGAGTATACTCTAGGCAAGGCCAATGTGATTGCTAACGCTTTGAGCAGGAAGGCTTATTGCAACAGTCTGATTCTCAAGCCTTATCAACCCGAGCTTTGTGAAGCTTTCCGCAAACTTAATCTGCAAGTTGTTCCTCAAGGTTTCCTCGCCAACCTTCAAGTCTCTCCTACCTTGGAAGACCAGATTCGCCAAGCTCAGCTTCTTGATGCTATGGTGAAAAAGGTGAAGATTGGGATTGCCAAGAGTCAACCCAAGTACAAGTGCTACCGCCTTGATGACAAGGACACTCTCTTCTTCGAGGATCATATTGTTGTACCCAAAGGTGAACTTCGTAAAGTGATCCTGAATGAGGCTCACAATTCTCTCCTCTCCATCCATCCTGGGAGTACGAAGATGTATCAGGACCTCAAGCAGGCTTATTGGTGGACTCGAATGAAGCGCGAGATTGCTCAATTCGTGAATTAGTGTGATGTCTGTAGAAGAGTGAAGGCAGAACACCAAAGGCCAACGGGTCTCCTCCAACCTCTTGCCATTCCAGAATGGAAGTTTGACCACATTGAGATGGACTTCGTGACTGGGTTTCCAAAGTCCAAATGTGGCAATGATGCTATATTCGTTGTCATCGACAAACTCACCAAAGTGGCTCACTTTCTTCCTATCAAAGAGTCAATCACTGCAGCTCAATTGGCGGAACTCTACACCTCTCGAATTGTCTCTCTGCACGGTATTCCACAAGTGATCTCTTCAGACCGTGGCAGCATCTTTACCTCCAAGTTTTGGGATTCTTTTCAGAAGGCCATGGGCACCAACATCCGCTTCAGCACAGCTTTCCATCCTCAAACTAGCGGTCAAGTCGAGCGTGTCAACTAGATTCTTGAAGATATGCTCAGGGCTTGTGTGATATCCTTCGGCATGAAGTGGGAGGAATGTCTTCCTTATGCTGAATTCTCCTACAACAATGGTTTTCAAGCAAGTTCGGGCAAGGCCCCATTTGAAATTTTGTATGGCAGGAAGTGCCGTACCCCTCTCAACTGGGCTGAAACCGGTGAACGTCAGCTTCTCAGAAATGACTTAATCACAGAGGCAGATGAAATGTGCAAAGTCATTCGAGATAACCACAAAGCAGCCCAATCCCGCCAGAAGAGCTACTATGATAGTAAGCACCGTGATTTGGCTTTCGAGATCGGAGATCATGTTTACCTCCGCGTCTCTCCTATGAAAGGTACTCGTCGCTTTGGTATCAAAGGGAAGCTTTCCCCCAGATACGTGGGACCTTTCAAGATTGTCAGCAAGAGAGGCGATCTCGCCTATCAACTCGAGCTTCCTTCAAACTTTGCAAATGTTCATGATGTGTTCCATGTCTCTCAGCTCCGAAAGTGCTTCAAGACTCCTGACCGCACCGTTAACTTCGAGGACATTGAGCTCCAAGAAGATCTCTCCTATCGTGAGCACCCAGTTGCTATTCTTGAAGAGACTGAATGCAAGACTCGCAACAAGTCAATCAAATTCCTCAAAGTCAAGTGGTCACACCATTCCGACCGTGAAGCTACCTGGGAACGCGAGGATCACCTCCGTTCTGAGTACCCAGCGTTCTTTCAGTCCTAGATCTCGGGACGAGACCCTTTCGTAGTGGTGGAGTGTTGTAACACCCCGGATGTAACTTACCCAATTTGTACTCCAACTCTTGCCGTTTCCGGCCTTAAGTTATTTTATTTTCTCGGGTCCGGGTCTTTGTCTCCGTGTGTTGTTGTCGTTGTCATGCATCTCATATCATGTCATCATGTGCATTGCATTTGCATACGTGTTCATCTCATGCATTCGAGCATTTTCCCCGTTGTCCGTTTTGCATTCCGGCGCTTCGTTCTTCTTCGGTGGTCATTTCTACCTTTCTTTCGTGTGTGGGGATTAAACATTTCCGGATTGGACCGAGACTTGCCAAGCGGCCTTGGTTTACTACCGGTAGACCGCCTGTCAAGTTTTGTACCATTTGGACTTCGTTTGATACTCTAACGGTTAACCGAGGGACCGAAAAGGCCTCGTGTGTGTTGCAGCGTAACACCCCTCCAATTTGGCCCAAAACCCACCAAAACCTTCTCCATCTTCTAGAGCATTCGATCACGATCGCGTGGCCGAAAACCGCACCTCATTTGGACACTCCTAGCTCCCTCTAAGCCTATATATACACCACCCTCCCGAAATTCGCGGATCCCCTTCGTCCAAACCCTAGCCCCGCTTCTCTCCGTGCGCCGGACGTGTCCGCCGGCGCCGGACAACGTCCGCCGCCACCCACGGACCGCCACGTGGCCCGCCGCGCCGCCTCCCACCGCCGAAGCCCGCCGAGCCCAAGGCCGGCCCTCTCCGCACCGCGCCCTGGCCCCGCCTCCTCCTCCCGAGCGCCTCGCCGCGCCGCCCCTTTGCCTCATCGCCGGGCCGCCGCGCCGCCGTGGTCGCCATCGCCGCCCGGCGCCGCCTCCTCGTTCCGGCGCCGCCCCGCCGCGCCGCTTCCGCCGTCCGACGCCGCCGCGCACCGGCGACCATGCAGCGCCGGCGCCGCCTCCTCCACGTCGGCAAGTCCCCGGGCCGGACCTCCCCTCCGGCCATCGTCCGCAGCTACTCTAGCGACCCTTCGGCGAACCTCGTAATCTGTGCTCCTACAGTACCCCCATATCCAGATCTGGATCTCGGGTTGACTTTCCGTCCCTAAGCCTAATTATTTTGCTATTTTCATCATGTTGTATCTCTTCATCCGTAGCTCCGTTTTGGGCATATAGCATATCAAAATGTTCGGCTCAGAGAGTACATCATTTCATTCCATTGCATCATTTTCATTTGAGTTCATCTTGATGCCCGAAATGCTGTTAGAAGAGTGCTACTTGGGATAATTGTCAGATCTGCTACTCCACTTAGCTATTTGTCATTTTTGCCATGATTATTGTGTGCATGATATGCCCATGAGCTCTACATGTGTTTTGTTAAGGGTTTTGCCATCTTTCCAGAGGTGCAACCCATGTATTTTTGTGATGTGTGTGGTGACTAGCACAACCTTGCTAAGTGAGGCACTTGGTAATGCTGATTTCAGGGACTTAGCATTTCCACTAAGTCCTTGATCTGTTTTTCTCATATGGCCATATGTTCATGTTGTTTCCTAGTGATCCGTGCCTCTTTTGAGGATGATCAGTAAGGATGTTTTATTAATATTGTAGTGCTCTATCCATCCACGTCTTTGTTTGCAATTATGGAGCACCCTAGATTGAGTCAATCAAGCTCTACTTTTGCTACTTCGTGAATCTGGGCAGATTGTCTACTTGTTAGCGATTTTGCCGATGATGTTGTAGTTGATCTGTGCATGCTATGCTATTGTTCTTGCCATGTCTAGATTGTATTTTGAGTATTCTTGATGGATGTATGCTTAACTTTTCATGACTTGCTCCGTAGTGAGTGCATCGAGCTTGTAAACATGCCTACTTGAGATATGTTTCAGCATGTGCCAGTTTTCACTAAGTCTGAAAACTGATTATGCTTTTGCTATGTTCACATGCTTGCAAATGTGTTTTCTGATCCCTTTTGGCTCAAGGTCACTAAGGGACTTTTGTTAAGATTTTTGAGTAGCTCCATGCCATGTTTTAGTTTGCCATGTTCAGGTCCTGTAGAATGTAGTTCTGTTGCTCCAAAGAGTGTTACCTGATCTGAAATTCCAGACAAGTGTTAATTTCACTAAGTCTGAGATCTGTTTTACCATATGCATTTTTGCCATGCTTGTTTGAACCTGTTAATGGATGAATTGGCCGTAGCTCAGTGCTAGGCTTTTGTTAAGCATCTTGAATGCTTCCCTGCCATGTATTGTTATGCCATGTTTGAGTGTGTAGCATGTTCATCTCGTTGCATTTAGATGGCTACTTGCTGTAAATCGCAGAACGTGGCCATATTTGAATCGCTTGCCATTTCCAAACCGTAACTCCGATTCCAGCATTCTTTATATTGTTTTCAAGCGATTTCATCTCATCTTTACATTGGCACACTTGTATTTCCATGTTGAGGCCAGGTTCATGCATTCCTTATCAAATCTTGCATATGCATCCCGCATCGCATCCCGCATAGCATACCATCTTTGCATCTTATTGTTTGAGCTTTGCACGTGGTTGATTGTGTTCCGTTTGCTTGTTTGTCTTGTTTGGGTAGAGCCGGGAGACGAGTTCGCTAATGAGGAGCCCGTTGAGTTTGGTTTCGAGGATCCAGTCAACTCTAACAACTTTGCAGGCAAGATGATCATACCCTCGAAATCACTACTATCTTTGCTATGCTAGATTGCTCGCTCTTTTGCTATGCCAATGCTACGATGCCTACCATTTTCCTTCAAGCCTCCCAAATTGCCATGTCAAACCTCTAAGCCACCATGTCCTAGCAAACCATTGATTGGCTATGTTACCGCTTTGCTCAGCCCCTCTTATAGCGTTGCTAGTTGCAGGTGAAGATTGGAGGCCGTTCCTTGTTGGAACATTATTTACTTGTTGGGATATCATTATATTGCCATGTTATCTTAATGCATCTATATACTTGGTAAAGGGTGGAAGGCTCGGCCTCTCGCCTAGTGTTTTGTTCCACTCTTGCCGCCCTAGTTTCCGTCATATCGGTGCTATGTTCCCGGATTTTGCGTTCCTTACGCAGTTTGCTTATAATGGGAACCCCTTGATAGTTCGCCTTGATTAAAGCTTTTCCAGCAATGCCCAACCTTGGTTTTACCATTTGCCACCTAGCCTCTTTTCCCTTGGGTTTCTAGAGCCCGAGGGTCATCTTATTTAAACCCCCCCGGGCCGGTGCTCCTCTGAGTGTTGGTCCGAACCGAGTAGACTGCGGGGCCACCTCGGGGCAACTTGAGGGTTGGTTTTGCTCGTAGGATGTCTCATCTGAGTGTGCCCTGAGAACAAGATATGTGCAGCTCCTATCGGGATTTGTCGGCACATTCGGGCAGTGTTGCTGGTCTTGTTTTAACCTGTCGAAGTGTCTTGAAGAACCGAGATACCGAGTCTGATCGGAACGTCTCGGGAGGATATCTATTCCTTCGTTGACCGTGAGAGCTTGTCATGGGCTAAGTTGGGACTCCCTTGCAGGGATTTGAACTTTCGAAAGCCATGCCCGCGGTTATGGGCAGATGGGAATTTGTTAATGTCCGGTTGTAGATAACTTGAACCTTAACTTAATTAAAATGAATCAACCGTGTGAGTTACCGTGATGGCCTCTTCTCGGCGGAGTCCGGGAAGTGGACACGGTATTGGAGTAATGTTTGCGCAGGTTGTCCTCTAGTTTCTCGCTCGCGCTTTGCCTTCTCTTCTCGCTCTCTTTTGCGAACTGGGTAGCCACCATATATGCTAGTCGCTTGCTGCAGCTCCACATATATTTTTACCTTGCCTTACCTATAAGCTTAAATAGTCTTGATCGCGAGGTTGCGAGATTGCTGAGTCCCTGTGGCTCACAGATTACTATTACACCAGATGCAGGGCCTGATGATTCCACTCCAGGTGACGCGCTCGAGCTCAAGTGGGAGTTCGATGAGGACTCTCAACGTTACTATGTTTCCTTTCCTGATGATCAGTAGTGGTGCCCTGTTGGGGGTGATCGGGACCGTGTCGCATGTTGGGTTGTCTTTTATTTTGGCGCCGTAGCCGGGCCATGAGTGTTTGGATGATGTAATGTTATTTATGTACCTTGATTGACGTGGCGAGTGTAAGCCAACTATGTTTTCTCCCCTTTATTATTATATTACATGGGATGTTTGTGAAGATTGCCTAACTTGCGACATATGCCTTCAATGCGATTATGCCTCTAAGTCGTGCCTCGACACGTGGGATATATAGTCGCATCGAGGGTGTTACATAATCCCGGTGGCACGTCTTGTGGAAAGACGTCAGCGAGCTCCTGCAAAATGTTAGTGACAGCAGGAGGCAAAGAGGAAGGCACGTCCTCGAATGAAAATAATGCCTCTTTGCACACAAAAGCATAGCAAACAGATTTGCTAAAATCTAGATCATCAATATCAAATTTGGTGGCAAGTAAACATGCACTTTTCAATTTAATTTCAGAAGCAACACTAGATGGTTTATTATTAGGTTTCATTTGTTGCTGAAATTCTTCTGCCACAATTTGATTTTCACTCTTACTTTTCTCCTATTTTGCTTTATTAGCTCTATTAATATCATCTTTCAAAATGGATTCAGGAGTCATAGGAAGCAAAGTAATATGGCTATCCTTATGAACAAGAGTATACTGATTATTTCTACCATGGTGTACATAATTTTTATGAAATTGCCATGGTCTACCAAGTAATAAGGAACATTCTTGCATGGGTACCACATCACAATCAACATAATAAGCATATGTAGTGATACTAAAATGCACACGAACAGTACGTGTTACCTTAACCTTGCCGCTGTTGTTGAACCATTGGATGTAGTAAGGATGTGGATGTGGTCTTGTGGCGAGAGATAGGTTCTCCACCATCTCCATGCTAGCCAAGTTGTTGCAGCTCCCTCCATCTATGATGATGCGAACGGAACATTCCTTCACAACTCCCTTTGTATGGAACAAATTATGCCTCTGATTTTGCTCAGCTTGTGTAACCTGCACGCAAAACACATTGAGAAACTAAACATTCATACCTGTCAGCATCTTCGGCAGTCATGTATTGCGTCTCATGATCAGAATCATCTCCACCGTGTTCTTCACTTGTAATAAGAGCCAAAGTCTCCTCATCATAGTCACTAGCGGACTCATACCCACCATCCTCAGTAACAATCATCACACGCTTAGATGTGCATTCTCTTGCATAATGACCTCCACCTTTCCAACGATGACAAATAATATCATGTGTTTGCCCTGTTGATGCCATGGATGAAGAAGAGCTCTGTGCAGGCCCAGAAGGTGTGCTCTTGGCAGATAGTGGTGGTTGTGCCTGCTTTCTTGTATCACGGTTGGAGGTGGCAGCTGACGGAGGCGCCGGCGCAGCAGAACGTGTGGAAGTAGAGGATGCACGTGGTGTCCATGATGTAGGTCGACCTACAGAAAAGTTAGTTCGCGCCAATGCATGTCGATCTTGCACTTCACGTTCAGCTTTGCAAGCAAGATGGAATAAATGAGTGATATTATTATATTCCTTATACTCCAGAATGGTCTGAATCTCTTTATTTAATCCACTCATAAAACATGCAAGCATAGCTTCATTATCCTCAACAATACCACATATATTCATACCAGTTTGTAATTCCTGATAATATTCTTCTACAGAATTTTTTTCCTTGTCTCAAACGCTGCAATTTTTGAAGCAATTCACGTTGATAATATGGTGGAACCCAACGAGTACGCTTAGCATTTTTAAAAGCAGCCCAAGTAGATGGAATAGGGCATAATCTACAATGTTCAGACCACCAAACACATGCAAAATTAGTGAAAGCACAAACAGCAGCAGGAACACATCTCTCCTCGGGATATTGTAAACATGTAAAACGTTGTTCAGTTTCTAACTCCCAAGTAAGATATATATCAGGAACATATCTACCCTCAAATGGTGGAATATTCAATTTCAGTTTAGGAAGATGGTCATGATCTCGTACCTCAGGTGGTGGTGCAGCCCTACCATTGCGATGATATGCATGAGGGCGACCTGGTGGTGGTGGTGATGGTGGTTGCACGTAGTTCTGATTTTGATCAACCTCATCCTCGTAATGGTCCTCCACCTCTGCAGTAGCAGTAGGAGCTATAGAAGCATCAACAGTAGGTACATCAGCACCATAATTTTACTAGGCTCAAGTGGAAAGCGCAGGGCTTGTCCCACTTGATTTGGAAGGCGACGTTGTTGTTGTTGTTGTTCTAGAGGTGCGACAGGTGCAGACAGTGGTGGTTGTGGAAAACGCGCGAGCAATTCATTAAACTTGTTATCAAGCTTTTTTCGAATGTCTTCTCCATGCCATCTATCTTCTCCACGGCCTCTTGAAATCTGTTTAGCACATCTTTCACATGTCCACTCATCATTTGCTGAAACTTATCATGAAGCTCCTTGTTCGTCAAGTTCTCCCAGTCAATCTCGTCGGCTTGTGATCCTGCCATGGTTAGCAGCAATAGAAACACACACGAAAATGATCCTACAGACTACTAACAAGTGGTGGTGGTGGTGTCACAAATCTGTCAAGTAGATCTCAAATTCTTACCAATTCTTACCCAGCAGGGGGCTGTGAGCGGCAACCGTTGTAGTCAAAACTCTCCAATCTTGGATAGAACGATTACCAGGGAGAGTCAAATGCACGACGTAGATGTATGTGGAGCTAGGAAGGCTTAGAATATGGTAGCAAAAAGGGTCAGAAATAATCAATTCAGAGATGCAAAGTTGAATAAACGCTCAAAGACAGTATTGTGCCGGTCCTAGGCTAGACTGTACTAGAGACGCGAGCCTAGAACACTAACAAAAATCACGGCGCTGCACGTAAACAAGGAAGGAGCACACTACGAATTTTTGTTCTCTTCTTTTTCACTTTTTTGCACTTTTTCCCTCTTTTTTTGCTTCGCAATTTTTTTAAAAGAAGTCTACAAATGGGCTAAAAACTGCCTAGCCAGAATTTTCAAGACTTAGTTTTATTTAAACTAGAACTATTGTTCTACTGTGGGTAACACAGAAGTTCGGAAATCCTACTCTGTCACGACTCGGAGTATGGCATGATCTGGAAATCGAAAACAAAGGAACAAATACTGGACCCGGACTAGGACTAGTGGCGGAGATGAATCTGGTGGAAACTCGGACTGTTGGCAGATATATGTAGGGCGGCGGAACACGGACTAGTGGCGAATCTATGATGGAGGTGGACTCGGATTATCGTGATGGCGGTGGATATGTGGTATATGGCAGCGGTGATGACGATGGTGGTATATGGTAGCGGTGATGACGATGGTGGTATATGGCAGCGGTGATGACGATGGTGGTATATGGCAGCAGTGATGACGATGGTGGTATATGGCAGCGGTGATGACAATGGTGCGGCGGTGGTGTGACAACTTGTGAACAGAACTCGAAACTCTAAAGGACTAGACACTAAGACCAGCAACTAGACACGACGATGTAACCACAAATTCAACAATGCAAAACCCTAAAAAGATTATGCAAAGGCTTAGATTGGTTCGGATATGATGAACTAGCCCTTTTTGGCTTTTTCGTGGACTATAGGTATGAAGAACACACTCGATCTAAATTACGAAAAACTATAAAATCTCACCGAGCAACCTGGAAATCTGATACCACTTGATAGAGGCGAAGGTGTCCCGATGTTTCGATGAGATGGTGGCTATCGTTTTCTATGGGAGTCGACCTTGATGATCCGACTACGAACGTGCGAGACGTCGCGCCTTAGCAATCGCTAAACCAACTTCTGAGGGGCTATTGACCACGCCCAAGCATGATCAACCTGACCACGAGGGTCTATTTCCTGTGAGCAAACAAAGAACAAGCAAGAAACTGAGATTGCAATCTGGATATTGCGAATTCAAGAGGAAAGCTTTATTAATGAAGGTGGGGTTCTGTGACGCCTTTGTCTGGTCGTTGAACAGAAACGAAGTATGCGAAGTTGCAGCTATGGCGAACTTTTAATCTCAACAAAACCCAAAGTCTAAACGACGCCCTAAGGGCTGTATATATGGAGGAAGAGCGGGGAATTTCATGTCCCTTGGGGGAGGGGTCCGAAACCAACCCTAACTCTTGTTTCCCCACACATACGGATTCTAAAAACAGCCTATACTTAAGTATTTCGGAATTACATGGGCATGGCCCAATAATAAGGTGACGCGGCACCTAGAATAGCCTCTGGATGAAATTTATGAAGTGACATCTTGTATATTTTGTCCAAGGCTTCATGCACTCTTTATGGTGGCTTCAAAGTCCTGAAATCATCACTTGTAACTCCGTTCTTATTCCCCTTGCGCATGCCATCATCTCCATGCTTGGTCTTGCTCCAGTGTTCATCCCTCTTATCCATGCTAGGCCCTTCATTTGTAAGCAAAACAAATGTATCCAATTTAGGCAGCATCATATGCTCATGAACATTAGAATCATTACCAAGAAATGAAAGTACGTGATAATTTAATTGGCATGCGCGAGCTCTAGTAATTGGTCTAGTATATGTAGCAGTAGGGGCTGTGGGTGTAACAATGGTATTGATGTCCTCATCAGTGTCCTCAACCAACGCGACATCGACGCCCGCTCCAGTGCGAGCCAAGACCCACCGGCCGCGCCACCTGGAGGGGCGGAGAAGGGACATGCGCCTCGTCCCGCATCGAGCGAATGCAACCACACCCCGAGCGGCGCTGTCGACCCACAGCGACCACGCCCGCATGGGAAGAGCCCAGCTATCCAACAGACCGATCACCAAGAACAGCTTCGGTTGCATCAGGTCCCTCCGGCAGCGGGCTTGAGGTGGCGAGAGCCTCGCGACGCTCCTTCTGGCTCGACCAGAAGCCGAGCATTCGTCTTAAACGCTGCAATTTTTGAAGTAATTCATGTTTGGGGCTGGTCAACGAGTACGCATGGTGAATTTGACTTTTTAGTACTACATGTTGGGTACACATGGGCTGCTCGACCAGAACTGCTCGACCAGAACCCAACGAATTTTTTCCTTGTCTTAAACGCTGCAATTTTTGAAGTAATTCACGTTGATAATATGGTGGAACCCAACGAATACGCATAGCAGTTTTCAAAGCAGCCCAAGTAGCTGGAATAGGATATAATCTACAATGTTCAGACCACCAAACACATGCAAAGCTAGTGAAAGCACAAACAGCAGCAAGAACACGTCTCTCATCAGGATATTGTAAACATGTAAATCGTTGTTCAGTTTCTAAGTCCCAAGTAAGATATATAGCAGGAACATATCTACCCTCAAATGGTGGATTGTTCAATTTCAGTTTAAGGAGATGGTCATGATCACGTACCTGAGGTGGTTGTGCAGCCCTACCTTTGCGATGATATGCATGAGGATTACCTGGTGGCGGTGGTGCTGGTGGTTGCATGTAGTTTTGATTTTGATCAACCTCATCCTCGCAATGGTCCTCCACCTCTGCAGTAGCAGCAGGAGCTACAGAAGCATCAATAGTGGCACCAGAATTTTGACCAGGCTCAAGGGGAATGCGCAGTGCCCGTCCCACTTGATTTGGAAGGCGATGTTGTTGTTGTTGTTGTAGAGGTGCATTAGGTGCAGCCGGTGGTGGTAGTGGAAGATGCGCGAGTAATTCATTAAACATGTTTATCGAGCTTTGTTTCGAACGTCTTCTCCATGCCATCTATCTTCTCCATGGCCTCTTCAAATTTGTTTAGCACATCTTGCACCTGTCCACTCATCATTTGCTGAAATTTATCATGCAACTCCTTATTCGTCATGTTCTCCCAGTCAGTCTCGTCGGCTTGTGATCCTGCCATGGTTAGCGGCAATAGAAACACACAAGAATATGATCCTACAGACTACTAACAAGTGGTGGTGGTGGGTGTCACAAATCCATCAAGCAAATCTCAAATTCTTACCAGTTCTTACCCAGCAGCAGGCGGTGATCGGTAACCGTCGTAGTCAAAACTCTCAAAGGTTGGATAGAGCGATTACCAGGGAGAGTCAAAAGCACAACGTAGATCTATGTGCAGCTGGGAAGGCTTATGGTAGCAAAAATGTCAGCAATAATCAATTCAGAGATGCAAAGTTGAATAAACGCTCAATGACGGTACTATGCTGGTCCTAGGCTAGACCGTACTAGAGACGCGAGCCTAGAACACGAACAAAATAACGGCACGGCACGTAAACAAGGGAGGAGCACTCTCTAAATTTTTTTCCTTTTTATTCACTTTTTTTGCTCTTTTTTTTGCCCCACAACAATTTTTTTGAAAAAGTCTACAAATGGTTTAAAAACTGCCTAGCCAGAATTTTCCAGACTTAGTTTTTTTTGAGTTTGGAACTATTTTTCTACTGCGGATAACACGGAAGTTGGGGAGTCCGACTTGGTCACGACTCGAAGTATCGCGTGATCTGGAACTCAAGAACAAAGCAACAGATACTGGACTCAGACTAGGACTGGTGGAGGAGATGAATCTGGTGGAACTCAGACTGGTGGTATATCTGGACTCGGATTGGTGGTGGTATATGGCGATGATATATCTGGACTCGGATTGGTGGTGGTATATGGCGATGGTATATGTGGACTCGGATTGGTGGTTGTATATGGCAGCGGCGATGTATATGGTGGGGTGGTAGTATATGGTAATGATGATGACGATGGTGCGGCGGCGGCGTGACAACCTGTGAACAGAACTCGAAACTCTAAGGGACTAGATGCTAAGACCAGCAACTCGACACGACGATGCAACAGCAAATTCAACAAAGCAAAACTCTAAAAAGATTATGCAAAGGCTCAGATTGGTTCGGATATGATGACCTAACCCTAATTTTTTTTTGGCTTTTTCGTGGACTATAGGTATGAAGAACAGACTCGACCTAAACTACGAAAAACTATAAAATCTCACCGAGCAACCTGGAAATCTGATACCACTTGATAGAGGCAAAGGTGTCCCGTCTTTCGATGAGATGGTGGCTATTGTTATAGAGGAAGTCAACTTTGACGATCCAACTACGAACGTGGGAGGACGTCACGCCTTAGCAATCGCTAAACCAACTCCGAGGGGTTATTGACCATGCCGGAGCACGATCAACCTGACCACGAGGGCATGTTTCCTGCGAGCAAACGAAGAAAAAGCAAGAAACTGATATTGCAATCTGGATATTGCGAATATAAGATGAAAGCTTTATTGATGAAGGTGGGGTTTTGTGACATCTTGGTTTGGTCGCAGGACACAGATGAAGTACGCGAAGTTGCAACTATGGCGAACTTTTAATCTAAACAAAACCCAAAGTCTAAACGACGCCCTAAGGGCTGTATATATGGAGGAAGAGGGGGGATTTCGTTGCCCTTGGAGGAGGCATCCGAAACCAACCCTAACTCTTGTTTCCCCACAAATACGGACTCTAAAAACAGCCTATACTTAAATATTTCGAAAACACATGGGCCTGGCCCAATAATAAGGTGACGCAGCACCTAAAATAGCCTATGGACGAAATTTATGAAGTGGCATCTTGTATATTTCATCCAATGCTTCATGCACTCCTTATGGTGGCTTCAAAGTCCTGAAATCATCACTTGTAACTCCGTTCTTGACCCCCTTGCGCATGCCATCATCTCCATGCTTGAACTTGATCCAAGGTTCATCTTTCTTGTCCAAGCTAGGCCCTTCATTTGTAAGCAAAACAAATGTATCCAATTTAGGCAGCATCATATTCTCATGAACATTAGAATTGTTACCAAGAAATGAAATTGCCCGATAATTCAATTGGCATGTGCAAGCTCTAGTAATTGGTCCGGTATGTATAGCAGCAGGGGCTGTGGGTGTAACAATGGTATATATGTCCTCATCAGGTAGTGAGATGGGTGATAGACCACGTAAAGCATGAATTATTGGGTTTCGATGCAACGAAGAGCCTCCTCCTTGTGTTGTGTCTGAACCTGTAGTCTTTCTTGTTTGTACTGGAAGCATGGTGCATTGTTCTATATGTTATTGTCCATATATCAGTCCGTAGGTGAGCTCAAGGAAGGGTGGTAGAGTATACTTTAAGCATTAAACCGTCTGGAACTCAATTTTACAAGTCGGATCTTGCCTCTGAAATGTTGTCAATGCCCGCGATTGGATTAAGGGCGCATACAACTTCTGGTTGTGATTGTGTTGGTGGGTCATGGAGCTCCAATGGAGTTTCTATGGCAAAATTGTGGCCATTTTATGGATACAACATCGCGGGATAGACCGTGAATACAACTTTCAAGGTAAGTTGATCACACCGACGAGCCATCTTGCACCATTCGGAATGACCTATAATTTTTCGAGTGCGTAAACGAAGTGAGGATGAACTGTTATGTAATTTATGATCCAAGAATAATGCATCCACTAGTGAAAACGTAAGGGTGGTAGCGGGATGGGTGATAGACCATGTAAAGCATGAATTCTTGGGTTTCGATGCAACGAAGAGCCTCCTCCTTGTGTCATGAATGAACATGTAGTCTATCTAGTTTTTAATGAAGGATGGTGCATTTTTATATATGTTATTGTCCATATATCAGTCCGTAGGTGAGCTAACGGAAGGGTGCTAGAGTATACTTTCAACATAAAATCATCCGAAACACAATTTTACAAGTCGGATCTTGCCTCCGCAATGTTGTCGAAGCCCGTGAGTGGTTTAAGGGCGCATAAAACTTTTGGTTGTAATTGTGTTGGTTTAACAATTCTTGGGTTTCAATGCAACGAAGAGCCTCCTCATTGTGTCGTGACTGAACCTGTAGTATTTCTAGTTTGTAATGGAAGGATGGTGCATTGTTCAATATGTTATTGTCGATATACCAGTCCATAGGTGAGCACACGAAAGGGTGGTAGATTATACTTTATGTGTAAAATCATACGGAACTCAATTTTACAAGCCGAATCTTGCCTCCGAAATTTTGTCGAAGCCCGCGAGTGGGTTACTGGCGCATACTACTTCTGGTTGTGATTATTTTGGGGGGTCATGGAGCTCCCATGGAGTTTTTATGGCAAAATTGTGGTTGTTTTATGGATACAACACCGCGGGATTGACCGTGATTACAACTTTAAAGGTAAGTTGATCGCACCGACAAGCCATTTTGCACCATTCAGAATGACCTATAATTTTTGAAGTGCATAAACAGGGTGAAGATGAACTGTTATGTACTTTATGATCCAAGAATAATGCATCTGCTAGGGAAAAGATGAGGGTGGTAGCGGGATGGGTGATAGACCATGTAAAGCATGAATTCTTGGGTTTCAATGCAACGAAGAGCCTCCTCGTTGTGTCGTGACTGAACCTGTACTATTTCTAGTTTCTAATGGAAGGATGGTGCATTGCTCTATATGTTATTGTCCATATATTAGTCTGTAGGTGAGCTCACGGAAGGGTGGTAGAGGGTGGGAGAGTATACTTCAAGCATAAAATCATCCAGAACTCAATTCTACTAGCCGGATCTTGCCTTCGAAATGTTGTCAAAACCTGCGAGTGGTTTACAGGCGGATACAACTTTCGGTTGTGATTATTTTGGAAGCTCATGGAGCTCCAATGGAGTTCTTATTGCAAAATTGTGGCCATTTTATGGATACAACATCGTGGGACAGACCGTGAATACAACTTTCACGGTAAGTTGATCGCACCTAGAAGCCATCTTGCACCATTCAGAATGACCTATAATTTTTCGAGTGCATAAACGGAGTGAGGATGAACTATTTTGTACTTTATGATCCAAGAATAATGCATCCGCTGGTGAAAACGTATGGGTGGTAGAGGGATGGGTGATAGACCAAGTAAAGCATGAATGCTTGGGTCGCGATGCAACGAAGAACCTCCACCTTGTGTCATGACTAAACATGTAGTCTATCTAGTTTGTAATGAAGGATGGTGCATTGTTCTATATGTTATTGTCCATATACCAGTCCGTAGGTGAGCTCACGGAAGGGTGCTAGAGTATACTTTAAGCATAAAATCGTCCGGAACTTAATTTTACAAGTCGGATCTTGCCTCCGCATTGTTGTCGAAGCCCGCGAGTGGGTTTAGGGTGCATACAAAATTTGGTTGTGATTGCGTTGGCAGGTCATGGAGCTCCAATGGATTTTTATGGCAAAATTATGGTCATTTTATGGATACAACATCATGGGAAAAACCGTGAATACAACTTTCAAGGTAAGTTGATCGCACCGACGAGCCATGTTGCACCATTCGGAATGACCTATAATTTTTTGAGTGCATAAACGGAGTGAGGATGAACTGTTATGTACTTTATGATCCAACAAAAATGTATCTGCTTGTGAAAAAACGTGAGGGTGGTAGCGGGATGGGTGATAGACCACGTAAAGCATGAATTCTTGGGTTTCGATGCAACGAAGAGCCTCCTCCTTCTGTCGTGTCTTAACCTGTAGTCCTTCTTATTTGTACTGGAAGGATGGTGCATTGTTCTATACGTTATTGTCCATATATCAGTCCGTAGGTGAGCTCACGGAAGGGTGGTAGAGTATACTTTAAGCATAAAATCGTCCGGAACTCAATTTTATAAGCCGGATGTTGCCTCCGAAATGTTGTCGAAGCCCGCGAGTGGGTTACGAGCGCATACAACTTTTGGTTGTGATTGTTTTGGTGGGTCATGGAGGTCCAATGGAGTTTTTATGGCAAAATTGTGGCTGTTTTATGGATACAACAACGCGGGACAGACCATGAATACAACTTTCAAGGTAAGTTGATCGCACCGACAAGCCATCTTGCACCATTCGGAATGACCTATAATTTTTCAAGTGCGTAGACGGAGTGAGGATGAACTGTTATGTACTTCATGATCCAAGCATAATGCATCCCTTGCTGAAAACGAGATGGTGGAAGAGGGATGGATGATAGACCATGTAAAGCATGAATTCTTAGGTTTCGATGCAACGAAGAGCCTCCTCCTTGTGTCATGACTGAACCTGTAGTCTTTCTACTTTTTAATGAAGGATGGTGCATTGTTCTATATGTTATTGTCCATATATCAGTCCGTAGGTGAGCTCACGGAAGGGTGGTAGAGTATACTTTAAGCATTAAATCGTCTGGAACTCAATTTTACAAATCGGATCTTGCCTCCGAAATGTTGTCGAAGCCCGCGATTGGGTTAAGGGCGCATACAACTTTTGGTTGTGATTGTGTTGGAGGGTCATGGAGCTCCAATGGAGTTTCTATGGCAAAATTGTGGCCATTTTATGGATACAACATCGCGGGATAGACCGTGAATACAACTTTCAAGGTAAGTTGATCGCACCGACAAGCCATCTTGGACCTTTCGGAATGACCTATAATTTTTCAAGTGCACAAACGGAGTGAGGATGAACTGTTATGTACTTTATGATCCAAGAATAATGCATCCCTTGCTGAAAACGAGACGGTGGTAGCGGGATGGGTGATAGACCATGTAAAGCATGAATTCTTAGGTTTCGATGCAACGAAGAGCCTCCTCCTTGTGTCATGACTGAACCTGTAGTCTTTGTACTTTTTAATGAAGGATGGTGCATTGTTCTATATGTTATTGTCCATATATCAGTCCGTAGGTGAGCTCACGGAAGGGTGGTAGAGTATACTTTAAGCATTAAATCGTCTGGAACTCAATTTTACAAGCCGGATCTTGCCTTTGAAATGTTGTCAAAGCTTGCGAGCGAGTTAAGGGCGCATACAACTTTTGGTTCTGATTGTGATTGTGGGTCATGGAGCTCCAATGGAGTTTTTATGGCAAAATTGTGGCCATTTTATGGATACAACATCGCGGGACAGACCGTGTATACAACTTTCAAGGAAAGTAGATCGCACCGGCGAGCCATCTTGCACTATTCGGAATGACCTATAATATTTCAAGTGCATAAACGGAGGATGAACTGTTATGTACTTTATGATCCAAGTATAATGCATCCGCTGGTGAAAATGTGAGGGTGGTAGCTTGATGGGTGATAGACCATGTAAAGCATGAATTCTTGGGTTTCGATGCAAATAAGAGCCTCCTCCTTGTGTCGTGACTGAACATGTAGTCTTTCAAGTTTGTACTGGAAGGATGGTGTGTTGCTCTATATGTTATTGTCCATATATCAGTCTGTAGGTGAGCTCACGGAAGGGTGGTAGAGTATACTTTAAGCATAAAACCGTCCGGAACTCAATTTTATAAGCCGGATGTTGCCTCCGAAATGTTGTCGAAGCCCGCGAGTGGGTTACGAGCGCATACAACTTTTGGTTGTGATTGTTTTGGTGGGTCATGGAGGTCCAATGGAGTTTTTATGGCAAAACTGTGGCTGTTTTATGGATACAACAACGCGGGACAGACCGTGAATACAACTTTCAAGGTAAGTTGATCGCACCGACAAGCCATCTTGGACCATTCGGAATGACCTATAATTTTTCAAGTGCACAAACGGAGTGAGGATGAACTGTTATGTACTTTATGATCCAAGAATAATGCATCCCTTGCTGAAAACGAGACGATGGTAGCGGGATGGGTGATAGACCATGTAAAGCATGAATTCTTAGGTTTCGATGCAACAAAGAGCCTCCTCCTTGTGTCATGACTGAACCTGTATTCTTTCTACTTTTTAATGAAGGTTGGTGCATTCTTCTATATGTTATTGTCCATATATTAGTCTCTAGGTGAGCTCATGGAAGGGTGGTAGAGTATACTTTAAGCATTAAATCATCTGGAACTCAATTTTACAAGTCGGATCTTGCCTCCGAAATGTTGTCGAGGCCCGCGATTGGCTTAAGGGCGCATACAACTTTTGGTTGTGATAATGTTGGCGGGTCATGGAGCTCCAATGGAGTTTCTATGGCAAAATTGTGGCCATTTTATGGATACAACATCGCGTGATAGACCGTGAATACAACTTTCAAGGTGAGTTGATCACACCGACGAGCCATCTTGCACCATTCGGAATGACCTATAATTTTTCGAGTGCATAAACGAGTGAGGATGAACTGTTATGTACTATATGATCCAAGAATAATGCATCCACTGGTCAAAACGTGAGGGTGGTAGCGGGATGGGTGATGGACTAGGTAAAGCATGAATTCTTGCGTTTCGATGCAAGGAAGAGCCTCCTCCTTGTGTCGTGCCTGAACCTGTAGTCTTTCTAGTTTGTAATGGAAGGATGGTGCATTGTTCTATATGTTATTGTCCATATATCAGTCTGTAGGCGAGCTCACGGAAGGGTGGTAGAGTATACTTTAAGCATAAAATCGTCCGGAACTCAATTTTACAAGACGGATCTTGCCTCTAAAATGTTGTCGAAGCTTGCGAGCGAGTTAAGGGCGCATACAACTTTTGGTTTCGATTGTGATTGCGGGTCATGGAGCTCCAATGGAGTTTTTATGGCAGAATTGTGGCCGTTTTATGGATACAACATCGCGGGGCAGACCGTGTATACAACTTTCAAGGTAAGTAGATCGCACCGGCGAGCCATCTTGCACCATTCCGAATGACCTATAATATTTCAAGCGCATAAACAGAGGATGAACTATTATGTACTTTATGATCCAAGTATAAAGCATCCGCTGGTGAAAATGTGAGGGTGGTAGCTGGATGGGTGATAGAGCATGTAAAGCATGAATTCTTATGTTTCGATGCAAAGAAGAGCCTCCTCCTTGTGTTGTGACTGAACATCTAGTCTTTTAAGTTTGTACTGGAAGGATGGTGCATTGTTCTATATGTTATTGTCCATATATCAGTCCATAGGTGAGCTCACGGAAGGGTGGTAGAGTATACTTTGAGCATAAAATCGTCCGGAACTCAATTTTATAAGCCGGATGTTGCCTCCGAAATGTTGTCGAAGCCCGCGAGTGGGTTACGAGCGCATACCACTTTTGGTTGTGATTGTTTTGGTGGGTCATGGAGGTCCAATGGAGTTTTTATGGAAAAATTGTGGCTGTTTTATGGATACAACAACACGGGACAGACCGTGAATACAACTTTCAAGGTAAGTTGATCGCACCGACAAGCCGTCTTGCACCATTCGGAATGACCTATAATTTTTCAAGTGCGCAAACGGAGTGAGGATGAACTGTTATGTACTTTATGATCCAAGTATAATGCATCCCTTGCTGAAAACGAGATGGTGGTAGCGGGATGGGTGATAGACCATGTAAAGCATGAATTCTTAGGTTTCGATGCAACGAAGAGCCTCCTCCTTGTGTCATGACTGAACCTGTAGTCTTTGTACTTTTTAATGAAGGATGGTGCATTGTTCTATATGTTATTGTCCATATATCAGTCCGTAGGTGAGCTCACGGAAGGGTGGTAGAGTATACTTTAAGCATTAAATCGTCTGGAACTCAATTTTACAAGTCGGATCTTGCCTCCGAAATGTTGTCGAAGCCCGCGATTGGGTTAAGGGCGCATACAACTTTTGGTTGTGATTGTGTTGGCGGGTCATGGAGCTCCAATGGAGTTTCTATGGCGAAATTGTGGCCATTTTATGGATAAAACATTGCGGGATAGACCGTGAATACAACTTTCAAGGTAAGTTGATCGCACCGACGAGCCATCTTGCACCATTCGGAATGACCTATAATTTTTCGAGTGCATAAACGGAGTGAGGATGAACTGTTATGTACTATATGATCCAAGAATAATGCATCCACTGGTGAAAACGTGAGGGTTGTAGCGGGATGGGTGATGGACAAGGTAAAGCATGAATTCTTGCATTTCGATGCAAGGAAGAGCCTCCTCCTTGTGTCGTGACTGAACCTGTAGTCTTTCTAGTTTGTAAAGGAAGGATGGTGCATTGTTCTATACGTTATTGTCCATATATCAGTCTGTAGGCGAGCTCACGGAAGGGTGCTAGAGTATACTTTAAGCATAAAATCGTCCCGAACTCAATTTTACAAGCCGGATCTTGCCTCTGAAATGTTGTCGAAGCTTGCGAGCGAGTTAAGGGCGCATACAACTTTTGGTTTTGATTGTGATTGCGGGTCATGGAGCTCCAATGGAGTTTTTATGGCAAAATTGTGGCCGTTTTATGGATACAACATCACGGGACAGACCATGTATACAACTTTCAAGGTAAGTAGATCGCAACGGCGAGCCATCTTGCACCATTCGGAATGACCTATAATATTTCAAGTGCATAAACGGAGGATGAACTGTTATGTACTTTATGATCCAAGTATAATGCATCCGCTGGTGAAAATGTGAGGGTGGTAGCTCGATGGGTGATAGACCATGTAAAGCATGAATTCTTGGGTTTCGATGCAAAGAAGAGCCCTCCTCCTTGTGTCATGACTGAACATGTAGTCTTTTTAGTTTGTACTGGAAGGATGGTGCGTTGTTCTATATGTTATTGTCCATATATCAGTCCGTACTTGAGCTCCCGGAAGGGTGGTAGAGTATACTTTAAGCATAAAATCGTCCGGAACTCAATTTTATAAGCCGCATGTTGCCTCTGAAATGTTGTCGAAGCCTGCGAGTGGGTTACAAGCGCATACCACTTTTGGTTGTGATTGTTTTGGTGGGTCATGGAGGTCCAATGGAGTTTTTATGGCAAAATTGTGGCTGTTTTATGGATACAACAACGCGGGACAGACCGTGAATACAACTTTCAAGGTAAGTTGATCGCACCGACATGCCATCTTGCACCATTCAGAATGACCTATAATTTTTCAAGTGTGCAAACGGTGTGAGGATGAACTGTTATGTACTTTATGATCCAAGAATAATGCATCCCTTGCTGAAAACGAGACGGTGGTAGCGGGATGGGTGATAGACCATGTAAAGCATGAATTCTTAGGTTTCGATGCAACGAAGAGCCTCCTCCTTGTGTCATGACTGAACCTGTAGTCTTTCTACTTTTTAATGAAGGATGGTGCATTGTTCTATATGTTATTGTCCATATATCAGTCCGTAGGTGAGCTCACGGAAGGGTGGTAGAGTATACTTTAAGCATTAAATCGTCTGGAACTCAATTTTACAAGTCGGATCTTGCCTCCAAAATGTTGTCGAAGCCCGCGATTCGGTTAAGGGCGCATACAACTTTTGGTTGTGATTGTGTTGGCGGGTCATGGAGCTCCAATATAGTTTCTATGGAAAAATTGTGGCCATTTTATGGATATAACATCGCGGGATAGACCGTGAATACAAATTTCAAGGTAAGTTGATCGCACCGACGAGCCATCTTGCACCACTCGGAATGACCTATAATTTTTCGAGGGCATAAAAGGAGTGAGGATTAACTGTTATGTACTATATGATCCAATAATAATACATCCACTGGTGAAAATGTGAGGGTGGTAGCGGGATGGGTGATGGACTAGGTAAAGCATGAATTCTTGCGTTTCGATGTAAGGAAGAGCCTCCTCCTTATGTCGTGACTGAAACTGTAGTCTTTCTAGTTTGTAATGGAAGGATGGTGCATTGTTCTATATGTTATTGTCCATATGCCAGTCTGTAGGCGAGCTCACGGAAGGGTGGTAGAGTATACTTTAAGCATAAAATTGTCCGGAACTCAATTTTACAAGCCGGATCTTGCCTCTGAAATGTTGTCGAAGCTTGCGAGCGAGTTAAGGGCGCATACAACTTTTGGTTTCGATTGTCATTGCGGGTCATGGAGCTCCAATGGAGTTTTTATGGCAGAATTGTGGCCGTTTTATGGATACAACATCGCGGGACAGACCGTGTATACAACTTTCAAGGTAAGTAGATCGCACCGGCGAGCCATCTTGCACCATTCAGAATGACCTATAATATTTCAAGTGCATAAACAGAGGATGAACTATTATGTACTTTATGATCCAAGTATAAAGCATCCGCTGGTGAAAATGTGAGGGTGGTAGCTGGATGGGTGATACACCATGTAAAGCATGAATTCTTGGGTTTCGATGCAAAGAAGAGCCTCCTCCTTGTGTTGTGACTGAACATCTAGTCTTTTAAGTTTGTACAGGAAGGATGGTGCATTGTTCTATATGTTATTGTCCATATATCAGTCCATAGGTGAGCTCACGGAAGGGTGGTAGAGTATACTTTGAGCATAAAATCGCCCGGAACTCAATTTTATAAGCCGGATGTTGCCTCCGAAATGTTGTCGAAGCCCGCGAGTGGGTTACGAGCGCATACCACTTTTGGTTGTGATTGTTTTGGTGGGTCATGGAGGTCCAATGGAGTTTTTATGGCAAAATTGTGGCTGTTTTATGGATACAACAACACGGGACAGACCGTGAATACAACTTTCAAGGTAAGTTGATCGCACCGACAAGCCGTCTTGCACCATTCGGAATGACCTATAATTTTTCAAGTGCGCAAACGGAGTGAGGATGAACTGTTATGTACTTTATTATCCAAGTATAATGCATCCCTTGCTGAAAACGAGATGGTGGTAGCGGGATGGGTGATAGACCATGTAAAGCATGAATTCTTAGGTTTCGATGCAACGAAGAGCCTCCTCCTTGTGTCATGACTGAACCTGTAGTCTTTGTACTTTTTAATGAAGGATGGTGCATTGTTCTATATGTTATTGTCCATATATCAGTCCGTAGGTGAGCTCACGGAAGGGTGGTAGAGTATACTTTAAGCATTAAATCGTCTGGAACTCAATTTTACAAGTCGGATCTTGCCTCCGAAATGTTGTCGAAGCCCGCGATTGGGTTAAGGGCGCATACAACTTTTGGTTGTGATTGTGTTGGCGGGTCATGGAGCTCCAATGGAGTTTCTATGGCGAAATTGTGGCCATTTTATGGATAAAACATCGCGGGATAGACCGTGAATACAACTTTCAAGGTAAGTTGATCGCACCGATGAGCCATCTTGCACCATTCGGAATGACCTATAATTTTTCGAGTGCATAAACGGAGTGAGGATGAACTGTTATGTACTATATGATCCAAGAATAATGCATCCACTGGTGAAAACGTGAGGGTGGTAGCGGGATGGGTGATGGACTAGGTAAAGCATGAATTCTTGCGTTTCGATGCAAGGAAGAGCCTCCTCCTTGTGTCGTGACTGAACCTGTAGTCTTTCTAGTTTGTAAAGGAAGGATGGTGCATTGTTCTATATGTTATTGTCCATATATCAGTCTGTAGGCGAGCTCACGGAAGGGTGCTAGAGTATACTTTAAGCATAAAATCGTCCCGAACTCAATTTTACAAGCCGGATCTTGCCTCTGAAATGTTGTCGAAGCTTGCGAGCGAGTTAAGGGCGCATACAACTTTTGGTTTTGATTGTGATTGCGGGTCATGGAGCTCAAATGGAGTTTTTATGGCAAAATTGTGGCCGTTTTATGGATACAACATCGCGGGACAGACCGTGTATACAACTTTCAAGGTAAGTAGATCGCAACGGCGAGCCATCTTGCACCGTTCGGAATGACCTATAATATTTCAAGTGCATAAACGGAGGATGAACTGTTATGTACTTTATGATCCAAGTATAATGCATCCGCTGGTGAAAATGTGAGGGTGGCAGCTCGATGGGTGATAGACCATGTAAAGCATGAATTCTTGGGTTTCGATGCAAAGAAGAGCCCTCCTCCTTGTGTCGTGACTGAACATGTAGTCTTTCAAGTTTGTACTGGAAGGATGGTGCGTTGTTCTATATGTTATTGTCCATATATCAGTCCGTAGTTGAGCTCCCGGAAGGGTGGTAGAGTATACTTTAAGCATAAAATCGTCCGAAACTCAATTTTATAAGCCGGATGTTGCCTCTGAAATGTTGTCGAAGCCTGCGAGTGGGTTATGAGCGCATACCACTTTTGGTTGTGATTGTTTTGGTGGGTCATGGAGGTCCAATGGAGTTTTTATGGCAAAATTGTGGCTGTTTTATGGATACAACAACGCGGGACAGACCGTGAATACAACTTTCAAGGTAAGTTGATCGCACCGACAAGCCATCTTGCACCATTCGGAATGACCTATCATTTTTCAAGTGCGCAAACGGAGTGAGGATGAACTGTTATGTACTTTATGATCCAAGAATAATGCATCCCTTGCTGAAAACGAGACGGTGGTAGCGGGATGGGTGATAGACCACGTAAAGCATGAATTCTTATGTTTCGATGCAACGAAGAGCCTCCTCCTTGTGTCATGACTGAACCTGTAGTCTTTCTACTTTTTAATGAAGGATGGTGCATTGTTCTATATGTTATTGTCCATATAATAGTCCGTAGGTGAGCTCACGGAAGGGTGGTAGAGTATACTTTAAGCATTAAATCGTCTGGAACTCAATTTTACAAGTCGGATCTTGCCTCCAAAATGTTGTCGAAGCCCGCGATTCGGTTAAGGGCGCATACAACTTTTGGTTGTGATTGTGTTGGCGGGTCATGGAGCTCCAATGGAGTTTCTATGGAAAAATTGTGGCCATTTTATGGATATAACATCGCGGGATAGACCGTGAATACAAATTTCAAGGTAAGTTGATCGCACCGACGAGCCATCTTGCACCACTCGGAATGACCTATAATTTTTCGAGGGCATAAAAGGAGTGAGGATGAACTGTTATGTACTATATGATCCAATAATAATACATCCACTGGTGAAAATGTGAGGGTGGTAGCGGGATGGGTGATGGACTAGGTAAAGCATGAATTCTTGCGTTTCGATGTAAGGAAGAGCCTCCTCCTTATGTCGTGACTGAAACTGTAGTCTTTCTAGTTTGTAATGGAAGGATGGTGCATTGTTCTATATGTTATTGTCCATATGCCAGTCTATAGGCGAGCTCACGGAAGGGTGGTAGAGTATACTTTAAGCATAAAATCGTCCGGAACTCAATTTTACAAGCCGGATCTTGCCTCTGAAATGTTGTCGAAGCTTGCGAGCGAGTTAAGGGCGCATACAACTTTTGGTTTCGATTGTGATTGCGGGTCATGGATCTCCAATGGAGTTTTTATGGCAGAATTGTGGCCGTTTTATGGATACAACATCGCGGGACAGACCGTGTATACAACTTTCAAGGTAAGTAGATCGCACCGGCGAGCCATCTTGCACCATTCCGAATGACCTATAATATTTCAAGCGCATAAACAGAGGATGAACTATTATGTACTTTATGATCCAAGTACAAAGCATCCGCTGGTGAAAATGTGAGGGTGGTAGCTGGATGGGTGATACACCATGTAAAGCATGAATTCTTCGGTTTCGATGCAAAGAAGAGCCTCCTCCTTGTGTTGTGACTGAACATCTAGTCTTTTAAGTTTGTACAGGAAGGATGGTGCATTGTTCTATATGTTATTGTCCATATATCAGTCCATAGGTGAGCTCACGGAAGGGTGGTAGAGTATAATTTGAGCATAAAATCGTCCGGAACTCAATTTTATAAGCCGGATGTTGCCTCCGAAATGTTGTCGAAGCCCGCGAGTGGGTTACGAGCGCATACCACTTTTGGTTGTGATTGTTTTGGTGGGTCATGGAGGTCCAATGGAGTTTTTATGGCAAAATTGTGGCTGTTTTATGGATACAACAACACGGGACAGACCGTGAATACAACTTTCAAGGTAAGTTGATCGCACCGACAAGCCGTCTTGCACCATTCGGAATGACCTATAATTTTTCAAGTGCGCAAACGGAGTGAGGATGAACTGTTATGTACTTTATGATCCAAGTATAATGCATCCCTTGCTGAAAACGAGATGGTGGTAGCGGGATGGGTGATAGACCATGTAAAGCATGAATTCTTAGGTTTCGATGCAACGAAGAGCCTCCTCCTTGTGTCATGACTGAACCTGTAGTCTTTGTACTTTTTAATGAAGGATGGTGCATTGTTCTATATGTTATTGTCCATATATCAGTCCGTAGGTGAGCTCACGGAAGGGTGGTAGAGTATACTTTAAGCATTAAATCGTCTGGAACTCAATTTTACAAGTCGGATCTTGCCTCCGAAATGTTGTCGAAGCCCGCGATTGGGTTAAGGGCGCATACAACTTTTGGTTGTGATTGTGTTGGCGGGTCATGGAGCTCCAATGGAGTTTCTATGGCGAAATTGTGGCCATTTTATGGATAAAACATCGCGGGATAGACCGTGAATACAACTTTCAAGGTAAGTTGATCGCACCGATGAGCCATCTTGCACCATTCGGAATGACCTATAATTTTTCGAGTGCATAAACGGAGTGAGGATGAACTGTTATGTACTATATGATCCAAGAATAATGCATCCACTGGTGAAAACGTGAGGGTGGTAGCGGGATGGGTGATGGACTAGGTAAAGCATGAATTCTTGCGTTTCGATGCAAGGAAGAGCCTCCTCCTTGTGTCGTGACTGAACCTGTAGTCTTTCTAGTTTGTAAAGGAAGGATGGTGCATTGTTCTATATGTTATTGTCCATATATCAGTCTGTAGGCGAGCTCACGGAAGGGTGCTAGAGTATACTTTAAGCATAAAATCGTCCCGAACTCAATTTTACAAGCCGGATCTTGCCTCTGAAATGTTGTCGAAGCTTGCGAGCGAGTTAAGGGCGCATACAACTTTTGGTTTTGATTGTGATTGCGGGTCATGGAGCTCCAATGGAGTTTTTATGGCAAAATTGTGGCCGTTTTATGGATACAACATCGCGGGACAGACCGTGTATACAACTTTCAAGGTAAGTAGATCGCAACGGCGAGCCATCTTGCACCGTTCGGAATGACCTATAATATTTCAAGTGCATAAACGGAGGATGAACTGTTATGTACTTTATGATCCAAGTATAATGCATCCGCTGGTGAAAATGTGAGGGTGGCAGCTCGATGGGTGATAGACCATGTAAAGCATGAATTCTTGGGTTTCGATGCAAAGAAGAGCCCTCCTCCTTGTGTCGTGACTGAACATGTAGTCTTTCAAGTTTGTACTGGAAGGATGGTGCGTTGTTCTATATGTTATTGTCCATATATCAGTCCGTAGTTGAGCTCCCGGAAGGGTGGTAGAGTATACTTTAAGCATAAAATCGTCCGAAACTCAATTTTATAAGCCGGATGTTGCCTCTGAAATGTTGTCGAAGCCTGCGAGTGGGTTACGAGCGCATACCACTTTTGGTTGTGATTGTTTTGGTGGGTCATGGAGGTCCAATGGAGTTTTTATGGCAAAATTGTGGCTGTTTTATGGATACAACAACGCGGGACAGACCGTGAATACAACTTTCAAGGTAAGTTGATCGCACCGACAAGCCATCTTGCACCATTCGGAATGACCTATAATTTTTCAAGTGCGCAAACGGAGTGAGGATGAACTGTTATGTACTTTATGATCCAAGAATAATGCATCCCTTGCTGAAAACGAGACGGTGGTAGCGGGATGGGTGATAGACCATGTAAAGCATGAATTCTTATGTTTCGATGCAACGAAGAGCCTCCTCCTTGTGTCATGACTGAACCTGTAGTCTTTCTACTTTTTAATGAAGGATGGTGCATTGTTCTATATGTTATTGTCCATATATCAGTCCGTAGGTGAGCTCACGGAAGGGTGGTAGAGTATACTTTAAGCATTAAATCGTCTGGAACTCAATTTTAAAAGTCGAATCTTGCCTCCAAAATGTTGTCGAAGCCCGCGATTGGGTTAAGGGCGCATACAACTTCTGGTTGTGATTGTCTTGGCGGGTCATGGAGCTCCAATGGAGTTTCCATGGCAAAATTGTGGCCATTTTATGGATATAACATCGCGGGATAGACCGTGAATACAACTTTCAAGGTAAGTTGATCGCACCGACGAGCCATCTTGCACCATTCGGAATGACCTATAATTTTTCGAGGGCATAAAAGGAGTGAGGATGAACTGTTATGTACTATATGATCCAATAATAATACATCCACTGGTGAAAATGTGAGGGTGGTAGCAGGATGGGTGATGGACTAGGTAAAGCATGAATTCTTGCGTTTCGATGTAAGGAAAAGCCTCCTCCTTATGTCGTGACTGAAACTGTAGTCTTTCTAGTTTGTAATGGAAGGATGGTGCATTGTTCTATATGTTACTGTCCATATATAAGTCTGTAGGCGAGCTCATGGAAGGGTGGTAGAGTGTACTTTAAGCATAAAATTGTCCGGAACTCAATTTTACAAGCCGGATCTTGCCTCTGAAATGTTGTCAAAGCTTGCGAGCGAGTTAAGGGCGCATACAACTTTTGGTTTTGATTGTGATTGCGGGTCATGGAGCTCCAATGGAGTTTTTATGGCAAAATTGTGGCCGTCTTATGGATACAACATCGCGGGACACACCGTGTATACAACTTTCAAGATAAGTAGATCGCACCGGTGAGCCATCATGCACCATTCAGAATGACCTATAATATTTCAAGTGCATAAACGGAGGATGAACTGTTATGTACTTTATGATCCAAGTACAATGCATCCGCTGCTGAAAATGTGAGCGTGGTAGCTCGATGGGTGATACACCATGTAAAGCATGAATTCTTGGGTTTCGATGCAAAGAAGAGCCTCCTCCTTGTGTCGTGACTGAACATGTAGTCTTTCAAGTTTGTACTGGAAGGATGGTGCGTTGTTCTATATGTTATTGTCCATATATCAGTCCGTAGGTGAGCTCACGGAAGGGTGGTAGAGTATACTTTAAGCATAAAATCGTCCGGAACTCAATTTTATAAGCCGGATGTTGCCTCCGTAATGTTGTCGAAGCCCGCGAGTGGGTTACGAGCGCATACCACTTTTGGTTGTGATTGTTTTGGTGGGTCATGGAGGTCCAATGGAGTTTTTATGGCAAAATTGTGGCTGTTTTATGGATACAACAACGCGGGACAGACCGTGAATACAACTTTCAAGGTAAGTTGATCGCACCGACAAGCCATCTTGCACCATTCGGAATGACCTATAATTTTTCAAGTGCGCAAACGGAGTGAGGATGAACTGTTATGTACTTTATGATCCAAGAATAGTGCATCCCTTGCTGAAAACGAGACGGTGGTAGCGGGATGGGTGATAGACCATGTAAAGCATGAATTCTTAGGTTTCGATGCAACGAAGAGCCTCCTCCTTGTGTCATGACTGAACCTGTAGTATTTCTACTTTTTAATGAAGGATGGTGCATTGTTCTATATGTTATTGTCCATATATCAGTCCGTAGGTGAGCTCACGGAAGGGTGGTAGAGTATACTTTCAGCATTAAATCGTCTGGAACTCAATTTTACAAGTCGGATCTTGCCTCCAAAATGTTGTCGAAGCCCGTGATTGGGTTAAGGGTGCATACAACTTTTGGTTGTGATTGTGTTGGCGGGTCATGGAGCTCCAATGGAGTTTCTATGGAAAAATTGTGGCCATTTTATGGATACAACACCGCGGGATAGACCGTGAATACAACTTTCAAGGTAAGTTGATCGCACCGACGAGCCATCTTGCACCACTCGGAATGACCTATAATTTTTCGAGTGCATAAATGGAGTGAGGATGAACTGTTATGTACTATATGATCCAAGAATAATGCATCCACTGGTGAAAACGTGAGGGTGGTAGCGGGATGGGTGATGGACTAGGTAAAGCATGAATTCTTGTGTTTCGATGCAAGGAAGAGCCTCCTCCTTGTGTCGTGACTGAAACTGTAGTCTTTCTAGTTTGTAATGGAAGGATGGTGCATTGTTCTATATGTTATTGTCCATATATCAGTCTGTAGGCGAGCTCATGGAAGGGTGGTAGAGTATACTTTAAACATAAAATCATCCGGAACTCAATTTTACAAGCCGGATCTTGCCTCTGAAATGTTGTCGAAGCTTGCGAGCGAGTTAAGGGCGCATACAAGTTTTCGTTTTGATTGTGATTGCGGGTCATGGAGCTCCAATGGAGTTTTTATGGCAAAATTGTGGCCGTTTTATGGATACAACATCGCGGGACAGACCGTGTATACAACTTTCAAGGTAAGTAGATCGCACCGGCGAGCCATCTTGCACCATTCGGAATGACCTATAATATTTCAAGTGCATAAACGGAGGATGAACTGTTATGTACTTTATGATCCAAGTATAATGCATCCGCTGGTGAAAATGTGAGGGTGGTAGGTCGATGGGTGATAGACCATGTAAAGCATGAATTCTTGGGTTTCGATGCAAAGAAGAGCCTCCTCCTTGTGTCGTGACTGAACATGTAGTCTTTCAAGTTTGTACTGGAAGGATGGTGCGTTGTTCTATATGTTATTGTCCATATATCAGTCCGTAGGTGAGCTCACGGAAGGGTGGTAGAGTATACTTTAAGCGTAAAATCGTCCGGAACTCAATTTTATAAGCCGGATGTTGCCTGCGAAATGTTGTCGAAGCCCGCGAGTGGGTTACGAGCGCATACCACTTTTGGTTGTGATTGTTTGGGTGGGTCATGGAGGTCCAATGGAGTTTTTTCGGCAAAATTGTGGCTGTTTTATGGATACAACAACGCGGGACAGACCGTGAATACAACTTTCAAGGTAAGTTGATCGCACCGACAAGCCATCGTGCACCATTCGGAATGACCTATAATTTTTCAAGTGCGCAAACGGAGTGAGGATGAACTGTTATGTACTTTATGATCCAAGAATAATGCATCCCTTGCTGAAAACGAGATGGAGGTAGCGGGACGGGTGATAGACCATGTAAAGCATGAATTCTTAGGTTTCGATGCAACGAAGAGCCTCCTCCTTGTGTCATGACTGAACATGTAGTCTTTCAAGTTTGTACTGGAAGGATGGTGCGTTCTTCTATATGTTATTGTCCATATATCAGTCCATAGGTGAGCTCACGGAAGGGTGGTAGAGTATACTTTAAGCATTAAATCGTCTGGAACTCAATTTTACAAGTCGGATCTTGCCTCCGAAATGTTGTCGAAGCCCGCGATTGGGTTAAGGGCGCATACAACTTCTGGTTGTGATTGTGTTGGCGGGTCATGGAGCTCCGATGGAGTTTCTATGGCAAAATTGTGGCCATTTTATGGATATAACATCGCGGGATAGACCGTGAATACAACTTTCAAGGTAAGTTGATCGCACCGACGAGCCATCTTGCACCATTCGGAATGACCTATAATTTTTCGAGTGCATAAACGGAGTGAGGATGAACTGTTATGTACTATATGATCCAATAATAATGCATCCACTGGTCAAAACGTGAGGGTGGTAGCGGGATGGGTGATGGACTAGGTAAAGCATGAATTCTTGCGTTTCGATGCAAGGAAGAGCCTCCTCCTTGTGTCGTGCCTGAACCTGTAGTCTTTCTAGTTTTTAATGGAAGGATGGTGCATTGTTCTATATGTTATTATCCATATATCAGTCTGTAGGCGAGCTCACGGAAGGGTGGTAGAGTATACTTTAAGCATAAAATCGTCCGGAACTCAATTTTACAAGCCGGATCTTGCCTCTGAAATGTTGTCGAAGCTTGCGAGCGAGTTAAGGGCGCTTACAACTTTTGGTTTTGATTGTGATTGCGGTTCATGGAGCTCCAATGGAGTTTTTATGGCAAAATTGTGGCCGTTTTATGGATACAACATCGCGGGACAGACCGTGAATACAACTTTCAAGGTAAGTATATCGCACCGGCGATCCATCTTGCACCATTCGGAATGACCTATAATATTTCAAGTTCATAAATGGAGGATGAACTGTTATGTACTTTATGATCCAAGTACAATGCATCCGGTGGTGAAAATGTGAGGGTGGTAGCTGGATGGGTGATAGACCATGTAAAGCATGAATTCTTGGGTTTCGATGCAAAGAAGAGCCTCCTCCTTGTGTCGTGACTGAACATGTAGTCTTTCAAGTTTGTACTGGAAGGATGATGCGTTGTTCTATATGTTATTGTCCATATATCAGTCCGTAGGTGAGCTCACGGAAGGGTGGTAGAGTATACTTTAAGCATAAAATCGTCCGGAACTCAATTTTATAAGCCGGATGTTGCCTCCGTAATGTTGTCGAAGCCCGCGAGTGGGTTACGAGCGCATACCACTTTTGGTTGTGATTGTTTTGGTGGGTCATGGAGGTCCAATGGAGTTTTTATGGCAAAATTGTGGCTGTTTTATGGATACAACAACGCGGGACAGACCGTGAATACAACTTTCAAGGTAAGTTGATCGCACCGACAAGCCATCTTGCACCATTCGGAATGACCTATAATTTTTCAAGTGCGCAAATGGAGTGAGGATGAACTGTTATGTACTTTATGATCCAAGAATAATGCATCCCTTGCTGAAAACGAGACGGTGGTAGCGGGATGGGTGATAGACCATGTAAAGCATGAATTCTTAGGTTTCGATGCAACGAAGAGCCTCCTCCTTGTGTCATGACTGAACCTGTAGTATTTCTACTTTTTAATGAAGGATGGTGCATTGTTCTATATGTTATTGTCCATATATCAGTCCGTAGGTGAGCTCACGGAAGGGTGGTAGAGTATACTTTAAGCATTAAATTGTCTGGAACTCAATTTTACAAGTCGGATCTTGCCTCCAAAATGTTGTCGAAGCCTGCGATTGGGTTAAGGGCACATACAAATTTTGGTTGTGATTGTGTTGGCGGGTCATGGAGCTCCAATGGAGTTTCTATCGCAAAATTGTGGCCATTTTATGGATACAACATCGCGGGATAGACCGTGAATACAACTTTCAAGGTAAGTAGATCGCCCCGACGAGCCATCTTGCACCACTCGGAATGACCTATAATTTTTCGAGTGCATAAACGGAGTGAGGATGAACTGTTATGTACTATATGATCCAAGAATAATGCATCCACTGGTGAAAACGTGAGGGTGGTAGTGGGATGGGTGATGGACTAGGTAAAGCAGGAATTCTTGCGTTTCGATGCAAGGAAGAGCCTCCTCCTTGTGTCGTGACTGAAACTGTAGTCTTTCTAGTTTGTAATGGAAGGATGGTGCATTGTTCTATATGTTATTGTCCATATATCAGTCTGTAGGCGAGCTCATGGAAGGGTGGTAGAGTATACTTTAAACATAAAATCGTCCGGAACTCAATTTTACAAGCCGGGTCTTGCCTCTGAAATGTTGTCGAAGCTTGCGAGCGAGTTAAGGGCGCATACAACTTTTGGTTTTGATTGTGATTGCGGGTCATGGAGCTCCAATGGAGTTTTTATGGCAAAATTGTGGCCGTTTTATGGATACAACATCGCGGGACAGACCGTGTATACAACTTTCAAGGTAAGTAGATCGCACCGGCGAGCCATCTTGCACCATTCGGAATGACCTATAATATTTCAAGTGCATAAACGGAGGATGAACTGTTATGTACTTTATGATCCAAGTATAATGCATCCGCTGGTGAAAATGTGAGGGTGGTAGGTCGATGGGTGATAGACCATGTAAAGCATGAATTCTTGGGTTTCGATGCAAAGAAGAGCCTCCTCCTTGTGTCGTGACTGAACATGTAGTCTTTCAAGTTTGTACTGGAAGGATGGTGCGTTGTTCTATATGTTATTGTCCATATATCAGTCCGTAGGTGAGCTCACGGAAGGGTGGTAGAGTATACTTTAAGCATAAAATCGTCCGGAACTCAATTTTATAAGCCGGATGTTGCCTCCGTAATGTTGTCGAAGCCCGCGAGTGGGTTACGAGCGCATACCACTTTTGGTTGTGATTGTTTTGGTGGGTCATGGAGGTCCAATGGAGTTTTTATGGCAAAATTGTGGCTGTTTTATGGATACAACAACGCGGGACAGACCGTGAATACAACTTTCAAGGTAAGTTGATCGCACCGACAAGCCATCTTGCACCATTCGGAATGACCTATAATTTTTCAAGTGCGCAAACGGAGTGAGGATGAACTGTTATGTACTTTATGATCCAAGAATAGTGCATCCCTTGCTGAAAACGAGACGGTGGTAGCGGGATGGGTGATAGACCATGTAAAGCATGAATTCTTAGGTTTCGATGCAACGAAGAGCCTCCTCCTTGTGTCATGACTGAACCTGTAGTATTTCTACTTTTTAATGAAGGATGGTGCATTGTTCTATATGTTATTGTCCATATATCAGTCCGTAGGTGAGCTCACGGAAGGGTGGTAGAGTATACTTTCAGCATTAAATCGTCTGGAACTCAATTTTACAAGTCGGATCTTGCCTCCAAAATGTTGTCGAAGCCCGTGATTGGGTTAAGGGTGCATACAACTTTTGGTTGTGATTGTGTTGGCGGGTCATGGAGCTCCAATGGAGTTTCTATGGAAAAATTGTGGCCATTTTATGGATACAACACCGCGGGATAGACCGTGAATACAACTTTCAAGGTAAGTTGATCGCACCGACGAGCCATCTTGCACCACTCGGAATGACCTATAATTTTTCGAGTGCATAAATGGAGTGAGGATGAACTGTTATGTACTATATGATCCAAGAATAATGCATCCACTGGTGAAAACGTGAGGGTGGTAGCGGGATGGGTGATGGACTAGGTAAAGCATGAATTCTTGTGTTTCGATGCAAGGAAGAGCCTCCTCCTTGTGTCGTGACTGAAACTGTAGTCTTTCTAGTTTGTAATGGAAGGATGGTGCATTGTTCTATATGTTATTGTCCATATATCAGTCTGTAGGCGAGCTCATGGAAGGGTGGTAGAGTATACTTTAAACATAAAATCATCCGGAACTCAATTTTACAAGCCGGATCTTGCCTCTGAAATGTTGTCGAAGCTTGCGAGCGAGTTAAGGGCGCATACAACTTTTGGTTTTGATTGTGATTGCGGGTCATGGAGCTCCAATGGAGTTTTTATGGCAAAATTGTGGCCGTTTTATGGATACAACATCGCGGGACAGACCGTGTATACAACTTTCAAGGTAAGTAGATCGCACCGGCGAGCCATCTTGCACCATTCGGAATGACCTATAATATTTCAAGTGCATAAACGGAGGATGAACTGTTATGTACTTTATGATCCAAGTATAATGCATCCGCTGGTGAAAATGTGAGGGTGGTAGGTCGATGGGTGATAGACCATGTAAAGCATGAATTCTTGGGTTTCGATGCAAAGAAGAGCCTCCTCCTTGTGTCGTGACTGAACATGTAGTCTTTCAAGTTTGTACTGGAAGGATGGTGCGTTGTTCTATATGTTATTGTCCATATATCAGTCCGTAGGTGAGCTCACGGAAGGGTGGTAGAGTATACTTTAAGCATAAAATCGTCCGGAACTCAATTTTATAAGCCGGATGTTGCCTCCGTAATGTTGTCGAAGCCCGCGAGTGGGTTACGAGCGCATACCACTTTTGGTTGTGATTGTTTTGGTGGGTCATGGAGGTCCAATGGAGTTTTTATGGCAAAATTGTGGCTGTTTTATGGATACAACAACGCGGGACAGACCGTGAATACAACTTTCAAGGTAAGTTGATCGCACCGACAAGCCATCTTGCACCATTCGGAATGACCTATAATTTTTCAAGTGCGCAAACGGAGTGAGGATGAACTGTTATGTACTTTATGATCCAAGAATAGTGCATCCCTTGCTGAAAACGAGACGGTGGTAGCGGGATGGGTGATAGACCATGTAAAGCATGAATTCTTAGGTTTCGATGCAACGAAGAGCCTCCTCCTTGTGTCATGACTGAACCTGTAGTATTTCTACTTTTTAATGAAGGATGGTGCATTGTTCTATATGTTATTGTCCATATATCAGTCCGTAGGTGAGCTCACGGAAGGGTGGTAGAGTATACTTTCAGCATTAAATCGTCTGGAACTCAATTTTACAAGTCGGATCTTGCCTCCAAAATGTTGTCGAAGCCCGTGATTGGGTTAAGGGTGCATACAACTTTTGGTTGTGATTGTGTTGGCGGGTCATGGAGCTCCAATGGAGTTTCTATGGAAAAATTGTGGCCATTTTATGGATACAACACCGCGGGATAGACCGTGAATACAACTTTCAAGGTAAGTTGATCGCACCGACGAGCCATCTTGCACCACTCGGAATGACCTATAATTTTTCGAGTGCATAAATGGAGTGAGGATGAACTGTTATGTACTATATGATCCAAGAATAATGCATCCACTGGTGAAAACGTGAGGGTGGTAGCGGGATGGGTGATGGACTAGGTAAAGCATGAATTCTTGTGTTTCGATGCAAGGAAGAGCCTCCTCCTTGTGTCGTGACTGAAACTGTAGTCTTTCTAGTTTGTAATGGAAGGATGGTGCATTGTTCTATATGTTATTGTCCATATATCAGTCTGTAGGCGAGCTCATGGAAGGGTGGTAGAGTATACTTTAAACATAAAATCATCCGGAACTCAATTTTACAAGCCGGATCTTGCCTCTGAAATGTTGTCGAAGCTTGCGAGCGAGTTAAGGGCGCATACAAGTTTTCGTTTTGATTGTGATTGCGGGTCATGGAGCTCCAATGGAGTTTTTATGGCAAAATTGTGGCCGTTTTATGGATACAACATCGCGGGACAGACCGTGTATACAACTTTCAAGGTAAGTAGATCGCACCGGCGAGCCATCTTGCACCATTCGGAATGACCTATAATATTTCAAGTGCATAAACGGAGGATGAACTGTTATGTACTTTATGATCCAAGTATAATGCATCCGCTGGTGAAAATGTGAGGGTGGTAGGTCGATGGGTGATAGACCATGTAAAGCATGAATTCTTGGGTTTCGATGCAAAGAAGAGCCTCCTCCTTGTGTCGTGACTGAACATGTAGTCTTTCAAGTTTGTACTGGAAGGATGGTGCGTTGTTCTATATGTTATTGTCCATATATCAGTCCGTAGGTGAGCTCACGGAAGGGTGGTAGAGTATACTTTAAGCGTAAAATCGTCCGGAACTCAATTTTATAAGCCGGATGTTGCCTGCGAAATGTTGTCGAAGCCCGCGAGTGGGTTACGAGCGCATACCACTTTTGGTTGTGATTGTTTGGGTGGGTCATGGAGGTCCAATGGAGTTTTTTCGGCAAAATTGTGGCTGTTTTATGGATACAACAACGCGGGACAGACCGTGAATACAACTTTCAAGGTAAGTTGATCGCACCGACAAGCCATCGTGCACCATTCGGAATGACCTATAATTTTTCAAGTGCGCAAACGGAGTGAGGATGAACTGTTATGTACTTTATGATCCAAGAATAATGCATCCCTTGCTGAAAACGAGATGGAGGTAGCGGGACGGGTGATAGACCATGTAAAGCATGAATTCTTAGGTTTCGATGCAACGAAGAGCCTCCTCCTTGTGTCATGACTGAACATGTAGTCTTTCAAGTTTGTACTGGAAGGATGGTGCGTTCTTCTATATGTTATTGTCCATATATCAGTCCATAGGTGAGCTCACGGAAGGGTGGTAGAGTATACTTTAAGCATTAAATCGTCTGGAACTCAATTTTACAAGTCGGATCTTGCCTCCGAAATGTTGTCGAAGCCCGCGATTGGGTTAAGGGCGCATACAACTTCTGGTTGTGATTGTGTTGGCGGGTCATGGAGCTCCGATGGAGTTTCTATGGCAAAATTGTGGCCATTTTATGGATATAACATCGCGGGATAGACCGTGAATACAACTTTCAAGGTAAGTTGATCGCACCGACGAGCCATCTTGCACCATTCGGAATGACCTATAATTTTTCGAGTGCCTAAACGGAGTGAGGATGAACTGTTATGTACTATATGATCCAATAATAATGCATCCACTGGTCAAAACGTGAGGGTGGTAGCGGGATGGGTGATGGACTAGGTAAAGCATGAATTCTTGCGTTTCGATGCAAGGAAGAGCCTCCTCCTTGTGTCGTGCCTGAACCTGTAGTCTTTCTAGTTTTTAATGGAAGGATGGTGCATTGTTCTATATGTTATTATCCATATATCAGTCTGTAGGCGAGCTCACGGAAGGGTGGTAGAGTATACTTTAAGCATAAAATCGTCCGGAACTCAATTTTACAAGCCGGATCTTGCCTCTGAAATGTTGTCGAAGCTTGCGAGCGAGTTAAGGGCGCTTACAACTTTTGGTTTTGATTGTGATTGCGGTTCATGGAGCTCCAATGGAGTTTTTATGGCAAAATTGTGGCCGTTTTATGGATACAACATCGCGGGACAGACCGTGAATACAACTTTCAAGGTAAGTATATCGCACCGGCGATCCATCTTGCACCATTCGGAATGACCTATAATATTTCAAGTTCATAAATGGAGGATGAACTGTTATGTACTTTATGATCCAAGTACAATGCATCCGGTGGTGAAAATGTGAGGGTGGTAGCTGGATGGGTGATAGACCATGTAAAGCATGAATTCTTGGGTTTCGATGCAAAGAAGAGCCTCCTCCTTGTGTCGTGACTGAACATGTAGTCTTTCAAGTTTGTACTGGAAGGATGGTGCGTTGTTCTATATGTTATTGTCCATATATCAGTCCGTAGGTGAGCTCACGGAAGGGTGGTAGAGTATACTTTAAGCATAAAATCGTCCGGAACTCAATTTTATAAGCCGGATGTTGCCTCCGTAATGTTGTCGAAGCCCGCGAGTGGGTTACGAGCGCATACCACTTTTGGTTGTGATTGTTTTGGTGGGTCATGGAGGTCCAATGGAGTTTTTATGGCAAAATTGTGGCTGTTTTATGGATACAACAACGCGGGACAGACCGTGAATACAACTTTCAAGGTAAGTTGATCGCACCGACAAGCCATCTTGCACCATTCGGAATGACCTATAATTTTTCAAGTGCGCAAATGGAGTGAGGATGAACTGTTATGTACTTTATGATCCAAGAATAATGCATCCCTTGCTGAAAACGAGACGGTGGTAGCGGGATGGGTGATAGACCATGTAAAGCATGAATTCTTAGGTTTCGATGCAACGAAGAGCCTCCTCCTTGTGTCATGACTGAACCTGTAGTATTTCTACTTTTTAATGAAGGATGGTGCATTGTTCTATATGTTATTGTCCATATATCAGTCCGTAGGTGAGCTCACGGAAGGGTGGTAGAGTATACTTTAAGCATTAAATTGTCTGGAACTCAATTTTACAAGTCGGATCTTGCCTCCAAAATGTTGTCGAAGCCTGCGATTGGGTTAAGGGCACATACAAATTTTGGTTGTGATTGTGTTGGCGGGTCATGGAGCTCCAATGGAGTTTCTATCGCAAAATTGTGGCCATTTTATGGATACAACATCGCGGGATAGACCGTGAATACAACTTTCAAGGTAAGTAGATCGCCCCGACGAGCCATCTTGCACCACTCGGAATGACCTATAATTTTTCGAGTGCATAAACGGAGTGAGGATGAACTGTTATGTACTATATGATCCAAGAATAATGCATCCACTGGTGAAAACGTGAGGGTGGTAGTGGGATGGGTGATGGACTAGGTAAAGCAGGAATTCTTGCGTTTCGATGCAAGGAAGAGCCTCCTCCTTGTGTCGTGACTGAAACTGTAGTCTTTCTAGTTTGTAATGGAAGGATGGTGCATTGTTCTATATGTTATTGTCCATATATCAGTCTGTAGGCGAGCTCATGGAAGGGTGGTAGAGTATACTTTAAACATAAAATCGTCCGGAACTCAATTTTACAAGCCGGGTCTTGCCTCTGAAATGTTGTCGAAGCTTGCGAGCGAGTTAAGGGCGCATACAACTTTTGGTTTTGATTGTGATTGCGGGTCATGGAGCTCCAATGGAGTTTTTATGGCAAAATTGTGGCCGTTTTATGGATACAACATCGCGGGACAGACCGTGTATACAACTTTCAAGCTAAGTAGATCGCACCGGCGAGCCATCTTGCACCATTCGGAATGACCTATAATATTTCAAGTGCATAAACGGAGGATGAACTGTTATGTACTTTATGATCCAAGTATAATGCATCCGCTGGTGAAAATGTGAGGGTGGTAGGTCGATGGGTGATAGACCATGTAAAGCATGAATTCTTGGGTTTCGATGGAAAGAAGAGCCTCCTCCTTGTGTCGTGACTGAACATGTAGTCTTTCAAGTTTGTACTGGAAGGATGGTGCGTTGTTCTATATGTTATTGTCCATATATCAGTCCGTAGGTGAGCTCACGGAAGGGTGGTAGAGTATACTTTAAGCATAAAATCGTCCGGAACTCAATTTTATAAGCCGGATGTTGCCTGCGAAATGTTGTCGAAGCCCGCGAGTGGGTTACAAGCGCATACCACTTTTGGTTGTGATTGTTTGGGTGGGTCATGGAGGTCCAATGGAGTTTTTTCGGCAAAATTTGTGGCTGTTTTATGGATACAACAACGCGGGACAGACCGTGAATACAACTTTCAAGGTAAGTTGATCGCACCGACAAGCCATCTTGCACCATTCGGAATGACCTATAATTTTTCAAGTGCGCAAACGGAGTGAGGATGAACTGTTATGTACTTTATGATCCAAGAATAATGCATCCCTTGCTGAAAACGAGATGGTGGTAGCGGGATGGGTGATAGACCATGTAAAGCATGAATTCTTAGGTTTCGATGCAACGAAGAGCCTCCTCCTTGTGTCATGACTGAACATGTAGTCTTTCAAGTTTGTACTGGAAGGATGGTGCGTTCTTCTATATGTTATTGTCCATATATCAGTCCATAGGTGAGCTCACGGAAGGGTGGTATAGTATACTTTAAGCATTAAATCGTCTGGAACTCAATTTTACAAGTCGGATCTTGCCTCCGAAATGTTGTTGAAGCCCGCGATGGGCTTAAGGGCGCATACAACTTTTGGTTGTGATTGTGTTGGCGGGTCATGGAGCTCCAATGGAGTTTCTATGGCAAAATTGTGGCCATTTTATGGATACAACATCGCGGGATAGACCGTGAATACAACTTTCAAGGTAAGTTGATCGCACCGACGAGCCATCTTGCACCATTCGGAATGACCTATAATTTTTCGAGTGCATAAACGGAGTGAGGATGAACTGTTATGTACTATATGATCCAATAATAATGCATCCACTGGTCAAAACGTGAGGGTGGTAGCGGGATGGGTGATGGACTAGGTAAAGCATGAATTCTTGCGTTTCGATGCAAGGAAGAGCCTCCTCCTTGTGTCGTGCCTGAACCTGTAGTCTTTCTAGTTTGTAATGGAAGGATGGTGCATTGTTCTATATGTTATTGTCCATATATCAGTCTGTAGGCGAGCTCACGGAAGGGTGGTAGAGTATACTTTAAGCATAAAATCGTCCGGAACTCAATTTTACAAGCCGGATCTTGCCTCTGAAATGTTGTCGAAGCTTGCGAGCGAGTTAAGGGCGCATACAACTTTTGGTTTTGATTGTGATTGCGGTTCATGGAGCTCCAATGGAGTTTTTATGGCAAAATTGTGGCCGTTTTATGGATACAACATCGCGGGACAGACCGTGAATACAACTTTCAAGGTAAGTATATCGCACCGGCGATCCATCTTGCACTATTCGGAATGACCTATAATATTTCAAGTGCATAAACGGAGGATGAACTGTTATGTACTTGATGATCCAAGTATAATGCATCCGGTGGTGAAAATGTGAGGGTGGTAGCTGGATGGGTGATAGACCATGTAAAGCATGAATTCTTGGGTTTCGATGCAAAGAAGAGCGTCCTCCTTGTGTCGTGACTGAACATGTAGTCTTTCAAGTTTGTACTGGAAGGATGGTGCGTTGTTCTATATGTTATTGTCCATATATCAGTCCATAGGTGAGCTCACGAAAGGGTGGTAGAGTACACTTTAAGCATAAAATCGTCCGGAACTCAAGTTTACAAGCCGGATTGACGTAGGGTGGAACCCTAGATGGTCGATCTTTCACGAAATGAGTGGATCCCACAATGAACACGAAGAACAGAAGGGGAAAATACGAGGGGAAACACAAGAGAATCACTCAGACCAACGATATTAGGTCACACATATGCTAGATCCGAGTACACATAGAGATCACACGGTCCAAATCCAACAAGGGATGATACATGGGGTAACTGATTCTTCTCCATGAGGAGGTCTTGAGGTCATCCCGTTAGGGGTCTTGATGTATTCGGGATGGAGGATGCTGGATTTCCGGGCTTGGGGCGGATTTCCGGGTTGAGGCCGGATGTCCGGGGCATGTAGGTTCTTGGCGGATGTCATGGTGGATGCTCTAGGGGCCGGATGTCCGGGGTCATGGCCGGATGTCCGGGTCCTGGAAGCTGCTCTTGACTCCTTCCGTTGGTTCTCTTCATCCGTGAACTTGGGGACTTGTCCGTCTTCAAGTGCATCCTCGGGAGGATCCTCTAGGTACCTAATCATGCACAACATTCCACACTTAGGCAGTAGCCATGTCTTGAGTGGATCATATGTGATATCACTAAGGAAGGAAGTCACCACGGTCTCGAGAGCTCTAGCTCTAGGTCGTGTCATAGGTCCTCTTGTCACTTGGTGAGACGATGGTAGGTCCATGGGGATGACCATAGGATGCTCCGCATCTTCTCCCCTCCCTTGGAAAAGATCCTACCTCGGATCGAAATCTTCATCACCATGGTAGGGAGAGAGATCTTTGACGTTGAATATGTCACTCAAGGAGTACATGTCTCGTGGAATGTTGATCTTGTAGGCGTTGTTGTTGTTGTTGTTGTAGCGTTCAAGCACCTTGAAGGGTCCATCCGCTCATGGTAGAAGTTTGGACTTGCGTTTGTTGGGGAAGCGGTACTTGCGAAGGTGTAACCACACAAGATCTCCAATGTTGAATACCATGGGGTGCTTGTTGATGTCGAGTTTGGTCGCGAGTCATTGTACTTGGCACTCGATGGTGTGTGATGTAGGGTGGAACCCTAAGTGGAGATATTTCATGATTTGGAGGTGATCGTGAAGAACACGAAGAACATGAGGCGAAAACATGAGAGAATCACTCAAACCAACAAGAACGATCACACATATGCTAGATCCTCAAAACAAAAAAGAGATACACGATCCACGATCAACAAGGGACGATAAATAGGGTCTTATCCGTGAGGAGGTCTTGAGTTCTTCCCGTTGGGGGTCATGAATCCAAGTGGATATTCTCCGTAGAGGCATGGTCTCTCTCGGAGGAATAGATCCGTATGGATGAGCAAAGCTCTATCTCTAATATGATCTAATCCTTTGCTAACCCTAACTAGGAGGAGGAGGGGGTCTATATATGGTGCTAGGCCATGAAGGGGTAAGTGAGGGGCGAAGGATAAACGGGCCTCAACCCACGTCATGCGTGCAGGCAAAGGCCGGATGTTTCGGATGAGGGTCTATATGATCCAGGCATCATCCGGATGATCCGGGTCGTCGTCCGGATGATCCGGCTGAGTCCGGATAATTCGGACGGAGGTCCGGACGTCCGGGCTAACTCCATAAGCCGCTCTGTCTTCTTCTCCTTTCTCTCGTATTCTCTTCTATGCTTGGCCTTGGTCCTTTGAATCTCCATGGTCATCTCGTATGAGCCTGAGTATACACAAGGTCCATGCATGAGGTAGTAACCATGTCTCATATGTGGAAAGTGACGGTTCGAAGAGGAGTGAGTTCACCTTATGTTGAATGGCGTATGGTTGAGGTCTCATCGTATGTCCTCTTGGGGAGAAGTCAAAGTGTACATGGGGATGATCGTAGGATGCTCCGCATCATCTCCCCCCCCACTTGCGAAAGATCCGACCTCGGATTGTTATCCTCATTACCATGGAAGCGGTTGTCATGGACGGACTTGTAGTTGGACGAAGTTGGAGACATGGCGCAATCCAAGTATTCCAAGGTGTCTCCGGAGTGATATACATGCAAAAAGAGAAAACACAAGGGACACTCGGGAATACAATGGTTAGCGCACACAAGGCATGCATCAAGTAAGTATGAGTCTGTTCGGCAAGATTGTTCTTAACAAAGCGCATGAAGCTTATCAAGATGATATAGAATGATATGCAAAGCATTCCTGGGAGGAAAATCATTCATTGTGCACACAAATGTGTTGTGAATATGATCAATACAACCACGGTGGAAAATGATGTCATAGTGAGATGGTTTATCAATAGCATGAATATGGCAATGGATGCTCAATATGAGTAAGTTATCAGGCAATTGATGGTAGGCAATATGATCATGATGTATGAATATGTCATTAAGAAAGATCACAACAAATTTGCAAAGAAAGTGCACAAGCTCATATATCATGGATGACATGGTAATACAAGATGCAACAAGGCAATCATAATGTGAGTCAATCCATGCATAAGATGCAAATTTGTTATGGGTGGTGTTGTACCATAGCTCAATGTTGTGGTAGAAGTGGTGGTCTGGTGGTGAATCCACAAAGTCTGAGAACTCATCAACTTGAAGGTCCATAGGGTCCATCTCCAATGTCGGTCCTCCATCCAATATATGTATAATGTAGACAAGAAGAAGGAGACAATAATGAAATAGTGACCCATCCAATATGCATATGTGAGGATGCCTCAAAAGGAAGGACTTCACCTTTATGAGGATGTCGAAATGTTGGTGACACGCATCATGTAGACCTTTATGTGACCAATATGTCTCGTGATGGTACCGCCTTGTGAATCCTTCAACACGAAAGAACATGACAAACACTCGGAACAACAAATGAGGTTAGTGGAAGTGCAAAACCTATCATTCATGTGGTAAGATACGAAACAAGTGTATGGATCATGCTCATCAAAACAAAGGACAAGGGAGTATTGCATAGTATGGAGGCATATGATGCGACTACAACTAAAGACATTAGGCTCAATGAAACAAGAAAGCTTCACACGTAATATGCCCAAGTCTCTAAGATAGATAAGCATAACATGGGTGCACACGCTATAATGGCATATGAGAGGTGCAACTAATGGAGACAAGAGACAATGATCAAGATATATCACCTGAGAGGCATGAATATATATGTCATCAACCCAAGAAAGCGAGTAAGAATGGAACATGGGTGATGCGACAAACAAAGCAATAATAGCGATCAAGTAGGGTAAGCTAGTAGTGCAAAGATGCAACATACTAGAAGGAATCATGGCGATCATGTCGTGTGTGCAAATAGTGAGCATATATGATGCACATGACATATCACAAGCATGAAAACAAGATATGCGAAATGTATCATCATCGTATTGGCAAGAGGTCATATGGATAGCAATGGAACATCATGGCTCTCCCAACATAAGATTGAACAATAGCATGAGGCACATGGTAAACATGGCAATAGCAACAAGGATCTCCACCAAGCATCCAAATACACATATGAGTAGTAAAATGGAGAATCATGGGTAGATGCAAGCAAGGGTCGCAATTGCATGGCAAAGGCATAAAAGGAAGCATAACATGCAAAGTGAACATGGTATAATGGGCATAATGTGACAAGTGATATCTCGCCCATAGCCATGTGAGAGCCAAGTAAAAGGAATGCGCGAAGTCGGTGCACGAAGGGAACGGTGGTAAGGATAGTTCACGGGATCCCAAGTCATCTTTGCTCTCAAGAGCTTGTTTCGTCAACTCTTGGGATTGAGATGTTGCCGAGTATATGTGAGTACCTACACAAAACAAAGAAAGGGAAAATTGTGTGTGCATGGTATATGTACACATCATCCATCATGATGTGCATGTGCTTGTGTCGGTTAACACAAAATAGCCAATGCTAAAATAGATGAGATGTGTGATATAGAAACATGTCATCAATCATGAGGGGTTTGTTGTTATGTATAGCATAATGGAGACTCAAATTGTGTAATGCGTTACGAGAAATATGTAGAGCATTGTTATTCATGGAATGCATATGGTGCATGCAATTATGTGAATCATGCAAAGTATGGAATGCATCAAAATCTACTAATATGTATGAGGAAACCATGGGGGTCTCCTCATGATCATTAGTGCAAACATCACATGGAGAATATTGACAACATCCAAAATAATGCATATTTGGAACAATGTGATCATGGCATGGCATAGTAGGTGAAATGCACAAATCATGTAAAGGAAGCATAGAAATATCATTGCATGAAAAACAAAAGCCAATGACCATCATCTCGTCTTCTATGCCATAAGTGCAAATGGGATTTATTTTAATGGGGCATCCATAGTAACTATGTTGAGATTGAAATGATGAAATATGGGAGATCTCACTCATAGCATATGACAATTTTAAAGGATTGTCAAACATTACGTGACCAATAGAATTTTCACATGATATCCTATGGAGCATAGCATCACAACTAGGCAACTCAACATGCTCATCATCATATTCATCATAAATGGGTAAGTCATGACATGAGGAATTCACACTAGCATGAAGCATGGGTGGATCAACATCATGCAAACAATCATTGGTGGGATAGTCCGCTGGTGGGACAAGAGAAGCACCATCACCTATGTTATCTTTGGAAAATTGCTCATGTGTTGTAAGTGAGGTGTCGAAGACCAAGTCGTGATCATCTTCATCTTGATGGAACCATGTGGGGGTGCATCATCGTCCACCATGGCCATCATCGTCTCCATTGGAGGTATGGACTCGTCGAGGATAGGCATGTCGCCATGTAGGAGACCTAGCACCAAAAGGGAAAACACACTCGGAGTAGAGGGTAAGTCATTAGAAATCATAGTGGCCTCACATGCCATGTCAACTATCTCACTCACTAGGTGTTGTGGCTCACTCAGTCCCTCTTGGATGTTCTCACTCGTATGGTTGGTGGAGTCACTCAAATGTATCTCAGCCTCACATAGGATGTGTGGCATGCTCTTAAGTGTGGGGCTAGTGGTGGTCACACTCATCCTATCATAGGAAATGTAATCAATGTCACATTTGGTGGAGTCACTCATGGCACTCATATGGTGGTGGCTCTCCTCACATGGGAATTGGGGCATCTCGTCATATGTAGGTGTCGGCGAGATGTAGGTGCAAATGTCTCCATGCTCAACTCCTATCGCCGCCTTGGTTGAAGGGATAGTCCCATGCTCAACCTCCTCATCCATAACGCCTCCAAAGATGAATGCCGTAGGGATTGACAAATCAGCACTCTCCTCTGAGACCAAAGAGAATGTCTCATGTGCGGCATCGTAGCTTGACTCAGAGTATGAGTCCAATATGGGCACTATCTTGATGTTGTTGAAGAGGTTCATGCTCGTTGCCGTAGTCGAAGGGGATGGCCCTTGCTCGTCCTTCTTGTTGTCGTCTCGTTGTAGGAGGCCCATATGATGTGGCACCTCATAGCTCCTCTCCATGACCGAAGGGAATTTCCCATGCTCGGTCATCTAGCTTGAGGGGCTTCCGAAGATGGAAGTGTCTCCCTCGCTTGAAGGTGGTCGCCATGTTGTTGAAGATGTCGATGTAGGCGAACTCATGGGAAGCAGGTGAAGATGTCGTACGTCCAAAGGAGAAGATGCCTTGATAGCACTTGGCGAAGATACCGAAGTGGTGGTAGTCATAGCTTCCTCATGGTGGTGCTTGTCTCGTAGTCTTGTCTTGAGCTCATGATGTTTGGCCGTAGCTTGATGTAGAGCTTGTTGGGACATGTAGGTTTGCGTGTGTCGAGCATCATCATGATGATGGAGTCGTTGTCATGCTTGAGCTCATATAAGATGTTGTTCGTTGTCGTCGTGCACATGATACTTGGAGGTGACTTTCTCTTTATGACGACGTGGATCACGAATGAGATGATGGTCGCCATGGAGATATGGACGTTGACGAATTGCACTTGCATCGCGTGGGCGCTCCAAGGATGATCGACTTGCTCGCCTTCGCCTTGAGGATGATGAAGGGGAAGAACGGTCGACCAACAAGGTTCGAATCTCCTCCATATTTGCATCTTGCTCCTCCTTTTGTGCGGAAATCTTGTTGTCGAAGTAGTCTTTTGTATGTGCTTCAGAGTGTCATATGTCGATGGCGAGGTTGTCGATGCGCTCTCTTAATCTTTATTGTGCGCCTTGCATTTGTCGTTGTAGATCAAGGATGGACGCTTTGGTGATGTAGTTGTTCGCGCCGTCGTTGTTGTCGAAGACCGGAGATGAAATGACTTGCCTATCCATCACAAGACTCGTGCAAATATCAGTGGGAGAAAGAGAAGAACTTATACCAAATGTACCTTCACCAAAGTTGAAGATCGATCAATAATCACTCAATGATGTAACAAGGAAATAGCAAAATTGGTACCGTTTCTCATCGATTTCTCACACCTACACAAATAAGGCTTATGGAGTAGCTTGGTGAGGATAGTGGCACAAAAATTTGTCGCAAAATGTTAGCAAGAGTCAATAATGTTAAAAGAGATTCACAAATTCGCAAGTGAAACAAGTGGACCAATAGCAATGAATGGCACACTGAAACGCACACACGGGTAGATAAGTGGGGTCGTGCAACCAAGGAATGAGCTCAAAATGTGGAATCCACAGAAAACGCTCGTGTTGCACAACTCAAGAGAGACGCTAGCATGATTGCTATATAGGTGGATACGACACTTTGTGCACATCCTATAAGATGCAAAATGTATGAACTTTCTATCCCGAGTATGATATGTATGTATGGTTCCCGATGTTTCACACACGATGATCCAAGATGATCAATATGGTAGTATGATATGTAATGTCTCGATACTATGGCACTTGCTTACAAGCTTCTTTGCTCTTTCTCTTTTTCTTTGCTTAAAAGCTTATTCTTCTTTTTTGATATTGCCACAATGTGAAATGCACAAACCAAGATAGCAAGTGTGTATATGTGGGGAACAATCTTGTGACACAAGGGATGATATGGTGATACCTATATGATATGGTATGTATGCAATGGAAGGGTGGATCACTAATGTGCACAAGTAACTTTGCCGGGCAATACTTAAATGGCTAGTCTCGATAGGCAAGTAACGCAAATGGGCTAGGGGTTATCAATGCAATTGCAAGGGGAATATACAATGATGTCATCAAGGTTACTGTCCGTGTCGATGATGAGAGGCAGTGTTGTCGATGTCGACCCATTCCTAATTAGCGGAAACACCTTTGGAAACGGAAAAACCGTGAACTCAAAATCTCCAAAGGCGATTATCAAATGGTGGTAGCAGAATGCGGTGGTGGTTGTGGAAGTATTGGTGGGAACTCAGACAAAATGGGTTAAGGTGGCGGAAGGGTATGATAGGCTATACACGGTGTCGGAGTCGGAAGAACGGTCCCTAAGTAGCCAAAACACCTTAGGAGACACAACTCACAACACACAAAAAATTGGGTTAAGTTGGGATGGCAGAAATGTATGGTGGGAAAGGTTATGCGGCAGTGGTAGTGGTGGTTGATGAACAAGCAACCATCCCTAAGTAGCCGAAACACCTTAGGGGACTCAAATCACTACTCAAGCAACCACTAATGCTATAGGGAACAAAATGGGTTAGGTTGCGGAAGTCGGTGGTGGTAACACGGTATATATGGTGGAAGCCCTAGGCAAAGATGACAAAGTTCCAAAAAACTTGATGGCGTCCAATGGTGTTGGTAGTATTTTTGTGGGATGAGGGATGTCAATAGCTTCAAAACAAGCTAAAGAACGTCAAAATCGGAATCCTGATGAATTAGTTATGGCTGAAACAAGAATTGAACCCTGTCAATGTCAGGGTTAACCGGACATCCGGGAGGAGGTCCATCTCACTCGGGCTGTACGGATGATCCGGGAGTACTTCCGGATGATCCGGGATCGTCAACTCCGGTTCGGGTATTCGGGTGTGTGGGTTATCCGGACATCCGGGAGAGGGTCCAACTGATCCATGAGGTGTCCGGATGATCCGGGTAGGTCAAACTACTCGGGATTTCCTCTCGGGGACGATTTTTGGGCAGAAAATGGATGATTTTTGGGGCAAAATTGAGGAGATTTCATGGATGGAAGGTGGGGAAACTTGGGGAGATGCAAGAACCACTCGAAACCAAGCAAATCCACGGATCAAAATAAACAAAACTTCATCAAACCAACAAATCACAAAAAAATTGGGGCTATTTTTTGTGGGAATTTTCAAAATTGGGGAAGAACACAACAAAATTAGGCTAGAAAAAGATGGGTAGGGGCTCCAAATTCGTGATCAACCTTGCTCTGATCCAAGATGATGTAGGCGGAACCCTAAGTGGAGATATTTCACGATTTGGAGGTAACCCCGTGAAGAATACGAAGAACACAAGGGGAAAACATGAGAGAATCACTCAAACCAACAAGAACGGTCACACATATGCTAGATCCTCAAAACACAAAAGAGATACATGATCCACGATCAACAAGGGACAATACATAGGGTCTTCTCCATGAGGGGGGTCTTGAGTTCTTCCCGTTAGGGGTCTTGAATCCAAGTGGATCTTCTCCGTAGAGGCACGGTCTCTCTCGGAGGAATAGATCCGGATGGATGAGCAAAGCTCTATCTCTAATATGATCTAATCATTTGCTAACCCTAACTAGGAGGAGGGGGTCTATATATGGTGCTAAGCCACAAAGTGGTAAATGAGGGGCGAAGGGGTACACGGGCCTCGGCCCAAGTCATGCGTGCAGGAAAAGGCCGGATGATCCGGATGGGGGCCCGGATCCCGGATGATCCGGGCATCGTCCGGATGATCCGGGTCCTCATTCGGATGATCCGACTCCACTGGGTGGATTCTGTATGTGTGGGGAAACAAGAGTTAGGGTTGGCTTCGGACCCCTCCTTCAAGGGCCACGAAATTCCCCCCTCTTCCTCCATATATACAGCCCTTAGGGCGTCGTTTAGACTTTGGGTTTTGTTTAGATTAAAAGTTCGCCATAGCTACAACTTCGCGTACTTCGTTTGTATTCAATGACTAGAGAAAGGCGTCACCGAACCCCACCTTCATTAATAAAGCTTTCCTCTTGAATTCGCAATATCCAGATTGCAATCTCAGTTTCTTGCTTGTTCTTCATTTGCTCATAGGAAACAGACCCTCGTGGTCAGGTTGATCATGCTCCGGCGTGGTCAATAACCACTCGGAAGGTAGATTAGCGATTGCTAAGGCACGACGTCTCGCACGTTCATAGTCGGAACGTCAAGGTCGACTCCCACAGAAAACAATAGCCACCATCTCATAGAAACATCGGGACACCTTCGCCTCTATCAACCCCTTCGCCCATCACTTACCCCTTCGTGGCTTAGCACTATATATAGACCCCCGCCTCCTCCTAGTTAGGGTTACCAAAGGATTAGCTCATATTAGAGATAGAGCTTTGCTCATCCACTTGGTTACTTCTCCATCGGAGTCCATTACCTCTTTGGAGAAGATCCCCCAAGCAGATTCAAGACCCCTCACGGGATGACCCCTCAAGGCCTCCTCATGGGGAAGAACTTTTACCCTATGTATCATCCTTTGTTGATCATGGATCATGTATCTCTTTGTGTTTCGAGGATCTAGCACATGTGTAATCGAATTTTGTTGGTTTGAGTGATTCTCTGGTGTTTCCCCTCGTGTTTTCTCCTCGTGTTATTTGTAGGATTCCCTCCATTTCGTGCAAGATCGGCCATATAGAGTTCCACCCTACATCATCTTGGTATCATGAGCCACGTTGACCATGAATTTCTAGCCCCTACCCCTCTTTTTCTAGCCTTCTTTTTCTTGATTTGGTCCAAAATTTCAAAAATCTAGACCAAAAATAGCCCCAGTTTCTTTTTGTGATTTGTTGGTATGATGAAGTTTTGTTTTTTTGATCCATGGATTTGGTTGGTTTCGAATGGATCTAGCATCTCCCCAAGTTTCCGCACCTTCCATCCACGAAATCTCCTCAATTTTGCCCCGAAAATCATCCATTTTCTGCCCATAAATTCGTCCGCGAGAGGAAATCTCGAGCAGTTTGACCTGCCCGGATCATCCGGACCACCATATCTACCGCATTACCACCACTGACTTCCGCAATCTAGCCCATTTTGTTCCCTATAGCATTAGTGGTTGCTTACAAAGAAGGATGTGCCTTTTGTTTGGGTACCGCACAGGAAGAGGCCTTCACGATATTGAAAGATAAGTTGACACATGCTCCTTTACTCTAACTTCCTGATTTTAATAAGACTTTTAATCTTGAATGTGATGCTAGTGTAATTGGATTAGGAGGAGTGTTATTACAAGATGGCAAACCTGTTGCATACTTTTCTGAAAAATTGAGTGGGCCTAGTCTGGATTATTCTACTTATGATAAAGTATTATATGCTCTTGTTCAGACTTTAGGAACATGGCAACATTATTTAGGGCCCAAAGGGTTTGTTATACATTCTAATCATGAATCGTTGAAACATATTAAAAGTCAAGCTACTCTGAATTGTAGACATGCTAAATGGGTTGAATTCATTTAGACTTTCCCTGATGTCATTAAACACTTGAAGGGTAAAGAAAATGTTATTGTTGATGCTTTGTCTTGTCGCTATACTATGCTTTCACAACTTGACATCAAAATATTTGGTTTGGAAACCATCAAAGAACAATTTGTGCATGATACTGATTTTAAATATGTAATGCAGAATTGTAAAGAAGGAAGAACGTGTAACAAGTTCGTCATTAATGATGGATTTGTGTTCCGTGCTAACAACCTATGCATTCCAACTAGCTCCGTTCATCTTTTGTTGTTGCAGGAGGCGCATGGAGGAGGATTAATGGGACACTTCAGCGTGAAGAAGACAGGGGACGTACTTGCTACACATTTCTTTTGGCCAAAGATGAGACGGGATGTTGAGCATTTTGTTGCTCGCTGCACTACATGTCAAAAAGATAAGTCGCGACTCAATCCTCATGGTTTATATATGCCTTTGCCTATACCTAGTGTTCCTTGGGAGGATATATCTATGGACTTTGTTTTAGGTTTACCTTGAACAAAGAAGGGGAGGGATAGCATATTTGTTGTCATGGATAGATTCTCGAAAATGGCACAATTTATACCATGTCATAAAAGCGATGATGCCGTTAATGTTGCTGACTTGTTCTTTCGTGAAATTATTCGCTTGCATGGTGTGCCAAATAATATTGTTTCGGATCATGATACTAAATTTCTTAGCCACTTTTATAGATGTTTATGGGCTAAGTTGGGGACTAAACTCCTTTTTAGTACTACTTGTCACCCCCAAACTGATGGACAAACCAAAGTAGTCAATAGAACATTGTCTACAATGCTTAGGGCTGTTTCCTACCTCGTGCACCTATTGATTTGTTTCCTCTTCCATCTTCGGAGAAGGTTAATTTTGATGCTAATCAACGTGCTGAATTAATCTTAAAAATGCATGAGCTAACTAAGGAGAACATTGAGCATATGAATGCTAAATATAAACTTGCTAGAGATAAGGGTAGAAAACGTGTTGTCTTTGCACCTGGAGATCTTGTTTGGTTACATTTGCGTAAGGATAGATTTCCTAATTTGCGCAAATCAAAGCTAATGCCGCGTTCTAATGGTCAATTTAAGGTGTTAGAGAAAATAAATGGTAATGCATATAAAATTGAGATGCGTGCAGATTTTGGGGTTAGTCCCACTTTTAACATTGCAGATTTGAAGCCTTATTTGGGTGAGGAAGATGAGCTTCCGTCGAGGACGACATCATTTCAAGAAGGGGGGTGATGAGGACATCAATACCATTGTTACACATACAGCCCCTACTGCTACATATACTGGACCAATTACTAGAGGTCGCACACGTCAATTAAATTATCAAGTACTTTCATTTCTTGGTAATGATTCTAATGTTCATGAGAATATGATGCTGACTAAAGTGGATAGATTTGTTTTGCTTACAAATGAAGGGTCTAGCATGGATAAGAGGGATGAACACTAGAGCAAGACCAAGCATGGAGATGATGGCATGCGCAAGGGGAACAAGAATGGAGTTACAAGTGATGATTTTAGGACTTTGAAGCCACAATAAAGAGTGCATGAAGCCTTGGACAAAATATACAAGATGTCACTTCATAAATTTCGTCCAGAGGGTATTCAAGGCATTGCGTCACCTTATTATTGGGCCAGGCCCATGTAATTTCGAAATACTTAAGTATAGGGTCTTTTAGAGTCCGTATGTGTGGGCAAACCATAGTTAGGGTTGTTTTTGGACCCCTCCTTCAAGGGCCACGAAATTACCCCCCCCCCTCTTCCTCCATATATACAGCCCTTAGGGCGTCGTTTAGACTTTGGGTTTTGTTTAGATTAAATGTTCTCCATAGCTGCAACTTCGCGTACTTCGTTTGTGTTCAACGACCAGACAAAGGCATCACACAACCCCACCTTCATTAATAAAGCTTTCCTCTTGAATTCATAATATCCAGATTGCAATCTCAGTTACTTGATTGTTCTTTGTTTGCTTGCAGGAAACAAACCCTCGTGGTCAGGTTGATCGTGCTCCAGCATGGTCAATAACCCCTCGGAAGTTGGATTAACGATTGCTAAGGTGCGACGTCTCGACGTTCGTAGTCGGATCGTCATGGTCGACTCCCACGGAAAACGATAGCCACCATCTCATCGAAACATCGTAACACCTTCGCCTCTATCAATACCTTCGCCCCTCACTTACTCCTTCATGGCTTAGCACTATATATAGACCCCCTCTGTAACAGCCTGGTTTTTGGCCCTTTTCTTTTTCTTGTTGATTTATTGGTTTTTGCTTTGTTTTTCTTTTTGGAGTGGTTTTGTGGCCTTGCCACCTGGGAAATCATCTTCTTTTCCTCTCCCAAGTGGATCATCATTCTCAACACCTTGCCAAAATCATGTCACTCCACTGCTTGACCAAACCCTAATTTCTTTTTCTAGGGAAATTCCTTTTTCTATCAAAGGAATAATCCTATCTGCCCTAGGTTGTGAAGCAACCTATATTTCTCTCCATCCAAAAATTCCCAAATAATTCTCATAATTCCTTTGGGTCATATGTTGCTCAAATATGCCCAAACTTTCCTGTCCTAGACCAAGAATAATTCTTCAATAATTATTCTTTATTTCTGTGCAGTGTGGCTTTCTGTGAAGGAAGTGCCACCTACCCTATCTTGTTTGCTCCCAAACCTTTTGGGAATTCTCTTATGTCCAAATCATTGCCCCATGCCCAAATTCAACTTTATGTTCCTAGCTAAACTTCCTAAGTGAATTTTCAAACTTTCTGCCAGAAAGAAGGCATTGTGAAGGAAGTACTAGCTAGGTTTATCCAAATGAGTTGAAATTGTGCATGCCTCTTCATGTGCTCATATAATTAGCCTCCTCCAAATTTCAGCTCTATCCATTGATCTATGTGAGCACAGGACCAAATCTTTGCTTCTATCAATATTTTCAGATTGTGAAGCAAGTACATTTTATATTCCTTCCTTTTGCCTGAAAATTTACTAGAGCATTCTCATACCCCAACAACATCTCTCCACCAAATTTGGAACCTTTTCACCTAGCCAATATTTCTCTAGAATTATTGCAAGATTCTGGTCAGTGAAGATAGCTGTGAAGGAAGTACCATTTTGGTATATCCATTTGGTATGAAACTTTTACAGCATCTTCATATGATCAAATCATCAGGCCTTGCCAAATTTCAACTCATCTTACCTCTCCTTGTGAGTGCATCATCCAAATCCCTAATTCTGGCCATTGTAGTGGTTTCTACAGCAACCCTCATCTAAACTCCTCCTCTTACTCTGAATTTTGGTGATCAACATCACCTTAGTGTGTGATCATCACTGGAAAAACTATTTACTACGTTACCAAGCTGGTGTCCCCACTGCACAACACAAACACTTGGCAGCTGGCTTGCTTTGGGGCCATCTGCAAATCTCTTCATTGCCATTGGACCCAATTATTTCTTCATTTTGACTGAGGACATGACGGTCTATCTACGGGACATGGTCGACCCGGCCAGAACGCGCCGTTTGCACCAGTTCCCGTGGTGATCACGCTGGGGTCACACATAGTGCAAGCTCTGGCTTGGTCCGGCCAGTGTGCTCGTCTCCTCTCTCCTCGTCTCGACTTCAAATGTTGTCCAAGAGCTCGCCTGTGCTCGACTGGATCTCCCTGCATCGTTGCTTCATCGTCGTTCGCCATCAATGCGCCGCTAGAGCCGCGCCCGTGCCGCGTCCAGCCTCTGCTCTCCATTAAAGCTTGGTCGGGAGCTCGTCCATAAGCTCTAGAGCCCTCCTCCTCGCCTATATAAGGACCCCCCGAGTCCCTCCCCACCTCAACCACCTCTCCCTCGCCTCATCTGCCATCTGGACTCACCTCATCTCGCCGTTGTTCGCCGTCATCCACCATGGCTCCCTCGGCCTCGGCATGATTCCGGCCAACCCAAGCCTCCTCTCCTCCTCCCACCACGTCCACCGAGTCCCCCTCGTTCCACTCAGCCGCCCGACCCACTTGCCCCCTCGCCGGAGTGCCTGCTTCGCCGGAGAGCACCACCGCTCGCTCATCCCGGTCCTCCTCCTGGTGCCACCTCTCCCCTCCACCCCTCTCCTCCCCGGCAGCCGTGTTCCACTGAACGGGACCCCCTCGCTGACCTGGTCCTGCCGGTGCCCTCGGCTCGGCCAGAGATGGCCGGAGCTGGCCGGCCCCCTTGCCGCTTCCTCCCCTGCTCCTCCTTTGTCCTGCACGGGAGCACAGGAGCGGGAGGAATGAGACGAACTCCCATGCCCCCTCCCCCTGCGCCTGGGCCCCGCCTGGAAGTGGCTCCAGCCACAGGTCCACGTGGATAAGTGGAGACGGGTTTCTCACTGGTACGCTTTCCTGTTTCGAAAACGTATTTTCAATCTACTTTGGTTCAGAATACGCTTTATATTTCAAAAAACGTATTACCCCTTATGGGCTTTCAGTTTTTCCTCCCAGGGACCCGTTGGTGATGAAAATATTCTTAGATTGGTCCTTGATCTTCAACTCCTCACAACTTTTCAATCGTAACTCCGATCGACATGAAACCAATGCTCACTTCTTCGTCTCGTCGAGCTCTATCTTTTGGTAAAATTTTAACTAGGTGGTCTCACAGTGAAAATGACCATTATGCCCTTGTCTCTAAGCCCTCTGTGAGAGAGAACCGTCCGGCGTTCCATTTTGCGGCTTCACCACACTTCTTCCCGGAGTCTCCATCACCCCTAGGCAAGTCACAACCACCGTTTGCATGATAGCCATGCAATAGCATTGGTTTTCAACTTGAATCTTTAATAATTGTATGATTGTTTTGCTACTGTTGTCGTTATGTCGGTTATGTTTATGGATCGATGATTACCGTCATGCTATGTAACGCCCCAGTTATACTTTCCATATTTGTATTCAACTCTTGCCGTTTCCGGCATTAAGTTATATTTATTTCTCGGGTTCGGGTCTTTGTCTCCGTGTGTTGTTTTCTTTTTCGCGCATCTCTTATCATGTCATCTCGTGCATTGCATTTGCATACATGTTCATCTCATGCATTCGAGCATTTTCCCCGTTGTCCGTTTTGCATTCCGGCGCTTCGTTCTCCTCCGGTGGCCATTTCTAGCTTTCTTTCGTGTGTGGGGACTAAAAATTTCCGGATTGGACCGAGACTTGTCATGCGGTCTTGGTTTACTACCGGTAGACCGCCTGTCAAGTTTCGGGTCATTTGGATTTCGTTTGATACTCCAACGGTTAACCGAGGGACCGAAAAGGCCTCGTGTGTGTTGCAGCCCAATACCCCTCAAATTTGGCCCAAAACCCTCCAAACTCTGCTCCATGTCCTAGAGCGTTCGATCACGATCGCGTGGGCGAAAACCGCACCTCATTTGGACTCTCCTAGCTCCCTCTATGCCTATATATACCCCCTCCATTTCAGATCTCGGGTCTCCCCTCGTCCCTAACCCTAAATTCTAGATCCGCCGCCGCCGGACACACCCGCCACCGACGGACATGTCCGGCCTCCCCGTCCGCCGCCACGTGTCGGCCTCCTAGTGGTCGCCGCCCGGACCACTTCCCCGCCGCCGCCGAGGCCCGCCCGGCCCACGCGGGGCCCTCCCGGGCCCGGGTCGCCGCCCTCCCCGCGCCTCCTCCACCCGACGCCGGCTCCGCCGTCCCGTCCGGCTCCGGTGGCCGGATCCGCTCCACCGCCGCCGCGCCATCACCGCGTCGCCGGCGCCGCGCCATCGCCGCCTCGCACCTCCGCCGCGCCCCGCCGCCTCGTCGCCGGGTCGCTGCCGCCCGTCCCCGGCCGCGCCGCCCCTCCTCGCCGCCAAGACCGGCCGGCCCCGGTCCTCTCCTTCCATCTCCGGCCGCCGCGCGCCATTTCCGGCGAGTCCGAGCTCGGGCTGCTACAGTGCTGCGAGATCCGGATCTAGATCCGGTTGACCTCTCCCCGAAACCCTAATCTCCATATTTTTTATGCATTCTTTGACTGCTCGTATCTCCGCAACCGTAGCTCCGTTTTGGGCGTATAATATACCAAAATCTTCGTCTCGACATGTACATCATTTCATTCCATTGCATCATTTGCATTTGAGCTCATCTTGATGCCCTAAATGCTGTTAGAAGGAGGCTTCGTGAGTTAAATTGCAGATCCGTTAGTTCATCATGCACTTTTGTCATTTTTTGCCATGTTTAATCCGTGCATGATATGCCTGTGCCCCTTTGGGATGAATTGTTAAGAATTTTGTCTTCTTTCCAGAGGTGCCACCCATGAATTTTTAGGATGTGTGTGTTGTCTTGTGCAAGCTTGCGAAGAGAGGTACCTGAGATTGCTGATTTCAGGGACTGTGATTTTCACCAAGTCTGGGATATTTTAGTTCGTGATGCTATATGTCCAGCTTGTTTCCTAGTGATCCGTGCCTCTTTTGAGGATGATCAGTAAGGGAGTTTTGATATTTATGTTATGCTCTATCCATCCATGTCTTTGTTTGCATATGTGGAGTGCTCTAGGTTGACTCAATCGAGCTCAACTTTTGCTTCGTTGTTAATCTGGGCAGATCGTCAACTTGTTTGCAATTTTGCCGATGCTACCGTTAGTGTTCCATGCATGCTATGTCTTTGTTCTTGCCATGTGTAGCTAGAATATTGTGTCTTCTTGCTGGCTATATGCTTGACTTGCCATGACTTGCACCGTAGTGAGTGCATCGAGCTCGTTTACATGCCTTCGTGAGCTATAATTTCAGCATGTCTCAGTTTTCACTAAGTCTGAAAACTGATTGTGTTCGAGCTATGTTCGTGAGCTCGGTAGAGTATTTTGTGAACCCTTTTGGCCCCAGGTCACTTTGGGTGTTTTGTTAAGCTTGTTGAGTAGATCCATGCCGTGTTCTTACTTGTCATGTTCAGGTTATTTATCATGTTGCTTTGCTGCTCCAAAGAGAGCATCGTGATCTGAAATTTCAGGCTAGTGTTAATTTCACTAAGTCTGGAATCTGTTTTGCATATTCATTTTTGCCATGCTTGTTTGAACCTCTTAATGGATGAATTTGCCTATGGCTCACTGCTAGTGTTTTGTTAACCATCTTGTGTACATCACTTCCATGTATTTTGTTTTCATGTTTGGTGGCTGTAGCATGTTCATTTCGTTGCGTTTAGATGTCTACTTGCTGTAAATCGCAGACCGGTGTCATATCTTAAAACGCTTGCCATTTCCAAACCGTAACTCCGATTCCAATGATCTTTATATCGTTTTCAAGCGATTTCATCCCCTCTATCCAGTGGCACCCTTGGAATTCCAAGTTTAGGCCAGGTTCATGCATTTCCTGTCATATCTTGCATTTTGCATCCCGCATCGCATCCCGCATAGCATATCATCATTTCATCATATTGCTTGGTCTTGCACGTGGTTGATTGTATCCTTGTTGCTTGTTTGTATTGTTGGGTAGAGCCGGGAGACGAGTTCGCTACCGAGGAGCCCGTTGAGTTTGCTTGTGAGGATCCAGTCAACTTTGACAACTGTGCAGGCAAGATGATCATACCCTCGAAATCACTACTATCTTTGCTATGCTAGTTTGCTCGCTCTTGCTATGCCAATGCTACGATGCCTACCTTTTGCTTGTCAGCCTCCCAATTGCCATGTTGAACCTCTAACCCACCATGTCCTAACAAACCGTTGATTGGCTATGTTACCGCTTTGCTCAGCCCCTCTTATAGCGTTGCTAGTTGCAGGTGAAGATTGGAGGCCGTTCCTTGTTGGCACATTTATTTACTTGTTGGGATATCACTATATTACTATGTTATTTAAAAGCATCTATATACTTGGTAAAGGGTGGAAGGCTCGGCCTCTCGCCTAGTGTTTTGTTCCACTCTTGCCGCCCTAGTTTTCCGTCATATCGGTGTTATGTTCCCGGATTTTGCGTTCCTTACGCGGTTGGGTTATAATGGGAACCCCTTGATAGTTCGCCTTGATTAAAGCTTTTCCAGCAATGCCCAACCTTGGTTTTACCATTTGCCACCTAGCCTTTACTTTCCCTTGGGTTCTGCAGACTCAAGGGTCATCTTATTTTAACCCCCCCCCCCCCCGGGCCAGTGCTCCTCTGAGTGTTGGTCCAACCGTCAGCCGCCGGTGGCTACCAGGGGCAACTCTAGGCTGGCCTACCGGAAGTTTGGAAAATCTGAGTGTGCCCTGAGAAAGAGATATGTGCAACTCCTATCGGGATTTGTCGGCACATTCGGGCGGTGTTGCTGGTCTTGTTTTAACCTGTCGAATTGTCTTGTTGTACCGGGTTACCGAGTCTGATCGGTGTGTCTCGGATGGAGGTCTATTCCTTCGTTGACCGTGAGAGCTTGTCATGGGTTAAGTTGGGACTCCCCTGCAGGGATTGAACTTTCGAAAGCCGTGCCCGCGGTTATGGGCAGATGGGAATTTGTTAATGTCCGGTTGTAGATAACTTGAACCTTAATTAATTAAAATGAATCAACTGAGTGTGTTGCCGTGATGGCCTCTTCTCGGCGGAGTCCGGGAAGTGGACACGGTGTTGGAGTAATGCTTGCGCAGGTTGTTCCTCTAGATTCTCGCTCGCGCCTTGCCTCCTCTTCTCGCTCTCTTTTGCGTATAAGTTAGCCACCACATATGCTAGTCGCTTGCTGCAGCTCCACATACTTGCCTTATCCTTCCTATAAGCTTAAATAGTCTTGATCGCGTGGGTGTGAGATTGCTGAGTCCCCGTGGCTCACAGATACTACAACTCCAGATGCAGGTCCAGGTGATTCCGCTCCAGGTGACGAGTACGAGCTCAAGTGGGAGTTCGACGAGGACTCTCAGCGTTATTATGTTTCCTTTCCCGACGATCAGTAGTGGTGCCTAGTTGGGGTTATCGATTCAGGGCCTTGTCGCATGTTGGGGGTCTTTTCTATTTTGGCGCCGTAGTCGGGCCATGAGTGATTTGTATGATGAATGTTATTTATGTACTTTGATGTGACGTGGCGAGTGTAAGCCAACTATGTTATCCTCCCCTTTATTATGTATTACATGGGATGTTTGTGATGATTTCCTAACTTGCGACATTGCTTTCAATGCGGTTATGTCTTTAAGTCGTGCCTCGACACGTGGGAGCTATAGCCGCATCGAGGGCGTTACATGCTATGTTTCATGCACTTTGTTATCATGAGCTACTTGCTAGTATTACTTTCATATTGCCATGCTTGATAGTAGTACATGTTGGGTTGGTCATGTTCTTCGGTGCATGACTAAAGTCGGTTACCGAGTATTGTTAAAAAGCATTGTTCCTTTGTAGTTACTCCCTCCGTTCCGAATTACTTGTCTTGGATTTGTCTAGATACGGAGGTATCTAACACTAAAATGAGTCTAGATACATCCGTATCTAGACAAATCCAAGACAAGTAATTCGGAACAGAGGGAGTAGATGGTTAAGTGTTTACTTGGTAATATGATTGATGTGTTGTTGCATGGTATTTATTGTTGATGTTCATGTTATGCTATGTGTAGTTTGTACTTGTGTTATGCTCTGTTGGATATGATTCATTGTTGATATGGTTGATAGTTATGTTGCACCCCCATTCTTATGTTGATATCATGCTCATGCTTTGTAATTGCATCATGTTAAGTTTATCATGGCTCAGCATATTGCATTCAAGTTTAACCAGATTAAATTGAATTTGAACAACTGTTGGCTGAGTCATGGTGCCACCATATCGAACTGACCAGCGCAACCATGCTTACCTTTATGGGAAGGTCCTGACTGGGTCTATTGGCGTGCCTCTCGTCGGTGCCTCCAACGAGGGAAGGTTATGGGCGCGTGCTACCCTGATCAGGTAGGCGGACATAATCCTTGTGTTCCCGTTGTTGTTGTTATGGATCCGGGTCCTAGTTTGGGACCGTTTATGTTTGGCCAGGATGGTGGTCGTTGGTGTCTTTGGTAGACACGGGGCCACCCAGGACTAGCCCAGTGGGGAGTGGGTCGGAGTGGCCGGGAGAGTGTCATGGCAGTAGATCGGTTTTGTGGGAATGTCGTTGGTCCACCCGAATGGGAGTGCACCATGGGTTCTGTAGTGTGGGTACAATGTACTAACCTCTACAGAGTGTATATTAAATCTATCGATAGCCGTGCCCGTGGATAAGGGCCCAGTTTGTAGTTGGTCACACTGTGAGTCAACGGTAATAATATTAATGTGCTTAAGAACAACCCTGGTTTGATGATGAGATAAGTTGGTTATGTGATCTGTGAATGATCACCGTTCGGTTATGAGGTAACCCGTTGAACCAAGAGTGGTTCCGTTTGTGATCATGAGATGATCACTGTGGTATCGAGGATACCGAGTTGTTGGATATTCGTGATGTTGTGCGAGAATCATGGGTAAAGATCAAGCTCCTTGTGGTCATGTAATGATTACTATGGTATTGTTTATACCAAGCTTGATTTGATCCTGAGATGATTGTGTGATGTCCAAGGTTGGTAAGTGCTGCATGTGATGGTTACGAGATAACCCGAGCAGAATAAGTGGTGCATATAGTGTCATCATGTTGCATGCTAGTATCGTCAGATTTATATGTTCATGCCATGCTCATATTGTTCCAGCTGTATCATGTTCATATGGTTCATGCCATGTTATTCTGATGATCTCATGATAAATTCCTACTTAATCTGTAATTGCCATGCTGTTGTTTGTCTTGAATGCTTCTGGTTATTGTGAGCTTGCAAGTACATTCAATGTACTGACCTGGTGTGTCATGCCAGTTTGCAGGTAATGCCGGATTTGATTGCTTGCTTGTCGTGGTTTCCGTTCGTGCGAGCTAGTGTAAGCGTTCCAGCCAGAGTCCCTGAGGAGTGGAGTTCATCACCGCTGTCGATGTTCCGCTGCATCGTGTTGTTCTGCTGCTTGCATGGAGCAACCGTGGCAGGCGTAGTGTCACCGTGCCGATGTTATTCATTGTAATATAGGAGACCTTGTATTCATATTCGTGTAATAATAGAAAGCTGGTTTGTACTATGCTGAGCAGGGCCATATTCCAGAAGATTTCTCCTCGATCTCTGGGCTGGAATACGAGGCGTTCCGGTTTCTCAGAGCAGGGGTGCCATAGCGCTTGGCATCAGAGGAGGTCTGGCTGTAGGACGCCCTAGTCAGCGCGAGCAGTAGAAACCGGTAGAAATCGGTAGTTTAAAGACCGGCTTGTTTATTGCTTTTGGTTGCTGCATTTGTTTGTTGCATAGCATGCATATAGCCTTAGTATTTGTTGCTAACGGTTTATCTGGTGAGCGTAGCTGGCATCGGTTCGAATCCACTATAGCTCAGCCTTTGCATTTCTCCAGTTTTCTTTTCTTGCTCGTTCTTCGGTGTTTGGTGTCATTTCTGTCCCAGCAGAGTGATGCCAAGTGATCCCGATACCGTTTGCAAAACTGGTGCTCAGGTATCTCGTCGATATCCTCCTTTCAGCCCCGCCTATCGTTTTGGTGATGGACATGCTTCTATCCCGAATCGCTCTTCATTTTGTCATGTTGGCAACCCTTAATGATCTTAGTTATCAAGAAAGGGCAATGTCAGCAGCCTCAGTTTTTCCCCGCTATCCTATTTCTTGGACGAGTTCAGATCTTTTCCGTCCGCTTGAGAATAATGTGGTTGCGACATTTGTGTCCCACTAAATGATTACCAAGTACGTCCTCGCCTTCGAGCTAGTCCGGGTTGCTACCTGGCTAAGCTAGCACTTGGTGTAGTGTTGTTTACACCAATTCTTCCACACATTTATTCGTCCTCGTGCACACCATCACAGCATGCTAGATCATAGAACCGAAGATCCCGCGAGATTTGTGTGCTTAAGTAGGCATGCATATTGTGTCACTAACAGTAATATGTGACATTGATTGTTGTTGTGTGCTTTTCTTTAGTTGAGTTTTCTTTTGTTTCTTTCTTTTGGGCCCCGGTGTTACATTATTTTTCCCCTATAAAGAGTTGCTCGTCAACTGACACCGGACCCAAAGAAGTGATAAGGATTTCAAATATTTGGAACCTCAGCTAAAAAGAATGGAATTCTCAGCCGACTGTAGTGAAATGGGGAATATCTGATGTTGAGGCTGATAATCAATTTTGCATTAGTGTGCACTCCTCACAACAGTACTGATAACTCAAGTCTACATCAGTACAATATCCTCACAACAGTAATGATCAATCCAGCAGCAAGACAAGTCACGCACAAGATCAACGATACATTTTCAGTCAAAAGTATGGATCATATACAACACTTTGGCTCAGCCATGCATGATGCTTGAAATATGTTATCATCCGAATAAAGTCAGAATGTGATATGCTCAAGGCAGACAGGCAAACAATTTTTTCATGCAAATAACCAGCCCCAGAATATTATGGGTGTGTGTGTAGATTTCAGTCTGCATATCATAATATGAAGTTTTGAAAATGAGAAACTCAGTCTTCCTCCACACGCTAACAGAAGAAATTTATGATGCAAGGCCCCTCGATTTTCCTCAGCATGATATGTGCACAATTTCCGGTCCAAGATACCCGGTCTTTCTTAGCAAGATACCTCGATAAAAGCTTCTGACAGATGAGAATGAATTTTTCTCAACAAGCCAACCCAAGGAGAAGCTTCTCAAGTATGGAACTCAGGCTTCTCCAGCACAATAATCAGACCAAGCTTCGTGTGTAAGCTATAGAGCCTTCTTCTGCACGATACCCAGGCAAAAGATTTGAGCAGAAGATAACAAGTCTTCCTCAGCAAGCTACTCGGATGGCTTCTCTCACAAGCCATTCAGTCTGCATCAGTATCATACTAATACACCATCCTCAGAAGTTATATGATAAGCAGTACCGCTCAAGAATCAGACTCGCAACATTTTGTCGGAAGCACAAATCCGTCAGGGCATGTGTCTTCTTCAGAAAGCTAGTGTTTGGTTGCATGTGATTCTTATATATGGTGAGCATGTATCCCCATTCATATTAATAACTCATACAAGATGCAGTAAGGATCCCGTAGATATACCCAAGGAAATTGAGGATCCCACAACCTCACGAGTCAGGCAAAGGAAAATAAGCAGAGACACATCCCATAAATCACAAGAATTGACAAGATTCTAGGGATGACATCACAGAACCAGCAGTCTTGACAAAGGTCATTGTCGGTGTCAAAACCGGCGGATCTCGGGTAGGGGGCCCCGAACTGTGCATCTAGGGCGGATGGTAACAGGAGGCAGGGGACACGATGTTTACCCAGGTTCGGGCCCTCTGGATGGAGGTAATACCCTACGTCCTGCTTGATTGATATTGATGATATGAGTATTACAAGAGTTGATCTACCACGAGATCGTAGAGGCTAAACCCTAGAAGCTAGCCTATGGTATGATTGTCTATTGTCCTACGGACTAAACCCTCTGGTTTATATAGACACCGGAGGGGGCTAGGGTTACACAAAGTCGGTTACAAGGGAGGAGATCTACATATCCGTATTTCCAAGCTTGCCTTCCACGCCAAGGAAAGTCCCATCCGGACATGGGACGAAGTCTTCAATGTTGTATCTTCATAGTCCAGCAGTCCGGCCAAAGGATTTAGTCCGGCTGTCCGGAGACCCCCTAATCCAGGACTCCCTCAGTAGCCCCTGAACCAGGCTTCAATGACGATGAGTCCGGCGCGCAGATTTGTCTTTGGCATTGCAAGGCGGGTTCCTCCTCTGAATATTCCATACAAGATTTTGAACACAAGGATAGTGTTCGGCTCTGCAAAACATGTTCCGCATACCACCATAGAGAGAACAATATTTCCACAAATCTAATCTACTGACACATTTAGCAACATGACATTATGCCATGGCCCGGTCTTTATTCAAACCATTTTTCTCAACCAGCATTGCACATATCGCGAGGCGGTTTTCTTGACACGTCTTGTCAAAGTAGAGATCATGTCCCCCTTATTACGGGATTCTCATCAATACGGACATGGGTAACCCAATCGTGCATGTTGGTATGACTCCTTGATTTTAGGCAAGTCCCAAATGGCCACGAGGAGGACGCTTTGATATTCACCCTCTTTATAAAGAGGCCAAGGCTTGCCCTTTTTCCCTTTCGTGCTCAATCGAATCCTTCCCCTGCCTCGAGTTCCAACACCCAAGGCTCAGGTCAGGCGCTTCGGACCTTCAACCATGGCCGGATCCAACCTCCAAGGTCGGTGGATGCCTTCCTCTGTCATAGAGAAAGACATCAAGAAGCTAAGAGAGGCCAGGTATTTGACCCTTGAAATCTCGCACAGGCTGCCTGCTCGAGGGCAGGTCATTCCCACTCCCGAACCCGGCGAGAGCGTTGTATTTATCTCTCGCTTCCTCCAAGGGCTAGGCCTCGCTCTGGATCCCTTTGTTAGGGGGCTCATATTCTATTATGGGCTGGATTTCCATGACCTGGCCCCGGATTCCCTCCTTCACATCTCGTCGTTCATCGTCGTGTTTGAGGCCTTCCTCCGCATTACCCCACACTTCGGCATGTGGCTCAGGAGTTTCAATGTGAAGCCGAAGATGATCGAGGGGCGACACGCAGAGTGCGGAGGTGCCATGATAAGCAAAAGTGTTGATGTTCCGTGGATAGAGGGTTCCTTCCCAGATGTGTCCGGTTTATGGCAACGGGAGTGGTTTTACATCATAGCTCCCCGAAGTGCCAAGTGGGTAGCCGCCCCTGCCTTTCGCTCGGGCCACCCACCACAACTGATGTCATGGATTAACAAGGGGCTGAACTAGGGGCCAGTAAATGATGTGCCGATATTGCAGAGTCGCATCTGAGATCTCCTCGAGAGAGAATTCAGCCTGGTCACGGTAATGCAAGTCATGCTAGTTCGTCGAGTCCCGCCTTGCAAACGCCGACCCCTTCGTATGTGGGAATTCAACCCGGAAGGACCGCGAACTATCCAGCACTTCCTCGGCATGACGCTCGAAGAGATGTACAAATTGTTCTCCGGATCACAAATAAAGTGTCCGGACACCACCGAGGATGCGGGTCTGAGCTGTAATTGCCCAGATACCCAAGTAAGTAATCCCGTGGCCGAACACGCTGTCTTTTTATTTATCATAACATTATTCTGAAAAGTCGCTCCTTGACCAGGACTGGATAACAAAGGCGAAAATGATCAGGTGTTCGGCCCCCCTTCCCGAAGGCTCAGCAAATCCAGTACTAGCCAGAATGCTCGAGCCGGCGCCTTATCAGGCGACCTCAGGGGAAGATAAAGGGGGGAGTAAAGAGGATGAGAGCCGGCCTCACTCATTATTCATCCAGACCGGGGGAAATAGCACCTCCGCGAAGGAGGATAACCAAGGAGAAGAATCTAAAATTCCCTCTCCCCAAGGAAGGAAGAGGACCACCTCTGAAGACCCGGAAACAAAGGATTCCAAACGGGGGAAGAAATCTTCGCCAGAGGGTCCTGCCTCGGAGGGTACTCTTGCCGCATAGTGCCCGCAAGGGGATCAGCCCTCTACCGAGTTGTAAGTAAACAAAAAGTACTTAATAGTAAAAATATCCTACATTACTTCTGAAGACAATAACCGAAGCATATGTTTTATAGTTTGGGTCGTAGCCCTTCTCGACAGAGTTCGTCTTCGGGGGATCTTCTTCCGGGGATGATGGAGAGCGAAACACCTCCCCCTGCCACCCCACCTCATGAGGCGGGCGACCCTGAAGTGTCGTCACGGAGGGTTTCTCCTGATCCGCCAAGGCCAGAGGGTAATCCCTTGGCCACCCGAAGTCCTTAGTATTCGGCTCCTAAAGAGAGCAACAGAAAGAGTTCGGAACCGTATAGGGTGCGGTCGGACGCACTGAAGGATCTTCTGGAGCAAGCGGCCATCTCAAAAGCGCATCGTACGCTAATGGGTACGGTGATTGAGAGGATCTCATCTGCCGAAAGCGGGTTGCACGAAGCTTTTATGAGTCTGCTGAAAGGCTTTGAGGTATGTGAAATAGTGTATGTTTTTGACAGTACCGCACACGTTAGGTGTGCCCTATGCAGATAGTAGCCCCTGAGACTCTGGTTGCCGTCGATAACAACGATAAACGGAGGATCATAGTCCCAGTCAATAATCAGGCCGCCGTCATGTGCAGGTGGCTGAAGGTCCGGTGGCTAGTCGGACTGATGAGTTTGCCGAGCTGAAGCGGCAATTTGATGCGGCAGATGCCGACATCGTGCTTGTCAACAAGCGGCTCGATGAGGCACAAGGTATGTGATTTCTCCGGTGATCAACACATAGTAAGAGGACCATGATGCCAGTATCTTTAATATGTTTTGACTGCAGATGGAGCTACCACCGTGGAGACCCTTCGGGCGGAACTTGCCCAAGCCAAGGAACAAGCCAGGAATAGTAATGCGGCCGCTCTAAAGGCGGTCGAAGAGCTGAAGGCCGAAAAGGCCGTGCATTGCCAAAGCAAGGAAAGAATAGCCAAGATGGCCGTTGAGTCTAAAGATGCCGCCGACCGTTACCAGCTTCTTGAAGAAGAAAGCCGAGCGAAGGCGACAGACCTGGAGAAGGCCATGGAAGCAGCCAAGGAAGCCTGCTCCAAAATCAGAGCGCCGGTGCTGCCACGTGGCGGGCGCTGAGAGGCGGGGCGATGTGTCCGGCGGCGTGGACGTTGTCCGGCCGTGCGGAGGAGGCGGGGAGCTAGGTTAGGGTTGGAAATGACCCGAAATTTCGGGGGGGGGGCTTTATATAGAGGTAGAGGGAGCTAGGAGGCTCCAAATTGAGCACGGTTTTCGGCCACGCGATCCTGATCGAACGATCTAGATGATGGAGAGGGTTTTGGTGGGTTTGGGCCACTTTGGGGAGGTGTTGGGCTGCAACACACACGAGGCCTTTTCGGTCCCTCGGTTAACCGTTGGAGTATCAAACAAAGTCCAAATGGCACAAAACTTGACAGGCGGTCTACCGGTAGTAAGCCAATGCCGCATGACAAGTCTCGGTCCAATCCGAGAACGTTTAATACCCGCACACGAAAATAGGTAGAAAGGGACACCGGAGGACATAGAAGCGCCCGAATGCAAAACGGACAACGGGGAAAATGCTCGGAAACATGAGATGAACATGATGAGATAATATGAGATGCACAAAGACAAAAGCAACACGAAGACAAAAACCCGACAACGAGGAAATAAAATAACTTAGTGCTGAAAATGGCAAGAGTTGGAATACAAATATGGCAAGTTACATGCGGGGTGTCACATTTGCCTGAAAGTATTATGATGCCTCCTGTGCGGCCGTTTATGTGTATATGTATATAAGCTGAAAGTTTGCAGTCGTCGGCTTCAGCCCCCACGCATATAATGCGGCGGTGTTCGCAAAAACGCGTATTCACACTTGATCCAACGTCTTGGTCCATAAAGGAGGTGGTAGCGCAACGAACGAGGCAATCGGACTATATTGCTTTAACACGTTCACTTAGCCATAGGAGTTTCATGGTGGGACTACTATATAGCCCCTAGTATTTCTGCGCTCGTCCGAATACGGGGCGTGTACGTACATGACCGGGAAATGGCCCTTTGTTAACGCGGAGGAATACCGAAGATTCCGCTAAGTCATCAAGTGGTTGACCAGTCTCGCGCTTTATCATGACAGTCAGTTTTCGGCTTTCTCTACTGAGGTGCTCATTCGGATGAACCGGGGCACAATCGCAGTACTTCTCCCGGTGCCGCCTTAGCCGATAGAGCGGAACGTAAGGTAGCAAAACACGGGAGCCGGGCAAACCCAACATTTGACCAAAGACATGATTCGGAGCTGATGCATATAAGGCCAAACTCGCGACGCCGAACACTCCCTAAGGTGTTCGGTCTTTATAGCATATGCCAGGCTAAATGATGCCCTTAATAATAAACCCCGAGTGTCCAGGTACGTGCAATATCCTGATGTGTCCACATGTGTAACGCCCTCGATGCGGCTATATCTCCCACGTGTCGAAGCATGACTTAGAGGCATAACCGCATTGAAAGCAATGTCGCAAGTGAGGTAATCTTCACACAGCCCATGTAATACATAAGGGAAAGAGATACATAGTTGGCTTACAATCGCCACTTCACACAATTACATGAATAAAGCATTACAACATTCAAATACAATCACGGTCCGACTACGGAAACAAAATAAAAGAAGAACCCAAAATGCGACACGGTCCCTGATCGACCCCAACTGGGCTCCACTACTGATCAACTAGAACAAAACAACATAAAGGACAAGATCTTCATCGAGCTCCTCCTGAGCTTGGTTGCGTCATCTGCACGGACTCATCGGCACCTGCAAGCTGGGTTTGGAAGTATCTGTGAGCCACGGGGACTCAGCAATCTCGCACCCTCGCGATCAAAACTATTTAAGCTTATGGGTAAGGTAAAGGTATGAGGTGGAGCTGCAGCAAGCGACTAGCATATATGGTGGCTAACATGTACGCAAAAGAGAGCGAGAAGAGAAGGCAAAGCACGATCGTGAAACTATGATCAAGAAGTGATCCTAGAACAACCTACGTCAAACATAACTCCAACACCGTGTTCACTTCCCGGACTCCGCCGGAAAGAGACCATCACGGTTACACACGCGGTTGATGTATTTTAATTAAGGTCAACTTCAGGTTTTCTACAACCGGACATTAACAAATTCTCATCTGCCCATAACCGCGGGCACGGCTTTCGAAAGTTCAAATCCCTGCAGGGGGGTCCCAACTTAGCCCATGACAAGCTCTCACGGTCAATGAAGGAATAGACCTCCTCCCGAGACGTTCCGATCAGACTCGGTATCCCGGTTCTTCAAGACATTTCGACAAGTTAAAACAAATCCAACAACACCGCCCGAATGTGCCGACAAATCCCGATAGGAGCTGCACATATCTCTTTCTAAGGGCACACTCAGATTGTCCTAGGTACGGGTAGGCCAGCCCAGAGTTGCCCCTGGTGGCCACCGGCAGCTGACAGGTGGACCAACACTCACGGGAGCACTAGCCCGGGGGGGTTAAAATAAGATGACCCTTGAGTCTGCAGAACCCAAGGGAAAGAAAAGGCTAGGTGGCAAATGGTAAAACCAATATTGGGCATTGCTGGAGGAGTTTTACTCAAGGCGAACTGTCAAGGGGTTCCCATAATAGCCCAACCGCGTAAGGAACGCAAAATCCGGGAACATAACACCAATATGACGGAAACTAGGGCGGCGAGAGTGGAACAAAACACCAGGCATAAGGCCGAGCCTTCCACCCTTTACCAAGTATATAGATGCATTAATTAAATAAGATATATTGTGATATCCCAACAAGTAAATATGTTCCAACAAGGAACAACATCTCCATGTTCCAACAAGGAACAAACTTCAATCTTCACCTGCAACTAGCAACGCTATAAAAGGGGCTGAGCAAAGTGGTAACATAGCCAATCAACGGTTTGCTGGGACAAGGTGGGTTAGAGGCTTGGTTCAACAATATGGGAGGCATGATAAGCAAGTGGTAGGTATCGCAGCATAGGCATAGCAAAAGAGCGAGCAACTAGCAAGCAAAGATAGAAGTGATTTCGAGGGTATGGTCATCTTGCCTGAAATCCCGCAATGAAGAAGAACGAGTCCATGAAGGAGACAAACGGGCGTAGTCGAACGGGTCCTCACAAACACGACTTTACCGGAACCAACCCGAAGAAGCAAACACCGGAAAGAAGCACACAACATAGTAAAGAACCACGACATGAACCTGGCATGATGCACAATCAAGTATGATGCATGTCCGGTTTAATGAAGCATGGCATGGCAAAAATGCACAAACAATTCTACAAATTAAGTGGAGCACAATATGCAACGGAGTTGCATATTGAAGAAAACACCACATGACTTATTTAGTCCGATCTTGTTTATGTATCCAACAATATTAAATGTTGTTAGCATGGCAAGAGGTGAAGCACAACAAAACTACCTAACTAGGCAAGTTTAAATGAGGCCGGAACAACAAACAACAAATTCCGGTAAATCCCCATATGCATATTTTAGATTTGGTGCTGTTCTGCCCTTAACCGCATTTTAGATTTGTTAAACATGCAAAACAAGTACACCATGTTAAACTAGACATTTTTCTACCCCATTTACATATAAAATTCATTAAATTCGGAGTTACGGTTATTTAGTTATGAATTAAAGCATTTTAGCATGGCATAGGACCAAATTTAACCAAACATCATTTTAAACATTTTAAACATGGGTGAAAGTGGCAAATTATTAAACCACACAAAATTCTAAGCAAGTCTCATATTTAAAGTTTTTACATATGATGCACCGTTGGAGAGTTATTATATGCATGAACATGAGGGACCTTTCTGCAAAACTGCAGTCTCTGCATAATTGATAAAATTGCAGGCAGGAAAAAAACATGCATTTGGCTGAAACCATTGGAACTGGGCCGGACTAGTGGGCGCTGGATCTGGGACTACTCACCAAGTGGCCTTGGGTCGGTTTAGACGGAGAGGGAGGCCTGCAGGGGAAAACAGCAGCGGGCCGGCTCGGGCGGACTCGGTCAACGAAACAGGAGTACTGCGCTCGTCTCCCTCACGTGGATGAAGCAGAGACTGGGTGCTGCCTAGGCGAATGAAGCAAATGGCAGGGTCAATGGCGAGGCATCCGGCGGAGCTCCGGCGATGGAGGGAGGCAGAGCTCGCCGGGGATGGAGGGATCCGGACGCGGAGAGGACCGGAGAGGATAGATCTGGCCCCGGGGCCTCATTCCTGGTGACGGCGAGATCGGGAATCTCCGGGCGGAGGCGCTCCCAAGCGAGAGGGGGAGAGAGATTCGGTGATAAGGGAGGGGGAAGAAACAGGAGGAAGAAGGGAAGGAGAGGTGCAGCCTGGTGGTGGCCACCGACGGCAGGGCTCCTCCTTGAGCTGCGGGAGCTGCTGCTGCTTGCGGGGATGCTCGAGGCAGGGGCTGCAGGCCCTCTGCTCTGGCTTGTAGAAGAACGAGCAGCGCCATGTCCCTGGGGTGTGCTGATGCTCGCCGGCGGTGACGAGCGCAAATCCTCGGGCTTCCTGCAAGACGGGACAGAGACGAGAGAGAGATGAGATACAGAGAGGAGGAAAAACGGAGGAAGGAGAGAGCGCGACGGGGCTCATCTGCTCGGGCTCCGATCCAGAATGGGCAGGGAGGCAGAGGAGGGTTGGATCGAGGGGAGGCCTTGGTTGGTGGGGAGAGATCGAGAGGATATTCTTTTGGATCGGGGGTTTGGTGCGGGTTGGTCCAGGAGGGATCCCGAGGAAAAACAGGTGGAGTGGCGGCGCGGTGGGATTGATGGGACAAGACCCCTAGGATCTAGGGTTGGACCTTATATTTATAGCTGATGAAATCGGTTTAGGGTGGTTATGTCCCTCCGATCGTAATCGAATGGATGGAAAAAAATAGGCTAGGTAACCCAAAAAGAAAAACGGAGACGTTTTGTAGATGTTTGTGGATTATCCGGACACGACAGTGACGACTGCTAGGGTCGGGTCCGGGTAAGTTTCGGACACGCATGAGAGGTCTATGCGCGGCGCAAAGAGGGGTAGGCTGGGCCTAGGAGGACTGTGGAGAGCGGTTCGGTCTGAGAGGAGAGGGGAGAGATGCAGCCCGGCACAGTTTCCGGAGACCGAAAACGTCCGACGTTAGACCGGCTATACTGCCGCTATAGTTTAACGGTTAGGCTATCAAACGAACTCCAAATGCGATGAAACTTGCCAGGCGGCCGACCAACAACATAACAACACCACATGCCAACTTTCAACCCATTCTCAGAACATTTTTCGGCCACTTATAAAATAATATCTCGGACATGCCGCGGGCGCGTGCAAGTGTGGTTGGGCTCAGAACGGACAACAGAAGGAACGAGGAGACCGGGACGGATGCAAGTTTTGAAAACATGATGATGCAATGCACATGACGGCATGATAAGATGCAACACGCAAGCAAATGACATGGCAACAACAGCGAATAACAGGAGACACCTGGCACATCGGTCTCGGGGCGTTACAACACTCCACCACTACGAGAGGATCTCGTCCCGAGATCTAGAATGGCACCGGAGGGAAAACGGAAGAGAAAAAGAAGAGGTAAAACTAAGTTTCTTCTTTGACGAATGAGTGAGACCAAAGAACCTTGAGAAGGTTGAACAAATTGAAAGAAATAAAACAACGGAGAAGAACAAAGTTGAAAACACTCCGTTAAGAAAGAGGAAAAGGAAGAACCGATTCGAGTAGCATTCCGGTTGAAAAGATATGAAAGACTTGATAAAATGAAAAAGCTTGAGCAAAAGGACACAACACTCCAGTTAAATGGATAAACCAAGAAAAGACCACGATCCTGACAAAACGAAAAGATGGGTTGAAGAGAGCAACATCACAAAGCCTCCCGGAACAAAGTGAAGAATGGAATGGAATGAACGAAGTAGAAACCAAGATCTTGGCAGTGCACGCTTACAACCAAGGCTAGAACAGAGTTGTTGGATTATCAACAACGAAAAGATAAGCTTGATATGGTCTTATGGAATACGTCTCAAATTATGAGGTGACAAGCTGCCACTCACGGAAAAAAAATTGGATTGCTATGACCAAGGCGACGAGAAACTATTTCACTGGGAGGATAAATGAAGAACTTGGGTCATTTATGAGCACCATAAATAGCAACAATCCTTAGGGAAGGTTTTAGGTGAAATATAACCCAAGACAACTCCAATGAAGAGATTGATGGATTTAAAATACCTCATTCTAAACAATGTGTGAATGATGAAGCATGAACTCAAATTATCAAGAATGACGTAAAACCACCTCCAATGATACGGTAGACAGAAATGCACTCCGGATTGCAAGATGAAGAAATACTTGAGATCCTTAGAAAAGAATCTCGATGAACACTTCGAGAAAGAATATAAATCCTTGATGAACCATCATGTAGAACCTTCGTGAAGAACTCCGATAAACAAAAGAATGAAAAGAAAGAGAAGTTGAAAACCCAAGGTGAATCCTTGCAATGATTTAGATAGATCCTCGTGGTGATATAATTGAAAGAGCTTGGAACTCCGGGAAAGAAGGATGAGCACTTGAACCCAAGAATTCAATCATCGTGAACAAACTCCGGAAGGAAAGATTATCATAAGGATGAAACAAGAATAAGAATTACATTATGCTTATCCTTCACCAATTTAAATTGATGACAAACAATGGATTTGGCATACTACTTACTCTCTTAGAAAGGATTAAGGTAGATATTGCGCAAACTAGAGAATGCCTTCAACGAAACACCGGTAGGATTTGAAAGAACAAAATAATGGATATGATAACGAAGGAAGAAGAATCTTAGAAGAACCACTGTAAGAATTGAAAACGATTGAACAAAAAAAGGATGAATCATCGGTAAGGATTAGCAAATGAATGAAGATGCTTGAGAGAATTTATATATGAGAAAACGAAGAGATCATGCACTGATTAGAGGATATTTGATCGATGCACCGGTAAAATTTGGAGAACAAGAGCTGACAGCTGAAATGAATAATCCTAAACTGATGGACTCCAGATGACAAACTGAGAAGACTCTTGCATTGCTCCGGATGGGTGAAAAGAATTCTCACAATCAAAAACAATTGTGAGAGGATGGCAACAAGCTAGAATGACGAATCTCTGAGAGAACGGATAAAATATGGAGGTAAAACTCTTCTTCGGTCTTTAAAATATGAGAATGACGATGAGAAACACCATCAAGAATCGTTTAGGCACTCCGGAAGAATCAAAAGCGAAGAGATTGAGTCAACGATGAAAAGAATTTGAAAGATCTTGGAGAAGGACATTTGACTGATGACAAATCATTCTTATGTCAAACTGTGAAATGAATTTGAGACTAACTCCGGGAGAATAAGAAGAGTCAGGCAAGATCTTGGGAAAAGACCTGTGGGTTAGGGCCCACTCAAAAGATACACCATTGAAAAGATTACTTGAAAAGGAGAATGCACCGGTTGAATTAAATGACTTGAATGAGATAACATCCTCGAAAGATATTGAACAACTGCAGAGTGGAAACACGAATCTTCGAGATATCTTGAGCACTCTGGAACAATTGAGTAGTGAGAAGTGGATGATTAAGAGGTGCACCGACAAGAGAAAGTATTGAAACGAGGAAAAGGTATGATCAACAAAACTTGACTCGAATCCACCGGTGAAGAAAAGAACGAACAATGATGAACTTGTAGCTTCCTTAGCATCTTCATGAGAATCACCGGATAAGAACATGGATGGAAAAGAATGGAGAGACTTCCCATCAATAAAAGGATACTTGAATAAGAAATCTGAGTCCTCGAAGAAACAAGGGTGGGAGGGTGGGCAAACAAAGACAACTTGGAACGGATGAAACAAACACCGTTGAGAAAACATAGAATTGATCTTGCGGATGTTGAAATGATCGGATCCACTTGAAGAGAAGCACACCAGTTGAAAAAGATTGATATGACAATCTCGATTATCAAGAAGGATTAGTACTCACATCGCAGTATGAGAACACCGTTTGGGGAAGGTATGGAATCAACACTTGACATTCAAGCAACTCGAATACCACAACTCAAAAACAAAAACAAAGGATTGGCTTGCAGAATAAGCTAGAACAAACATATGATAGAGATTTCATCCGAAGTTTTCATGGTGGGGCCTACACGGGATCGATCGTACAACACCATCATGTACAAGGCAGTGCACATGACATACGAAGCGTCCCCGAGTCGGCATAGCCAAGGACTCTTTAAGACACAATGAGACCACTGTAAAAACCAACCGTGAATAGGTGGACCACTAGACGTCGAACCCCAATTTCATATCATACATCTGACGGAAAGATATCCTAAGAGCTACTTGAATTCCCACTAATAAACTCCCGAAATTTTCCGGTTATGCAATCAGGTGTTGGGGATACAGGGGAAGCATAATATCTCATCCAAAACTAGCAAATCCTACATCCAGCTATATCCATCCTTCAACACATAACCAAGAAACCTTCGGAAATCATCTACCTCAACCTTTGAAAAGCATCCGTTATACAAGTTATGGCAATACTCCCGAACTCCCGCCCAGTACTGGGTGGCGTCGAGGTTGTCTCACCAACGAACTGCATAAAAGAGATTTTCGATGTTGGTTTACTAAACTCAGGTATTCCAGAACTGCAACGATAAAATTGTGATGACAACACCTCGGAGCTCAACTCCCCGGGACACTGCCACAAAACCACTGACAGGAGGCACCAAGACAATGTTCTCGTCACAAAACCATCGAAACGATTCCAAGATACCCGCGTGATCCTAAAATTTTTTTTAGTGAAAGTTGAGAAGAGAAGAGTTAAAACTCTACGTCAGGATGCCTTACTAGAGCGATGAGGAGACTGGGGAGTAAAAAGAATTCCTAAACTCTCCGATATATAATTCCTAAATGACTCAAAACATTTTTCTAGACTCAACAACGGCTGCTAAAAACGATCAAGCAATGGGGGCTCCTAAGGTCGGGGAAGGCTCTGATTACCAACTTGTAACGGCCCAGACAACACCTCGGAGCTCAACTCCCCGGGACACTGCCACAAAACCACTGACAGGAGGCACCAAGACAATGTTCTCGTCACAAAACCATCGAAACGATTCCAAGATACCCGCGTGATCCTAAATTTTTTTTTAGTGAAATTTGAGAAGAGAAGAGTCAAAACTCTACGTCAGGATGCCTTACTAGAGCGATGAGGAGACTGGGGAGTAAAAAGAATTCCTAAACTCTCCGATATATAATTCCTAAATGACTCAAAACATTTTTCTAGACTCAACAACGGCTGCTAAAAACGATCAAGCAATGGGGGCTCCTAAGGTCGGGGAAGGCTCTGATTACCAACTTGTAACGGCCCAGACACAGCCGCCGGTGGTCGTTACTCCTGGCGGGATCTAGACTGGCCCCACAGATCAATACTAGTCTTTTCTGCGCACTTTGTCCTCACTCGTGCGCACACGGGAACAACTTCCCGGTCGGTCACCCATCCTGACACTACTCCAAGCTGAGCACGCTTAACTTTGGAGTTCTGTCCGAATGAGCTACCGGAAAAGAAGGAATTCCTTATTGATATGAGTAGTCTATCATCCCTAATAAGCCAGGCTATCACATACACCCCCACTCAGAGGAACTGACGTCCTCGTTGGGCCACAGGAACGTTCCCTCTTGACACATACGTCTGTGCATCCAGTCCGGTACATGTGCCATGCCGGGTGCCACGACGGGTCACAAACGTCATGAACAACATGACCGCGCACCTGTCCGCAAACATCCGTGTAAACGCGAGGGTCGGCTCTGATACCAACTTGTAACGCCCTCGATGCGGCTATATCTCCCATGTGTCGAAGCACGACTTAGAGGCATAACCGCATTGAAAGCAATGTCGCAAGTGAGGTAATCTTCACACAGCCCATGTAATGCATAAGGGAAAGAGATACATAGTTGGCTTACAATCGCCACTTCACACAATTACATGAATAAATCATTACAACATTAAAATACAATCACGGTCCGACTACGGAACCAAAATAAAAGAAGAACCCAAAATGCGACACGGTCCCCGATCGACCCCAACTGGGCTCCACTACTGATCAACTAGAATGAAACAACATAAAGGACAAGATCTTCATCGAGCTCCTCCTGAGCTTGGTTGCGTCATCTGCACGGATTCATCGGCACCTGCAAGCTGGGTTTTGAAGTATCTGTGAGCCACAGGGACTCAGCAATCTCGCACCCTCGCGATCAAGACTATTTAAGCTTATGGGTAAGGTAAAGGTATGAGGTGGAGCTGCCGCAAGCGACTAGCATATATGGTGGCTAACATGTACGGAAAAGAGAGCGAGAAGAGAAGGCAAAGCACGATCGTGAAACTATGATCAAGAAGTGATCCTAGAACAACCTACGTCAAACATAACTCCAACACTGTGTTCACTTCCCGGACTTCGCCGGAAAGAGACCATCACGGTTACACACGCGGTTGATGTATTTTAATTAAGGTCAACTTCAGGTTTTCTACAACCGGACATTAACAAATTCCCATCTACCCGTAACCGCGGGCACGGCTTTCGGAAGTTCAAATCCCTGCAGGGGAGTCCCAACTTAGCCCATGACAAGCTCTCACGGTCAACGAAGGAATAGACCTCCTCCTGAGACGTTCCAATCAGACTCGATATCCCGGTTCTTCAAGACATTTCAGCAAGTTAAAACAAATCCAGCAACACCGCCCGATTGTGCCGACAAATCCTGATAGGAGCTGCACATATCTCTTTCTCAGGGCACACTCAGATTGTCCTAGGTACGGGTAGGCCAGCCCAGAGTTGCCCCTGGTGGCCACCGGCAGCTGACAGGTGGACCAACACTCACGGGAGCACTGGCCCGGGGTGGTTAAAATAAGATGACCCTTGAGTCTGCAGAACCCAAGGGAAAGAAAAGCCTAGGTGGCAAATGGTAAAACCAATTTTGGGCATTGCTGGAGGAGTTTTACTCAAGGCAAACTGTCAAGGGGTTCCCATAATAGCCCAACCGCGTAAGGAACGCAAAATCCGGGAACATAACACCGATATGACGGAAACTAGGGCGGCAAGAGTGCAACAAAACACCAGGCATAAGGCCGAGCCTTCCACCCTTTACCAGGTATATAGATGCATTAATTAAATAAGATATATTGTGATATCCCAACAAGTAAACATGTTCCAACAAGGAACAACATCTCCATGTTCCAACAAGGAACAAACTTCAATCTTCACCTGCAACTAACAACGCTATAAAAGGGGCTGAGCAAAGCGGTAACATAGCCAATCAACGGTTTGCTGGGACAAGGTGGGTTAGAGGCTTGGCTCAACAATATGGGAGGCATGATAAGCAAGTGGTAGGTATCGCAGCATAGGCATAGCAAAAGAGCGAGCAACTAGCAAGCAAAGATAGAAGTGATTTCGAGGGTATGGTCATCTTGCCTGAAATCCCGCAAGGAAGAAGAACAAGTCCATGAAGGAGACAAACGGGCGTAGTCGAACGGGTCCTCACAAACACGACTTTACCGGAACCAACCCGAAGAAGCAAACACCGGAAAGAAGCACACAACATAGTAAACAACCACGACATGAACATGGCATGATGCACAATCAAGTATGATGCATGTCCGGTTTAATGAAGCATGGCATGGCAAAAATGCACAAACAATTCTACAAATTAAGTGGAGCACAATATGCAACGGAGTTGCATATTGAAGAAAACACCACATGACTTATTTAGTTCGATCTTGTTTATGTACCCAACAATATTAAATGTTGTTAGCATGGCAAGAGGTGAAGCACAACAAAACTACCTAACTAGGCAAGTTTAAATGAGGCCGGAACAACAAACAACAAATTCCGGTAAATCCCCATATGCATATTTTAGATTTGGTGCTGTTCTGCCCTAAACCATATTTTAGAGTTGCTAAACATGCAAAACAAGTACACCATGTTAAACTAGACATTTTTCTACCCCATTTACATATAAAATTCATTAAATTCGGAGTTACGGTTATTTAGTTATGAATTAAAGCATTTTAGCATGGCATAGGAGCAAATTTAACCAAACATCATTTTAAACATTTAACATGGGTGAAAGTGGAAAATTATTAAACCACACAAAATTCTAATCAAGTCTCATATTTAAAGTTTTTACATATGATGCACCGTTGGAGAGTTATTATATGCATGAACATGAGGGACCTTTCTGCAAAACTGCAGTCTCTGCATAATTGATTACAGGCAGGAAAAAAACATGCATTTGGCTGAAACCACTAGAACTGGGCCGGACTAGTGGGCGCTGGATCTGGGACTGCTCACCAAGTGGCCTTGGGTCGGTTTAGACAGAGAGGGAGGCCTGCAGGGGAAAACAGCAGCGGGCCGGCTCGGGCGGACTCGGTCAACGAAACAGGAGCGCTGCGCTCGTCTCCCTCGCGTGGATGAAGCAGAGACTGCCCGCTGCCTAGGCGAACGAAGCAGATGGCAGGGTCAACGGCGAGGCATCCGGCGGAGCTCCGGCGATGGAGGGAGGCAGAGCTCGACGGGGATGGAGGCATCCGGGTGCGGAGAGGACCGGAGAGGATAGATCTGGCCCCGGGGCCTCATTCCATGTGAAGGCGAGCTCAGGAATCTCTGGGCGGCGGCGCTCCCTGGTTAGAGGGAGAGAGATATTCGGTGAGAAGGGAGGGGGAAGAAACAGGAGGAACAAGGGAAGGAGAGGTGCAGCCTGGTGGTGGCCACCGACGGCAGGGCTCCTCCTTGAGCTGCGGGAGCTGCTCCTGCTTGCGGGGATGCTTGAGGCAGGGGCTGCAGGTCCTCTGCTATGGCTTGTAGAAGAACGAGCAGCGCTATGTCCCTGGGGGGTGCTGATGCTCGCCGGCAGTGATGAGCGCAAATCCTCGGGCTTCCTACGAGACGGGACAGAGACGAGAGAGAGATGAGATACAGAGAGGAGGAAAAACGGAGGAAGGAGAGGGCGCGACGGGGCTCATCTGCTCGGGCTCCGATCCAGAACGGGCAGGGAGGTAGAGGAGGGTTGGATAGAGGGGAGGCCTCGGTTGGTGGGGAGAGATCGAGAGGATATTCTTTTGGATCGGGGGTTTGGTGCGGGTTGGTCCGGGAGGGATCCCGAGGAAAAACAGGTGGAGTGGCGGCGCAGTGGGATTGATGGGACAAGACCCCTAGGATCTAGGGTTGGACCTTATATTTATAGCTGATGAAATCGGTTTAAGGCGGTTATGTCCCTCCGATCGTAATCGGACGGACGGAAAAAATAGGCTAGGTAACCCAAAAAGAAAAACGGAGATGTTTTGTAGATGTTTGGGGATGATCCGGACACGGCAGTGACGACTGCTCGGGTCGGGTCCGGGTAAGTTTTGGACGCGCACGAGAGGTCTATGCGCGGCACAAAGAGGGGTAGGCTGGGCCTAGGAGGACTGTGGAGAGTGGTTTGGTCTGAGAGGAGAGGGGAGAGATGCAGCCCGGCACGGTTTCCGGAGACCGAAAACGTCCGACGTTAGACCGGCTATACTGCCGCTATAGTTTAACGGTTAGGCTATCAAACGAACTCCGAATGCAATGAAACTTGGCAGGCGGCCTACCTACAACATAACAACACCACATGCCAACTTTCAACCCATTCAACATTTTCCGGCCACAAATAAAATAATATCTTAGACATGCCGCGGGCGGGTGCAAGTGTGGTTGGGCTCAGAACGGACAACGGAAGGAACGAGGAGACCAGGACGGATGCAAGTTTTGAAAACATGATGATGCAATGCACATGACGGCATGATAAGATGCAACATGCAAGCAAATGACATGGCAACAACAGCGAATAAGAGGAAGACACCTGGCACATCGGTCTCGGGGCGTTACAACATGCCAATAACGTCAGCATCTTTCTCGGTTGTATTGAGTATCCGGAGGATGTGAATCAACAAGAGATAGTAAAAAAGGTTTACGCAGGGTCTTAATCTGAAAAGAAACCTTTGAGCGGCTCCCTGCTACACGTCTACGCCCGTGTCTCCGTTGTGCCGTGTCCTGGACCGGTGTAGCACGATTGTCATCTGTAAAAGAAAAGAACTTATGTGAAAGTTGCCGTACCAGAAAATTGGTTATTATCAATAAGCCATTAAAATTCGAGATAAGTCAAGTTGACCCGAACTAGCCTTGATTACATGCGGGAAGCCCTTGGTATCGTCTATGAGGGTTTAACCATCAAGCCAATCTTATGTATATGTAGTGATGTGCCAGACTCGTCTAACTGTGTCCGTGGTCTTGACGACCTGTCATTTATTCTGGTTGGTGAGGCCGTCTAGTGCTCGGCTGTTAAAGCCGCCGCACGTTCTTCCGCGCGTAGAGAACGCTCAATATTTCCACTAACTGTGATGGTACCACAAGGACCAGGTATCTTAAGCTGGAGAGAAGCGTAATGCGGTACTACATTAAAATGAGCGAAAGCCGCTCTTTCAAGTAGTGCTTGATAGCCACTTTGGAATGGAGCGATGTAGAAAGTTAACTTTTCGCTTCGGAAGTTGTCGGAAGAACCGAATACAACCTCTAGTAATAGAGAGCCCGTGCAGCGGGCCTCTGGTCCTGGTATTACTCCCTTGAAGGTACTACTACTGCGGCTAGTTTTTGTTGGGTCTATCCCCATTTTGCGGACTGTGTCCTGATATATCAGATTTAGACCATTGCCGCCAGCCATAAGGACTCGTGTGAGATGGTATCCGTTTATTATTGGGTCTAACACCAAGGCAGCCAATCCATCATGCCGGATGCTTGTCGGGTGATCCTTGCGATCGAAAGTGATCGGGCAGGCCAATCAGGGGTTGAACTTGGGGGTGACGGGCTCTATGGCGCGTATGTCTCGGAGTGCATGTTTGCTTCTCCTCTTCGTCACATGAATCACACTTACTGTTTTAACCTTTGGTGGGAATTTTTTCTGTCCTCAAGTGCTTTGCTAGCGAGGTTCATCCTTGTCTTCGCTTGGTGTCTCCCCCCCTTGTGTTCGGCATTAAGCTTACCAGCGTGCTTGAAGACCCAGCATTCTCTGTGGGTGTGATTTGCAGGTTTATCGGGGGTGCGATGAATCTGACATAGTTTGTCTAGAATCTTGTTTAGGCTGGACGGTCCATCTCTGCTGCCTTTGAAAGGCTTTTTCCGCTGACCTGGTCGAGAGCCCCTGAATCCGGCGTTTACCGCCGTATTATCTGGGTTGTCTTCTTTATTTCGATGCTTGCTTTTACTACGTCGTGGTTTTCCATTGCCATCCCTGACTTCGGATGTGTTTGGGTCACTGGTGCTACTGCGGGCTAACCAGCTATCTTCGCCCACGCAAAAGCGGGTCATGAGGCTTGTCAGGCTGCCATTGTTCTCGAGTTTTCTTGGCCGAGGTGTCTGGCGAGCCATTCGTCTCGGACGCTGTGCTTGAAAGCTGCTAAGGCTTCGGCGTCCGGACAGTCGACGATTTGGTTCTTCTTAGTGAGAAACCTGTTCCAAAGCTTTCGGGCTGACTCTCCGGGCTGTTGAATTATATGACTTAAATCGTCTGCATCCGGAGGTCGAACATAGGTCCCTTGGAAATTAGCCCGGAAAGCATCCTTGAGCTCCTCCCAACTTCCAATTGAGTTTTCGGGGAGGCTTTTCAGCCAGTGCCGAGCTGGTCCTTTAAGCTTGAGGGGCAAGTACTTGATGGCGTGGAGGTCATCTCCGCGAGCCATATGGATATGGAGGATACAGTCCTCAATCCAGACCCCAGGGTCTGTGGTCCCGTCGTATGCCTCTATGTTCACTGGTTTGAATCCTTCTGGGAATTCGTGGTCCAGCACCTCATCGGTGAAACATAGGGGGTGTGCGGTACCCCTGTATTTGGATGTATCATGGCGTTTGGACGGTTGTAGTATTCGGTTTTGATTTTGTGCCGGAGTGCGCTTCCTAGATCCATAGATGGATCTGGTCATACCGGATTTCTGACGCAAGTCCTCATGTAGATCATGTGTTGACTTATGTGCGGCCTTGTTAGCCGCTCTATCGTGGTCACCAGGTGGTTGATCCGGCCGGTTGGCCGTTTCATTTTTCGGCTGTGTGGGCTCTAAGGCCTCATTGTCGAATTCAGGTAATAGTTTGCGCTTTGGATAGCTCTTTATGTGGTAATTTCCACCATACTTTTCTTCATTGTCGAGCACTTTGTTCCACCTACTGTTGAGCGTATTTTGTGCGGCCTTAAGCCTTTTCTTCTACTTCTTCAGACTCTTCGCTGTGGCAATAAGCCTTCTGCGAAGGTTCTCTTGGTCCAAGAGCATTTCTGGGATGATGTGTGCATCTACGGCCGGACTGTTTTCCTCGCCAGAGGGGGTTTGATGAGGTTTATCCTCGGCGTCGCCGTGTTCGGACATCAGATCCGTACTGTGTTCGCCGTTTGCAGTTTTGTCGCGCTCTGCCGCTGGGTCGATGTGGCCGTCGTTTCGTCTGGAGTCGACTGGAGTGTTATTTTCTCTTGCGTTGTTATCGCTGTTTTTGCCGAGGCGGGATTTTGAGCGGTGCCTACGCCGACACTTTGATTGCTTCTCGAGGGAGTTATTCTTCACTACATCATGCCGTTCTTTGTCATTGTTTTCTTTGGGTGTATCCACCATTTATATGTCATGTGGTAAAGTGGTTGTCCAGCGCCCTGTGGGTACTGGTTCCTGTTCCTCTCCTGCATCGTCGTTCATGCCGTCGATGTCTTCGGAGTCGAAATCGAGCATGTCGGTTAAATCGTCGACAGAGGCTACTAAGTGGGTGGTGGGTGGGCAGCGAATTTCTTGGTCGTCCACATCCCATTCTAGTTGGACATAGTTTGGCCAAGGTTCTCCTGACAAGGAGAGAGACCTTAATGATTTTGGCACATTGTCGAAATGCGAGTACGGAAGGATATCTGCGGAGGTGAACTCCATGATCGGCGCCCAATCAGATTCGATAGGCACGGATGCAGGCGGCTCAGAGTCCATGGCCAGAGATGAATCTAGTGGTTCGGCAACACGGCTCTCGTAAGGGGTGAAGTCAGTATCCGGCTCCAGCGCCACTGAGAGTGTGGCCTCCATGGAGGGGTCTATCCCTCCGTCCTCCGATGGTGCAATTTGCTCCGGATTGAAGGCCAGAGTAGTTGCAGATGCGATCTCCCGAACATTGTCTGACGGCAGAGTTATGTCATGCTCGTCGTGATTGTGCAGCGCACCTGACATGGGCTCGAATATGTCGGAGATCAAGTCTCCGCGGATGTCGGCAGTGTAGTTTAAGTTTCCGAACCTGACCTGATGGCCAGGGGCGTAGCTCTCGGGCTGCTCCAGATGGCCAAGCGAATTGGCCCGCAGTGCGAAGCCGCCGAATGCAAAGATCTGTCCGGGGAGGAAAACCCCACCCTGGACCGCATCGTTACCGATGATCGAAGGGGCCATCGAGCCTTATGGTGACGGCACAGTGGAACTCTCACACCAATGTTGGTGTCAAAAGCAGCGGATCTCGGGTAGGGGGTCCTGAACTGTGCATCTAGGGCAGATGGTAATAGGAGGCAGGGGACATGATATTTACCCAGGTTCGGGCCCTCTTGATGGAGGTAATACCCTATGTCCTGCTTGATTGATATTGATGATATGAGTATTACAAGAGTTGATCTACCACGAGATCATAGAGGCTAAACCCTAGAAGCTAGCCTATGGTATGATTGTCTGTTGTCCTACGGACTAAACCCTCCGGTTTATATAGACACCGGAGGGGGCTAGGGTTACACAAAGTCAGTTAAAAGGGAGGAGATCTACATATCCGTATTGCCAAGCTTGCCTTCCACGCCAACGAAAGTCCCATCCGGACATGGGACGAAGTCTTCAATCTTGTATCTTAATAGTCCAATAGTCCGGCTGTCCGGAGACCCCCTAATCCAGGACTCCCTCCGTCATCAAGGTCATTATTGCCGCAACTGACAAGGAGATGCCCTAAAACCTTGTCACCTTCTTGTATGATGGGCCTCAGCAATGAGCTCTGTACAGCTACAAACCCCGGTATATGTCATATGTGTGCGGACCCAGGTCAGAAAACAGGCATAAGGAATGACATCAAAAATATTGTACTAATCACGTCGTGGGTCATACGAAGAATCAAGGACAGTTGTGGCCAAGGTATTCCAGTAAGGTATCCTCACAAAGAAAATCATGATTATTAAAGGGTGAGACTGACAACAAAGGTATGATGATTTTTGCATGACCATCAGGGTCCGGATACCCCAAATCAGTTGGAGGCCGCAATTCCATATGGATCCACAAAGGCATACCCTCAGCGGCCTACTCTATTGTACAAGGATTTCATATCCCGCCGACCCGCTTGGAATGGTTAGTGTGGAAAATCCAAATGGGCATACCGACAAAATGATAAAGTCAAAAGCCGAACAATCAGCTCAGACCCGGTATACTCACCAATGGAATCAAGTTCACAGTCAGTCGATCAGGAACAACCATTGTCCGTCAGCCCCTGTCAGGCCAGTCTCAAGATGAAAATATTTAAGGTATGACACATCTATAACTCCATACACTGTTATATTGCTCCTGACAAAAGGCAGTCGAATCATTGGTACATATCTCATGCTCGAGCCAAAGGGGTAAATCAAAATAAATCAGTACCACTTATGAGCAGTCAGAGTCCGTCAGAACATGGCCATGATTAATTCTCAGCATTTATTGAAACCAGAAGGTGTGCATTTATTTAAAAGCAACCCCACGACAGAAGTAAAAAGGTTTTCATGACCAAAAGAAAATTTATGCTCAGATCCATTGGATATCACCACAGGTATGGAGAATCAATGTCAGTAAAAAGGAATTGGTATATGAGCAAAGACCTGTCAGGATTTGGGGAAAAGTGAAGCAAACCACCCCAGAGCAAGGGAAGAAAATCATATGAAATTATTGGGGGAACAATAAATAAAGGAAAATGGATACCCGAGTAGGAAACGGTGTCCTAAAGACATACTTGTTCCCTAAGCAACCAAATCTCGAGGACGAGATTTCTTTAAGGGGGGAAGGTTTGTAACAGCCTAGTTTTGGCCCTTTTCTTTTTCTTGTTGATTTATTGGTTTTTGCTCTGCTTTTCTTTTTGGAGTAGTTCTGTGGCCTTGCCACCTGGGAAATCATCTTCTTTTCCTCTCCCAAGTGGATCATCATTCTCAACACCTTGCCAAGATCATGTCACTCCACTGCTTGACCAAACCCTAATTTCTTTTTCTAGGGAAAATTTCTTTTTCTATTAAAGGAATAATCCTTTCTGGCCTAGGTTGTGAGGCAACCTATATTTCTCTCCATCCAAAAATTCCCAAATAATTCTCATAATTCCTTTGGGTCATATGTTGATCAAATAAGCCCAAACTTTCCTGTCCTAGCCCAAGAATAATTCTTCAATAATTATTCTTTATTTCTCTCCAGTGTGGCTTCCTGTGAAGGAAGTGCCACCTACCCTATCTTGTTTGCTCCCATACCTTTTGGGAATTCTCTTATGTCCAAATAATTGCCTCATGCCAAAATTCAACTTTATTTGCCTAGCCAAACTTCCTCAGTGAATTTTCAAACTTTCTGCCAGACAGAAGGCATTGTGAAGGAAGTACTAGCTAGGATTATCCAAATGAGTTTAAATTTTGCATGCCTCTTCATGTGCACATATAATTAGCTTCCTCCAAATTTCATCTCCATCCCTTGATCTATGTGAGCATAGGACCAAATCTTTGCTTCTGTCAGTATTTTGAGATTGTGAAGCAAGTACATTTTATATTGCTTCCTTTTGCCTGTAAATACCAGAGCATTCTCATACCCCAATAACATCTCTCCACCAAATTTGGAACCTTTTCACCTAGCCACTATTGCTCTAGAATTATTGCAAGATTCTGGTCAGTGAAGATAGCTGTGAAGGAAGTACCATTTTGGTAAATCCATTTGGTATGAAACTTTTACAGCATCTTCATATGATCAAATCATTAGGCCTTGCCAAAGTTCAGCTCAACTTGCCTCTCCATGTGAGTGCATCATCCAAATCCCTAATTCTGGCCATTGTAGTGGTTTCTACAGCAACCCTCATCTAAACTCCTCCTCTTACTCAGAATTTTGGTGATCAACATCACCTTAGTGTGTGATCATCACTGGACAAACTATTTACTATGTTACCAAGCTGGTGTCCCGACTGCACAACACAAACACTTGGCTGCTGGCTTGCTTTGGGGCCATCTGCAAATCTCTTCTTTGCCCCTGGACCCAATTCTTTCTTCATTTTGATTGAGGATAGGACGGTCTATCTACGGCACATGGTCGGCCCGACCAGAAAGCGCCGTTTGCACCAGTGCCCGTGGTGATCACGCTAGCGTCACACATAGTGCAAGCTCTGGCTCAGTCCGGCCACTGTGCTCGTATCCTCCCTCCTCGTATCGACCTCAAATGTTGTCCAGGAGCTCGCCCATGCTCGACTGCATCTCCCTGCATCGCTGCTTCGTCGTCGTTCGCCATCAATGCGCCGCTAGAGCCGCGCCCGTGCCGCGTCCAGCCTCTGCTCGCCATTAAAGCTTGGTCGAGAGCTCGTCCGTAAGCTCGAGAGCCCTCCTCCACGCCTGTATAAGGACCCCCGAGTCCCTCCGCACCTCAACCACCTCTCCCTCGCCTCATCTGCCCTCTGGAGTCGCCTCATCTCATCGTTGTTCGCCGTCATCCACAATGGCCGCCTCGGCCTCGGCATGATTCCGGCCAACCCGAGCCTCCTCTCCTCCTCCCACCACGTCCACCGAGGCCCCCTCGTTCCACTCAGCCGCCCCACCCACTTGCCCCCTCACCGGAGTGGCTGCTTCGCCGGAGAGCACCACCGCCCGCCCGTCCCGGTCCTCCTCCTGGCGCCACCTCTCCCCTCCACCCCTGTCCTCCCCGGCGGCCGTGCTCCCTCTGAATGGGACCCCCTCGCTGACCTGGTCTCGCCGGTGCCCTCGGCTCGACCAGAGATGGCCGGAGCAGGCCGGCCCCCTCGCCGCTTCCTCCCGTGCTCCTCCTCTGTCCTGCATGGGAGCGGGAGGAAGGAGACGAAGTCCCGTGCCCCCTCCCCCTGCGCCTGGGCCCCGCCTGGAAGTGGCTCCAGCCACGGGTCCATGTGGATAAGTGGAGACGAGTTTCTCACTGGTACGCTTTCCTGTTTCGAAAACGTATTTTCAATCTACTTCCGTTCAGAATACGCTTTCCGTTTCAGAAAACGTATTACCCCTTATGCGCTTTCAGTTTTTCCTCCCAGGGACCCATTGGTGATGAAAATACTCACAGATTGTTCCCTGATCTTCAACTCCTCACAACTTTTCAACCGTAACTCCGATCGAGGAGAAACCAGCTCACTTCTTCGTCTCGTCGAACTCTATCTTTTGGTAACTTTTCACTAGGTGGTCTCACAGTGAAAATGACCATTGTGCCCTTGCCTCTAATCTTCCCTCTCTGAGAGAGAACCGTCCGGCATTTCGTTCCGTGGCTTCACCGCACTTCTTCCTGGAGTCTCTGTCACCCCCAGGCAAGCCACAACCACCATTTGCATGATAGCCATCCAGTAGCATTGGTTTTCAACTTGAATCTTTAATAACTGTATGATTGTTTTGCTACTACTGTTGTTATGTCGGTTATGTTTATGGATCGGTGATTACCGTCATGCTATGTTTCATGCACTTTGTTATCATGAGCTACTTGCTAGTATTACTTTCATATTGCCATGCTTGATAGTAGTACATGTTGGGTTTGTCATGTTCTTCGGTGCATGACTAACGTTGGTTACCGAGTACTGTTAAAAAGCATTGTTCCTTTGTTGTTAGATGGTTAAGTGTTTACTCGGTAATATGATTGATGTGTTATTGCATGGTATTTATTGTTGATGTTCATGTTATGCTATGAGTAGTGTGTACTTGTGATATGCTCAGTTGGATATGATTCATTGTTGATATGGTGGATAGTTATGTTGCACCCCCATGCTTATGTTGATATCATGCTCATGCTTTATAATTGCATCATGTTAAGTTTATCATGGATCAGCATATTGCATTCAAGTTTAACCGGATTAAATTGAACTTAAACAATTGTTGGCTGATTCATGGTGCCACCATATCGAACTGACCAGTGCAACCACGCTTACCTTTATGGGAAGGTCCTAACTGGGTCTATTGTCGTGCCTCTCGCCGGTGCCTCCAACGAGGGAAGGTTATGGGCGCGCGCTACCCTGATCAGGTAGGCGGACATAAGCCTTGTGTGCCCGTTGTTGTTGTTGTTGTTGTTATGGATCAGGGTCCCCGTTTGGGACCGTTTATGTTTGGCCACGACGGTGGTCGTTGGTGTCTTTGGTAGACACGGGGCCACCCAGGACTAGCCCAGTGGGGAGTGGGTCCGAGTGGCCGGGATAGTGCCATGGCAGTAGGTAGGTTTTGTCAGAACGCCGTTGGTCCACCCGAATGGGAGTGCGAGGCCATGGGTTCCGTAGTGTGGGTACAGTGTACTAACCTCTGCAGAGTGTATATTAAATCTATCAATATCCGTGCCCGTGGATAAGGGCCCAGTTCGTAGTTGGCCACACTATGAATCAACAGTAATAATAATAATATGCTTAAGAACAACCCTGGTTCGTTGATGAGATAAGTTGGTTATGTGATCCGTGAATGATAACGGTCCGGTTACGAGGTAACCTGTTGAACCAAGAGCGGTTCCGTTTATGATCATGAGATGATCACCGTGGTATCGAGGATACCGAGTTATTCGATATTCGTGATGTTGTGCGAGAATCATGGGTAAAGATCAAGCTCCTTATGGTCATGTAATGATTATTACGGTATTGTTTATACCAAGCTTGATTTGATCCTGAGATGATCGTGTGATGTCTGAGGTTGGTAAGTGCTGCGTGTGATGGTTACGACATAACCCGAGCAGAATAAGTGGTGCATATAGTGTCATCATGTTGCATGCTAGTATCGTCAGATTTATATGTTCATGCCATGCTCATATTGTTCCAGCTGTATCATGTTCATACGGTTCATGCCATGTTATTCTGATGATCTCATGGTAAATTCCTACTTAATCTGTAATTGCCAGGCTGTTGTTTGTCTTGAATGCTGCTGGTTATTGTGAACTTGCAAGTACATTCAATGTACTGACCTGGCGTGTCATGCCAGTTTGTAGGTCATGCCGGATTTGATTGCTTGCTTGTCGTGGTTTCCGTTCGTGCGAGCTAGGATAAGTGTTCCAGCCAGAGTCCCTGTGGAGTGGAGTTCATCACCGTCGTCGTTGTTCCGCTGCTAGAAGTTATTCTGCTGCATCGTGTTGTTCTGCTGCTTGCATGGAGCAACCGTGGCAGGCGTAGTGTTGCCGTGCCGATGTTATTCATTGTAATATCTGAGACCTTGTATTCATATTCGTGTAATAATAGAAAGTTGGTTTGTTCTATGATGAGCAGTGCCGTATTCCAGAAGACTTCTCCTCGATCTCTGGGCTAGAATACGGGGCGTTCTGGTTTCTCTGAGCCGGGGTGCCACACCCTCCTCCTCCTAGTTTGGGTTAGCAAAGGATTAGCTCATATTAGAGATAGAGCTTTGCTCATCACTTAGTTACTTCCCCATCGGATTCCACAGCCTCTTCGGAGAAGATCGCCCAAGCGAATTCAAGACCCCTCACTGGATGACCCCTCAAGGCCTCCTCACGGAGAAGAACTAGTTACCTTATGTATCGTCCTTTGTTGATCATGGATATGTATCTCTTTGTGTTTTGAGGACTTGCGCATGTGTAATCAAATCTTTTTGGTTTGAGTGATTCTCTCGTGTTTTCTCCTCGTGTTCTTCGTGTTCCTCGTAGGATTCCCTCCATTTTGTGAAAGATCAGCCATATAGAGTTCCACCCTACATCATCTTGGTATCATGAGCCACGTTGATCACGGATTTGGAGCCCCTACCCCTCTTATTCTAGCCTTCTTTTGCTTGATTTCGTCCTAAATTTTGAAAATCCCCACCAAAAATAGCCCCATTTTTTTTGTTGGTATGATGAAGTTTTGTTGATTTTGATCCATGGATTTGCTTGGTTTCGAATGGTCTAGCATCTCCCCGAGTTTCCCCACCTTCCATCCACGAAATCTTCAATTTTGCCCCGAAAACAATCCATTTTCCGCCCGCAAATTTGTCCCCGAGAAGAAATCCCGAGCAGTTTGACCTGCCCGGATCATCCAGACCACGTCTCGAATCATCCGGACAGCTCCCGGATCAGCTGGACCCTCTCCCGAATGTCCGGATAACACACGCACCCGAATGCCCGAACTAGAGTTGATGAACCCGGATCATCCAGAAGTCTTCCCGGATCATCCGGACATACCCCAGATGAGATGGACCTCCTCCCGGATGTCCGGGTAACCCTGACACTAACAGGGCTGAATTCTTGTTTCGGCCATAACTAATTCATCTGGAGTCCGATTTTGACGTTGTTTATCTCATTTTGAAGCTATTGACACCCCCCAAATACTACCAACACCATTTGACTCCATCAATTTTTTGGAACTTTGGCATCTTTTCCTAGTTCTTCCACCATATCTACGGCATTACCACCACCAACTTCCACAACCTAGCCCATTCTGTTCCCTATAGCATTAGTGGTTGCTTGAGTAATGATTCGAGTCTCCTAAGGTGTTTCGGCTACTTAGGGACGGTTGCTTCTTCATCAACCACCACTACCACTTCCGCATACCTTGCCCACCACACATTTCCGCCACCCCATCTTAACTCAATTTTGTTTGTGTTGTCAGTTGTGTCTCCTAAGGTGTTTCGGCTACTTAGGTACCGTTCTTCCGACTCTGACACTGTGTATAGCCCATCATACCTGTAACGCCCCGAGACCGTTGCGCCAGGTGTCTTCCAGTTATTCGCTGGTATTGCCATGTCTTTTGCTTGCGTGTTGCATTTCATCATGTCATCATCTGCATTGCATCATCATTTTTTCAAAACTTGCATCCGTCCCGGTCTCCTCGTTCTGTCCGTTGTTCGTTCTGAGCCCAGGCACACTTGCACGCGCCCGCGGCATGTCCGAAATATTATTTTATAAGTGGCCGGAAAATGTTCTCAGAATGGGATGAAAGTTGGCGTGTGGTCTTATAATAGTGTAGATAGACCGCCTGTCAAGTTTCATCGCATTCGGAGTTTGTCTGATAGCCCAACCGTTAAACTATAGCGGCAATATAGCCGGTCAAACGTCAGATGTTCTAGGTCTCTGGAAATAGTTGCCGGGCTGCACTCCTCCCCTCTCATCTCAGTCCAACCCATTTTCCACAACCCACTTGCAGCCCACCTAGTCCATCCTCCTTCCCCTCTTCGCTTCCGGAGTTGTCCGATGCGACCGCTCGGTCCGAAACCCTCTCTGCGCAGTGCATCAAACTCCTCGCGCACGCGTCCGAAATCTGTCCCGGACCCGACCCGGACAGTCGTTACCGCTGTGTCCGGATCAACCCCAAACATCTACAAAACGTCTCTGTTTTGTTAATTGGACTTCCTAACATATTTTTTTCGTTCATCCGATTACGATCGGAGGGACGAGATAGCCCCTAACCTATCCTACTCGCTATATATATTAGCCTAACCCTAGACCAACTCCCTCTTTTTCCTCACCCACCGCCACTCTCTCATCGGGATCCTCCCAGATCCCCTTCTCCACCAACCAGCGCTCCCCCATGTCCCTCCTCGATCCCCATCACTCGCAGCCACCCAAAAAAATCCTTCTAGTCACCGGGAAGCTCGTCGGCGCAAGCTCCTCCCGTGCCCTTCCTGAGCCGAGCGCCATGGCCCCGCCGTATATCGCAGGAGCAGAAGCCCCTTGCCCAGCCCGCTGGAGCTGTGCCTCACCACCACCACGGTCAGCTAGGCCACAGAGGACCAGGTCGCCATGCCCCTGCCTTCCCTTCTTTGCTCGACGTGCTCCTGTCTCTCAACCTCTCTAATCTCTCTCGCCTCTCCCTTCTCCAGCAGAGACCCGACGCCTTGGACGCTCACGTCCCCGATCTTGCAGCGCCGTTGCCTGGAGCTTCTTCGCCGGAGGCCTTCGCCTCGTCCGCGTCGTCGGCGTCCATCCCCGCCTGAATCCTCGCGTCCTCTCCGAACCTTGAGACTGCTGCTTCGCCTCTGCATCGAACGAGTCTCTGCCTCCGCTGCCCCGCCAAGTTCCTCGCCACCCCGTTTGCTCGTTCTTGCTGTCGCCGCCGCCAAGACCTTGCCTCGCCGGATCCGCTGCCCACTGCCGGGAATCGGTCCCCGACGACCTCGCCTCGCATCTGGTGGTCGTCCCGTCGTTGTGTGTCGTCGGAAGCACCAGCTGCCGTCGCGCCTGTCCCCTGCCAGGCTGCCTCGACCTGCTGCTGCCGTTTTCTTGAGAGACGCGCAGAGCGCACGCAGTCAGCGCCTCCGCTGCGCCTCACGTTGATCCAGCGGCCTCTCCCAGGCCCAGCTTAAGCCTGCCGTCTCGCCCGAACTAGGCCTTGGCCCATGGTGAGACGCCCCCCAGCAGCGTCCCTTTTGTTTTTTTTTCAGTTGGCCCAGACTTGCACCAGTTTCAGCCCGTGGATGTTTTTTTTCCAGTCTCTGTGAATTTAGCTAATTTCTAGAGAATTACAGTTTTACAGAAAACCCCCCTAGTTTCATGCATTTAATAACTTCACAACCGTGCATCGGATCTAAATAAATTATATATGAAACTTGCTTAGAATTTTGTCTAGATTCATAATATCCAACTTTCATCTATGTTTGAAATGTTTAAAATGTTGTTTGATTAAATTTGCTCCTATGCCATGTTAAAATGCTTTAATTCATAACTAATTAACCGTAGCTCCAAATTTAATAAACTTTATATGTAAATGGGGTGGAAAAATGCCTAGTTTATCATGGTGACCTTACTTTGCATGTTTAACAACTTTAAAATTGTGTTTAGGGAAGAACAGTACCAAACCTAATCTATGCATATGAGGAGTTTCCGGACTTGTCGTTTTGTTGTTCCGGCCTCATTTAAACTTGCCTAGATTAGATGGTTTCATCATGTTTCACCTCTTGCCATGCTAACAACATTTAATCTTGTTGAGTACATAACCGAGAGAGAACTAAATAAGGTATGTGGTGTTCCGTCAATATGCACATGGGTTGTTTGCGAAGATTACCACACTTGCGACATTGCTTTCAATGCGGTTATGCCTCTAAGTCGTGCTTTGACACGTGGGAGATATAGCCGCATCGAGGGCGTTACAAGTTGGTAATCAGAGCCTTCCCCGACCTTAGGAGCCCCCATTGCTTGATCATTTTTAGCAGCCAAGTTTGAGTCTAGAAAAAAAATGTTTTGAGTCATTTAGGAATTATATATCGGAGAGTTTAGGAATTCTTTTTACTCCCCAGTCTCTTCATCGCTCTGGTGAGGCATCCTGACGTAGAGTTTTGACTCTTCTCTTCTCAAATTTCACAAAAAAAAAATTAGGATCACGCGGGTATCTTGGAATCATTCCGATGGTTTTGTGACGAGAACATTATTCTTGGTGCCTCCTGTCTTTAGGGGTTGTGGCAGTGTCCCGGGGAGTTGAGCTCTGAGGTGTTGTCGTCACAATTTTATCGTTGCAGTTCTGGAATACCTGAGATTAGTTTGCCGACATCAAAAATCTCTTTTATGCAGTTGTTGGTGAGATAACCTCGACGCCACCCAGTACTGGGGCGGGAGTTCGAGAGTATTGCCATAACTCGTATAACGGATGCTTTTCGAAGGTTGAGGTAGACGATTTCCGAAGGTTTCTTGGTTATGTGTTGAAGGATGGATACAGCTGGATGTAAGATTTGCTAGATTTGGGTGAGATATTATGCTTCCCCTGTATCCCCAACACCTGATTGCATAACCGGAAAGGTTCGGGAGTTTCATAGGTGGGAATTCAAGTAGCTCTTAGGATATCTTTCCAACAGATGTGTGATATGAAATTGGGGTTCGACGTCTAGTGGTCCGCCTATTCATGGTTGGTTTTACAGTGGTCTCATTGTGTCTTAAAGAGTCCTTGGCTATGCCGACTCGGGGACGCTTCGTATGTCATGTGCACTGCCTTGTACATGATGGTGCTATACGATCGAGCCCGTGTAGGCCCCACCACGAAAACTTCGGACGAAATCTCTATCATATGTTTGTTCCGGCTTATTCTGCAAGCCAATCCTTTGTTTTTGTTTTGAGTTGTGGTATTTGAGTTGCTTCGAAGTCAAATGTTGATTCCATACCTTTTTCCTAAGTGGTGTTCTCATATTCCTATGTGAATACTAATCCTTCTTGATAATCGAGATTGTTTTGTCAATCCTTTTGACCGGCATGTTTTCTCTTCAAGTGGATCCGATCATTTTAACATCGCAAGATCACCTATCGGTTTTTTCTCAACGGTGTTTGTTTCATCCGTCTCCAAGTTGCCTTTGTTTTTCCCACCCACCCACCTTTTTTTCTTCAAGGATTCAGATTTCTTGATCTAGTGGCCATCTTATTCATGTGAAGTCTCTCCATCCTTTTCCTTCAATGTTCTTATCCGGTGATGCTCATAAAGATTTTAACGAAGTTTCTAGTTCACCATTATTCATTCTTTTTCTTCTCCGGTGGAACCAAGTCAAGCTTTGTGGATCATATCCTTTTTCCTCGTTTCAATACATTTTCTTACCGGTGCACCTCTTTATCATTCACCTCTCGCTATTCTATTGTTCTGGAGTGCTCAAGATATCTCAAAAGTCTCGTCTTGTCATTCAAGATCCGTTCAACCTATTTCGGGGTTGTTATCTCATTCAAGTCATTTAATTCAACCGGTGCAACATCTCTTTCAAAGCATTCAACGGTGTTTTCTTTTGAGTGGGCCCTAACCCACAGGTCTTTTCCCAGGATCTTACCTAACTCTTCTTATTTTCCCGGAGCTATCCTCAAATTTCTTTTCGAAGTTTGACATAAGAATGATTTATCATCAGTCAAGTGCCTTTCTCCAAGATCTTTCAAATTCTTTTCATCGTTGGCTCAACCTTTCCAATTTTCTTTCCGGAGTGCCTAAAAAAATTCTCAGTGGTGTTTCTCGTCATCGTTCTCAACAGTTGAAGACCGAGGAAGAGTTTCTCTTCAATCATATCCGTTCTCTCAAAGATTCGTGGTTCTAGTTCGAGGCCATCCTCTCATAATTGTTTTCGATTGTGACAATTCTTTTCACCCATCCGGCGCAATTCAGGAGTCTCTTCAGTTTGATCATCAGGAGCCCATCATCTTAGATTTATTCATTCAAGCTTTTAACTCTCGTTCTCCAAATCATACCAGTGCATCATTCAAGTATTCTCTTATCAGCCCATGATCTCTTTGTTCTCATGTATCTAAATTCTCTCAAGAATCTTCGTTCAATTACTAATTCTTCTCGGTGTCTTCCTTATCTTTTCTTTGTTCATTTTTAATTCTTACGTTGGTTCGCTCAAGATTCTTCTTCCTTCATTTATCATATCAATTTATTCGTTGTTTCAATTCTTACAGTGGTTCGTTGAAGATCTTCCCAAGTTTATGTCATATCTCTCTTAATCTTTTCTATGAGAATAAGTAGTATGCCAAAATCCATTGCTTGTCATCAATTTGAATTGGTGAAGGATAAGCATAATGTAATTCTTATTATTGTTTCATCCAAGTGATTTAATTCCTTATTCCGGAGGTTCACCAAATTCTCAGTTTCTATTGTTTCATATTTTCTTTTCCGGAGTTCCAAGCTCTCTCAAATATATCATCTCAAAGGTCCATCTAATCATTGCAAGGTTTCACCTTGTGTTTTTCAACTTCTCTTTCCTTCCGTTTGATCTTCCTTTTGTTTTTCGGAGTTCTTCATGAAGGTTCTACATGATGGATTCATCAAGGATTTAATTCCTTCTCGAAGTGTTCATCGACATTCTTTGCTAAGAAGCTCAAGTTTTTCTTCATCTTGCTATCCGGAGTGCAATTCTTTCTTCCGAATCATTGAAGGTGGTATTATGTCATTGTTGATAATTTGAGTTCATGTTTCATGATTCACATGTTATTAAGAATGAGGTATTTTAAATTCACCAACCAACTAGTTGGAGCTATCTTGTGTCATGTTTCACCTAAAGCCTTCCCTAAGGATTGTTGCTTCTATGGTGCTCATAAGTGAACCAAGTTCTTCTTTTACCCTCTCGGTGAAATATTTTCTCGTCTCCTTGTTCATATCAATCCAATTCTTTTTCCCGTGAGTGGTAGGTTGTCACCTCATAATTTGAGATGTATTCCATAAGACCATATCAAGCTTATTTTTTTCGTTGTTGGTTTTCCAACAATTCCATTCTAGCATTTGGTTGTAACTGTGCTCTCTCAAGATCTTGTTTCCCTGCGTTTCGGAGGCATTGTGATGTTGCTCTCTGCAACCCATCTTCTTGTTTTGTCAGGATCGTGTTCTTTTCGTCCTTATCCTTTTAACCGGAGTGTCATGCCCGCTTTTCGAGTTCTTCCCATCCTGTCAAGTTTTTGCCTCCCTTCTCAACCGGAGTGCCGCCTGAAATCGTTCTTACCCATTGTGCCATTCTTTCAACAGTTCCGGAGGTAGTGTATTGTTGTTTTCATCAAGTATCCCCTCATCTTGTCAAATTCATGTTCAATTCCTTCCGTTTACAGTCGGAGTGCTGTCCAAATTATATCATTCTTAATCCTTCTCTATCTTGTTTTAACCGGAGTGGTTTCAATATATATCTTGCCCTTCAACCTCAAGGTTTTTTTCGCAATGTTCTTTGTCCCTCTTTTCTAACGGAGTGTTTTCGACTTTGTTCACCTTCATTGTATTCTTTTCTCGAATTTGTTCAACCTCGCAAGGTTCTTCGTTTCACTCGTTTGTCAGAGAAGCAACATAGTTTCACCTCACCTCTTTTTTTTCTCTCCCATTTTCCCTCCGGTGCCATCCAAGATCTCGGGACGAGATCCTCTCGTAGTGGTGGAGTGTTGTAACACCCCGAGACCGTTGCGCCAGGTGTCTTCCAGTTATTCGCTGGTGTTTCCATGTCTTTTGCTTGCGTGTTGCATTTCATCATGTCATCATCCGCATTGCATCATCATGTTTTCAAAACTTGCATCCGTCCCGGTCTCCTCATTCCGTCCGTTGTTCGTTCTGAGCCCACGCACACTTGCACGCGCCCGCGGCATGTCCGAAATATTATTTTATATGTGGCCGGAAAACCTAGTCCATCCTAGTCCATCTGCAGCCAACCTAGTCCATCCTCCTTCCCCTCTTCGCTTCCGGAGTTGTCCGATGCGACCGCTCGGTCCGAAACCCTCTCTGCACAGTGCATCGAACTCCTCGCGCACGCGTCCGAAATCTGTCCCGGACCCGACCCGGACAGTCGTTACCGCTATGTCCGGATCAACCCCAAACATCTACAAAACGTCTCTGTTTTGTTAATTGGACTTCCTAACATATTTTTTTCGTTCGTCCGATTACGATCGGAGGGACGAGATAGCCCCTAACCTATCCTACTCGCTATATATATTATCCTAACCCTAGACCAACTCCCTCTTTTTCCTCACCCGCCGCCACTCTCTCATCGGGATCCTCCCAGATCCCCTTCTCCACCAACCAGCGCTCCCCCATGTCCCTCCTCGATCCCCATCACTCACAGCCACCCAAAAAAATCCTTCCAGTCATCGGGAAGCTCGTCGGCGCAAGCTCCTCCCGTGCCCTTCCTGAGCCGAGCGCCATGGCCCCGCCGTATATCGCAGGAGCAGAAGCCCCTTGCCCAGCCCGCTGGAGCTGTGCCTCACCACCACCACGGTCAGCTAGGCCACAGAGGACCAGGTCGTCATGCCCCTGCCTTCCCTTCTTTGCTCGTCGTGCTCCTGTCTCTCAACCTCTCTAATCTCTCTCGCCTCTCCCTTCTCCAGCAGAGACCCGACGCCTTGGACGCTCACGTCCCCGATCTTGCAGCGCCGCCGCCTGGAGCTTCTTCGCCGGAGGCCTTCGCCTCGTCCGCGTCGTCGGCGTCCATCCCCGCCTGAATCCTCGCGTCCTCTCCAAACCTTGGGACTGCTGCTTTGCCTCTGCATCGGACGAGTCTCTGCCTCCGCTGCCCCACCAAGTTCCTCGCCACCCCATGTGCTCATTCTTGCTGTCGCCGCCGCCAAGACCTTGCCTCACCGGATCCGCCGCCCACTGCCGGGAATCGGTCCCTGACGACCTCGCCTCGCATCCGGTGGCCGTCCCGTCGTTGTGTGTCGCCAGAAGCACCAGCTGCCGCCGCACCTTTCCCTTGCCGGGCTGCCTCGACCTACTGCTGTCGTTTTCTTCAGAGACGCGCAGAGCGCACGTAGTCAGCGCCTCCGCTGCACCTCACGTTGACCCAGCAGCCTCTCCCAGGCCTAGCTTAAGCCTGCCGTCTCGCCCGAACTGGGCCTTGGCCCATGGTGACACGCCCTCCCCCCAACAGCGTCCCTTTTGTTTTTTTCCAGTTGGCCCAGACTTGCACCAGTTTCAGCCCCTGGATGTTTTTTTAGTCTCTGTGAATTTAGCTAATTTCCAGAGAATTGCAGTTTTATAGAAAACCCCCCTAGTTTCATGCATTTAATAACTTCACAACCGTGCGTCAGATCTAAATAAATTATATATGAAACTTGCTTAGAATTTTGTCTAGATTCATAATATCCAACTTTCATCTATGTTTGAAATGTTTAAAATGTTGTTTGATTAAATTTGCTCCTATGCCATGTTAAAATGCTTTAATTCATAACTAATTAACCGTAGCTCCAAATTTAATAAACTTTATATGTAAATGGGGAGGAAAAATGCCTAGTTTATCATGGTGACCTTACTTTGCATGTTTAACAACTTTAAAATTGTGTTTATGGCAGAACAGTACCTAACCTAATCTATGCATATGAGGAGTTTCCGGACTTGTCGTTTTGTTGTTCCGGCCTCATATAACTTGCCTAGATTAGATGGTTTCATCATGTTTCACCTCTTGCCATGCCAACAACATTTAATCTTGTTGAGTACATAACCGAGAGAGAACTAAATAAGGTATGTGGTGTTCCATCAATATGCAACGGAGTTGCATATTGAGCTCCACTTAATTTATAGGATTATTTGTGCATGTTGCCATGCCATGCTTCATTAAACCGGACATGCATCATACTTGATTGTGCATCATGCCATGTTCATGTGTTGGTTGTTTACTATGTTGTTTGCTCCTTTTCCAGTGTTGCTTCTTCGGGTTGGTTCCGATAACGTCGTGTTGTGAGGATCCGTTGACTACGTCCGTTTATCTTCTTCATGGACTTGTTCTTCTTCCTTGCAGGATTTCAGGGAAGATGACCATACCCTCAAAATCACTTCTATCTTTGCTAGCTAGTTGCTCGCTCTTTTGGTATGCCTATGCTACGATACCTACCACTTGCTTACCATGCCTCCTATATTGTTGAACCAAGCCTCTAACCCACCTTGTCCTAGCAAACCGTTGATTGGCTATGTTACCGCTTTGCTTAGCCCCTCTTATAGCGTTGTTAGTTGCAGGTGAAGATTGAAGTTTGTTCCTTGTTGGAACATGGAGATGTTGTTCCTTGTTGGAACATGTTTACTTGTTGGGATATCACAATATATCTTATTTAATTAATGCATCTATATACTTGGTAAAGGGTGGAAGGCTCGGCCTTATGCCTGGTGTTTTGTTCCACTCTTGCCGCCCTAGTTTCCGTCATATCGGTGTTATGTTCCTGGATTTTGCGTTCCTTACGCGGTTGGGTTATAATGGGAACCCCTTGACAGTTCGCTTTGAATAAAACTCCTCCAGCAAGGCCCAACCTTGGTTTTACCATTCGCCACCTAGCCTTTTTCCCTTGCGAGTCGCGCATCCCGAGGGTCATCTTTATTTTAAACCCCCCCGGGCCGGTGCTTTTCTAAGTGGTGGTCCAAACTAGAGCCCCTTGCAGCGCCACCTCGGGGAAACTCGAGGGCTGGTTTTAGTTGTACGGATTGCTTATCCGGTGTTGCCCTGAGAACGAGATATGTGCAGCTCCTATCGGGATGTCGGCGCATCGGGTGGTCTTGCTGGACTTGTTTTACCATTGTCGAGGATGTCTTGTAGAACCGGGATACCGAGTCTGATCGGAATGTCTCGGGAGAAGGTCTATTCCTTCATTGACCGTGAGAGCTTGTCATGGGCTAAGTTGGGACTCCCCTGTAGGGATTTGAACTTTCGAAAGCCGTGCCCGCGGTTATGGGCAGATGGGAATTTGTTAATGTCCGGTTGTAGATAACTTGAACCTTAACTTAATTAAAATGAGTCAACTACGTGTGTAACCGTGATGGTCTCTTTCCGGCGGAGTCCGGGAAGTGAACACGGTGTTGGAGTTATGCTTGACGTAAGTTGCTATAGGATCACTTCTTGATCATAGTTCTTCGATCGTGCTTTGCTTTCTCTTCTCGCTCTCATTTGCGTATGTTTAGCCACCATATATGCTAGTCGCTTGCTGCAGCTCCACCCATACCTTTTACCTTACCCATAAGCTTAAATAGTCTTGATCGCGAGGGAGTGAGATTGCTGAGTCCCCATGACTCACAGATACTTCCAAAACCAGCTTGCAGGTGCCGATGAGACCGTGTAGATGACGCAACCAAGTTCAGGAGGAGCTCGATGAAGATCTTGTCCTTTGTGTTGTTTCATTCTAGTTGATCAGTAGTGGAGCCCAGTTGGGGGTCGATCGGGGACCTTGTCGCATTTGGGGGTTCTTCTTTTATTTTGGCGCTGTAGTCGGGCCATGAGTGTTTGGTTGATGTAATGCTATTTATGTACTTTGATTGACGTGGCGAGTGTAAGCCAGCTATGTATTACATGGGTTGTTTGCGAACATTACCTCACTTGCGACATTGCTTTCAATGCGGTTATGCCTCTAAGCCGTGCTTCGACACGTGGGAAATATAGCCGCATCGAGGGCGTTACAATACCCTTCCGCCACCTTAACCCATTTTGACCGGGTTCCCACCAATACGTCTGCAACCACCACCGCATTCCCGCTACCACCATTTGACATTTGCCATTTGAGATTTTGAGTTCGCGGTTTTTCTGTTTCCTAAGGTGTTTCGGTTAATTAGGAACGGGTCGACATCGACAACACCGCCTCTCATCATCGACACGGATGGTAACCTCTACGACATCATTGTATATTCCCCTTGCAACTGCATTGATAACCCTTAGCCCATTTTGCGTTACTTGCCTATCGAGACTAGCCATTTGAGTATTGCCCAGCAACGTTACTTGTGCACATTACTGATCCACCCTTCCATTGCATACATACCATATCATATTGGTATCATCATATCATCCCTTGTGTCACAAGTTTGTTCCCGCATATACACAATTGCTATCTTGGTTTGTGCATTGTGGCCATATAAAAAAGAATAAAGCTTTTGAGCAAAAGAGAAAGAGCAAAAAACCTTGTATGCAATAGCTTTGTTGGAAAAGGCATTGCCTAGGAGGCGCGTAGGCATGCCTAGGCGCTAGGCAATGGCCCAACGCCTCGCCTAGGGCATAAGCATAAGTCTAGGCAGAGCAAGTAAGAAATTGTCTACCCAGGCGAGAAATCATGCCATATTGCACTGATATGCCAAAAGGGCCATATTACAATCATAGTAGCTGGTCATTAACATACTTATATGCCCTAAATTAATAAAATACACATATAATAACCAAAAATACACCCTAATAGTAAAAATTATATAATCGCCTAGGCTGCGGCTTGGACGCCTAAGCACCATTTAGGCACTAGGCGAAGGCTAACCGCCTCGCTTACGTCCACCGCTTTTTTCAACCTTGAGCAATAGCCACAGCATCATACCACATTGGATATAAGATCATCTTGAGAGAAACACCGGGAACCATATATACATAGCAAAATTGGAATAGAAGTCGTTGCATTGTTGTCTCCTATAGGTTGTGCACAAGTGTCGTATCCGCCTATTGAGCAATCGTGCTAGCGTCTCTCTAGAGTTGTGAAACAAGAGCATTTTCCGTGGATTCCACATTTTCAGCTCATTCCTCGGTTGCACGGCCCCATTTATCTATCCGTGTGTGCGTTTTCGTGTACCACATATTGCTATTGGTCTACTTGTTTTACTTGCGAATTTGTGAATCTCCTTCAACATTATTGACAATTGCTAACATTTTGCATCAAATTTTTGTGCCACTATCCTCACCAAGCTACTCCATAAGCCTTATTTGTGTAGGTGTGAGAAATCAATGAGAAATGACACCAATTGTGATATGTCCTTGTTACATCATTGAGTGATCATTGATCCATTGTAACATCCCAATTTCAATTTGGATGTTATACATAGATCATCATATGCATATCATATTTTATTTGCATTTTGGTTTTGATCCCAGAAAACTTAAGCCACTCAAGGACCCAGGGAGAGAGTTGGAGGTTTCACTAAATTTTCATATTTGAATTTATTTCAAATTTGAAGAAAGGATCAATTTGATTTTTATATTCTCTCTCCAATTATTTCCAATAACAAAAATAAATGAGAGAAGATAAAATAACTTCTTCAAACGAAAAAGAAATATTGGAGAAGAAATTGTAAAATCAAATTATTTTTTGTTTGTAATTTTATTTGCTATTTTATTTGAATTAGAGAAAAACATGCATTTTTTAAAATTGCATTTTTATTCCAGAAAAATGTTGTCCTAAATATTAGGTTTGGACGATGAAAATTGTTTCTGCTATTTTTTAGATTATATATATATATATATATATATATATATATATATATATTCTATTAGGACTTTTTTCCGCGGCGAAATTTATTTAAAAAAAGTTCCTGGGCCAGCCCAACCGAAGATCGTGCACCGCCTCCTTCCCCGCTCGGGAGGAGTCCCCGCCGCCGCTGCCGCCTGGGGAGTCCGGCTCGGACTCCCGTTCCGCCACCCCCTCGCCCAAGCCACCGCCCCGCCCCGGGCTTTATAAGCCGGAGCCGCAACGCCTCGCTCTCCCCTCATCAAGCCGCCGCCGCCTTAGCCCCGCCTTCGAGCCGCCGCATCGCCGAGCCTTGTGCCGCCATGCCGTCATCGTCGCACGCCGTCGGAGCCGCCCCGCCTCGCCGCCGAACCCCGCCGGATCCCGCCGCCGTCGAAACCGCCGCCACCGGTTTTATCCAGTTAAAACGATATAAACCGTTCAGTTTTTTCGGTTTATTTTTTTAGATCAGTTTTATTAGTTCGTTAGTTGACGAACCTTCGCCCGTTAGTTTCTAATAGCGAACGGTTTTCGTTCGTTAGTCACTGTTAGCGGACGTTCGTCCGATAGATTTTTATTTTTTCTTTTCGGCCAGGGACGTATCCGAGAATACTTCTCTTGCAGATTAGTCCCTGATCTCTAAACCCACGTTACTTTTTTTCTTGTTTATCCAAATCCAGTGAAACCAACACAAAAATCTTCGTCTCAATCCGCTCAATCCAGATAATCAACTTGAACATAGTTTTGACAATTTAAAATTTGGTTTCAAGAAGATTTGATTTCGAATTTATTTTGTATCGTAGTTTGAGTTTCGTAACTCTGATTCAATTGATTCCTTTTGCAAATCAAAGCTCTTCTTTTGAACATTCTGTTCAGATCTTGTCTCTTGGTTTTACCTTTGCATCTTATGCTTGAGTGCTTATGTATGTTATTGTTTGTTCACGATAGAGTTTCCGGAGTGCGAGGCTTGCTACTACGAATCTCTAGGGTTTTTAGATCGTCAGCAAGGCAAGTAACACTCTGATCATATCCCTTCATTACCCAGTTTTTATGCATTAGTTTCAACCCTCAAACATTGCATGAGTAGGACTTGTTCAACATGTGGGCGTTGGGAAGTAGTTGATGAGGTAGCACATATTGTCCTATATCAAACCCTGGGAGTTACTACGTTATGCTTACAATCTATGCTATGCTCGTAGACGTGGTTTGGGTTTGAGAGTATTCATGAAAGTTATGAGAGTTAATGCTAACTAAGGTCTAACTTAAGGTGGCTACTTTAATACACATCTGGGTGGATTGGTTTGTGGGCACCTGGGGAATCGAGTGTTTTCCAGGGAGATCCCGAGGAATCCGTGTGATCATCCTATGGTTCGCCACCTAGGCTCAAAGGGATCATAATATTCTTCATGCTAGAAACTTCTGTGTGCAGCCACATGCCAGTACGGGCTCTGGCATAGTTGAGTAAGTTGTGGGAATCGTTTCCATGATGGGCTTGCAGATGTAGGGGATTCTAGGTGTACCGGCCTATCTATCGGTTAAGGGGACCTCTTCGGAAAGACTATGTCCCGGTCATCTGTTTCTCAAACACCATGTAGTTTGAGAAATACAGCGGAGGAGATCGAGTCTTGTGGGTAAAAGTGTGCAAACCTCTGTATAGTGTACAAACTAATCATGATAAGCTGTGTCCCCGGTTATGGACATCTTGAGTATCTGGTACTTGAATTATTATGTTGATATCATCATTGTACTTAATTAATTTGTTGGGTTGTTAACTTTTAATTGGGATTGAGTTGGGGTTACCATCTCAATGTTTCAACAAACTTTGTAGTTAAATAAAATATATTCCTTTGTTGTAGGGAAAAACTAGCTTTATGCAAATGATAACCATAGAGCCTCCACCAGCCATATATGCATGTAGTTATAGCTGTTACTTGTTCATTGCTCTATAATGTTATCTTGTTGGCATATTCCATGTGCTGACCTACACAGGTTGCAACGTATTATGTTGCAGAATTTTCAGACGAAGAGTAAGGTGCGCTAGGTCATTGTCATGCACTCAGTTTTGCCCTGGAGTTGGATGGACTCTTCTACCTTCGAAGCTTCCGTTGTTATCTTATTTAGATGGACTTTAGCCATATTATTGTATTAAGTTCTCTATTTGAGACAATCGATGTAATAAGTGTGTGATTGAACTCTGTTATAAATCCTCGAGTACTGTGTGTGTCAGCAATACCGATCAAGGGATGACACTTAAGCACAGAGACTTGACCGTATGAGGTCGGGTCGCTACATCCATCTTCAACTTCGATCAAGGTACATTTGGTATAAGTTCTTCTCTTTCTCCCACTCATATTTGCTCAAGTCTTGTGATGGATAGGCAAGGCATTTCATCTCCGGTCTTCGACAACAACGGCGGTGCGAACAACTATATCACCAAAGCGTCCATCCTCGATCTACAATGACAAATGCAAGGCGCACAATCAAGATTGAGAGAGTGCATCTAAAACATTGCCATCAACATACGACACTCCGAAGCACATACAAGAGACTACGTCGACAACAAGATTTTCGCACAAAAGGAGGAGCAAGATGCAAAGATGGAGGACATTCGAACCTTGTTGGTCGACCGTTCTTTCCCTTCATCATCCTCAAGGCAAAGGCGAGCAAGTCGATCATCTTTGGAGCGCCCACGTGATGCAAGCGCAATTTGTCAATGTACACATCTCCATGGCGACCATCATCTCATTCGTGATCCATATCGTCATAAATAGAAAGTCACCTCCAACCATCGTGCGCACGATGATGACGAACAACATCTTCTATGAGCTCAAGCATGACAACGACACCATCATCATGAAGATGCTCGACACACGCAAACCTACAAGTTCCAACAAGCTCTACATCAAGCTACGGCCAAACTTCACGAGCTCAAGAAAAGACCGCGAGACAAGCACCACCACGAGGAAGCTACGGCTACCACCACTTCAGCATCTTGGCCCCAAGTGCCATCAAGGCATCTTCTCCTTTGGACGTACGACATCTTCGCCTACTTCCCATGAGTTCGCCTACATCCAAATCTTCAACAACAAGGTGACCACCTTCATGTGAGGGCGACACTTCCATCTTCGGAAGCCCCTCAAGCAAGATGACCGAGCATGGGAAATTCCCTTCGGTCATGGAGACAAGCTACGAGGTGCCACATCATATAGGCCTCCTACAACAAGACGACAACAAGAAGGGCGAGCAAGGGCCATCCCCTTCGACTACGGCGATGAGCATGAACCTCTTCAACAACATCAAGACAGTACCCATATTGGACTCATACTCCTAGTCAAGCTACGACACCGCACATGAGACATTCTCTTTGGTCTTAGAGAGAGAGTGATGGTTTGCCACTCCCTACGGCATTCATCTTTGGAGGCGTTATGGATGAGGAGGTTGAGCATGGGACTATCCATTCAACCAAGGCGGTGATAGGACTTGAGCATGGAGACATTTGCACCTACATCTCGCTGACACCTACATGTGACGAGATGCCCCAATTCCCATGTGAGGAGAGCCAACACCACATGAGTGCCATGAGTGACTCCACCATATGTGACATTGAGTGCATTTCCTATGAGAGAATGAGTGTGAACACCACTAGCCCCACACTTGAGAGCATGCCACACATCCTGTGTGAGGTTGAGAGCCATTTGAGTGACTCCACCAACCATATGAGTGAGAACATCCAAGAGGGAGTGAGTGAGACACAACACCTAGTGAGTGAGATAGTTGACATGGCATGTGAGTCCACTATGATTTCTAATGACTTGCCCTCTACTCCAAGTGTGTTTTCCCTTTTGTTGCTAGGTCTCCTACATGACGACATGCCTATGCTCGACGAGTCCATACCTCCAATGGAGACGATGATGGCCATGGTGGACGATGATGCACCCCCACATGGTTCCATCAAGATGAAGATGATCGCGACTTGGTCTTCAACACCTCACCTACAACACATGAGCGATTCTCCAAAGGTAACATAGGTAATGGTGCTTCTCTTGTCCCACTAGCGGACTATCCCACCAATGGTTGCTTGCATGATGTTGATCCACCCATGCTTCATGCTAGTGCGAATTTCTCATGTCATGACTTACCCATTTATGATGAATATGGTGATGAGCATGTTCAGTTGCCTAGTTGTGATGCTATGCTCCATAGGATATCATGTGAAAAATCTATTGGTCACGTAATGTTTGACAATCCTTTAAACATGTCATATGCTATGAGTGAGATCTCCCATATTGCATCATTTCGATCTCAACTTAGTAACTATGGATGCCCCATTAACATAAATCCCATTTGCACTTATGGCATAGATGACGAGATGATGGTCATTGGCTTTTGTTTTTCATGCAATGATATTGCTATGATTCCTTTACATGATTTGTGCATTTCATCTACTATGTCGTGCCATGATCACATTGTTCCAAATATGCATTATTTTGTATGTTGTCAATATTCTCCATGTGATGTTTGCACTAATGATCATGAGGAGACCCCCATAGTTTCCTCATACATATTAGGAAATTTTGATGCATTCCATACTTTGCATGATCCAATAATTGCGTGCACCATATGCATTCCATGAATAACAATGCTCTACATATTTCTCATGATGCATTACACAATTTGAGTCTCCATTATGCTATACATAACAACAAACCCCTCATGATGGATGACATGTTTCTATATCACACATATCATCTATTTGAGCATTGGCTATTTTGTGCTAACCGACACAAGCACGTGCGCATCATGATGGATGATGTGTACATATACCATGCACACACAATTTTCCCTTTGTCTTTATTTTGTGTAGGTACTCATGTATACTCGTCAACATCTCAATTCCAAGAGTTGACGAAACAAGCTCTCGAGAGCAAAGATGACTTGGGATCCCGTGAACTATCCTTACCACCGTTCTCTTCGCGCATCGACTTCGCGCATTCCTTTTACTTGGCTCTCACACGGCTATGGGCTATATATCACTTCTCACATTATGCCCATTTTACCATGTTCACTTTGCATGTTATGCTTGCTTCTATGCCTTTGCCATGCAATTGTGAACCTTGCTTGCATCTACCCATGATTTACCATTTTACTACTCATATGTGTATTTGCATGCTTGGTGGAGATTCTTGTTGCTATTGCCATGTTTACCATGTGCCTCATACTATTGTTGACTCTTGTGTTGGGAGATCCATGATGTTCCATTGCTATTTCCATCTGACCTCTTGCCAATACAATGATGATACAATTCTCATATCTTGTTTTCATGCTTGTGATATGTCATGTGCATCATATATGCTCACTATTTGCACACACGACAAGATTGCCATGATTCCTTCTAGTTTGTTGCATCTTCGCACTACTAGCTTGCCCTACTCGATCGCTATGATTGCTTGCTTTGTCGCATCACCCATGTTCCATTCTTACTCGCTTTCTTGGGTTGATGACATATATATATTCATGCCTCTCACGTGATATATCTTGATCATTGTTTCTTGTCTCCATTAGTTGCACCTCTCATATGCCATTATAGTGACTGCACCCATGTTATGCTTATCTATTTTGGAGACTTGGGCATATTACCTGTGAAGCTTGCTTGTTTCATTGAGCCTAATGTATTTAGTTGCAGTCGCATCATATGCCTCCATACTATGCAATATTCCCTTGTGCTTTGTTATTATGAGCATGATCCATACACTTGTTTGGTATCTTACCACACAAATGATAGGTTTTGCACTTCCACTAATCTCATTTGTTTTTCCGAGTGTTTGTCATGTTCTTTCATGTTGAAGGATTCACAAGGCGGTACCATCACGAGACATATTGGTCATACAAAGGTCTACATGATGCGTGACACCAACATTTTCGACATCCTCATAAAGGTGAACTCCTTCCTTTTGAGCCATCCTCACATATGCATATTGGATGGGTCACTCTTTCATTGTTGTCTCCTTCTTCTTTTCTACATGATACATATATTGGATGGAGGACCGACATTGGAGATGGACCCTATGGACCTTCAAGTTGACGAGTTCTCAGACTTCATGGATTCACCACCGGACCACCACTTCTACCACAACATTGAGCTATGGTATAACACCACCCATAACAAATTCGCATCTTATGCATGGATTGACTCACATTATGATTGCCTTGTTACATCTTGTATTACCATGTCATCCATGATATATGATCTTGTGCACTTTCTTAGCAAATTTGTTGTGATCTTTCTTAATAACATATTCATACATCATGATCATACTGCCTACCATCAATTGCCTGATAACTTATTCATATTGAGCATCCATTGCCATATTCATGCTATTGATAAACCATTTCACCATGACATCATTTTGCACCGTGGTTGCATTGATCAAATTCACAACACATTTGTGTGCACAATGAATGCTTTTTCTCCCATTAATGCTTCGCATATCATTCTGTACCATCTTGATAAACTTCATGCACTTTGTCAAGAACAATCTTGCCGAACAGACTCATACTTACTTGATGCACGCCTTGTGTGAGCTAACCATTGTATTCCCGAGTGTCTCTTGTGTTTGCTCTTTTTTGCATGTATATCACCCAGGAGACACCTTAGACTACTTGGATTGCGCCATGTCTTCAACTTCGTCCAACTACAAGTCTGTCCATGACAACCGCTTCCATGGTGATGAGGACCACAATCCGAGGTAAGATCTTTCCCAAGGGGGTGATGAGGACACCAATACCATTGTTACACCCATAGCCCCTATTGCTACATATACTGGACTAATTACTAGAGCTCGCGCAAGCCAATTAAATTATAAGGTACTTTCGTTTCTTGGTAATTATTCTAATGTTCATGAGAATATTCTATTGATACATTTGTTTTCCTTACAAATGAAGGGCCTGGCATGGATAAGAGGGATGAACACTGGAGCAAGGCCAAGCATGGAGATGATGGCACGCGCAAGGGGAACAAGAACAGAGTTGCAAGTGATGATTTCAGGACTTTGAAGCCACCATAAGGAGTGCATGAAGCCTTGGATGAAATATACAAGATGCCACTTCATAAATTTCGTCCAGAGGCTATTCTAGGTGCTGTGTCACCTTATTATTGGGCCAAGCCCATGTAATTTCGAAATACTTAAGTATAGGTTGTTTTTAGAGTCCGTATGTGTGGGGAAACAAGAGTTAGGTTTGGTTTCGGACCCCTCCTCCAAGGTCCACGAAATTCCCCCTCTTCCTCCATATATACAGCCCTTAGGGCCTTGTTTAGACTTTGTGTTTTGTTTAGATTAAAAGTTTGCCCTAGCTGCAACTCCGCGTACTTCGTTTCTGTTCAACGACCAGGCCAAGACGTCATAGAACCCACCTTGATCAATAAAGCTTTATTCTTATATTCGCAATATCCAGATTGCAATCTTAGTTTCTTGCTTGTTCTTCATTTGCTTGTAGGAAATAGACCCTCGTGGTCAAGTTGATCGTGCTCCGGCGTGGTCACTAACCTCTTAGAGTTGGTTTAGCGATTGCTAAGGCGCGACGTCCTCACACGTTCGTAGTCAGGTCGTCAAAGTCTACTCCACCGAAATGATAATCACCTTCTCATCGAAAGATAGGACACCTTTGCCTCTATCAAGTGGTATTAGATTTCCTGGTTGATCAGTGGGATTTTACAGTTTTTCGTAGTTTAGATCGAGTTTGTTCTTCATACCTACAGTCCACGAAAAAGCCACAAAAATTAGGGTTAGTTCATCATATCCGAACCAATCTTAGCCTTTGCATAATCCTATTAGGGTTTTTTCTTTGTTGAATTTGCGGTTGCATCGTCATGTCTAGTTTCTGGTCTTAGCATCTAGTCTTTTAGAGTTTCGAGTTCTGGTCATAAGTTGCCATGCCACCGGCGCACCATCATCATTGCCCCTGCCATCTACCACCACCGCTTATCCGCCACCGATCCGTGTCCATATACCATCACGAATCCTTATCCATATACCACCACCAATCCGTATCCATATACCACCACCACCGCCATATCTTACCATCATATATCCACCACCAATCCAACTTCTTTTCATATTAGGTTTATTTTCAAGATCCATCTTGTGACGCTCCCGATTCAATCGTACACTAATCATACACGCAAATGTGTACAGTCAAGATTAAGAACTCACGGGAAGATATCACAACACAACTCTAGACACAAATTAAAATAATACAAGCTTTATATTACAAGCCAAGGGCCTCGAGGGCTCGAATGCATAAGCTCGAATACACAAGAGTCAGCGGAAGCAATAATATCTGAGTACAGACATAATTTAAACAAAATTGCCTTAAAAAGGCTGGCACAAACTGGGATACATATCGAAAGAGGCGCAGGCCTCCTGCCTGGGATCCTCCTAAACTACTCCTGGTCGTCGTCAGCGGCCTGCACGTAGTAGTAGGCACCTCCAGTGTAGTAGGAGTTATCGTCGACAGTGGCGTCTCGCTCCTGGGCTCCAACATATGGTCGCAACAACCGGGTATAGAAAGGGGAAAAAGGGGGAGCAAAGCAACCGTGAGTACTCATCCAAAGTACTCGCAAGCAAGGAGCTACACTACATATGTATGCATTGGTATCAAATGGAAAAGGGTACCATTTGTGGACTGAACTGCAGAATGCCAGAATAAGAGGGGGGTAGCTAGTCCTATCGAAGACTACGCTTCTAGCAGTCTCCATCTTGAAGCATATAGAAGAGAGTAGATGGTAAGTTCACCAAGTATCATCGCATAGGATAATCCTACCCGGCGATCCTCTCCTCGTTGCCCTGTGAGAGAGCGATCACCGGGTTGTATCTGACACTTGGAAGGGTGTATTTTATTAAGTATATGGTTCTAGTTGTCATAAGGTCAAGGTACAACTCCGGGTCGTCCTTTTACCGAGGGACACGGCTATTCGAATAGATAAACTTCCCTGCAGGGGGGCACCACAACACGCTCGATCCCCTTTGGTCAGACACACTTTCCTGGGTCATGCCCGGCCTCGGAAGATCACCACGTCGCAGCCCTACCTACGCACAATAGAGAGGTCAGCACGCCGGTCTAAATCCTATGGCGCAAGGGTCTGGGCCCATCGCCCATTGCACACCTGCACATTGCATACCTGGTCGGTGAGCAGACCTAGCAACCTCCATTACAAAGGAAGTTGCATTACGTGGTCCAACCCGGCGCGCGTCGCTTAGTCGCTGACGTCACAAAGGCTTTGGCTGATACCACGACGTCGAGTGCCCATAACTGTTCACGCGTAGTTGGTTAGTGCATATAGGCCAGTGGCCAGACTCAGATCAAATACCAAGATATTGTTAAGCATGTTATCTTGAAGTAACCACGAAGGGGGAAAACAACCGGGAAAGTATCCCTGGTGTTTCGCATTTCGGACAGATGAACCGGAGGGGGAAAGTTTTGTGTTTGCTATGCTAGGGATGTGTGGCGGACAAACGGGCTGCATGTTTGGATTCATCTGGTCGTTCTAAGCAACTTTCATGTACAAAGTATTTTCATCCGAGTTACGGATTATTCTATATGATTTTTCGAAGTTTAAAACAATTTTTGTAATTATTTTAAAAACTAAAATAGAGTTATTGCATCAGTATGATGTTATCATGACATCGGCAGGGTCAACAGTCAACTCTAACCGGGTTGACTGGTTAAAGGGGCAGTGGGGCCCAATCGTCATTGTCTAATTAATTAATTAACAGTTAATTAGCTAACTAATGAGACTAATTAAGCTAGGTTAATTAACAGGATTCATTAGATTAATTAATTATTTAATTAATTATTATTTTTTTAAAGAGGGCATGGGGCCCGCTATCATAGGCCCAACTAAAACTAAACCTAATATAAATTAGTCTAACAAAAGGGCTTGTTTTAACTAGGGATTAGTCCCTAAGCTAGCAAAGGGTCGTCCACACATGGCTATGGCAAAAACCAGCCATACACACAATTCATGCACACACACGGTGCACACACAACTCACGCACACACACGCTGCGCTCTCACACACCACGGCCATGGCCTTTGCCGTGGCTAGCAGCAAGCAGAACAGAGGCAGGGCAGCGCAGAAGCACGCAAGGAGCATCAGTAGTGCAGCGGCAGTGGTACGCGATAGCAGCGGCCAGCAGAAAACGGAGTAGCAGTGCAGGCACGCACATGCAGTAGGGGCGGGCGAGCACGGGATAGCAGCAGCGACAACCGGTAGGACCGGCTGTCGTGGATCTAAGACTAACAGTAGAATGGAGGTAGGTATGAGGAGGCAAGATCCTAACTATGGTGAAGTTGTACACACGAGTTTTACGAGTTCAGGCCCTTCGCGGAGGAAGTAACAGCCCTACGTCTCGGTGCCCAGAGGTGGTCGACTGGATTATGTATGTGTGTGTTTACAGGGGGTGCGAACCCTTGTGCCAGTGGAGAGGGGTGGCTTATATAGAGTGTGCCTAGACCCCAGCCAGCCCACGTTACAAGGGGTTTAAGGTACATCAAGAGGGGAGCATTACTCGTAACGCTAGCAATCAAGTGACATAAATGCCCATTAAGTCTATGAATTAAACGTCCGACTGTTGCCCTGCGGAGTGACTTTAGGTCTTCTATACGTTGAGTGATAATTGTTGTGTCGAGTGACTTTGAATCTTTCGAGTGGAATGCCTCTTAGTCGAGTGGATGATGCTATCCCTTGAGTGCTTCTGGTTTTGAGATGGTGCCCTAGGGGAGGCTGTTTAGGTCAGGCCTATGACCCTACCCTAGGTACATAGCTTCATCATTAGCCCCCGAATGGTTCTAGGCTTGTGTGGAGAAGCAGTTGGGAACACCTCCGATTCAATTTTCGCGCTTCAGAAGCGCCAGATTGGGACCAAGCAAGCAATCACGATGCCTTCAACTTCTTTTTTAGTTGCCTTTATCCATTCTTGGTTCTGCCAAGTGAACTTTTACTTCTACGCTTCGAGCGCTGATTTGGAAAAAATCTTCCATCTGACAGGTTGCTCTGCTGCTCGCGGATATTGTGGGATTCAAATTTTGAGAAGTGCGTGGGGCGGAGGAGGCCCTGGTAATCGGGTTGGATTAGGTAGGGTCGCCTCAATCACTGCGCCACCTTTTTCGCCACGTATCGCGTGCACGACTATTGCGGGATTTGATAGGATCGCCCGGACCCACAGGCCAGCCACTCGGAAACGACCTCATATAAGGTGTCGGATTGGGGTTTTTGCACAGTGCGTTCCCATTGTTCTTCTTTCTCCCCTGTTTTCTCCACCACATCCACCTCTGCGCCCGGTGGCACCGCTCTGCTCGAGCTCTACCCGCTGCAATGGGGAAGAAGAAGACGGTGGCCTTGGAGCATGCAAAGAAGGCGATGGCGAAGGCGAAGGGGAAGAAGTCCAGCCGAGGCGGATCTGCGTTGAGGTCCGGCCTGCCGCGCGGCTGGATCCAGGGCGACTAGATTCGGTTGACGATTCGTCAAGACGACGTCAATGATCTGGTTGAGGGGGGGACTGATTCCCCACGAATCGGCGAGGCTCCCGGAGGGCGAGACCGAGCCACACCCGCAAGAGGGTGAGTGCGTCCTCCTCGCCACCCATGTTGACCGCGGATTTTCATTGCCTCCCCATCCTTTTTCCGAGGCTTCTTGAACTTCTTTGGAGCACAACTCCACCACTTTTCCCCAACCCCATCGTGTACCTCGCTGCCTATGTGTCCATGTGCAAGAATTTCTTAGGTTGTAGGCCACACTGGGGTCTCTTCAAGCACATTTTCACGTGTCGTTCCCAGTCGGTCAAGAAGGCCAACCCGAGTGATGAGAGGACGCACGTGATCCAGATGTGTGGGGGTCTTGGGATTCAAATGAGAGGTAAAAGAACTTTCCCAGCCATGATCCTTCCTGAGTCATTCCAAGGGTGGCAGTTGACTTGGTTCTATTGCAAAGACCAGCCGACTCCAGGTCAGTCGACCGGACTTCCTCCCTTCTCCATGGCTCGGGTTGAGAATCCCTCCGCCTTGAAAGTGATCCCGGAGGAGAAAGCGCAGGTGAAGGTGTTGGTCGAGCGGGTGGTCCAACTCGTCCGTGATGGCGTGATTGGCATGGATCTGCTGGAGGTCTTCCTTAAACGACGTATTCAGCCGCTTCAAGCTCATGACCATCGGATGTGGATGTATTCGGGCATTGATGATTCCACTCGGATCCACCTAGAAGAAGTCGACGAGGGCATGGTGGAGAAGTGGCTGAGAGGTATCATTGGCAACAAGGATAACCCAGCGGGTCTAGGAGAGTCCCTCCACTCGACAACTCGCGCCAACTAGACGAGGTCCAACTCTAAACTACCGAGTGTTCTTTTGATTTATCATGTAACTGCTTGTTGTCAACCGACTGATTTCTGCTTTGCTTGTTGTCTTTCAGGCCCTTACTGAAATGTACTCGATGCCCAACGGGAAGCAGGAGCAGGATCCGGAGGGGGAGGCGAGCGGAGGCGGGAGCAGAGAGTGGCACTCTAATGAAGAGGAGGACGAGGAGAGTGACGACCCGAGTGATGAAGAAGAGGTCGACTCACCTCCCCGTAGGGAAAAACGATCCAAGCACGCTCACGACCCGGCAAGCATCCATGACAAAGCGACCGCACCAACTGGGCAGTCATCGAAGCACCCTCGGAAGTCTTCATCAGTGCCGACTGAGAGGGCACCGAAGCAACCGAAAGCTACACCGTCTCCAGCGCCGACTGATAAGGCGCCGAAACAACTGAAAGCTGCATCGTCAAAACCGCTGAAGGCCTTGCCCAAGATCAAAGTGGCCATTCCTACTGTTTTTGGGTAATAATCAGACCTGATTTCTTGGTTTAGTATGAGCCGAATTTGCAGTGCTACTACTGTCAGGACTTCCACCCACAAGTATGAAGATGAAGAAATGGAAGATGCAGTCACTTCCAACCCGGGTACAACTCTCGTAATCCTGTCTACGGTTACTCAGTCAATTAAATTCTGATGATTGATCTAGAATCAACTGATCTTTTTGCAGCTCCTCACAATGTCATTGAGCTTCCAGATGACGATGAAGACGTGCCGCTAACGGCCAGGAGGAACAAGAAGGTGTCAGCTGGCAAGACATCCCAATCAGTGCTGGCGGCAGAGCCAGCGGTTCAACAACCTTAAGATGAGAATCGAGATTCTGTTACTTTTGCTGATCCAGTATCGAGTGAACGCCCCACACCGCGGATTGTACCAATGCTTTCTTCCACCGTCCAGCTTCATGCCTCAGAACTTCAAGCTGCTGTGTCTGGACCGTCAGTCCCATTCTTCACTACTCATCATGTTCTGGAAAGCCAGGCGGACGCCGCTGTAGAAGCCATTCTCCACGCTGGCCTAATGATGGAGCGAGTGAAGGTGGTGCATGAAAACGGTCAAGCTGCTTACGACGCCAGCGCGGCCCTTCGAGCCAATGTCCAGCTAATTTGGCTTCTGACTGAACTTGTTCTGTTAGGATATGCTACCTGAAAACTTTTCTCCGTGCAATTTCTTGTTATCCTCCACTTCGTCTCTGCGCACCCACTGGGTGTTTGGCATCTTTGTTGTTTTTCTTCTTCCACTCGGTCTGGGCGGACCATGTCGAATGGAACCTGGATTAGTGGGGGCACGATAAGTGCACCCATTGGGTGTAGTCCCCGAGACTGCAGTCGACTGCTGGTAGTCGGTTGGGGTCTGAGTATGTCTTTCTCTTCTTTTTTTTCTTCCACTCGCTCTGGGCGGACCATGTCGAGTGGAATCTGAATCAGTGGGGGCACGACAACTGCACCCATAGGGTGTAGTCCCCGAGACTACTATAGGATGTTTGATTCTGTAGTAGTCTTAAATTTTATTCACTCGGAAGTAAATGATCTTTGATCTTGTCCGTTGACATGTCTTTTGCTCATTGTAGAAATCATGTGCGCTTATCTCCAAGTTTGCTGAACTCAAGGAAAAACAGAGACAACTCAACCTTGACTTGGAGCTGGCCCATCAGAACTTGAAAAAGGCTAAAGATGAAGTGGCTGATACGGAAGGAAATGACCTGTCGACTGTTTATTTTGACTTCAGTTATCTCTTCCTTCTTCTGTCTGACCCGAGTGTATATCTTGCAGAGAAAATGAGGCTGGCTCTGGCGAAGAAGGACCTCGATCTCGTAGCTGCGCAAAAGGAGGCTCGGGAGAAGACAGAAGAAAAAGCTAGCTTCGGTCGGTGCGCTAGAGGAGGAAATCACCAAGCTGAAGACGTCTCTTACCGAGTCCAACCGAGAGGTGACTCGTCTGAAGTAGGATAAGGTGACTCTAAACGAGCAACTCGAAAGCATGTCTCGTCGAAGAAATGACCTGGAAGCTTATCTGAAAGCACTCGCCAAGAAGCTCTTCCTTATGCTCGAAGGTACTTTTCTTTATCCGACTGATTCACTGTTTGCAAGTCATCATGAACCGGTCGACTCATCAACTCCTTATATCTGCAGAATTCTGCCAAAACTTTGAAGAGCAAACCGGATGGATCGAGACAGGCTTGGACCCTATCCTTTCTCCAGTCGGCGATGAGGCTGCCATGAACGTGCTCCGACTGGAATCTCGTGTTGCCAGCGTTACCAGCTATCTTGCTCGCCTGAAGGTGGTGGTGTCGCGCATTGATACATCACTCTAGCCAAGGGCAACGTTTCAAAATGACCTCGAGTCTCTGATGACTCGACTCAATGAGGTTCCTGGTCGGGTGCAGGAATGGAAGAAGTCTTCTGCCCGATGCGGTGCTGACGTGGCTCTATCGCTGGTTAGGGTCCACTACAAAGAAGCTCGAGAAGAGAAGCTGGCGGCGATCAAGGTTGCCAACACAAAAAGGCATGACTTCCAATCCTTCATGGAAACCTTCATTGCTGCTGCCACTCGGATCGCTGACAGAATTGACCTAGACGAGTTCGTCGAGCCCGCAAGCCCTCCTCCTTTGGAGTGAACAAACTTTATACCTCGCCTTAAATTTTCCTCGGAATGCCGAGTGATTTTGTAACCGTTAAACTCCTTCAGGCCTAATGCCTGAGTACTTTTATCTTCGTTCTGGAAGTTTAAGATTTATTCGAACTTGGTTTATCTTCTAAATGTGCTTGCGTTTGCCTTCAAGTGGAACTTGTTCTTCACTTGGAATATTCTTTGTACTTGAGATGCAATTCTGAGGAGGATGTCCCAGTCGACCTGCACTTCGTCGTCCTTGCGGATGAGGATGGAGCACACGTTGTATTTGTGGCGTAGCTCCGAAGAGAAGGTTGCAGTCGACCTACACCTCATCGTCCTTGCGGATGGGGATGGAGCGCACATTGTATTTGTGGCGCAGCTCCGAAGAGAAGGTTGCATTCGACCTGCACGTCATCGTCCTTGTGGAAGGGGTGTGTGTTCCAAACTTAGGCAAGTACTGGACTGCAGCTAAGCCTCCGAGTGAGAGGGTTGCTCACCACTCGGTAGGATTTTTAAACTTAGGCGAGTACTGGACTGCAACTAAGCCCTCGAGTGAGAGGCTTGCTCACCACTCGGTAGGATTTTTTACACTTAGGCGAGTACTGGACTGCAGCTAAGCCCCCAAGTGAGAGGGTTGCTCACCACTCGGTAGGATTTTTCAAACTTAGGCGAGTACTGGACTGCAGCTAAGCCTCCGAGTGAGAGGGTTGCTCACCACTCGATAGGATTTTTCAAACTTAGGCGAGTACTGGACTGCAGATAAGCCTCCAAGTGAGAGGGTTGCTCACCGCTCGGTAGGATTTTTCAAACTTAGGCGAGTACTGGACTCCAGCTAAGCCTCCGAGTGAGAGGGTTGCTCACCACTCGGTAGGATTTTTTTTAACTTAGGCGAGTACTGGACTGCAGCTAAGCCCCCGAGTGAGAGGCTTGCTCACCACTCGGTAGGATTTTTTACACTTAGGCGAGTACTCGACTGCAGCTAAGCCCCCGAGTGAGAGGGTTTCTCACCACTTGGTAGGCTTTTTTTACACTTAGGCGAGTACTGGACTGCAGCTAAGCCCCCGAGTGAGAGGGTTTCTCACCACTTGGTAGGATTTTTTAAAATTAGGCGAGTACTGGACTGTAGCTAAGCCCCTGAGTGAGAGGGTTGCTCACCACTCGGTAGGATTATTTAAACTTAGGCGAGTATTGGACTGCAGCTAAGCCCCCGATTGAGAGGGTTGCTCACCACTCGGCAGGATTTTTTAAACTTAGGCGAGTACTAGACTGCAGCTAAGCCCCCGAGTGAGAGGCTTGCTCATCACTCGATAGGATTTTTTTAAAACTTATGCGAAACAAATTCGCAGCTAAGCCTCCGAGTGAGAGCTTGCTCACCACTCGGTAGGATTTTTTAAACTTAGGCGAGTACTGGACTGCAGCTAAGCCCCCGAGTGAGAGGGTTGCTCACCACTCGGTAGGATTATTTAAACTTAGGCGAGTACTGGACTGCAGCTAAGCCCCCGAGTGAGAGGGTTGCTCACCACTCGGTAGGATTTTTTAAACTTAGGCGAGTACTGGACTGCAGCTAAGCCCCCGAGTGAGAGGCTTGCTCATCACTCAATAGGATTTTTTTAAACTTATGCGAAACGAATTCGCAACTATGGCTCCGAGTGAGAGCTTGCTCACCACTCGGTAGGATTTTTTAAACTTAGGCGAGTACTAGACTGCAGCTAAGCCCTCGAGTGACAGGCTTGCTCACCACTCGGTATGATTTTTTTTAATTTAGGGGAAAGGGATTCGCAGCTAAGCCTCTGAGTGAGAGGCTTGCTCACCACTCGGTAGGATTTTTCAAACTTAGGCAAAATGGATTTGCATCTAAGGCACCCACTGGGGGATTTAGAACATATAAAAAGGAAACAACAATCACTTAAGAGACTGTAAAACTGTGTCTTTGATAATCAATTTAAAGGGCATTTCTTATTACATCTCAATAGTCTGATTGCTTAAGTGTGAAAGGGGTGGAGCAACTCTACATTCCAAGCGCGTGGCTCGTCTTTCTTGGGCTCGACGTTGTATAAGTGGTATGCTCCGTTGCGGAGTACTCTGGTGATAATGAAGGGGTCTTCCCAAGTAGGAGCGAGTTTGTATGGTTTCTGCTGATCCACTCGAAGGACCAAGTCTCCTTCTTGAAATGCTCGACCCCTCACGTTTCTAGCATGGAATCGACGTAGGTCTTGCTGATAAATGGTCAACCGGATCAGGGCCATCTCTCTTTCCTCTTCTAGGAGATCAACTGCGTCTTGCCGAGCCTGTTCTGCTTCATCTTCTGAGAAAAGATCGACTCTGGGTGCATTGTGAAGCAAGTCACTTGGAAGAACAGCTTCAGCTCCATAGACCAGGAAGAATGGAGTTCAGCCAGTCAACCGATTAGGAGTTGTCCTCAAGCCCCAAAGCACTGACGGAAGTTCATCGACCCAGGCGCCTGCCGCATGCTTGAGGCCACGCATCAGTCGGGGTTTCAGTCCTTTGAGAATCAATCCGTTTGCTCTTTCAGCTTGTCCATTCGACTGGGGATGGGCGACTGAAGCGTAGTCGACCCGAGTGCCTTGGGAAGCGCAAAAGGATCTAAACTCATCAGAATCAAAGTTCGACCCATTGTCAGTGATGATGCTGTGCGGAACACCATATCTGAATGTTAACTCTCTGATGAAACTGACCGCAGTATTGGCTTCAAGAATTTCGATAGGTTTGGCTTCAATCCATTTGGTGAACTTGTCGACTGCCACGAGTACATGAGTGAAGCCGCTCCTACCAGTTCTCAGAGGTCCCACCATGTCCAAACCCCAAACAGCGAAGGGCCAGATGAGTGGGATGGTCTTCAGAGCTGACGCAGGCTTGTGAGACATGTTGGAGTAAAACTGGCAACCTTCACATTTGTCCACTATTTCTTGTGCCATCTCATTTGCCCGTGGCCAATAAAATCCTGCTCGGTATGCTTTGGCCACAATGGTCCGAGAGGACGCATGGTGACCATAGGTCCCCGAGTGGATGTTGTTGAGGATCACTCGACCTTCCTCTGGTGTTATGCATTTCCGGCTGACTCCAGTTACACTTTCTCTGAACAGTTGCCCTCTTATCACAGTAAAAGCTTTGGATAGGCGGACGATCTGTCGGGCTTCTTCTTCGTCCTCTGGGAGTTCCTTCCTAAGGATGTACACGATGTACGGCACTGTCCAGTCGGGAGTGATGACCAAAACCTCCATGATCAAGTCGACCACGGCCGGGACTTCGACTTCAGTCGGATCAGTGACGCTCTTTGGTTGCGGGGGCTCTTCAGTGAAAGGATCTTCCTGGACTGAAGGTGTATCAATATGTTCTAAAAACACAATACGGGGAATGGCTTCCCTCTTGGAACCTATCTTTGCAAAATCATCCGCTGCTTGATTTTTCAGTCGGGGTATGTGATGGAGTTCTAAACCCTCAAACTTCTTTTCTAACTTTCTCACTGCATTGTAGTAGCTAGTCATAGCCAGGCTTCTGACGTCCCACTCCTTCATCACTTGATTCACCACCAAATCTAAGTCGCTGTAGACCATGAGGCGACGGACGCCGAGTGAAATGGCCATACGCAACCCGTACAAAAGTGCCTCATATTCAGGTTCGTTGTTGGAGGAATCGAAATAAATTTGGAGAACATAGCGGAGCTTGTCACCTCAGGGGGATACCAATATACCCCAGCGCCAGAACCATTCAGCATCTTAGATCCATCAAAGAACATGGGCCAATAGTCCGAGTGAATCTGAGTCGGCAGTTGCTGTTTGATCCACTCGGCGAGGAAATCCGCAATTGGCTGGGACCTGATATCTTTCTTTGCCTCAAACATGATATCCAAGGGACGGAGTACAATCGCCCATTTTGCCACTCGACCAGTTGCATTTCTGTTGTTCAGAATTTCTGACAATGGTGCGTCGCTGACGACTGTAATTGAGTGATCAGAGAAATAATGTGCAACCTTCTTCGTGGTCATGTAAATCCCATAAACAAGCTTCTGATAATGTGGATATCTTTGCTTGGATGGAGTTAAAACTTCAGAAACATAATATACTGGGCGCTGAACTTTATAGGTTTTTCCTTCTTCTTCCTGCTCGACCGTGAGTACTGTACTGACAACTTGTCAAGTGGCTGCAATTTAAAGCAGTAAATGCTCTTTGCTGATTGGGCAGTGAGCACCAGCTGGGTGGAAAGCAGGGCTTTGAGATCTGCAAACGCTACAACAACTTCAGGAGTCCACTCGAACTTGTCAGATTTCTTCATCAGTCGGTAAAGAGGCAATGCCTTTTCACCGAGGCGAGAAATGAATCGACTCAAGGCGGCCAAACAACCAGTAAGCTTCTGTACATCATGCACGCGCACAGGGTGCTTCATCCGGAGTATGGCAGCAACTTTCTCTGGGTTCACGTCGATCCCTCGTTCGGAAACGAGGAAGCCGGGTAACTTTCTGCCAGGAACTCTGAAAGTGCACTTTGATGGGTTAAGCTTGATACCATATCTTCTCAGGTTGGCAAAGCTTTCAGCAAGGTCAGTCAGCAGATCGGAACCTTTACCCGACTTGACCACAATGTCATCCATGTATGCTTCCACATTCCGACTGATTTGAGTGAGCAGACACTTCTGAATCATCCTCATGAATGTGGCCCTAGCGTTCTTGAGACCGAATGGCATGGTGACATAACAAAATCACCCGAATGGAGTGATGAAAGTTGTTTTTATCTCATCGGGTCCATAAAGTCGGGTCTGATGGTACCCAGAATAGGCGTCTAGGAAAGACAAAAGCTCACACCCCGCAGTCGAATCGACAATTTGGTCGATGCGGGGGAGAGGAAAATGATCTTTCGGGCAGGCCCGATTGATATGTTTGAAGTCAATGCACATGCGAAGTGAGTTGTCCTTCTTGGGGACCATAACAACGTTGGCGAGCCACTCAGAGTGGTAAATCTCTCGGATGAACTCAGCTGCCACGAGACGAGCCACTTCCTCACCATTTGCCTTTCTCTTTTGTACGGCGGACCGTTGGAGATGTTCCTTGACTGGTTTTACTTTCGGGTCGACTCGCAAATGATGCTCAGCCAGTCCCCTGGGTACACCCGGCATGTCAGAAGGTTTCCATGCAAAGATGTCCCAGTTCTCACGGAGGAACTGGATGAGCGCTTCTTCCTATTTCCTGTCGAGTGAAGTTGAGATATGAGTAGGAACATCATTAGGATCGGTTGGGTGAATATGAATCGGCTTGGTTTCATCGGACGGCTGAAATACAGAATCAGTGGCAGGCTTCTTGGAGCACAGCATATCACTCGGATATGCATTTTTCTGGTATTTTTTCATTTCGACAACCGCCATTTGTGCATCGGCGATTTTTGAGTCCTTCTGGAAGCATTATTCTACTTTCTGCCGATTGCTAGTGATGGTGATCACTCCTCTGGGACCAGGCATTTTCAATTTGAGGTACACATAACACGGTCGAGCCATGAAACGTGCATAAGTAGGCCTACCCAGAATGGTATGATAAGCACTCTTGAGATCCACTACTTCGAATGTCAACTTTTCTTTGTAGTAATTCTTGGAATCACCGAAAACCACATCAAGGGCAATCTAGTCGAGTGATTCAGCCTTCTTGCCGGGTATAACGCCATGGAAACTCATATTACTTTCGTTGAGCTTGGACATCGGAATCCCCATTCCCTTCAAGGTTTCAGCATAAAGGATATTCAGGCCACTACCAGCATCCATCAGCACTTTAGTCAGTCGAGTGCCTTCAGCAATTGGGTCGACCACCAACGCTTGCCTCCCAGGGGTGGCTATACGTGCTGGATGGTCAGACTGGTCGAATGTGATGGCAGTCGGGGACCACTTCAAATAACTTGGTGTTGTCGGAGCAACCATGTTCACTTCTCTGTTGATAACTTTCAATCGACTTTTGCTCTCAACGTCAGCAAAAATCATCAGAGTGGAGTTGACGTTGGGAATATCGTCATCATCGTCTTCCTTGTGCTCATCCTTGTCCGACTCCTTTTCCTTCTCCTTGGGTTGTTTCTCTCGGAACTACTGGATCAGGAGTCGACACTGCCGAGTGGTGTGAATGTGACATGGCAAATCCAACACATCATTTTCGTCTTCATCTTTCACTTTCTTGGGATTCCAGGGCCCTTTGGGCTTCCCCTTGAACTTTCCTTGAGCCACAACTAAAGCCTCACCAGGAGAAACTGGCTCGGCATTACGCTTCTGTTTCCGATTGAAAGTACCTCCACAAGTGTCCTGGGTGACTGTTTTGTGCTTGCCACTTCGGAGTCGGTCTTCCTCTTCGCCGTTAGCGTATTTGGTGGCAATCTCCATCATCCGAGTCAGGGACATATCTCCTGTCCGACCGAATTTCAAATTCAACTCCCGATACTTGACGCCTTCCTGGAAGGCACAGACTGCTTGGTGATCTGACACATTCTCCACTGTATGGTGTAACATGATCCATCTCTGGATATAGTCTCTCAGGGTTTCATTCAGTTTTTGTACACAACTCTGCAATTCAGTCAACCCCGTTGGTCGCTTGCAAGTACCTTTAAAAGTCCTAACAAACACTTGGGCGAGTTCCTCCCAACTGAATGTACTGCCAGGTGCCAACTGGTTCAGCCACGCCCTGGCCGAGCCTTCCAACATCAGAGGAAGGTGCTTTATGGCGACTTCATCATTGCCACCACCAATCTATATAGCTACTTGGTAGTCCTCAAGCCAAGTGTCAGGCTTAGACTCACCCATAAACTTGCTGACTCCAGTCGCCAACCTGAAATTGGGAGGAATCACTGCAGCCCCGATGGCTCTACTGAAACACCCGGGACCTGAAACATGCACTCTACTGCTAGTCGGATAACCTCTGTCATGGCCTTCTCTGTGTGCTATGTTCCTGTCAACCAGACCTTGAACGAGAATAGATCTCGCATCAAAGCCTGGCTCCCTTGGGTCGACTAGTATTCTTTGCTTGCCGCTGTGAGGGTGTCTGTCATCATGCCGACGAGGCACATATGACCCACTCCTCGGAGGAGACGTGGGCACTCGACGTCGGTCGTCGCGGTCGAGGTGGTGATCATATTGCTCATGGTTTCTGTACTCATCTTGCCTGTGACAACGTCCTTCATGCCGCGGGGGCGATCTTGGGTTGTGGGCTAACTGTACTGTATCTGCTACCACAGACCTGCTATGAATCCTATTCCATGACTTAGACACTGTTGTGTTCTGTTTTCCAGCTGCTCGGAGCAAGGCCTGGATCTGCATCAAACCCCTGCCTTCCTCCGACTGGGAAGGCTGGATTGACTCTGCTATTCAGGCTGCGGCTATGAGATTTTGAATCGGAGTGCCGTATACCTGAGTTTAAGGCTAAAAAAGCTGCCGTCGATTGGATTCGGGGATCCGCTGTTGAGCACACTCGTCGAGTGCATGCTGCAGGTTCTCCAGTCGAGTGTGCTCAGCCAAGTTGGCCAGGCGCGCTTCCTCCAAGGCCCGGGCCTCGGGGGTTTCTCCAATGATAGGAGTGTGACGTGCATCCATGTTGCGGCGGCGAAGCTCTTCCCTCCGCTGCGAAGAAAGGGGCTCGGGGCGGTACTCCTCGTGAACGCGCGAAGGATCGCTGCCGCCATCACCACCGTTGTTGTGGGGCAAGCCAGGAGGACTGGGTGGTTCGTCGACCATCAAGACTTCTGCCGCGGGATCGCTGCTGTCACACTCGGATGCGGTCTCGACGGAGCCAGTCGAGAGGTCGAACAAGTCGTAGAGAGTTTCGTCAGGCTCGATTGCCGCGACTTGTGAGGTGGCTGACTGGCGGTCCACCGTGTGTCTCACCCATCGCTGGAGCCGTGACCGACCGGAACGCTTGTGCCGGTGAGCGGCGGGTGATGAGGACACCATAGGAACCGACCGATACTGGGTCGACGGTTGTCGGAGAAGGACACCGCGGACACACGCGCGAAAGTGCGTCGCCCCGCGGACGGGGAGCGCATCGACGTCGAGTGGAGCTTCCTGGAGCCAGGCAGAATCATCAGCGATGAACACGAGCATGCCGAGATGGTTCTCGTGGCCCTCAACCAGTCCGCCGGCGGAAACCATGATGATGAGAATCGGAAAAATTGCAACTCCACCAAAAAGTCGCTAAGACACCTGCCCCACGGTGGGCGCCAACTGTCGTGGATCTAAGACTGAAAGAAGAATGGGGGTAGGTATGAGGAGGCAAGATCCTAGCTATGGCGAAGTTGTACACAAGAGTTTCACGAGTTTAGGCCCTTCGTAGAGGAAGTAACAGCCCTATGTCTCGGTGCCTAGAGGCGGTCGACTGGATTATGTATATGTGTGTTTACAGGGGGTGCGAACCCTTGTGCCAGTGGAGAGGGGTGGTTTATATAGAGTGCGCCTAGACCCCAGCCAGCCCACGTTACAAGGGGTTTAAGGTACATCAAGAGGGGGGAGTTACTGGTAACGCTAGCAATCAAGTGACATAAATGCCCATTAATTCTATGAAGTAAATGTCCGACCGTTGCCATACGGAGTGACTTTAGGTCTTCTATACGTCGAGAGATAATTGTTGTGTCGAGTGACTTTGAATCTTCCGAGTGGAATGCCTCATAGTCGAGTGGATGATGCTATCCCTTGAGTGATTCTGGTTTTGAGATGGTGCCCTAGGGGAGGCTGTTTAGGTCAGGCCTATGACCCTACCCTAGGTAGATAGCTTCATCACCGGCAACAATGACAGCAGAAGAAGTAACAGGTGACAGTGAGTGCACGCACGTACGCGTACACGGGAGTTCGAGCTCGACAGAGATGACGGCCTACGGCATCCAAATCGAAGGGCTAAAAGGGGGACCATAGGGAGAAGTTCACCCCGGTTCTCGTGGACGAGGTTAGAAGGTCGAAGGCGGCCCGGACCAGTGGCAACGACAACGAGTTGGTGACGTCCGTGGCGGAGAAGGGCTTGATGGCGAGCACACGGACCATCCCAGCATGAGGTGGTCCCTGAAGCGGACGGATCCGGCCGCGGTGGACCTCCTGGACATGCTGCCGCACGCTGGAGACGACGGGGTCCGCGGATAACGGGAAGGTCGGCGGGGCAGAGGCACACCGGTCAAGGCGCCGCGACGTCGGCGGGCGCAGAAGGAGGGGGCGTGAGGGAGAGAGATGCGAGGGGTAGGGTTTCGATGGGGTGTGGGGGTGCCTTATAGGTCAAAGGGAGGGGCTCGTGGCAGCCATCCATGGCCATGACGCCGTGGATGAGCGACATGCCCTCCTGGTCTCCTGTAGATGAGGAGGGAGAGGTGGAGATGGGCTGGTTGTTTAGCTAGATGGGCCAAGTGGCCCAAGGGCGGAGGGTTTCTATTTTCTCTATTTTTTTGATATATATTTTTTCTTTTCCAATATTAGCTACTTTTTCTATTTAAAAGTAAGACTAAATGAGTTTTGTTATATTTGAGACTTGTCAGATAAATCAAGTACATTATTTCTAGGAGTCACAAAAACTTTGAGGCCAGAAAGAGTTATCTAACCATTTTTAGAAATTGAAAAGGCCAATTTTTAATGCTGCTGGACCACTAAATAATTTTCAGGGGCACTTTGGGAATTCAAAAGAGGTTGGTTCCAACATGAAAAATATCCATGGATTATTTGCCACACTTTGAACATTTTAGTTTTCATGTTTGGAAAATTTGAAATTTTGACTTTGAATTTGAGTTTGAGCATGAACAATGATTTGGATCAAGTGAGGATTAGCAATAGTAATGTGATGATGTGGCACCATTAGCAGGGGTTTTCTGTAGCTTAATTATCCAGGCATCACAATTCTCCTCCACTACAAGAAATCTCGTCCCCCGATTTAAGGGGTGGAGTAAGGGGGAAAGGCTCGGGAAGGACGGAGCTCAACACAAGATGGGTACCTGGGGCTATCTCAGTGAATGTGGCATAGAGGCACCTCTCGAGTCGAACTTCAAGAAAGACGTCGAGACCAAGGTAAGGAGGTGCAATAAGAAACTTCAACCGGGTAGGCAATCGTTTGTTGCCTGAAACAGAGGGTGAAAGGGGTTCAGAGCAATGGGAATAAGTATTGCGTCTGATACCAGAACAGATGACAACGAAGGTGGCTCGTGAAGTACATACAAAGCCAAGCACGAGGGATAACTTTGAAAACAGGGATGTATTGGAGAGTCAGGTTTTGATCCTGTGAAACTGTGGGTTATGGGCCCACCATGTGGGTTAAAAGCAGGAACGGTGCTAACATTTGCACGGTCATGATAGCAAGGCAGGTCAGAGGACAATCTGTCGGTTATGTTGGCAACAACATTGGTACCAAGGGAGAGGGACGAAGAGGATCATTTTCCTGCTTGTTGAACGAGGCGGACCTATAGGCAAAGTTCTCGTCCATCGGCAGTTACCGAGATGTTCATCAACAATAGAAACAGGGTCTCACTGATAGAGTTGTACACCGAGGTGTTTACATAAGCAGTGAATTATTAATTCTTATATTATCTAGATCACCAGAAAGGTCAAACAAACCAATGAAAAGGAAAAACTGTTCATCAGGCTAAACAGAACAATGGAAAGGAAAATGTGCTTAAACACATATTTCAGGGGTATATCCTTCCCAAGGACAAGCAGAGCATGATATCCATGACAAGATAGAAAGTAGAAAACCATTTTGGTAAGGGGAAAGAAATTTCATGACATTACCCAAACAACGGTGTTAGGATAATTGATGAAGAAAATGCAGCATTGTGCTTCAAATGTTCTTTTTGAAGATTGGAGTACCACATACATGCTTCGAGATAATATTGACATGGTCAACAGGTGAAGATCAGACTTTGGAAACACAAAGGATCCGTCAGGAATAACTTGTAGAATAAGTCTTACAATTTCCTCATGGAAGAATGGATAACCTTGCTGAAAAGGAATCTTTAACAATAGAGCCTCGAGCCAGGTGTGCCAGGCACGACATCATCTTACCGGGTCACACAAAGACCAATGTTATAACACTTGGAAATATGTCACAACCATCATATCTGATCGAGATTCAGGTCCGATTGGTGTCAGGATACCCCAGACTCAGGGTGCCTGAGAGGAAAAGGTGCAACACAAATTAACGAGATGACATTGTAAGATTCCTGGGAAATGAACTATGGAAGCAAGTTCTGAATCAAGAGTTCATCGTTAAACCAAGGAGAGGATGAGGGGTGGTTGTTGGACTCGGCGTCAATTCATCGAGATTTCCAAAAAGATGGATTTCCACAATTATGTGAACAAGGAGATAAAATTCCTCAAATCAAAATGATTTAATGATGTATGATCGGGGAAAACACACACAATTAAGCATTGGTTCAAATGTGCGCATGAAATATGGGCTTTAGATGGCATGATCAATGTTAGGATGGTGATCCAATAACCAAAAGACTAAGTATGAAACTATCGGACATTCACTTCAAAGCAATAGGGTTGCTAGAAGTTTCGAATTCACACGTCATAGTTCATTTGTCGGTATCCCGGTTAGGAACAACACGAGGACCAAGAAATGAACGGAGATGGCGAGAAGTATCACTTGTATAAAGAATTCCTATTAGGTGATGAAAGTCTTACGGCATTCTTGACATAAAAGATGGTAATACTCCAAGGTAAATAAGAACAAATGCTGGATAGCAAGGAACTCAAGGTATAACACAAAACATGAACAATATTGTGTTGGAGGGAGGGAGGGTAATAAAGTTTCCAATGATAACACAAATCATCGAGGGGAAAGGATGGTATTTCTCATCAAGAATTCGATAGATATCTCGGAAGAACCCAGAATGTTGATGATGATCACGACACCTTTGTTGAGAGAATTCATGAAGATGTAATCGATCGATGATGACCTCAAGTCAAAGGAATGATGAAGCAAAAGGTTATTGGAACCATGAGTATGACACAAACTCGAAATAAAGCTTGCTGTTCAAGGCGAAATGTTATGATGAGGAAAATAGACGTAAGCTTAGCTTATCGTCAAAAATTATGCTCCGGGAAGAAGGACCAGATAGAACAGTTAAAATTTAGCACGATAATAATATAGCCGATCCTGCTAGGAATGACTTGAAGGATTATTAAACTCATAAGCAAGAAAATTCCTTAAGGGTTATTGAACCGGAATGTGGAATCGGTTCACCTATCAGTGTTCTTGAGCGACTAACAACTCAGAACCCATAGAGTGACTAGGATGGGGAAAGGTACTACATCATCATAAATTCGTAAGATGTAGTGCAATGGTTGATATCCTCGAGATACCAGGGGGTAATACTCGAAGGTAGATCAAAATAGAGGTTGGACTTGGGTATTGCTCTACAGAAGACAAGTGCTTAAACTTGTACGAGAAATGGTATTTAAAGGAGAGCATGGTCAGAACCATGATTGCAAAAGGCCAGATCCCAGATATAAAATGAACTTATACCAAGGGAATAGTTAATTTAAGAGAAGCTTTAATGATAAGATATACATCGTGTGTATGGGCATGAACAGAAAGTTTAAGGTCGACTCCCACTTCCGCAACGCATAACCTTCCATTCACTGCTCTAATAAAAATGATTTGAGTGCAAAGACCTACCTGGTGAATTACCAGAGGAGTATGAACCTTGGAAAACTTTCGGGTTCACACATATTAGGGAAGGCGTTAGTTCAACCTATCAGGGCATCTAAGGAACATATACCACAAACTTTAGGAATAAATAACACAAGATCGAAAGTAGAGCATGGTTGACAAAGCAGAGGATACAATTTACCAAAGGCATTATATACATGTGGAAAGGCTCACAAGGTTATTTGAATATGAAGGACACTGTCGGATAATAATCCAACAAGAGGTCTGGTGGTCTACAATAGAGCTGATGTGAGTATCGATATTCTATCAAAGGAAGAAGGAATGCAAGTGCATCAGATTATAGAAACAACTGACTAACTCAAAGCTCAAATGCAAAGGAATTATGAATCCAAGACAAGGGATCAGAAGCAATGCTTTGATTAGGGATGGATAAGTTGAATAGCCTTAGGGGTACAATCGATGGCAATTTGATTGGTCGAGGTCCAGCTCATGTCCGGAATGACGTCTGAATCGGAAGGATAAATTCTAGGGAACATCTGATGATTGTGTGCATTCACACACATGTTGAATCAAAAGGATCAGAATGACAATCATAAAGGTTTTTAAAGTAAATTGCTAGACCAATGGAATTAACCGGAATGCAAGTATGCAAGAATTCCAAGAACAACAGGCTGTTGAGGATTTTCGAAAGATCAAATAGTATTTTAAAGTCTTTTGCGGAACACAAGAACAACTGGGAATGAGTGGATACTTGATAAGTGCGAGGAATTATCCATAGGGGTATTTCTGCGACAAGGAACTACATGGCAGTGGTACAAGGGATTCTTAAAAGTCGGAGAGCAATTCGATGCATATCGTAACAACAAGAGAAACTCAGAGTAATAGTATGAACAACAAGTGTATGTCGTTATCCATATGGATATATCGGTAGTAGGGAATTGAAAAGGCAGAGGGCACAAGGGTCTCGGGAATGATCGAAGAGTATCTTCGAAATCTTCTGGTGCAGTAGGCGATCATCTGTGATAAGGGGCTCTCCGGGAGAAGTAGTTACGAGAACCTAGAGTCAGATTTAATAAAATCATTTAACCCAAGTAAAGACAAGGAATAAAAGATCCTAATACCACCCAATGGCGACGTGGGCCCATAAGCCGCACAACCATGTTAGTAAAAGTTTTTTGATGACTAGACTCGACTTCGGGCAAGGAGTGTGGAAGGGGGATTCCTTCAGACAGTCAGCTCTGATACCAACTTGTGACGCCCCCGATTTGACCGTACACTAATCATACACGCAAATGTGTATGATCAAGAACTCACGGGAAGATATCACAACACAACTCTAGACACAAATTAAAATAATGCAAGATTTATATTACAAGGCAAGGGCCTCGAGGGCTCGAATACATAAGCTCGAATACACAAGAGTCAGCGGAAGCAATAATATCAAAGTACAGACATAAGTTAAACAAAATTGCCTTAAAAAGGCTAGCACAAACTGGGATACATATCAAAAGAGGCGTAGGCCTCCTGCCTGGGATCCTCCTAAACTACTCCTGGTCGTCGTCAGTGGCCTGCACGTAGTAGTAGGCACCTCCAGTGTAGTAGGAGTCATCGTCGACAGTGGCGTCTGGCTCATGGGCTCCAACGTCTGGTCGCAACAACCGGGTATAGAAAGGGGAAAAAGGGGGAGCAAAGCAACCGTGAGTACTCATCGAAAGTACTCGCAAGCAAGGAGCTACACTACATATGTATGCATTGGTATCAAATGGAAAAGGGTAGCATATGTGGACTGAACTGCAGAATGCCAGAATAAGAGGGGGATAGCTAGTCCTATCGAAGACTACGCTTCTGGCAGTCTTCATCTTGAAGCATATAGAAGAGAGTAGATGGTAAGTTCACCAAGTATCATCGCATAACATAATCCTACCCGGCGATCCTCTCCTCGTCGCCCTGTGAGAGAGCGATCACCGGGTTGTATCTGGCACTTGGAAAGGTGCATTTTATTAACTATCCGGTTCTAGTTGTCATAAGGTCAAGGTATAACTTCATGTCGTCCTGTTACCAAGGGACACGACTATTCGAATAGATAAACTTCCCTGCAGGGGTGCACCACATTTCCCAACATGCTCGATCCCCTTTGGCCAGACACACTTTCCTGGGTCATGCCCGGCCTCGGAAGGTCAACACGTCGCAGCCCTACCTATGCACAACAGAGAGGTCAGCACGCCGGTCTAAATCCTATGGTGCAGGGGTCTGGGCCCATCGCCCATTGCACACCTGCACTTTGCGTACGTGGCCGGTGAGCAGACCTGGCAACCTCCATTACAAAGGAAGTTGCGTTACATGGTCCAACCCGACGCGCGCCGCTCTGTCACTGACGTCACGAAGGCTTCGGCTGATACCACGACGTCGAGTGCCCATAACTATTCCCGCGTAGTTGGTTAGTGCGTATAGGCTAGTGGCTAGACTCAGATCAAATACTAAGATCTTGTTAAGCGTGTTATCTTGGAGTAACCGTGAACGCCGACCAGGGTCAGGACCACCTCTCTCTTGGGTGGTCTCAACCTGCCATGTCGCTCCGCCACAAAGATCCACACAGAGGGCCATCGGGAAAGTATGTCCTTTCAGCTCCCAATTCGTGAATCAACCGCGGGTACTCAACGAGCCGACCCGACTTTAGTCACAACATGTATCATGTGTAATAAGTATAGTATATACCCGTGATCAACACCCGATGTGATCATGGCCCGATAGTATAGCATGGCAGACTGACAAGAATGTAGGGCCACTGATGATAAGCTAGCATCCTATACTAAGCACTTAGGATTGCAGGTAAAGGTAACAACAGTAGTAGCAAGGATAGGCTATGCAACAAAATAGGATTAACGGAAAGCAGTAACATGCTACACTACTCTAATACAAGCAGTAGAGAGAAGAATAGGCGATATCTCGTGATCAAGGGGGGTTTGCCTGGTTGCTCTGGCAAGTAGGGGTCCTCAACAACGTAGTCGATCAGGGAACCAGCAGCGGCGTTAGTCTCGTAGTCTACCGGAGAGAAGAGGGGGAAGAAACAATGAATATAGTGCAAACAGATGCATATCGATGCATGACATGACAAGTAACGACGCTAGGTTTGCCCTAACGCAGTAGGAGGTGATAGTGGCGAAGGGGAAAAACAACCGGGAAAGTATCCCCGGTGTTCCGCATTTTCGGATAGATGAACCGGAGAGGGAAAGTTGCATGTTCGCTATGCTAGGGATGTGTGGCGGACGAACAGGCTGCGTATACGGATTCGTCTCGTCGTTCTGAGCAACTTTCATGTACAAAGTATTTTCATCCGAGTTATGGATTATTTTATATGATTTTTCAAAGTTTAAAACAATTTCTGTAATATTTTAAAAACAAAAATAGAGTTATTGCATCAGCATGATGTCATCATGACATCGGCAGGGTCAAGAGTCAACTCTAACCGGGTTGACTGGTCAAAGGGGCAGTGGGGCCCAATCATCATTGTCTAATTAATTAATTAACAGTTAATTAGCTAACTAATCAGACTAATTAAGTTAGGTTAATTAACAGGATTCATTAAATTAATTAATTAATTATATTTTAAAAAAAAGAGGGCGTGGGGCCCCACTGTCATAGGCCCAACTAAAACTAAACCTAATATAAATTAGTCTAACAAAAGGGCTTGTTTTAACTAGGGATTAGTCCCTAAGCTAGCAGAGGGCCGGCCACACATGGCTGTGGCAAAAGCCAGCCATACACACAAGTCACGCACACACACGCTGCGCTCTCACACACCACTGCCATGGCCTTTGCCGTGGCTAGCAGCAAGCAGAACAGAGGCAGGGCAGCGCAGAAGCACGCAAGGAGCATCAGCAGTGCAGCGGCAGGGGCGGACAGTAGCAAATGGAGCAGCAGCGCAGGCTGCACACGCAGTAGGGGCGGACGAGCATGGGACAGCAACAGTGACAACCAATAGCACCGGCAACAACGATAGCAGAAGAAGTAACAGGCGGCAGCGAGCGCACGCACGTACGAGTACACGGGGTTCGAGCTTGACAGAGATGGCGGCCTACGGCGTCCAAATCGAAGGGCTAAATGGGGGACCCGAGGGAGAAGCTCACCCCGATTCTCGTGGACGAGGTTAGAAGATCGAAGGTGGCCCAAAGCAATGGCAACAACGACGAGTTGGTAATGTTCGCGACAGAGAATGGCTCGATGGCGAGCACACGGACCGTCCTAGCTTGAGGTGGTCCTCGGAGCGGACGGATCCGGCCACCACGGACCTCCTGAACATGCTCCCGCATGCCGGAGATGATGGTGGCCGCGGATGACGGCGAGGTCAGCGGGGCAGAGGCGGAACGGTCAGGGCGCCGCAATGCCGGTGGGCGCAGAAGGAGGGGAGCGAGGGAGAGAGATGCGAGGGGATAGGGTTTCGATGGGGTGTGGGGGTGCCCTTATAAGTCAAAGGGAGGGGCTCGTGGCAGCCATCCATGGCCATGACGCCGTGGATGAGCGCCACGCCCTCCTGGTCTCCTGTAGAGGAGGAGGGAGAGGTGGACGTGGGCTGGTTGTTTAGCTAGATGGGCCAAGTGGCCCAAGGGCGGAGGGTTTCTCTTTTTTCTCTATTTTTTATATATATATTTTCTGTTCCAATGCTAGCTACTGTTTTCTATTTAAAAGTAAGACTAAATGAGTTTTGTTAGATTTGAGACTTGTCACATAAATCAAGTACATTATTTCTAGGAGTCACAAAAAGTTTGAGGCCAAAAGGAGTTGTCTAACCATTCTTAGAAATTGAAAAGGCCAATTTTAAATGTTGGTGGACCACTAAATAATTTTTAGGGCAGTTTGGGAATTCAAAAGAGGTTGGTTCCAACATGAAAAATGTCCATGGATTATTTGCCACACTTTGAACATTTTACTTTTCATGTTTGGCAAATTTGAAATTTTGACTTTGAATTTGAGTTTGAACGTTAACAGTTATTTGGATCAAGTGAGGATTAGCAACAATAATGTGATGACGTGGCACCATTGGCAGGGTTTTACTATAGCTTAATTATCCGAGCGTCACACATATATTTTCCGATTCGTGTTTCCTTGCCTGAGTAGGTTTCGGAAAAAGAATCGACAGTCGGGCAGTTTTTAGGGCAATATTTCGACAACCGAAAATATTTTTTCACTATCCTGTTTTTAGGCTTTTCTGAGTCTTTTGAGACACTCGCCATCATAGTGATTTTTTGTCGCACTTTTTCGTCGTCGCTGCCCTGATTTCGGAAAAAAATCTCAAAAAAATTCCATGCCTATCCTGTTAGTTTGACATGGGAAGAGTTTTGAGACACTCGCGTTATAGTGATTTTTCGCAAAAAAAAGAGCAAAATTTTTTTGTGTGCTTTTCCCTTGTTTACGTGCTATGCCATGATTTTGTTTGTGTTCTAGGCTCGCGTCTCTAGTACGGTCTAGCCTAGGACCAGCACAGTATCGTCGTTGAGCGTTTATTCTACTTTGCATCTCTGAATTGATTATTGCTGACCATTTTTGCTACCATATTATAAGCCTTCCTAGCTCCACATACATCTACGTCATGTGTTTGACTCTCCCTGGTAATCGCTCCATCCAAACTTTGAGAGATTTGACTACAGCGGTTGCCGACCATCGCTTGCTGCTGGGTAAGAACTGGTAAGAATTTGAGATTTGCTTGACGGATTTGTGACACCCAGCACCACCACTTGTTAGTAGTCTGTATGATCATATTATTGTATATTTCTATTGCTGCTAACCATGGCAGGATCACAAGCCAACGAGATGATAAGTTTCAGCAAATGATGAGTGGACAGGTGCACGATGTGCTAAACAGATTTGAAGAGGCCATGGAGAAGACATTCGAAACAAAGCTTGATAACAAGTTTAATGAATTGCTCATGCATCTTCTACTACCACCACCGGCTGCACCTGTCCCACCTCTACAACAACAACAAAAACAACAGTGTCGCCTTCCAAATCAAGTGGGACGAGCACTCCGCGTTCCCCATGAGCCTGGTCAAAATTCTGGTCCCGTTGTACCTACTGTTGATGCTTCTGTAGCTCCTGCTCCTGCTGCTACTGTACAGCTACAGGACCATTACGAGGATGAGGTTGATCAAAATCAGAACTACGTGCAACCACAAACACCACCACCACGAGGTCGTCCTCATGCATGTCATCGCAACGGTAGGGATGCACCACCACCTGAGGTACGAGGTCATGACCATCTTCCTAAATTGAAATTGAATATTCCACCATTTGAAGGTAGATATGTTCCTGATATATATCTTATTTGGGAGTTAGAAACTGAACAACGTTTTACATGCTTACAATATCCCTAGGAGAGACGTGTTCCTGCTGCTGTTTGTGCTTTCACTAGTTTTGCATGTGTTTGGTGGTCTGAACATTGTAGATTATATACTATTCCAGCTACTTGGGCTGCTTTGAAAAATGCTATGCATACTCGCTGGGTTCCACCATATTATCAACGTGATTTGCTTCAAAAATTGCAGCGATTGAGACAAGGAAAAAATTCTGTAGAAGAATATTATCAGGAATTACAAACTGGTATGATTAGATGTGGTATTGTTGAGGATAATGAGGCTATTCTTGCATGTTTTGTGGATGGACTAAATAAAGAGATTCAGACCATTCTAGAGTATAAGGAATATAATAATATCACTCGTTTATTCCATCTTGCTTGCAAACCTAAATGTGAAGTTCAGGATCGACAGGCAATGGCGCGAACTAACTTTTCTACAGGTCGACCTTCATCATGGACACCACGTGCATCCTCTACTTCCACACATTCTGCTGCACCGGTGCCTCCCTCAGCTGCCACCTCCAACCGTGATACACGAAAGCAAGCACAACCACCACTATCTGCCAAGAGCACACCTTCTGGGCCTGCACAGAGCTCTTCTTCATCCATGGCATCAACAAGGCAAACACATGATATTATTTGTCGTCGTTGCAAGGGTGGAGGATATTATGTGAGAGAATTCCCATATAAGCGTGTGATGATTGTTACAGATGATGGTGGGTATGAGTCCGCTAGTGACTATGATGAGGAGAATTTGGCTCTTATTACAAGTGAAGAACACGGTGGAGATGATTCTGATCATGAGACGCAATACATGGCTGCTGAAGATGCTGACAGGCATGAATGTTTAGTTGCTCAACGTGTTTTAAGTGTGTAGGTTACACAAGCTAAGAAAAATTAGAGGCATAATTTGTTTCATACAAAGGGAGTTGTGAAGGAACATTCAGTTCGGGTCATCATAGATGGAGGGAGCTGCAACAACTTGGCTAGCATGGAGATGGTGGAGAAGCTATCTCTCACCACAAGACCACATCCACATCCTTACTACATCCAATGGTTCAACAACAGCGGCAAGGTTAAGGTAACACGTACTGTTTGTGTGCCTTTTAGTATCTCTACATATGTTGATTATGTTGATTGTGATGTCGTACCTATGCAAGCATGTTCTTTATTACTTGGTAGACCATGGCAATTTGATAAAAAATGTACACCATGATAGAAACAATCAGTATACTCTTGTTCATAAGGATAAAAATATTAGCTTGCTTCCTATGACTCCTGATTCCATTTTGAAAGATGATATTAATAGAGCTAATAAAGCAAAACAGGAGAAAAATAAGAGTGAAAATTAGATTGTGCCAAAAGAATTTGAGCAGCAAATGAAGCCTAATAATAAACCATCTTGTGTTGCTTCTGAAATTAAACTGAAAAGTGCATGTTTACTTGCCACCAAATCTGATATTGATGATCTAGATTTTAGCAAATCTGTTTGCTATGCTTTTATGTGCAAAGAGGCATTATTTTCTTTCGAGGATGTACCTTCGTCTTTGCCTCGTGCTGTCACTAACATTTTGCAGGAGTTCGCTGACGTCTTTCCACAAGACGTGCCACCGGGATTACCACCTATTCGAGGGATTGAGCAACGGATTGACTTAATTCCCGGTGCTTCGCTGCCTAACCGTGCGCCATACCATACCAATCAAGAGCAGATGAAGGAGATTATGCGTCAAGTACAAGAGCTGCTCAACAAAGGTTATATACGCGAATCTCTTAGTCCTTGTGTTGTTCCTATTATACTAGTGCTAGAAAAGGATGGTACGTCGCGTATGTGTGTTGATTGTAGAGGCATTAATAATATTACTATTCATTATCGCCATCCTATTCCTAGGCTAGATGACATGGTTGATGAATTGAGTGGCTCTGAAATATTCTCCAAAGTTGATTTGCATAGTGGATACCATCGAATTCGTATGAAATTGGGAGATGAACGGAAAACAACATTTAAAACTTAGTTTGGATTATATGAGTGGTTAGTCATGGCTTCTAGGTTAACTAATGCACCTAGTACTTTCATGAGATTAATGAGAGAAGTTTTACATGCTTTCATTGGATGGTTTGCGGTAGTCTATTTTGATGATATACTAATTTATAGCAGATCTTTGGAGGAACATTTGGAACATTTACGTGTTGTTTTTATTGCTCTATGTGATGCACGTTTGTTTGGTAACCTTGGGAAGTGCACCTTCTGCACCGACCGAGTATCTTTTCTTGGCTATGTTGTTACTCTATAGGGAATTGAAGTTGATAAAGCCAAGATTGAAGCTATTGAGAGCTGGCCGCAGCCGAAAACGGTCACACAAGTGACGAGTTTTCTTGGCCTCGCTGGATTCTATAGGCGTTTCGTGAGAGATTTCAAGACCATTGTTGCACCTCCCAATGATTTTACAAAGAAGGATGTGCCTTTTGTTTGGGGTACCGCACAGGAAGAAGCCTTCATGGTATTGAAAGATAAGTTGACACAAGCTCCTTTACTCCAACTTCCTGATTTTAATAAGACTTTTGAGCTTGAATGTGTTGCTAAAGGAATTGTATTAGGAGGAGTGTTATTACAAGATGGCAAACTTGTTGCATACTCTTCTGAAAAATTGAGTGGGCCTAGTCTGAATTATTCTACTTATGATAAAGAATTATATGCTCTTGTTCGAAGTTTAGGAACATGGGAACATTATATATGGCCCAAAGGGTTTGTTACACATTCTGATCATGAATCGTTGAAACATATTAAAAGTCAACCTAAACTGAATCATAGACATGCTAAATGGGTTGAATTCATTGAGACTTTCCCTTCTGTCATTAAATACAAGAAGGGTAAAGAAAATGTTATTGCTGATGCTTTGTCTCATCGCTATGCTATGCTTTCACAACTTGACTTCAAAATATTTGGTTTGGAGACCATCAAAGATCAACATGTGCATGATGCTGACTTTAAAGATGTAATGAAGGATTGTAAAGAAGGAAGAACATGGAACAAGTTCATCGTTAATGATGGATTTGTGTTCCGTGCTAACAAGCTATGCATTCCAGCTAGCTCCGTTCCTTTTTTGTTGTTGCAGGAGGCACATGGAGGAGGATTAATGGGACACTTTGGCGTGAAGAAGACAGAGGATGTACTTGCTACACATTTCTTTTGGCCAAAGATGGGACGGGATGTTGAGCATTTTGTTGCTTGCTGCACTACATGTCAAAAAGCTAAGTCATGACTCAATCCCCATGGTTTATATATGCATTTGCCTGTACCTAGTGTTCCTTGGGAGGATAAATCTATGGACTTTGTTTTAGGTTTACCTCGAACGAAGAAGGGGAGGGATAGCATATTTGTTTTCGTGGATAGATTCTTGAAAATGGCACACTTTATACCATGTCATAAAAGCGATGATGCTGTTAATGATGTTGATTTGTTCTTTCGTGAAATTATTCACTTGCATGGTGTGCCAAATACTATTCTTTCAGATCATGATACTAAATTTCTTAGCCACTTTTGGAGATGTTTATGGCCTAAGTTGGGGACTAAACTGCTTTTTAGTACTACTTGTCACCCCCAAACTTATGGACAAACCGAAGTAGTCAATAGAACATTGTCTACTATGCTTAGGGCTGTTTTGAAGAATAACAAGAAAATGTGGGAAGAATGCTTGCCTCATATTGAATTTTCTTATAATCGTTCATTGCATTCTACTACTAAGATGTGCCCTTTTGAAATTGTGTATGGTTTCCTACCTCGTGCAGCTATTGATATGTTGCCTTTTCCATCTTCGGAGAAGGTTAATTTTGAAGGTAAACAACGTGCTGAATTGATCTTAAAAATGTGTGAGCTAACTAAGGAGAACATTGAGCGTATGAAAGCTAAATATAAACTTGCTGGAGATACGGGTAGAAAACGTGTTGTCTTTGCACCTGGAGATCTTGTTTGGTTACATTTGCGTAAGGATAGATTTCCTATCTTGCGCAAATCAAAGATAATGCCATGTGATGATGGTCGTTTTAAGGTGTTAGAGAGAATAAATGATAATGCATATCAACTTGACCTGCCTATAGATTTTGGGGTTAGTCCCACTTTTAACATTGCAGATTTGAAGCCTTATTTGGGTGAGGAAGATGAGCTTCCGTCAAGGACGACTTCATTTCTAGGGGAGGATGATGAGGACATCAATACCATTGTTACACCCACAACCCCTATTGCTACATATACTGGACCAATTACTAGAGCTCGTGCAGGCCAATTAAATTATCAGGTACTTCCGTTTCTTGGTAATGATTCTAATGTTCATGAGAATATGATGCTGCGTAAATTGGATACATTTATTTTGCTCACAAATGAAGGGCCTGGCATGGATAAAAGGGATGAACACAGGAGCAAGACCAAGCATGGAGATGATGGCATGCACAAGGGGAACAAGAACAGAGTTGCAAGTGATGATTTCAGGACTTTGAAGCCACCCTAAGGAGTGCATGAAGCCTTGGACGAAATATACAAGATGCCACTTCATAAATTTCGTCCAGAGGCTATTCTAGGTGCTGCGTCACCTTATTATTAGGCCAGGCCTATGTAATTTCGAAATACTTAAGTATAGGCTATTTTTAGAGTCCATATGTGTGGCTAAACAAGAGTTAGGGTTGGTTTCGGACAACTTCTCCAAGGGCCACGAAATTCCCCCCTCTTCCTCCATATATACAGCCCTTAGAGCGTCGTTTAGACTTTGGGTTTTGTGTAGATTAAAAGTTCGCCATAGCTGCAACTTCACGTAATTCGTTTGTGTTCAACGACCAGACCAAGACTTCACAGAACCCCACCTTGATCAATAAAGCTTTCATCTTATATTCGCAATATCCATATTGCAATCTCAATTTCTTGCTTCTTCTTTGTTTTCTTGCAGGAAATAAACCCTCGTGGTCAGGTTGATCATGCTCTGACATGGTCAATAACATCTCAAAGTTGGTTTAGCGATTGCTAAGGTGTGACGTCCTCGCTCGTTCGTAGTTGGGTCGTCAATGTCTACTCTACCGCAACGATAATCACCTTCTCATCGAAAGACGGGACACCTTTGCCTCTATCAGGAGGGAGATGATGCGGAGCATCCTACGATCATCCTCATGTACACTTCGACTACTCCCCAAGCCCCAAGAGGGCATATGATGAGACCTCGACCATACGCTATTGGACACAAGGTGAACTCACTCCTCTTCGAACCGTCACTTTCCACATATGAGACATGGTCACTACCTCATGCATGGACCTTGTGTATACTCAGGCTCATACGAGATGACCATGGAGATTCAAAGGACCAAGACCAAGCATGGAAGAGAAGACGGAAGAAAGGAGAAGAAGATGAAGCAGCTGCTGGAGTCAGCCCGGACATCCGGACCTCCGTCCAGATCATCCGGGTAATCCCATAGCCACGGCACCCGAAGCTTGTAGAATCCACCTGGCGGAGCCGGATCATCTGGACTAGGACCCAGAATCATCCGAATGATTCCCAGATTATCCAGACCCCCATCCGGATCATCCTTCCTTTGCTTGCACGCATGACTTGGGCCAAGGCCCGTGTACCCCTTCGCCCCTCACTTACCCCTTCGTGTCTTAGCACTATATATAGAGCCCCTTGTCGGTGTCAAAACCGGCGGATCTCGGGTAGGGGGTCCCGAACTGTGCATCTAAGGCGGATGGTAACAGGAGGCAGGGGCACAATGTTTTACCCAGGTTCGGGCCCTCTTGATGGACGTAAAACCCTACGTCCTGCTTGATTATTCTTGATAATATGAGTAGTACAAGAGTTGATCTACCATGAGATCGGAGAGGCTAAACCCTAGAAGCTAGCCTATGGTATGATTGTATGTTGTCCTACGGATTAAAACCCTTCGGTTTATATAGACACCGGAGGGGGCTAGGGTTACACAAGGTCGGTTACAAAGGAGGAGATATACATATCCGTATTGCCTATCTTGCCTTCCACGCCACGTAGAGTCCCATCCGGACACGAGACGAAGTCTTCAATCTTGTATCTTCATAGTCCATCAGTCCGGCCAAAGTATGTAATCCGGCTGTCCGGATACCCCCTAATCCAGGACTCCCTCAGTAGCCCCCGAACCAGGCTTCAATGACGATGAGTCCGGCATGCAGTGTTGTCTTTGGCATTGCAAGGTGGGTTCTTCAAATTTCGAACATTTGTAAAGCAGTGTCCGGCCCCATAAATGTTGGACCTCTTGGCTTCTGCGCCCAATAAGGGCTATCTCCCACGCGTCGAATGAATACGAGGCGCCAGGGCGTTTTTACATTCGCCCCCTAGCCAGATAAATAAATTGTCTATTAAAGGGATGGGGATTCTTAGATCCAATCCATATCATCCTCCCCCAGTGAGAATCCATCGGAGCGCACTTCGGAAAAATCCACTCCAACATGGCCGACCTCCGCAGCTCCTCCTCCCGCCCCCGTAGCCCTAAGCCCGGTGATTGGCAGAGGTGTTCAGTCCCACACAGTCGATTAGTCGAACTGCAGACTAAGGGATTTCTCCCTCCAGCGTATATGGTTCCTGTCCGAGCCGGGCTCGCCACCTACAATGGCGGGGAGCCAGCGGAGTGCTTCCCCGGCCCCTCTACGGGGGAGCGGGTATGCCTTGTTCCTTATTTATTAAGGGGACTCGGATTTCCAATTCATCCGTTCCTCTGCGAGCTCCTGGAGTTTTACGGCCTCCAACTGCATAATTTCACCCCTGCTTCCATATTACACATCGCCGGCTATGTTTCCCTTTGCGAGTTATTCCTGGGCTGCGAGGCTCATTCGAGCTGTGGAAAAGGTTATTTTGCCTCATCCCCCGCACATAGAAGGGGTCACTTTATCAAGTGGGTGGAGCCGAAATATGGCGCATCACCGAAACCGGATACCTGTCCAGTACTCCGAAGAAGACGTCCGAAGACTGGCCTTCGGAATGGTTTTATATGGAGGACGTCCCCCTTCCGGACCCTTTTCGGTGGGGTCTTCCTGAGTTCAACAATACTCCTCTGAAGAAACGCCGAAGTTGGCGCCCATAGAGCCCCCAGGAGGAAGACAACGGAGAAGTCCTTTACCTCATGAACCGGATTAAAGCGCTGGCTCAATCAGGATTGACAGTAATTGAGGTTATGTCAATATGCATAATGCGGGGAGTGCAGCCACTTCAAATGTCGAGGGCACCCCCTATGGTGTTTTAACGGGGAAGATGATGCCACCCGTTGCGGGCGTAAGGGTCCGGACAATGCTGCCACTTTAGCAAAAATTCTGTCCAATTTGTTCAAAGGAGAGGAAGAGGAGTTCGTCCGCATCAAGCCACGGGATGGATTGTCTATGTACAACCCTCCAAGCTGGGTGAGTTATATCTCCCTACTCCCATTCTTCCCGCATTCTTTGTCATAGGTATTCACCTTGCCATTGTGCGGCGGGAACTGCGAAAAGCCATAAGGGAGGTCAACAGCCCATCCCCACAACCAGAGAACCCTGACCAGGCCCTTGGTCCTGGACTCGAAGAATCCAGACATATTCATGGAGCTGATAGACCGGCAGTTCTATCAATTAAGCTGTGATGACGCCATGGTGGCCATTATGGCCGACTATCCCGGACTGCTTCCTGCGTCGCACGTAAGAAAAACCAAAAATCCCAACTCCAAAAACTAGGATCCCCTTTTAGACACTTCACCTACCATATACATATGGTGTTTTACAGGGCCTTCGGGACGCCGTGCCGAACCCGCAGTAACTCGCCAACAAGAGGCACCGAGGCTGGGCAGGCCAAAAAGGAAGACGGTCAGGACGGAGACGCCGGCGCAGAGGTATGACAAAAACCCCGCTCCGTGGTTGTCGTCTTTCTCAAAATGTAATGACGTCCATGTTTCTTTAACAGAAAAAACACTCGCCGGAATGTGTCCGGTGAGGCTGCCGATCATGCTTCCACCAGTCGGGCTCCAGGACCGGACATAGAGGCGGAAGCCGACATGGGGCGGACGCTGAATACTCCTCCTACAGAGGATGTGGATAGACTATCCGCTACAAATTCAGAAGTGGAGAGCGCCATGAATCATAGGCGTCGCCAAGCCGTACTCCATGACGCTTGCTTCTCCCTAGAGGCATTTGATGCCTTCAATTCTAGAGACGCATACCTTCATGCTGCTCAAAATGGTCTAGCCAGAGCCACGGACCAGTATGTAAGGGATGTACGGTTAAGCAAATCTGACGATTATATGTATCAGTAGCCCCTGAGACTTGAAACAGTTAGCAGAACTGATTTAAGGATCATCTATTGTGCAGGTTCTTACAGAGAAGAATACTCGACTGTCACAGGAGCTGCAGGAATGCAAGACCCAACTTCGGGCCGCCGTTGCCGCATTGAAGGAACCTAAAAATTCCCTGGCAGGTAACATTTGTTTCAAAGAATGATAGGTACCATATAGCGTGCGGCGTGGCTGCAGATCTAACAATAGATATTGCAGATGAATCCGGAGAGAATCCGGAAGACCAGCATGCCGTACGACAGCTAAAGGCTGGCGAACGCATGCTGACTGAGGTCAGGCGGGAGAAAAACAATCTCCAAGACGCCAATACCAAGCTGAGCGTGGGACTGAAAGATGTTGGAGCCCAGCTTGCGGACTCCGAGAAGGAGAATAAGCGGCTTCGATGCGGCATTTTCAGTAAGTGCTTGAACGAACCCTTAAAAAGGGGACGGTGGAGAAGTCGGCTAACAGAGTTATGTCTGCAGGTATGCTGACGGGTCGTCCCGTGGAGGAGATGCCCGGGTCTGCGGGTGATCTTCTATCCGAGCTGTCACAACTGCACGAACAAGTTCGACAGGTGATGCAAGGTATTGCCCAGGTCTCCCTGCCAGAAGGCATTGGAGAGCTCGCGGAGAAGCTCAAGGGAGCACAGCGGCGCTTCCGATTATGGAAGATATCGGCCAGCCGTCAAGGTGCCAGGGAAGCCTGGGCCATGGTGAAGATGCGGTATACCGAGGCTGACCCAAACCACATGGCCGAGGTAGGACCTATGGGGCCCGATTGGAAAGAGATCCCCGTTAGCTTAGTCTATGTGCAAGTAGAATTAGCCGCAAAGTATTCCCAACAGGATTGTAGGCTAGACCGCCTGTTGGATGGTATAGAAGAGGAATTTAGTCAGTCTACATGACTATGTAATTAAAGTGACATGTATAATGCCTTCTAGCCGGATTGTAAATCATTTGTCATGGCAGACCTTTTCGCTTCAACCTCGGGACCCGATAGTCCAGAGTGTGTCCGAATACCCGCTCAGTTATATAAGAACCGGGGTATGCATGGAGACCAGGCGTAGGGGTCATTAGTGCTTGAATAGACAAGTACCCAACTAGTTATGTTATATTACATGGGTAGTAAGAAACATCTTCCAGGGAGAATAGTTCCGTTAGGGGTTCCTTTCCCTGGGTACGCATGCCCTAAAGTGCATGTCCGGACTGCGATAGGAGACGTAGGCAAAAACCTCTGGGGGCATATATGGGAAATAAATAAAAATCATCTTTTGTTCGCCGACCGAATATTCCCTTAAGAACGCTAGCTTTCGGCTTCACCCAGTCTGAGGTACACATCCGGCTGACCCGGCAGTAACAATCGCAGAGGTGCTCCCCTTATGCCCTAGCTGAATTAACGGGAACGTAGGGCATAAATACAAGAGCAAGGCAACCCAGCTTGGCCAAAACATAGGTCATATCAATGCATATAATGGCGAAGAAAAGGTACATGCGGAAGAATAACACATGTGCGGGGCATGAAGCCCAGATAGATAATTAAGCTTCTGTGTAAGAAGCCCCCAGGTATAATGAGCGCGGTTAGCGCGTCTATAGTGTGCAAGCGAGGCACAAGTTGGCCCTTGAAGGCCTTGAGGAAGAATAAAAAGAAAGAAAGAGAAAAAAGACTGATAATGTATATGCAAAAAATGGACAGAGGAAATATAGAGTCCGGCGCTAGGCATAGAATCTTTGGAGCTTGGCTGCGTTCCATGGGTTCGGCTCAAGTCGATTATTCGACACATCCCGCAGACGGTACGGTCCACCGGTCAGAACCTGGTCAATAATGAACGGACCTTCCCATTTGGGCTCGAGCTTGGTCTTTTTCTTCTCCGGCAGGCGTAGAACTAACTCACCAACGTTATAAGTTTGGCCCGTACTTCTCTGCTTTGGTATCTGCGAGCCTGTTGCTGATAGAATGCGGAACTGGCTTTCGCCACGTCCCGCTCCTCCTCCAGAGTGTCCAGACTGTCCTGCCGATCGAGCTCGGCTTCTCTTTCTTCGTACATGCGCACTCGAGGTGAGTCATGAATTATGTCGCAGGGCAGAACTGCCTTTGCGCCGTACACCATAAAGAAGGGTGTGTATCCGGTAGTACGATTCGGCGTGGTCCGCAGCCCCCAGAGTACGGAGTCGAGCTCCTCTACCCAGTGCGTGTTAGACTCCTTTAAGGACCGCACTTGTGACGCCCCCGATTTGACCATACACTAATCATACACGCAAACGTGTACGATCAAGATCAGGGACTCACGGGAAGATATCACAACACAACTCTACAAATAAAATAAGTCATACAAGCATCATATTACAAGCCAGGGGGGCCTCGAGGGCTCGAATACAAGAGCTCGATCATAGATGAGTCAATGGAAGCAACAATATCTGAGTACAAACATAAGTTAAACAAGTTTGCCTTAAGAAGGATAGCACAAACTGGGATACAGATCAAAAGAGGCACAGGCCTCATGCCTGGGATCCTCCTAAACTACTCCTGGACGTCGTCAGCGGGCTGCACGTAGTAGTAGGCACGTACCGAGCAGTAGTAGTCCTCGTCGACGGTGGCGTCTGGCTCCTGGTCCCCAACGTCTGGTCGCAGCAATCGAGTATAGAAAGGGGGAAAAGAGGGAGCAAAGCAACCGTGAGTACTCATCCAAAGTACTCGCAAGCAAGGAGCTACACTACATATGTATGGATTGGTATCAAATGGAATAAGGGTATCATATGTGGACCGAACTGCAGAATGCCGGAATAAGAGGGGGATAGCTAGTCCTTTCGAAGACTACGCTTCTGGTAACCTCCATCATGTAGCAGGAGAAGAGAGTAGATAGTAAGTTCACCAAGTAGCATCGTGTAGCATAATCCTAACCGATGATCCTCCCCTCGTCGCCCTGTGAGAGAGCAATCACCGGTTGTATCTGGCACTTGGAAGGGTGTATTTTATTAAGTATTCGGTTCTAGTTGTCATAAGATCAAGGTACAACTCCAGGTCGTCCTGTTACCGAAGATCACGGCTATTTGAATAGATTAACTTCCCTGCAGGGGTGCACCACATTTCCCAACACGCTCGATCCCCTTTGTCCAGACACACATTTCTGGATCATGCCCGGCCTCGCAAGATCAACACGTCGCAGCCCTACCTAGGCACAATAGAGAGGTCAGCACGCCGGTCTAAATCCTAAGGCGCAGGGGTCTGGGCCCATCGCCTGTTGCACACCTACATGTTGCGAACGCGGCCGGAAGCAGAACTAGCCCCCTTAATACAAGAGTAGGCTTACGGTCCAATCCGGCGCGCGCCGCTCAGTCCCTGACGTCACGAAGGCTTCGGCTGATACCACGATGTCGAGTGCCCATAACTGTCCCCGCGTAGATGGTTAGTGCGTATTGTCCAGTGGCCAGACTCAAATCAAATACCAAGATCTCGTTAAACGTGTTATCTTGAAATAACCGCGAACGCCGACCAGGGCCAGGCCCACCTCTCTCCTAGGTGGTCTCAACCTGCCCTGTCGCTCCGCCACAAAGATCCACATAGAGGGCCGTCGGGAAAGTATGTCCTTCCAGCCCCCAATTCGTGAATCAACCGCGGGTACTCCTCAAGCAAACCCGACTTTAGTCATCACATGTATCATGTATAAAGTATATGGTATATACCCGTGATCACCTCCCGAGTGATCACGGCCCGATAGTATAGCATGGCAGACGGACAAGAATGTAGGGCCACTGATGATAAACTAGCATCCTATACTAAGCATTAGGATTGCAGGTAAGGTATCAATAGCTGGAGCAAAAATGACAGGCTATGCATCAGAATAGGATTAACGGAAAGCAGTAACATGCTACACTACTCTAATGCAAGCAGTAGAGAGAAGAATAGGCGATATCTGGTGATCGAAGGGGGGGCTTGCCTGGTTGCTCTGGAAAGAGAGAGGGGTCGTCAACACCATAGTCGTACTGGGTAGCAGCGGCGTCGGTCTCGGTGTCTAGCGAGAGAAGAGGGGGAAGAAACAATAAATATTAAGCAACAGATGCATGATGATGCAAGACATGACAAAGGGTGATGGTAGGTGTGGCCTAACGCGGTATGAGGTGGTACCGGTGAAGGGGGGAAACATCCGGGAAAATATCCCCGGTGTTTCACGTTTTCAGACAAGTGAATCAGAGGGGGAAAGTTGCATGTTCTCTATGCTATGGATGCGTGGCGGACAAACGGGTTGCAAATCCGACTATGTCTCGTCGTTCTGAGCAACTTTCATGTACAAAGTTTTTCCATCCGAGCTACGGTTTATTTTATATTATTTTTTAAAGAATTAAATCATTTTTAGGATTTATTTAATTATTTTAATTCAACATTGTCCAGAATAGTGTTTGCTGACGTCAGCATGATGTCAGCAGTTGACCTGGTCAACCTGACAGGTGGGTCCCACCTTACAGTGACCCATTTTAATTAAACACATTAATTATACTAATCAGGATTAATCAGGGGGGTGGGCCCCACTGTCGTTGGCTAATTAATTAACTAAATAATTAACAGTTTAGTTAGTTAGTTAATTGATTAGTTTAATTAATCAAAATTAATTAAGTTAATTAATTAATAATTTATTTATTAATTAAACCTTATTTTTAATTATTTTTTATTTTTTTAACATTCTGGGGCCGGGCCCCACATGTCATTGGCCTAAGGAGGCCTACCGGGCGCCTCTTAGCAGGCACGGGCGCGGGCGCTGGGCAACCGGGGCTTTGCCTCGGTGGTGCAGGCGCAATCGGCGAGTGCCGGAGCGCGCGGTCCAGGAGGAGGCAGTGGGCGGCGCCGGCGATTGGCGACGCCGGTGGAGGGCGGCGCGCGCGGGGGGGTGTTGTGGTGGGGCAGCGCCGTGAGCGAGAGGGGGTTGCAGGCGCGTGGGTCGGTAAGAGAAACAGCAGCCTGGGAGCCAGGGCGCGGAGGCGCATCAGCAGCCAGGGGACGGCGCAGCGAAAACATGCAGCGCAGCGGTGACTTGCGGGACTGGAGGCGGAGGCGCTGCATGGGCGGGTGCCAGGCGGAGCAGCGGTGATGCGGCCGTACGGGCGACGACGAGTGCAGGAAGGCTGACCGGCGGCCGTTGGTGACCGGAGTGGCCAGCGGAGGGGCGATGAGCTGGCTATAGTGGGGCCGCGGTTAACGGCGTAGGCCGACGAGCAGCTGCAGCGGGGCGAGGCCGTGGTCACCAACAGCAGCAGTGCTACGGTGCGCGGCTAGTAGCGGCACTGGGCAGGGAGAGGCGCGGAGCGCGGCGGCTGCAACGCGTCTCGGGGGCAGCAGTGGAGGGTGCGCGTAGCGAGCGCGACCGAGGCGCGACCACGACGAGGTGAGCACGTGGGCGAAGGGCGGGCGGGGCGCACGACGAGTGCGTGGGCACGGCCGAAGCGCGCCGGAGCCAGTAGGGGATGGGGAAAAAGGGGGCGGCCTTGCTCACTTGCGAGCAGGGCAGGGGCATAAGCGAGGCGACGATGAGCATAGGAGTAGAGGCAGGAGGTCGACGGGGTTCTCACCCGCGTTGGTGAGCAGGGTGCGGCGAGGCTCGCTGGAGCCTTTGGGGAGGAGGACGGGGACGCGTCAACGGCGAGGAGTAGACGGGGAGGATGAGGCGGAGGAGCTCCGGGCGATGACGACGAGCAGCGACGGTGTACTGGTCCGGCGACGGGGAGGCCTTTAGGCGGCAGCGGCAGCAGGAGCGGTCGTCGGGGTCGTCTCCCCGATCCCGATCCAGCGGGGGGGGGATGAGAGCAGTGGTGGTGTGTGTGTGTTAGCGATTTAGGGTTCGGCCGAGGTGCGAGGGTTAGTAGTGCGCGGCTGGGCCGGCCTGGTTGGCCCGGTGGCCAGCTGGGCCGAGGCATAGCGTGGAGGGGGGAGGGGGGGTGTTGCCCCCTTTTGCTTTTATTTGTTTTGCCTTTTCTTTTATTTATTTTTCTCTTTTTATTTGTAGTTTCTTTTATGTTTAGTTTTGTAAAAATTACCACTAGTGCCTAAATTTGTATTTATCAACAAACTACCGTGAGATTAATTCTTATCGCTTAATAAAATAGTTTTAGCATTTTATAAATTCAATAGGCATTTTTTTAATTGTTTTCACTACTGTTTTAATTGTTTTAAGGCCTTTAAACATTTAATCAAATTTGGTTTCTCCGCCATAATTACTTACGATTTATTTGACACAACCCGAACATTTTAGTTTTGATATTTGAAAATTTTACTGTTTCCTATATTCTAAATTTTAATTTGAACCGTTTTTGAACTAACTCGAGTTTATCAACAGTAACTGAGGTGACATGGCACCATTAGTAGAGGTATACTGTAGCTTGATTATCTGGGCGTCACAATTCTCCTCCACTACAAGAAATCTCGTCTCGAGATTTAAGAGGGAGGTAAAGGAGGAAGGTTCGGGTTACGAAATTCCAGGGAGTGTTCTTGGTCTTGGTTGTTCTTCTCGAAGAGGTTGATCCATTACATTGATGTCTTCATTTCACTGTTTCAGGTCATCATGATGAAGTTTTCGTCCTTTCTTCAGGAACTCTCCATCGTACTTATGAATAGGTAAGGGGCAGCTTTACAACAATTCAATGTTATAAGGGAAAATCATCTGGGGGGTATCCCGAGAATGATCATATGAGTATCTCTCGAGTTGAACAAATGAAACACATCGAGAGCAAAGTAAGAAGGTACCATAAGAAGTTTGAAGCGGATAGACAATCGTTCAATTCCTAGACAGAAGGTGAAAGGGTTTCAGGGCAAAGTGAATAACTATTGCGTTTGATACCAGAATAGATCACTAGGAATGTGGCTCGTGAATTGCATACGAAGCCAAGCGTGAGGATTAACTTTGGAAACAGGGTGTACAAGAGAGTCAGGTTTTGATCCTGTGGAACTGTGGGTTATGGGCCCACCATGTGGTTGAAAGTAGGAAGGTCGGACATCTTGCACGATCATGTAAGCAAGGCATGTTAGAGGATAGTCTGTCGGTCATGTCGGCAACACATCAGTACCAAGGGCGAGGGACGAAGAGAACCATCTTCCTGCTCGTTGAACGAGGCGGACCAGTAGGCAAGATTCTCGTCCGTTGGTGGTTACCTGAATGCCATCAACAAAAGTAACAGGGTATTTCTAACAGAGTGGTACAACGAGGTGTTTACATACAATATAGATCACAAGAAGGTTTAAACAAACCAATGGAAAGGAAAAGTGATTATCAGGTTTAAACAGAACAATGGAAAATAAAATGTGTTTAAACACATATTTCAAGGGTATATTCTTCCCAAGGACAAGCAGAACATATTATCCATGACAGGATATAATGTAGAAAAATCTTTAGGTAAGGGGAGAAAAATTTCATGACATTAACCATACAACGGTGTTTGGACAATAGAGCAAGAAACATTTAGCACGGGGCTTCAAATGTTCTTGTTGAAAATCAGAGTACCACAGACATGCTTCGAGATAGCATTGCATGGTCTTCAATCAAGGTCAGACTCTGGATACACGAAGGGATTCATCATTAAGCCAAGGAGAGGATGAGGAGGTGGATGATGGACTCAACGATAATACAATGAGGTATCCAAAAAGATGGATTTCCACAGTTATGTGAACAAGGAGATAAGATTTGTCGGATCAAATGATATAATGATATATGCTCAAGGAAAAACATACGTAATTAAACATTAGTGGAAAAGGGTGCCCGAAGTAGGGCCTTAGGTAGCATGATCAAATGTTAGAATGGTGATTCAGTGATCAATAGTCTAAGAATGAACGTTTGACCATTAACTTCAAAGCAATAGGGTTGCTAGAAGGGCAGAATCCAATCAGCACCATTCACCTGTTGGTATCTCGGTTAGATCCAACACGGGGACCAAGAAAGAAAGGTGATGGTGATAAATATTACATGTATCAATAATTCTTAGGAGGTGGTGAAATTCTCACGACATTCTTGACATAAAAGATGGTAATACTCCAAGGTATCGAAGAATAATTGCTGGATAGCACGGGTCTCCAGGTATAACACCAAACACGAACAAGTTTGTGTTGGAGGGAAAGCAATAATGTTGTCGGTGATAACACAAATCATCGAGGGACAAGGATGGTTAATTGTCCTGATCCATTTGGTCGATATTCTGGAAGGAATCAAAATGTTGTTTGACGACCACGACAAATTTTGTCGAGAGGCTACACGAAGATGTAATCGATCGGCGATGACATCAAGTCAAAGGAATGATGAAGCGAAAGGTTATTGGAACCATGGGTATGACACAAACTCGAATTCAAGTTTGCTGTTCAGGGAGAAATGATATGACAAGGAAGACCGACGTAATATTAGCTCACCATCAAAATTTGTGCTCCGGGAAAAAGGACTAGGTAGCACAGTTAAAATATTAGCACAATAATGATATAGCCGGTCAGGCTAGGAATGACTTGAAGGATTATTAAACTCGTAAGCAACGAAAATTACTTAGAGTTATTGAATCGGAGTGTGGACTCGGTTCAATTATCAGTGTCCTTGAGTGTTTAATAACTCAGAGCCCGTGAAAAATTGTAATCAGTGAGAATGTAGTACTTGATGAAGAACTCATAGGAAGTTATGCAGTTCCAAGATAATCTCGAGATACCAGGGGGTAATACTCGAAGACAGATCAAAGTAGAGGTTGGACTGGGGTATTGCTTTGCAGAAGACAAGTACTTCAACTTGTCCGGGAAATGGGATCCAAGAAGAACATATGGTCGGAACCACGATTGCAAAGGATCAATTCACCGATACCAAAGGATATTATATGAAGGAGTTAGTTATTATTATAAGAAGCTACCATGATAGGATCTACATTGTGTCCATGGGCATGAACACAAAGTTCGAGGTCGACTCCCACTTCTCCAATGCATAACCTTTCATTCACTGCTCTAGTTAAAAATGATTTCAGTGTCAAAACCTACCTGGTGAATTACCAGAGGAGTATGACTCGTGAAAACTTTCGGGTTCACACAGATTAAGAAAAGGATAGGTTCAACTCGTCAGGGTATCGTGGAAACATATACCACAAGCTTCAATCGTAAATACCACCAGCTCGAAAATAGGGCATGGTTGACAAAAGCAGGGGATACCATTTTACCAAAGGCATTATGTATCCGAGGAAAGCCCCACAACTTTATTGAATATGAAGGACGTTGTCGGACAAAATCCAATAAGGGATCTGGTGGTCCACAAAGGATCTGATGTGAGTATCGACACACAAGCAGAGGAAGTAACAATGAAAAGGCATTGAGTTATAGAAACAACTGACTAAACCAAAGCTCAGAGGCAAAGGAATTATGATTTCCAATTCAAGGGCTCACAAGCAAACGCTCTGATTAAGGATGGATAAGTTGAGTAAGCTTAGGGGTACAATCGCCGGCAATTTGATTGGTCGAGATCCAGATCATGTTTAAAATGACGTCTGAGACAGAAAGATAATTTAAAAGGATCAACTGATGATTGCGTGCATTCGCACTCATGTTGATTCAATAGGATCAAAATGACGATGCCTAAGGATACTAACGAATATGGCCAGACATATGGAAAGCATCCATAATGCAAGCACACAAGTATTGCAGAGCAATAAGCTACTAAGGATTTTTGGAGGGTCGAATAGTATTTCGAAGACCATTGTGAAACACATGAACAAGTGGGGGATGAGCGGATACTCGATAAGGGCGAGAAATTTATCCGCAGGTGTATTCATGTGGCAAAGAACTACAAAGCAGTAGGCACAAAATATTCCCGGAACAATAGAGAGGATTTCACGGTATCTTGTAATAACAAGACCGACTGGGAATAAGAGTAAGAACGACGAGTGTATGTATTTATCCTTAGGGATATTTCGATGGTAGGGGATTGCAAAAGCCACGGGCACAAAGTCTCAAAAGAGTATCGGAGAGTAACTTCGAAATCTTCTGGTGCAGCCGGCGATCATCTGGACTGAAGGGGCTCTCCGGGAGAAAGTGTTTTCGAGAACCTAAAGTTAGATCTTTAGAAAATCATTTAACCCGAATAGAAGAGATATCAGAGTCCCAGAGTATAGACGAGGAGTAAAAGATACTAATACCACCTAGATGGCGACGTGGGCCCGTAAGGCACACAGCCATGTTAGTAAAAAGTTTTCTAATGTCTAGACTCGACTTCGGCCAAGGAGTGTGGAAGGGGGATTCCTACAGGCAGTCAGCTCTGATACCAACTTGTGACGCCCCCGATTTGACCGTACACTAATCATACACACAAACGTGTACGATCAAGATCAGGGACTCACGGGAAGATATCACAACACAACTCTACAAATAAAATAAGTCATACAAGCATCATATTACAAGCCAGGGGGCCTCGAGGGCTCGAATACAAGAGCTCGGTCATAGAGGAGTCAGCAGAAGCAACAATATCTGAGTACAGACATAAGTTAAACAAGTTTGCCTTAAGAAGGCTAGCACAAACTGGGATACAGGTCGAAACAGATACATGCCTCCTTCCTGGGATCCTCATAAACTACTCCTGGTCATCATTAGCGGGCTGCACTCGTAGTAGGCACCTCCCGAGCAGTAGTAGTCGTTGTCGACGGTGGCATCTGGCTCCTGGGCTCCAACGTCTGGTCGTAGCAATCGAGTATAGAAAGGGGGAAAAGAGGGAGCAAAGCAACCGTGAGTACTCATCCAAAGTACTCGCAAGCAAGGAGCTACACTGCATATGTATGCATTGGTATTAAATGGAATAAGGGTATCATATGTGGACTGAACTACAGAATGCCGGAATAAGAGGGGGATAGCTAGTCCTTTCGAAGACTACGCTTCTGGTAACCTCCATCTTGCAGCAGGAGAAGAGAGTAGATAGTAAGTTCACCAAGTAGCATCGTGTAGCATAATCCTAATCGATGATCATCCCCTCGTCGCCCTGTGAGAGAGCGATCACCGGTTGTATCTGGCACTTGGAAGGGTGTATTTTATTAAGTATCCGGTTCTAGTTGTCATAAGGTCAAGGTACAACTCCAAGTCGTCCTGTTACCGAAGATCACGGCTATTCGAATAGATTAACTTCCCTGCAGGGGTGCACCACATTTCCCAACATGCTCGATCCCCTTTGTCCGGACACACTTTTCTGGGTCATGCCCGGCCTCAGAAGATCAACATGTTGCAGCCCTACCTAGGCACAACAGAGAGGTCAGCACGCCGGTCTAAATCCTATGGCGCATGGGTCTGGGCCCATCGCCCGTTGCACACCTGCACGTTCCAAACAAGGCTGGAAGCAGAACAAGCCCCCTTAATACAAGAGCAGGCTTACGGTCCAATCCGGCGCGCGCCGCTCAGTCGCTGACGTCACGAAGGCTTCGGCTGATACCACGACGTCGAGTGCCCATAACTGTCCCCGCGTAGATGGTTAGTGCGTATAGGCCAGTGGCCAGACTCAGATCAAATACCAAGATCTTGTCAAATGTGTTATCTTGAAATAACCGCGAACGCCGAGCAGGGCCAGGCCCACCTCTCTCCTAGGTGGTCTCAACCTGCCTTGTCGCTCCGCCACAAAGATCCACATAGAAGGCCGTCGGGAAAGTATGTCCTTCCAGCCCCCAATTTGTGAATCAACCGCGGGTACTCCTCGAGCCAACCCGACTTTAGTCATCACATGTATCATGTATAAAGTATATGGTATATACCCGTGATCACCTCCCGAGTGATCACGGCCTGATAGTATAGCTGGCAGACGGACAAGAATGTAGGGCCACTGATGATAAACTAGCATCCTATACTAAGCATTAGGATTGCAGGTAAGGTATCAATAGTTGGAGCGACAATGACAGGCTTTGCATAAGAATAGGATTAACGGAAAGCAGTAACATGCTACACTACTCAAATGCAAGCAGTAGAGAGAAGAATAGGCGATATCTGGTGATCAAAGGGGGGGCTTGCTTGGTTGCTCTGGCAAGAGAGAGGGCTCGTCAACACCGTAGTCGTACTGGGTAGCAGCGGCGTCGGTCTCGGTGTCTAGCGAGAGAAGAGGGGGAAGAAACAATAAATATTAAGCAACAGATGCATGATGATGCAAGATATGACAAAGCATGATGGTAGGTGTGCCCTAACGCGGTATGAGGTGGTACCGGTGAAGGGGGGAAACATCCGGGAAAATATCCCCGGTGTTTCATGTTTTCGGATAGGTGAATCAGAGGGGGAAAGTTGCTTGTTCTCTATGCTATGGATGTGTGGCGGACAAACGGGTTGCGTATCCGACTTCGTCTCGTCGTTTTGTGCAACTTTCATGTACAAAGTTTTTCCATCCGAGCTATGGTTTATTTTATATTAATTTTTAAAGAATTAAATCATTTTTAGGATTTATTTAATTATTTTAATTCAACATTATCCAGAGTAGTGTTTGCTGACGTCAGCATGACGTCAGCAGTTGACCTGGTCAACCTGACAGGTGGGTCACACCTGTCAGTGACCCATTTTAATTAAACACATTAATTATACTAATCAGGATTAATTAGGAGGGTGGGCCCCTGTCATTGGCTAATTAATTAATTAATTAATTAACTAATTGTTTAGTTAGTTAGTTAATTGATTAGTTTAATTAATCAAAATTAATTAAGTTAATTAATTCTTTAATTAATTCTTTAATTAATATTTTATTTATTTATTAATTAATTTTTATTTTTTTATTTTATATTTTTTAACATTCTGGGGCCGGGCCCCACATGTCATTGGCCTAAGGAGGCCTACCGGGCGCCTCTTAGCGGGCGCGGGCGCTGGGCAACCGGGGCTTCGCCCCGGTGGTGCAGGCGCAAGCGGCGAGCGCCAGAGCGCGCGGTCCAGGAGGAGGAAGTGGGCGGCGCCGGTTGAGGGCGGCGTGCGCGCGGGAGCATTGTGGTGGGGCAGCGCCGTGAGCGAGATGGGGTTGCGGGCGTGTGGGACGGCAAGAGAAACAACAGCCTGGGAGCCGGGGCGTGGCGGCGCATCAGCAGCCAGGGGACGGCGCAGCGAAAACGTGCAGCGCAGCGCTGGCTTGCGGGACTGGAGGCGGAGGCGCTGCACGGGCGGGTGCCAGGAGGAGCAGCGGTGATGCGGCCGTACGGGCAACGACGAGTGCAGGAAGGCTGAGCGGCGGCCGTTGGTGACCAGAGTGGCCAGCGGAGGGGCGACGAGCTGGCTATAGCGGGGCCGCGGTCGATGGCGTAGGCCGACGAGCAGCTATAGTGGGGCGAGGCTATGGTCACCAACAGCAGCAGTGTTGCGGTGCGCGGCTAGTAGCGGCATTGGGCGGGGATAGGCGCGGAGCGCGGCGGCTGCAGCGCGTCTCGGGGGCAGCGGCGGAGGGCGCGTGCAGCGAGCGCGGCTGAGGTGCGACCACGGCGAGGTGAGCGCGTGGGCGAAGGGCGGGCAGGGCACGGCCGGAGCGCGCCGGAGCCAGTAGGAGACGGGGAAAAAGGGGGCGGCCATGCTCACTTGCGAGTAGGGCAGGGGCGGAAGCGAGGCCACGGCGGGCATAGGAGTAGAGGCAGGAGGTCGACGGGGTTCTCACCCGCGTTGGTGAGCAGGGGGCGGCAAGGCTCGGTGGAGCCTTTGGGGAGGAGGAGGGGGATGCGTCAACGGCGAGGAGGAGACGAGGAGGATGAGGCAGGGGATCTCCGGGCGACGACGACAAGCAGCGACGGTGTACTGGTCCGGCGACGGGGAGGCATTCAGGCGGCAGCGGACGCGGGAGCGGTCGTCGGGGTCGTCTCCCCGATCCCGATCCAGCGGGGGGGGGGGGAATGAGAGCAGTGGTGGTGGTGGTGTGTGTGTGTGTTAGCGGTTTAGGGTTCGGCCGGGGTGGGGGGGTTAGTAGTGCGCGGCTGGGCCGTCCTGGTTGGCCCGGTGGCCAGCTGGGCCGAGGTCCAGCGAGGGGGGGGGGGTGTTGCCCCCTTTTGCTTTTATTTGTTTTGCCTTTTCTTTTATTTATTTTTCTCTTTTTATTTGTAGTTTCTTTTATGTTTAGTTTTATAAAAATTACCACTAGTGCCTAAATTTGTATTTATCAACAAACTACCGTGAGATTAATTCTTAACCCTTAATAAAATAGTTTTAGCATTTTATAAATTCAATAGGCATTTGTTTAATTGTTTTCACTACTATTTTAATTGTTTTTGGGCCTTTAAACATTTTATCAAATTTGGTTTCTCCACCATAATTACTTACGATTTATTTGACACAACCCGAACATTTTAGTTTTGATATTTGAAAATTTTACTGTTTCCTATATTCTAAATTTTAATTTGAACCGTTTTTGAACTAACTCGAGTTTATCAACAGTAACCGAGGTGACATGGCACCATTAGTAGAGGTTTATTGTAGCTTCATTATCCGGGCGTCACAGCACTAATCTGGGTTTGATGCCGCTCATGATAAGACCATTTGCTCGCTCAACTTGGCCGTTGGTTTGTGGGTCATAGACGGAAGCATAATCGAGCTTGATGCCCATGTTCTGCACCAGAGTTTTACCTCGTCGGCCGTGAAGTTCGTGCCGTTGTCAGTGATGATGCTGTGGGGGACGCCATAACGGTGTACAACCCTGGATATGAAGTCTATCACCGGTCTGGATTCGGCTATTTTAACAGGTTTGGCTTCTATCCATTTGGTGAATTTATCCACCATGACCAGTAAGTATTTTTTCTTATGGGTTCCCCCTTTAAGGGGTCCAACCATGTCAAGCCCCCAGACCGCGAAAGGCCAGGTAATGGGGATTGTTTGGAGGGTGGTGGGTGGCATATGGCTTTGGTTTGCAAAAAGCTGGCAACCGGCGCAACGTTGGACCAAGTCCTGTGCGTCTGCCCGGGCCGTTGGCCAATAAAAACCTATACGGAAGGCCTTGCTTACGAGGGCTCGGGCTGCGGCGTGGTGGCCGCCGAGTCCGGCGTGAATTTCTGCCAAAAGCTTCCGCCCTTCCTCTTCGGAGATGCACCTTTGAAGGACTCCAGTAGTGCTTTTCTTATACAGCTCTCCCTCGTGGACCCTGTAGGCTTTAGATCGCCGCACTATGCAGCGTGCCTCATCTTGGTCCTCGGGAAGTTCCTGCCAAGTTAGGTAGGCCAGGAATGGTTCTGTTCACGGGGCGATGACGGCCATTATTACGTGGGCTGAAGGTGTTATTTCGGTGGCAGAGCCTCCGATTATGTCAGAGTGTTCGGTATCGAGCATTTTGGCCGGGTCCAGACTATTGTTACCGGTGTCACCTTCCCATACCATGGATGGCTTAAACTACCTCTCCAAAAAGATGTTGGGGGGACCGCATCGCGTTTTGCGCCGACATGGGTTAGGATATCCGCCGCCTGATTGTTTTCCCGAGCCACATGGTGAAATTCGAGCCCCTCGAACCGAGCTAACATCTTTAGGACGGCGTTTCGATAGGCCGCCATCTTCAGATCCTTGGCATCGAAGTCTCCATTTATTTGGGATATTGCGAGGTTCGAATCCCCACGCACCTCCAGGCGTTGAATGCCCATGGAGACTGCCATCCGAAGACCATGCAACAGAGCTTCGTATTCGGCTGCGTTGTTGGAGTCTATATACAGTATCTGCAGTATGTATTGAACAGTATCTCCGGTTGGTGATGTCAGGACGACGCCAGTCCCCATACCGGCCATCATTTTGGAGCCGTCGAAGTGCATCCAATTGGAGTATGCGCCGTACTCTTTAGGGAGTTCGGCTTCCGTCCATTCGGCGACAATGTCGACCAATACTTGCGATTTAATGGCTCGCCGATGTTTGTATGTTATGTCGAACGGGAGGAGCTCAATGGCCCATTTGGCAATCCGGCCCATGGTGTCGCGGTTATTTATAATATCATTAAGTGGCACTTCCGAGGCTACTGTAATCGAACACTCTTGAAAGTAGTGTCGCAGCTTCCGGGATGCCATGAATACCACATAGGCTATCTTTTGATAATGTGGGTACCGTGATTTGCATGGAGTGAGGACAGTGGATACATAATATACCGGCTTTTGAAGAGGGAATTTATGTCCGTCCACTTCTCGTTCGACGATGAGCACTGCTCTTACAACCTGATGAGTTGCCGCAATGTATAACAGCATTGGTTCGCCAATGTTTGGCGCGGCCAGGATTGGGTTGGTTGCCAGTATGGCTTTTATTTCTTCCAATCCGGCTGTGGCCGCGTCCGTCCACTCGAAGTGTTCGGTGCACCGAAGGAGGCGATAAAGGGGTAATGCCTTTTCTCCTAAGCGGGAGATAAAGCGGCTTAGAGCCGCCACACATCCAGTTAATTTATGGATTTGTTTGAGGTCTGTTGGGGTAGCCAACTGTGACAAAGCTCGGATTTTGGCCGGATTAGCTTCAATTCCTCTACTGGAGACAATGAAGCCGAGGAGCTTTCCGGCTGCTACACCGAAAACACATTTTTCCGGATTGAGCTTGATGTCGTATGTTCGGAGATTGTTGAATGTGAGCCTCAAGTCGTCTATTAGAGAGTCGACATGTTTGGTTTTGACGACCACATCATCTACGTATGCCTCTACTGTTTTGCCGATCTGTTTCTCCAGACATGTCTGAATCATGCGCTGATATGTTGCACCGACGTTTTTTAGCCTTAAAGGCATTGTGTTGAAACAGAAGGGGCCGTATGGTGTGATAAATGTCGTTGCGGCTTGGTCAGACTCTGCCATGTTGATTTGGTGGTAGCCGGAGTATGTGTCGAGGAAACACAATGACTCGTGTCCTGCGGCAGCATCGATAATTTGATCAATGCGGGGGAGGGGTAAGGGATCCTTTGGGCAAGCCTTGTTGAGGTCCTTGAAATCAACGGATAGGCGCCAGGATTTGTCCTTCTTTGGTACCATCACCAGGTTTGCTAGCCAATCCAGGTGTTTTATTTCTCTAATGAATCCGGCCTCCAATAACTTGGCTAGTTCCTCTCCCATAGCTTGTCTCTTAGGTTCAGAGAAACGCCGAAGAGCCTGCTTGACCGGCTTGAACCCCTTTAGGATATTGAGGCTGTGCTCGGCCAGCCTGCGTGGGATTCCTGGCATGTCTGAGGGGTGTCAGGCGAATATGTCCCAATTCTCGCGCAGGAACTCTCGTAGTGCGGCGTCCACAGCGGTGTTTAACTGTGCCCCGATGGAGGCTATTTTTGTAGGGTCCGTTGGGTGGACTTGGAATTTGACTATTTCATCCACTGGTTTAAAAGAGGTGGACTTGGATCTCTTGTCAAGTATCACGTCGTCCCTGTCCACTGTGGAGCATAGCGCAGTTAATTCCTCGGCCGAAAGGGCTTCGGATAATTCCTCGAGGGCCAATGCGGTTGTTTTGTTTTCGGCGCGGAGTGCTGTGTCCGGATCACTAGCGAGAGATGATTCCATTGGGCCCGGGCATTTTGAGCTTCATGTACCCATAATGGGGTATGGCTTGGAAGATCGTGAATGCCTCCCGTCCTAAAAGGGCGTGGTATCCACGGCTGAACGGGGCCACTTGGAATGTAATTTCTTCGGACCTATAGTTCTCCGGCGTGCCGAATACCACATCTAGTGTGATTTTCCCAGCACAGCGTGCTTCCCGACCGGGGATGATTCCTGTGAAGGTTGTGCTGCTTTGCTCAATGCGGTTCCAGTCTATTTCCATTTTTTGAAGAGTTTCTTCATAGATGACATTTAATCCACTGCTGCCGTCCATGAGTACTTTGGTGAGTCGAAAGCCATCCACGATTGGACTAAGGACCAGTGCAGCTGGTGCTCGGGCTATTTGGAATTTAGGTTCGTCACTGGCATTGAAGGTAATAGCCGTGTCACTCCATGGATTCGTTGCTGCCACGTGGCAGATTTCGGCGAGGCTGCGGAGTGTTCGGTTGCGCCTATTATTTAATGCAAAGGTTTCAAAGACTGTTAATACCGTATTTTTATCCACGGGATGGTGCTCTGTGGCATTTTGGATGAGAAGATCCTCACCACTTTTGGCCACCTGTCGGAGTATCCAACATGCTCTAAGGCTGTGTGTTGGTATGGTATCCGTTGTACTATGAATTTTGCAGGGTCCATCAAGCCATCCCTCCAACACGGTTCCATGCCCTGTAGAGGGTTTTTGTTTCTTTGTAACTAACTCGGGTGTCTTATGATAGTCCACCCTTTTATTTCGGACTGGGTGTATATTCCGAGCCGGATTATCCCAAAATTTCATTTCGGTTTTCCAGGCGCTTTCCATCGCACAGTACTTTCGTACTATGGAGGCCAAGTCAGCGAAGCGTGATATTTCACGGCGACTTAAGGCGTTAAGGATTCCCTTGTTCGTGCAATTATTGCAGAAGAATAAAACTGTGTCTTCCTCACGACAGTCCTTAACCTTGTTCATCACAAGGAGGAATCTGGCCTAGTAGTGATGTACTGTTTCATGGGGCTCTTGCCTGATGTGGGAAAGAATGTTTATGTCTGGGCGGGTGGGTGGATTTGAGTCCGAACCCCTACCCGATCTGAGACCCAGGGGCCGAGGAGTTTCCAATCTTGGAAGTTTGGATTCTGGAGTGTTGCCCGATGAGTCTGGCCCACTGCCTGACTCTAGGTTCAGGGCTTGGGCGATGTCCTCCCGTAAATGGGTATCCGGCTCGGAGAGCTCAGGAATCCGGACATAGTTAGTCCTCAGGGTAGAGGAAAAATCGCCGCATTGTTCCTCCACCACCGCAATATGATGGGTGACCGATGGAGAATTAATCTCCCTCTGACCGGGTTTAAGCCCAATCCGATCATAGTCTGTAGCGACTCCCAAGGCGGCGATAGATCCAAGAGCTCGTTTAGGGAAGAGAGCTCCATTGGATCCATCTGCTCCGCAAATTCCGAGCTGACGTGGAGGCTGTTTTTGATAACCCGAGAAGTCATCGTCGGTGCAGCGGCCGAACTGGCGGTCATGACGAAACTGCCAAGCCGGAGAGTTTGGCCAACAGCTAGGGCTCCTCCGGCAGTGATGTTGTTTTTAACAACGAGACGATGCATCCTTACTTACGGCGACGGCACAGTGGAACTCTCAATGAAAGCACCAATGTCGGTGTCAAAACCGGTGGATCTCGGGTATGGGGTCCCGAACTGTGCGTCTAAGGTGGATGGTAACAGGAGGCAGGGGACACGATGTTTTACCCAGGTTTGGGCCATCTTGATGGAGGTAAAACCCTATGTCCTGCTTCATTATTCTTGATAATATGATTAGTACAAGAGTTGATCTACCACGAGATCGGAGACGTTAAACCCTAGAAGCTAGCCTATGGTATGATTGTATGTTGTCCTATGGACTAAAACCCTCCGGTTTATATAGACACCAGAGGGGGCTAGGGTTACACAAGGTTGGTTACAAAGGAGGAGATATACATATCAGTATTGCCTAGATTGCCTTCCATGCCAAGTAGAGTCCCATCCGGAGACGGGACGAAGTCTTCAATCTTGTATCTTCATAGTCTATCAGTCCAGCCAAAGGATATAATCCGGCTGTCCGGATACTCCCTAATCCAGGACTCCCTCACCCCCTCCTAGTTATGGTTAGCAAAGGATTAGCTCATATTAGAGACAGAGCTTTGCTCATCCACTTGGTTACTTCTCCATCGGAGTCCATGGCCTCTTCGGAGAAGATCCCCCAAGCGGATTCAAGACGCCTCACGGGATGACCCCTCATGGCCTCCTCATGGAGAAGAACTAGTTACCCTATGTATCATCCTTTGTTGATCATGGATCGTGAATCTCTTTGTGTTTCGAGGATCTAGCACATGTGTAACCGAATCTTGTTGGTTTGAGTGATTCTCTCGTGTTTCCCCACGTGTTTTCTCCTCGTGTTCGTCGTGTTCTTCATAGGATTCCCTCCATTTCGTGAAAGATTGGCCATATAGGGTTCCACCCTTAATCACAACGTCTACCTTGTTGCATAGTATGAAATGTGCTATTTTAGAGAATCGGTCCACAACAACAAACACTGAATCATTTCCATTTCTAGTTCTTGGCAACCCAAGGACAAAATCCATGCTAATATCTTCCCATGGGTGATATGGAATTGGAAGGGGCATATAAAGGCCATGAGGTTGAGCTTTAGACTTAGCTTTGCGACATGTAGAACATTGGTTGGTGAAACGATTGACGTCCCGAAACATCTTTGGTCGAAACATCTGGTCGCGTCCGAAGTGTCCCATTAAGCCTCCTCCATGAGAATCCTGCAAAAGCAACAAATGAAGAGTGGACTCGGGAATGCAAAGTTTGTTAGCTCTCATAAGATAATCATCTTTGATATAATAGCGCTCCCAAGATGTATGCGTCAAACATTTGGCATATGGAATATCAAAAGTAGGATCATGCGCATACAAGTCTTTTATGTGCTCAAAGCCAATGACATTCAATTCAAGTTTGGTGACAAGCATGCATATGCGGGAAAGAGCGTCAGCCACGACATTTTCCTTACCTTTAATGTACTTGATGACATAAGGAAATGACTCAATGAACTCACTCCATTTAGCATGACGCTTGTTCAACTTAGTTTGACCCTTAAGGTATTTAAGCGTTTCATGGTAGGTATGGATGACAAATTCATGAGGGCGAAGATAATGTTCCCATTCATGCAAAACTCGCACTAAAGCATATAGCTCTTTGTCATGGATGGGGTAATTGAGTGGCGCTCCGGAAAGTTTTTCGCTGAAGTAAGCAATTGGGTGCTTCTCTTGCGTTAACACACCTCCTATGCCATTACCACTAGCATCACAATGAATTTCAAAGGGTTTGTCAAAGTTTGGTAATTCAAGCACAGGATCATCAGTAAGAAAATTCTTAAGCTCATTAAATGTGCTATCTTGAGATGGTCCCTAAACAAAGGGTGCATTCTTCATACTCAAAGCATGTAAAGGAGAAGCAATGGTGCTAAAATCATTAACAAATCTATGGTAGAAACCGGCTAAACCAAGGAAGCTACGCACTTGTTGCAAGTTGGTTGGTTGGGGCTAGGTTTTAATAACATTGATCTTAGATTCATCAACAAGAACACCCTTACAAGACACAACAAAACCCAAGAAAAAAGCTTATCAACACCAAAAAGGCATTTGTCCATATTAGCATAAAGGCGCTCTTTTCTAAGAGTGTGCAACACGGTTCTAAGATGGGTGACATGATCTTTGAGGCATTTGCTAAACAAAAGAATGTCGTCAAAGTAGACCACAACAAATACACCAATATAGGGTCGAAGAACAAAATGCATGACTCGCGTGAAAGTACCGGCTACTTCAGACAAACCCATTGGAATAACAAGACATTCATATAAGCCAAATTTTGTCTTAAATGCGGTTTTCCATTCATCACCTTCTTGGATGCATATTTGATAGTAGCCACATTTAAGATCAGTTTTAGAGAAAATGGTGGCTCCGTTAAGCTCATCTAGCATATCATCTAGGCGTTGAATGGGGTAAAGATAACGCACGATAATAGCATTGATAGGACAATAATCGGAACACATGTGATATGTACCATCTTTCTTCGGAACAAGGATTACCAGTATGGCACAAGGGCTCAAACTTTCTCAAACATGGCCATTGTCGATGAGTTTTTGTACTTGCCGTTGGATCTCCTTAGTTTCCTCAGGGTTTATGCGGTAGGGAGTCTTGTTAGGAAGGGGTGCTCCGGGGATGAGGTCGATGCGGTGCTCGATGCCTCGTAGAGGAGGTAGACCCAGAGGTAGCTCGTCGAGGAAAACATCTTGGAATTCATGCAATAGAGAAGATAACACTAATGGAAGATTGTCAGAGGTGTTAGCTCTTGGTGCCTCGTCCTTGCACAAAAGGACATAGTGCATGACACTTGATGGGTTCGCACACACTTCTCTCATCTCACTTTTGGTGGCAAATAGGACTAGATTTTTCTTGTCGCTCATCATGGAGGCACTCAATTTGGGCTTGTCCGCTCACTCTCTTTTTGGTGGTTCTCTCTCTCACTATTCTCTCCATGATGGGTGGCTTGCTGATCGGCGATCACTTGGCTTGGAGACATGGGTCGAAGTACATACTCGTTTTCTTTCATTTTTGATGCTATAGTGATTCATTCGGTCGTTGTGGCTGACACCTCGATCAAATTGCCATGGTCGCCCAAGAAGAAGGTGGCAAACGGATATTGGAATGATATCACAGTCCAAAGTGTCTTCGTAAGCTCCGATCTTGTAGGAAACGTGTACCCTATGCTCGACTTGGATAGTGCCGGAATTGCTTAGCCATTGAACTTTGTAGGGATGAGGGTGCTTCATCTTGACCAATTGGAGTTTGGTGCAAAGTTCTTCACTTGCATGTTATGACAACTCCCTCCATCCATGATGACCTTGACAGACCTTCCAGGTATGCCGGCCTTGGTATGGAAGATATGGCATCTTTGGTCTTCTTCTTGTTGATGTTGAAGAGTCTAGACCTTAGAGAAAACGAGAGCAGGGCTTGAATCTTCGTCACAAAAGACTTGATCATCTTCATATTTGTTCACTGGCCGGTGCATGGCCACGTGCTCAAGGGCTTCCATTTCTCCTTCACTCATGGAGTCATATGTACCATCGTCGTTGAATATCATTGTGCGCTTGTTTGTACACTCGAAGGACTTGTGGCCTCGGTCGCCGCATGTGAAGCATTTGAAGGAACTTGTCTTGATGGTCTCATCGGTTGGGGTAGAGTATGATGAAGCTCTTGGCTTGAAGTTGCTTATTGTAGGAGGACGACTTGAAGTTGTCGAAGTTTTCTTGTAACTTGACTTGTTGCCGTTGCTTGTAGATGGCTTGGTTGAGGTAAACGGTGTTGGAATAGTTTGAGCTTGGGTGTTGAAGAAGCCGTAGCTCTTGGAAGAGTACTTGGCATCCTTGAAGTCATCTTGCACTTGACGTTCCGCTTTTGTAGCTTGGTGCCCTAGCTTGATGAGGTTCGAGTATGGTTGGAAGTCGGTGATCTTCTTGATATGATGATTGAGTCCATTCAAGAAACGTGCCATAGTTTGCTCATCATCTTCAGTGGCATTGGCTTGTATCATGGCAATATCCATTTCCTTGTAGTATTCTTCAACGCTCTTGGTTCCTTACTTGAGGAGTTGGGGTTTCTTGAAGAGGTCGTGGTTGTAGTAAGTTGGCACGAAACGTGCCCTCATGACATCCTTCATTTGCACCCAAGTTGTGATGGGTGGTTCACCTCTTGCCTGTCGGCGCTCAATGACTTCTTCCCACCAAATTAGGACGTAATCTTGGAACTCAAGGGATGCCATCGCGATCTCCTTCTCTTCCTCATAGTTGTTTAAGCCGGAGATTTTGTCAACCTTCAATGCCCATGAAAGGTACTCTTCGGGATCATTGCTTCCATTGAACTTGGGCATGGTGAACTTTAGCTTGCCGTAGCGTTGCTCTTCATTGTGTTGGGGTCGGGGATGATGACGTCCTTGACGAGGAGGATTGTATCCCTCAACTTACTCTTGTCTTGGAGGATTTTCATTGTCTTCTTGCTCTTGGAGAACTTGAGGTGCTTGTCGAGCTTGTGGAGGAGCTTGTCGAGCTTGTGGAGCGCTCCTTGGTGCTCACGATTTTGCCGGTTGTGTGTGGCTATGGCCCGACTTGAATCTCGAAGGGCATGTTGCACCTCAAGTGCTTGAGCTTCTCGCAGTTGTTGTTCTTGACATTGTGCCTCGGCATCTTGTGCATCTTTGTGCTGTCGCACTCGCTCTTCCTCTTCTTGTTGGTGTTGGCATTGCCATTCTCGTGCTTGCGCAAAAGTAGCTTGGTTTTGACGGTGTTGTTACTCTTGAGAGTCGTTGTTGTGTAGAGGATTGCGGTTTGCTTGACAGTCTTAGCACGCGGCACGTCGAAGAGTGTTCGATGTCGGAGTACTTGAGCCGAAGATGGTGTCGTCGGAGTGTCGACTTGAGCGGCTCCGTCTTGAGTAGGAAGAAGTGGAAGAAGAGTGGTTGAGTACCAAAGCACGAATCTCATTCATTCTTGCACCATTCTCTTGTTTGTGGTCGTCGAGCTTGTTGTCAAAGTAGTCTCTTGTACGTTGCTCGGAGAGTCGCAAGTCGGTGGCGAGGTTGTCGATGCGTTCGTTCATTGCTTGTTGCTCTTGAGGCAAAGCTCGTTGTGCACCAAAGAGGTGGCTCGTTGTGCACCAAAGAGGTGGCTCATTGTACACCAAAGAGGTGGTTCTTTGTGACGTAGGAGGACATGTCATCGTCTTGATTGATGAAGAGTGGGTTGGTAGAAGTACTTGGCCTATCCATCATTCCAAGGAAATATGTGAGTGGGAGAAAGAGAAGAACTTATACCAAATGTACCTTGACCGATGTTGAAGGTGGATCAATGATCACTCAAATGTGGAACAAGGAAATAGCACAATTGGTACCAATTCTTCTCAATTTCTCACACCCACACAAGTAAAAGCTTATAGTGGAGCTCGGTTAGGATGGTGGCACAAAATTTGATGCAATTGTTAGTGATATTCAATAATGTTGGAAAAGATTCACAAATTTGTAAATGCAACTAGTAGACCAATAGCAAAATGTGGTATACGGAAACACACACGCAAATAGATAAGTGGGGTCGTGCAACCAAGAGTTGAGCCAAAATGTGGAATCCATGAAAATGCACTTGTTGCACAACACTAGAGAGACGCTAGCACGATTGCAAAATAGGCGGATACGAAGACTTGTGCACAACCTAGTGAGCAAAAATGCAACGACTTCTATCCCAATTATGCTATATGTACGGTATTCCGATGATATGATCCAAGATGATCGAGTATGACAATCTTAATGTTGCATGATGCTATGGTTCTTGTTTATAAGCTCTTTTCTTGTCTTTCTCGTTTGCTTAAAAGCTTGTTTGGCTCTTTCACTTTTGAGCTCTTTTCTCATGCAAAACTTCACAAACCAAGATAGCAATTGTGTATGCGATAATAACTTTGTGACACAAAGGATGATACCGAGATATGTACCAAGATGATATGGTAAGTATGCAATGTGAAGTATGACCACTAATGTGCACAAGTGACGTTGCCGGCAATACTCAAAGGCTAGTATCGATGGGTAAGATACGCAAAATTGGGCTATGATGGTTATCAATGTAATGGCAAGAATGTATATTGATGGGATATCACGATACCAAGATCAGGTTACCGTTCTTGCTTATGGTATGACGTGAAAATGGTGGAGTTGTCATTGTTCATGACAAATCCATGGCGAAGATGAGCAGCGTTGATGTTGATGTCGAACCATACCTAAATAGCCGAAACACAATAGGACACGGAACCACAACTCAAATTCTCAAAGCAAAATGTGACAAAATTGTCGGAGTTGATAGAGGTTAAGCGATGGTGGTGTTTGCGGTAAACAGCGGTGCTATGCGGAAGTGATGGTGGTATGCGGAAGTGACTGTGGGCACCGGAGCAAAATTTGGCGAAAGTTAGGCGGAAAAAGGGGAGGTGGATGGAGATGTTGCTGTTAGGCGCCAGGTGTTCAGGCTTGAGGCCCGGATGTCCGGGGGTCGGGCCGAATGTCCGGGCTCTGGATCCGTGGACGAACTCGAGGAACTCCGCGTGGAAAAGGCAAATTCGGGAGATTTTGTGGATGAAAATTGGGAAAAGAAGGGGGAAAGGTAGATCTACATGCAACACACGAAATCCGCGGATCAAATCCAACAAAACTTCATCACACCAAAAAATAACAAAAAAATTTGTGGGGCTATTTTTGTGGGGAATTTTCAAATTTGGGACGAAATCAACAGAACAAGGCTAGAAGACAAAGAGGGGAGGCTCCGAAATCATGATGAACGTGGCTGATGATACCAAGATGATCATGGGCAAGCTGGCTCCGATCCAAGATGATGTAGGGTGGAACCCTAGATGGTCGATCTTTCACGAAAGGAGTGGATCCCATGATAAACACGATGAAAACAAGGGGAAAACACAAGAGAATCACTCAAACCAACAAGATTAGTTCAAACATATGCTAGATCTGAGTACACATAGAGATCACATGATCCAAATCCAACACGGGACGATACATAGGGTAACGGGTTCTTCTCCGTGAGGAGGTCTTCCCGTTAGGGGTCTTGATGCATTCCGGATGGAGGACGCCAAATTTCCGGGCTTGGGCCGGATTTCCGGGCTGAGGCCGGATGTCCGGGGCCTGTAGGTTTTCGGCGGCTGTCGTGGTGGATGCTCCAGGGCCCGGATGTCTGGGTCCTGGAAGCTGTTCTTGACTCCTTCCATTGGTTCTCTTCATCCGTGAACTTGGGGACTTGTTTGTGATGCCCCAAGACCGGAGCTCCAGATGCCTTCCTTGTTTTCCGAGATTCGTTGTGTGATTTTTTTTTTGCTTCTTGCTTTCATCATTGCATCATGTGCATTGCATCATGTCATCATGCAACCCGTTTTAAAACTCAACTAAATAAACTGCATGGATCTTAGGTCCACTTAAACCCAGGGAATTCACATGGTGATTCTCTTTAAAACATATCCTCCCAATAGTTGGGAGCTATTTTAAATATTTCATTAATTTGGAATTCACCAAAAAAACACACATGCAAGTAATTCCCCGGGCCTTTGTTATCTCAAATCTTGACCTCAAACGTTGTCCATAAATTCTTTCATCACTTTTCCAATCTCCACCAAAATTCCCAACATTTTTGGACTTCTCAAACACCCCATTCCTATTCAAATCCATTTGAATTAAATTCAAATGAATTTGAATTCAATTCTTGCAATCTTGCTACTCCATTTTTTTTTCTGGGTTTAAGCTCATTTTTATGAGACCGGGAAAAATTACCCGATGCATAAATCTTTTCCTAACCTCTCCTTAATTTTTTCCTCTCCTTTTCTTTTCTGCAAAAGGAAACGTGAGGGGGAGAGAGAGCATGCACTGCTTGCCACTTGGGCCTCCCACCAAGCCGGCCCACCCAGGCCATCGTTTCTTGCAGCCCAGCAGCCAGGCGACCCACATGGTCCAAGGACGAGCCTCTCCCCACGCTACCCTAGCCTCGCTCGACCCCCTCTCCCTCGTTTCCCTGCACGCGCCGCCACACACACAACACACGCACGCGCAGCAGTCCTTAGCCCCGATCCCCACTCCTCTCTCCCACCAGCGCCGGCACGCTCGCAGCGGCCATGGATCTGGCAGAAATGGGCCGCGACCACGAGACTTTCTCCACCCTGACCCGTCCGTCCACCGCCCGCTCCGGTGACCCATCGCCACCCGCCGCCGTCAGCGACCACCAGGAGGCCGCCACCTTGTGCCGATCCTCTCCCTCGCGTCCTCGTCGTGCTCCCGTGCGCTGCCCGACGACCCTGCTGCTTTGCTGGAGTTCTCTTCCATGCCAAGCCCTCTTCATCCTTCCCTGTGCGCGCTGTCGCCTCTACTTGAAACAGAAGAACAGTAGCGTCTGCCGTGTGCTTCCTTTGCATCGTCACGCCCGCGCCAAGTTTTGTCTCCGCACTTGCATCTCTTCCCACCGCCGTCCGTCACCCTCACGCTCGAGCCCAACGGGAGAGGAGCTCCCTGAGGCCGCCACCGTGCTCCTCCAGCACCTGGCCTCGACTGGAGTCGCCCCTATCAGCAACCAGCATGACCACGAGGTTGCCCTCTCCTTCCCCCTGCACAGGAGCTGGCAGCTACCACCATCGCCTCCTTGTTGTTGGCATCCCGAGGCCCCTTGTGTTGTTTTGTGTTGGACGTCAAGGTCGGCAAGATCGACTACAACGGCGCCAAGTTCCACCACCGGCAAGACCCGAACACCAAATGCAAGTACAACTACAAACCCGAAGATCTCAGATGCATCAAGTCCCCGGCGAGACCCGTTCCTGGATTTCGTCAAGTTCGAGCACTGCTGAACGAGGGCATTTGCCTTGCTCATTTTGGACGCTCCAAGTTCCTTGTCGAAAGTACATCTACATGATGACCCGCCAAGTACCGTAGCCCCAAAGACCACGGATTCATCAAGTTCCCACGACGACTTAAGAGTACCACACCAGATCGCCAAGCTCGGTTACCGCCGCAACCATGTACAACTACTTGCACGACGATACGAGAACAACTAACGTCTCCGAAGAACCGTGTAATGGAACCGTCAAGTTCGACTATGATCTCGTGTACGACTACGCGGGATTCCTCGGGTGCCAAGCTCAATGATGCATCAAGTTCCTCGCCGTGACCCCGAACATCTATGGAAACTCATGCAATGATAAACATGTACCACTACCGTCGCCGAGATCATGAGAACCTCTTCCGTCGACCCTAGAGCATCCGAGAACGACTACTTCCACTACGAACGTCCTGAGAATGTCTATATCCCCTACACTGCATCGAACTCGAACCACTCCGATAATGCACGCTACAAAGGTATAACCGCCGAGATGGGCGTCCGAGAATGAATGCTTGTGTTGTATGAGATGCACCCTTTATTTGCACCGTGTCCGAGTTGTCCCTTGCTCCATCCTCCTTGTTTGCCGCTAACCCGTGGGAACCCGGTTACCGGGAGCACCCCACCGTTCATCGCAGGACACGCTCCCGTCACTTTCTTTTGTACCGACGTCTCAATGAGTTGTCGGAACCGAAACGTTGTCGTGGCACCATTTCATTATCGTCGCCGTGGCACCATTTCGTTATCGTCGTGGCACCCCTTTCATTTCCACCACGATGGTAAATGCTTCTTAATATGCTCTTATCAACATTTTCATAAATATTGCATAACACTTGAACATGTCATCTGCATCATTATAATAACATTTAAATGTTTAAAATTGTTGTTGCACCAATTTGCTAAATGCATATGGGGATTACCGGATTTGTTGCTTGTTATATCCGGTCCCATTTAAATTGTTTAGATAGTGTAGTTTTGTTATGCTTCACCTCTTGCCATGCTAACCAACATTTATATTGTTGAGTACCTAAACGGGACAGAACTAAATAAGTCATGTGGTGTTTTCTTCAATATGCAACTCCGTGGCATATTGACCTCCACTTAATTTGTAGTGTTGTTTGTTGCACTTTTCCATGCCATGCTTCATTAAACCGGACATGCATCATACTTGGTTGTGCATCATGCCATGTTTATGTGATGGTTGTTTACTATGTTGCTTGCTTCTTTCCGGGTTGCTTCTCTCGTTAGATTCGATTTCGTTCCAGAGTTGTGAGGATCCGTTCGACTACGTCCGTTTGTCTTCTTCATGGACTCGTTCTTCTTCCTTGCAGGATCTCAGGCAAGATGACCATACCCTCAAAATCACTTCTATCTTTGCTTGCTAGTTGTTCGCTCTATTGCTATGCCACGATACCTACCGCTTGCTATATCATGCCTCCCATATTGCCATGACAAGCCTCTAACCCACCTTCCTAGCAAACCATTGTTTGGCTAAGTTACCGCTTTTGCTCAGCCCCTCTTATAGCGTTGTTAGTTGCAGGTGAAGATGAAGTTTGTTCCATGTTGGAACATGGATATGTTAGGATATCACAATATCTCTTATTTAATTAATGCATCTATATACTTGGTAAAGGGTGGAAGGCTCAACCTTATGCCTGGTGTTTTGTTCCACTCTTGCTGCCCTAGTTTCCATCATACTGGTGTTAAGTTCCTTGATTTTGTGTTCCTTACGCGGTTGGGTGTTATGGGAACCCCTTGACGGTTCGCATTGAGTGAAACTCCTCCAGCAAGGCCCAACCTTGGTTTTACATTTGCCTAACAACCTATCAACTTCCCTAGGGTTCTGCAGACTCAAGGGTCATATTTATTTTAACCCCCGGGGCCAGTGCTTGTCTAAGTGTTGGTCCGAACCAGAGCCACTTGCGGCGCCACCTCGGGGAAACTTGAGGGCTAGTTTTAGCTGTACGTAGTGTTCATCCGGTGTTGCCCTGAGAACGAGATATGTGCAGCTCCTATCAGGATGTCAGCGCATCGGGCGGTCTTGCTGGTCTTGTTTTACCATTGTCGAAATGTCTTGTAACCAGGATTCCGAGTCTGATCGGGTCTTCCTAGGAGAAGGAATATCCTTCGTTGACCGTGAGAGCTTGTGATGGGCTAAGTTGGAACACCCCTACAGGGTTTGAACTTTCGAAATCCATGCCCGTGGTTATGGACAGATGGGAATTTGTTTATGTTCGGTTGTAGAAAACTTGACACTTAATTAAAATGCATCAACCGTGTGTGTAGCCGTGATGGTCTCTTTTCGGCGGAGTCCAGGAAGTGAACACCGTTCTTGTGTTATAATTGAACATAAGTAGTTTCAGGATCACTTCTTGATCACTTCTACTTCACGACTGTTCCTTTGCTTCTCTTCTCGCTCTCATTTGCGTATGTTAGCCACCATATATGCTAAGTTCTTGCTGCAACTCCACCTCATTACCCTTTCCTACCCATAAGCTTATATAGTCTTGATCTCGCGAGTGTGAGATTGTTGAGTCCTCGTGACTCATAGATACTTCCAAACCATTGCAGGTGCCGATGATACCAGTGGAGATGACACAACCGAGCTCAAGTGGGAGCTCGATGAAGATCTTGTTCGTTGTGTTGTTTTGTTTCCTGTTGATCAGTAGTGAGCCCAGTCGGGTCGATCAGGGATCTAGCATTAGGGGTTGTCTTTCTTTATTTGGTTTCGTAGTCGGACCTTGATTGTATCTGGATGATGTAATGCTCTATTTATGTATTGTGTGAAGTGGTGATTCTAAGCCAACTCTTTATCCCATTCTTATTCAGTACATGGGATGTGTAAGGATTACCCCTCTTGCGACATGCCTACTATGCGGTTATGCCTCTAAGTCGTGCTCTGACACGTGGGAGATATAGCCGCATCATGGGTGTTACAAGTTGGTAATCAGAGCCTTCCCCGACTTAGGAGGCCCCTGCTTGATCGAATCACTGACGTTATTGAGTCTAGAACGAAATGTTTTGAGTCTTAGGATTATATATATCGGAGAGTAGGATTCTTTTTACTCCTCAGTCCCTTCGTGCTCTGGTGAGGCCTCCTGACGTAGAGTTTTGACTGTTCTCTCCTCAAATTTCACGATTTTTTTAGGATCACACGGGTATCTTGGAATCATTCCGATGGTTTTGTGACGAGAACATTTTTCTTGGTGCCTCCTGACATTTAGGGGTTGTGGCAGTGTCCCGGGGAGTTAAGCTCCGAGGTGTTGTCACCACAATTTTATCGTTGCAGTTCTGGAATACCTGAGTTCACCGACATCGAAAATCTCTTTTATGCAGTTGTTGGTGAGATAACCTCGGGGCCACCCAGTACTGAGGCGGGAGTTCGGGAGTATTGCCATAACTCGTATAACGGCTGCTTTTCGAAGGTTGAGGTAAATGATTTCCTAAGGGTTCTTGGTTATGTGTTGAAGGATGGATACAGCTAGATGTAGGATTTGTTAGTTTGGGTGAGATATTATGCTTCCCCTGTATCCCCAACACCTGATTGCGTAACCAGAAAGTTTTCGGGAGTTTATAAGTGGCAATTCAAGTATCACATAGGAATTCTTTCCAACGGACACATGATACGATATGGGATCTATCATATGTTTGTTTCCGGCTTATTCTTCAAGCCAAATCCTTTGTTTTGTATTGGTTTTTGGTATTCGAGTTGCTTCGAAGTCAAGTGTTGATTCCATACCTTTTCTAAGCGGTGTTCTCATATTTCTATGTGGATACTAATCCTTCATGATAATCGAGATTGTCATGTCAATCCTTTTCAACCGGCGTGTTTCTCTTCAAGTGGATCTGATCATTTTCAACATTCGCAAGATCAACCCTAAGTATTCTCAACGGTGTTCGTTTCATCCATTCCCAAGTTGCCTTTGTTTTTCCTGCCCTCCCACCCTTTTTCTTCAAGGACTCAGATTTCTTAATCAACTATCCATTTTATTGATGGAAGTCCGTCCATTCTTTTCCTTCATGTTCTTATCCGGTGATTCTCAAGAAGATACTAACGGAGCTTCAAGTGTATTTAAATTGGTGAAGGATAAGCATAATGTAATTCTTATTCCTGTTTCATCAAGTAAATTCAATTTCTTTTTCCGGAGTGGTTCATCATATCACATTCTCGGTTCAAGATGCTTTATATTTTCTTTTCCCGGAGTTCCAAGATCTCTCAATTATATCACCACTGAGATTCATCTAAATCATTGCAAGGATTCACCTTTTTTTTCAACTTCTCTTTCCTTTTGTTTGATCATCCTTTTGTTACCGGAGTTCTTCATGGAGGCTCTACATGATGGTTCATCAAAGATTTAATTCCTTCTCGAAGTGTTCATCGAGATTCTTTTCAGAGGAGCTCAAGTATTCTTCATCTTGCATTCCGTAGTGCAATTCTTTCTACCTTATATTTTGAGGTGGTGTTATGTCATTCTTGACAATTTCCCTTCATGTTTCATGATTCTCAAGTTGTCCGGAATGACATATGTTAAACCCATCATTTTCATTTCGTTCATGAGATCCTTTGCAACCCATCAATCTCTTCATTGGAGTTATCTTGGGTTATATTTCACCTAAATCTTTCCCTAAGGATTGTGCTATTTATGGTGCTTATAAACGACCCTAGTTCTTCATTTATCCTCCCGGTGAAATAAGTTTCTCGTGTCCTTGTTGATATCAATCCAATCTATTGTTTCCGTTAGTGGCAGAATTTCACCTCATAGTTTTGAGATGTTCTCCATAAGCCCACTACAACCTTGTTCTTTTCGTTGTTGCTTTTCCACCAACTCCATTCGACCCTTCTCCTAAAGATGCTTGTCAAGCTCATTTGAGGTAGAAGATGTTTTTTTTTCTCCTCCGTTCTTTTGATTCCATTCTTACTTTTGTTCCGGAGGCATTCTGATGTTTCTCTCTTTGACCCATCATCTTGTTTGTCAAGATCATGTTCAATTCCTTCCATCTATAGTCGGAGTGCTGTCCAAATTATATCATTCTTATTCCTTCTATGTCTTGTTTAACCGGAGTGTTGTGTCTAGCATTCCTCTTCTAATCGGAGTCTCATCCAAGTGCATTCATTTTACCAAGGTCATATTCTATGCCTTCCATTTCTAACCGGAGTGTTGTCGTAATTGACCCTTATCGTTCCTTGTACATTTCGTTTCTACCGGACTGCTTGCATGTACTTCTTGTCCATTGCAACCCTTTCCTTATGCCTTTCAACCTACAAGGTTCTAGTAATGTTCCTTGTTTCTCTTATCTAACAGAGTGTTTTCAACTTCGTTCATCTTCGTTGTATTCTTTCTTTCAATTTGTTCAACCTTTCAAGGTTCTTTGGTTTAATTCATTTGTCAAAGAAGCAACTTAGCTTTACCTCTTCTCTTCATCTTCCATTTTCCCTCCGGTGCCATCCTAGATATCGGGACGAGATCCTCTTGTAGTGGTGGAGTGTTGTGACGCCCCAAGACCGGAGCTCCAGATGCCTTCCTTGTTTTCCGAGATTCGTTGTGTGATTTGTTTTTTTGCTTCTTGCTTTCATCATTGCATCATGCAACCCGTTTTAAAACTCAACTAAATAAACTGCATGGATCTTAGGTCCACTTAAACCGAGGGAATTCACATGGTGATTCTCTTTAAAACATATCCTCCAAATGGTAGGGAGCTATTTCAAATATTTCATTAATTTGGAATTCACCAAAAACACACTTGCAAGTAATTCCCCAGGCCTTTGTTATCTCACATCTTGAACTCAAACGTTGTCCATAAATTCTTTCATCACTTTTCCAATCTCCACCAAAATTCCCAACATTTTTGGACTTCTCAAACACCCCATTCCTATTCAAATCCATTTGAATTAAATTCTTGCAATCTTGCCACTCCATTTGTTTCTGGGTTTAAGCTCATTTTTATGAGACCGAGAAAAATTACCCTATGCATAAATCTTTTCCTAACCTCTCCTTAATTTTTTCCTCTCTTTTACTTTTCTGCAAAAGGAAACGAGAGGGGGAGAGAGGGCATGCACTGCTGGCCACTTGGGCCTCCCACCAAGCCGGCCCACCCAGGCCATCGTTTCTCGTAGCCCAGCAGCCAGGCGACCCACCTAGTCCAAGGCCAAGCCTCTCCCCTCGCTACCCTAGCTTCGCTCGACCCCCTCTCCCTCGTTTCCCTGCGCGCGCCGCCACACACACAACACACGCACGCGCAGCAGTCCTTAGCCCCGATCCCCACTCCTCTCTCCCACCAGCGCCGGCACCCTCGCAGCGGCCATGGATCCAGCAGAAACAGGCCGCTACCACGAGACCTCCACCGTGACCCGTCCGGCCACCGCCCGCTCCGGTGACCCATCTCCACCCGCCGCCATCGGCGACCACCAGGAGGCCGCCGCCTTGCCCCGATCCTCTCCCTCGCGTCCTCGTCGTGCTCCCGCACACTGCCCGACGACCCTGCTGCTTTGCTGGAGAGCTCTGCCGCGCCAAACCTCTTCAGCCTTCCCTGTGAGTGCCGTCGCCTCTGCTCGAAGCAGATGAACAGTAGCGCCTGCCGCGTGCTTCTTTGCATCGTCACGCCCACGCCAAGTTTTGTCTCTGCACTTACATCTCTTCCCACAGCCGTCCATTTCCCTCACGCCCGAGCCCAACGGGAGAGGAGCTCCCTGAGGCCGGCACCTTGCTCCTCCAACACCTGGCCTCGACTGGAGTCGCCCCTGTCAGCAACCAGCACGACCAGGAGGCTGCCCTCTCCTTCCCCCTGCACAGGAGCTCGCAGCTACCACCATCGCCTCCTTGCTGTTGGCATCTCGATGCCCCTTGTGTTGTTTTGTGTTGGACGTCAAGGCCGGCAAGATCGACTACAATGGCGCCAAGTTCCACCACCGGCAAGACCCGGACTCCGAACGCAAGTACAACTACAAACCCGAAGAACTCAGATGCATCAAGTCCCCAGCGAGACCCGTTCATGGATTTCGTCAAGTTCGAGCACCGGTGAACGAGGGCTTTTGCCTTGCTCATTCTGGACGCACCAAGTTCCTCGTCGAAAGTACATATACATGATGACCCGCCAAGTACCGTAGCCCCGAAGACCACGGATTCATCAAGTTCCCACGATGACTTAAGAGTACCCCACCGGATCGCCAAGCTCGGTTACCACCGCAACCATGTACAACTACTTCCACGACGATATGAGAACAACTACCGTCTCCGAAGAACTGTGTAATGGAACTGTCAAATTCAACTATGACTCGTGTACGACTACACGGGATTCCTCAGGTGCCAAGTTCAACTATGCATCAAGTTCCTCGCCGTGACCCCGAACATCTACGGAAACTCATGCAACGATAAACATGTACCACTACCGTCGCCGAGATCGCGAGAGCCTCTTCCATCAACCCTAGAGCATGCGAGAACAACTACTTCCACTACGAATGTCCTGAGAACGTCTACTTCCCCTACACCGCATTGAACTCGAACCGCTCCGATAATGCACGCTACAAAGGTATAACCGCCGAGATGGGCGTCCGAGAACGAATGCTTGTGTTGTATGAGATGCACCCTTTTGTTTGCACCGTGTCCGAGTTGTCCCTTGCTCGGTCCTCCTCATTTGCCGCTAACCCATGGGAACCTGGTTACCGGGAGCACCCCACCATTCATCGCATGACACGCTCCCGTCACTTTCTTTTGCACCGACGTCTCAATGAGTTGTCGGAACCGGAACGTTGCCGTGGCACCGTTTCATTATCGTCGTCGTGGCACCGTTTCGTTATCGTCGTCGTGGCACCCCTTTCATTTCCTCCATGATGGCAAATGCTTCTTAATATGCTCTTATCAACATTTTCCTAAATATTGCATAACACTTGAACATGTCATCCGCATGATGATAATAACATTTAAATGTTTGAAATTGTTGTTGCACCAATTTGCTAAATGCATATGGGGATTACCGGATTTGTTGCTTGTTATATCCGGCCCCATTTAAATTGTTTAGATAGTATAGTTTTGTTATGCTTCACCTCTTGCCATGCTAACCAACATTTAATATTGTTGAGTACCTAAACGAGAGAGAACTAAATAAGTCATGTGGTGGTTTCTTCAATATGCAACTCTGTGGCATATTGAGCTCCACTTAATTTGTAGTGTTGTGTGTTGCACTTTGCCATGCCATGCTTCATTAAACCGGACATGCATCATACTTGGTTGTGCATCATGCCATGTTTATGTGATGGTTGTTTACTATGTTGCTTGCTTCTTTCCGGGTTGCTTCTCTCGTTAGATTCGGTTTTGTTCCGGAGTTGTGAGGATCCGTTCGACTACGTCCGTTTGTCTTCTTCATGGACTCGTTCTTCTTCCTTGCGGGATCTCAGGCAAGATGACCATACCCTCAAAATCACTTCTATCTTTGCTTGCTAGTTGTTCGCTCTATTCCTATGCCGTGATACCTAGCACTTTCTATATCATGCCTCCCATATTGCCATGACAAGCCTCTAACCCACCTTCCTAGCAAACCGTTGTTTGGCTAGGTTACCGCTTTTGCTCAGCCCCTCTTATAGCGTTGTTAGTTGCAGGTGAAGATGAAGTTTGTTCCATGTTGGAACATGGATATGTTGGGATATCACAATATCTCTTATTTAATTAATGCATCTATATACTTGGTAAAGGGTGGAAGGCTCGGCCTTATGCCTGTTGTTTTGTTCCACTCTTGCCGCCCTAGTTTCCGTCATACCGATGTTATGTTCCTTGATTTTGCGTTCCTTACGCGGTTGGGTGTTATGGGAACCCCTTGACAGTTTGCTTTGTATAAAACTCCTCCAGAAAGGCCCAACCTTGGTTTTACATTTGCCTAACAACCTATCAACTTCCCTTGGATTCTGCAGACTCAAGGGTCATCTTTATTTTAACCCCTCCCCCCCGGGCCAGTGCTTGTCTAAGTGTTGGTCCGAACCAGAGCCACTTGCGGCGCCACCTCGGGGAAACTTGAGGGCTGGTTTTAGCTGTACGTAGTGTTCATCCGGTGTTGCCCTGAGAACGAGATATGTGCAGCTCCTATCAGGATGTCGGCGCATCGGGCGGTCTTGCTGGTCTTGTTTTACCATTGTCAAAATGTCTTGTAACTAGGATTCCGAGTCTGATCGGGTCTTCCTGGGAAAAGGAATATCCTTCGTTGACCGTGAGAGCTTGTGATGGGCTAAGTTGGAACACCCCTGCAGGGTTTGAACTTTCGGAAGCCGTGCCCGCGGTTATGGGCAGATGGGAATTTGTTAATGTCCGGTTGTAGAAAACTTGACACTTAACTTAATTAAAATGCATCAACCGTGGTGTAGCCGCGATGGTCTCTTTCCGGCGGAGTCCGGGAAGTGAACATGGTTCTTGTGTTATGCTTGAACGTAAGTAGTTTCAGGATCACTTCTTGATCACTTCTAGTTCACGACCTTTGCTTTGCTTCTCTTCTCGCTCTCATTTGCGTATGTTAGCCACCATATATGCTTAGTGCTTGCTGCAGCTCCACCTCATTACCCTTTCCTACCCATAAGCTTAAATAGTCTTGATCTCGCGGGTGTGAGATTGCCGAGTCCTCGTGACTCACAGATACTTCCAAATAGTTGCAGGTGCCAATGATACCAGTGCAGATGACGCAACCGAGCTCAAGTGGGAGCTCGATGAAGATCTTGTTCATTGTGTTGTTTCGTTTCCTGTTGATCAGTAGTGGAGCCTAGTCGGGTCGATTGGGGATCTAGCATTAGGGGTTGTCTTTCTTTATTTGGTTCCATAGTCGGAACTTGATTGTATCTGGATGATGTAATGCTCTATTTATGTATTGTGTGAAGTGGCGATTGTAAGACAACTCTTTATCCCACTCTTATTCAGTACATGGGATGTGTAAAGATTACCCCTCTTGCGACATGCCTATTATGCAGTTATGCCTCTACGTCGTGCTCCGACACGTGGGAGCACTACAAAAAAAATACACTTCCGTGATGATACGTGTTTGTCATAGTAGGTCACTTTTTTGTCATGCATGTACATCCATGACAAATTTATGACAGAATCAAGATAGTCATACCTGTGCTGCCGTAGAAGTGTTCCATGACATTACCAAAATTATCATCACGGCAGTGTCCATTTCCATGACGATAAATCGCGCGTCACAAAAGTGCTTTCATCAAGGTTGACCGACACGTGGCATCCACCATAACGGAATGCCGTTAAGCTATTGGGTCAGGTTTTGAATCCGATAACCCGTTAACAGCCCCGACCAATGGGGATTTTCCACGTGTAAAATCATCATTGGCTAGAGGAAACACGTGTTGGCTCATCGTCACGACAGATGTCATCCACTCACTGGATAGAAGGCGCCTATGATGCGTCGACACGTGGCACGGCCCAGCAAGTTTAAATGGGATGGCCCAACTAAAGGCCCACAAGATTTTGCGGACCATAATGGGCTGGCCCAGCTAAAGGCCCACAAGATTTTGCCGACCAAAATGGGCTGGCCCAGCTAAAGGCCCACAAGATTTCGCGGGCCATAATGGGTCGGCCCTGGTAAAGGCCCACAAGATTTTCGTGTGCCATAATTGGCCGGCCCAGGTAAAGGCCCACGGTGACTCTAGCCCATAATGAACAGTAATTTTCTTTATACCCGTTAACGGCCCGTGATTTACATGGGCCATTTCCAGCCGGTGTTAGCTTTCGGCCTATTGACGGCCCATACGTTGTTGGGCTCCTTTTCGGCCCTCGATTACTTCCGGCCCGTTACTGGCCTGTTCCCCTAATGGGCCAAATTCGGCCCATGGCAAGAGTCGACCCGTTACTGGCCTGTTCCACTAATGGGCCAAAATCGGCCCATGGCAAGAGTCGGCCCGTTACTGGCCTGTTACCCTAATGGGCCAAATTCGGCCCATTGCAAGAGTCGGCCCATTTCTGGCATGTTAACCCGTTGCACCGTTTCCAGCCCGACCTATATTCTGGCCCATTAACAACCCGTTATGCCTGTGGCAGAATTAAGCCTTTGCTGTCCTATGACCTATTAACGGCCCATTACCGTGCTGGGCCGATACCAATTACGCCCGATTATGGCCCATGTAGACCCATTTATCCGACGGCCCGAGGCCCACCGATTACAGGCCCATTTATCGACGGCCCGTAGGAGACCCATGGATCCTACGGCTCGTATATGGCCCATGGTAGTTGCGGCCACTAGCAAACCAGGGAAAAAGAAGACTAGGAAATAAATAAGGCGATTGCACAGATTACATCCACTCGTCATCAAAGATCGCCACCAGTGCAAATATAGGGAACACCCTACACTATACAAAAATGGCTTGCTGTTTTCTTCAGGCGGTGGCTGCACGTTAAGAAAAAGATTGTATCGCACCAAAACAAATTACAACTATATAACAAAAGGAAGGTTGGCATAAAACTTAACAGTCTAGCAGATAAATGCACCACCAGAAGTTCAGAAGCTCAGTTCATTTGACCTGACTGTTACGTTTTCATGTTGTATTGTCCGATGGAGCACCATAACCCTCGCCTTCATTTCCCCTAGGCTCCTGAACAACATAGCAAATGTCTGATAGTCTGGTTTCAAAACCATGCATATCTTCACGACATTGAGCAATGTTTCTCCTTGTTTCACAAAGGGTCTCTGTTAGGGAATGGACTTGTGTCTGGAGCACAGATACAACATTGCTTTGAGCTTGCATATCTTGATCATGAGGCAGTTTGGACGATATTGCCTTAACTACCAACCCAGTATTACGCAGGAACGTGCTTTTGGCACTGTTAGTGGACAGGTACTGACCCACTACAGGAAGAGCTGACATTGCGGTTATAGTTGCCTCGCCACCTTCAGAAGGTGGCGGTTCCACCATTTTTTCCATAGCTCACTGAAAAGTTGAGGTTTTACATTAGTAGTACCAGAACAGAAGATATTAAGGAGGCAGCGAAACCAAACAAAATAGCTTTGGTCTATATACAGAACTTATTCTGGTGAACCCATGTAAAATATTAGTTGTATTTTATTACAAAGTACATAATAAAACCAGGTTCCAAACATATGACCATGTACCATCGCTAATGTATTGTCTATTTCTTCACATTGTATTGAGGGCTAAGGATAAAGAGATGAAGTTTATAATATGGTAAGCATAGTATGATGTCATTCTTATCACAAAATAACTGAGAACAGACAAACATGCAATTGTAACGTTGTGTGGGCAAGTCCAGCACGGAACTAGATTACGGGTCAAGATCAAAGGAACATCACTCCTCTCTTTTAAACCTTGTAAGGCGCAATGATACGCTAAGACAATTGTGTATAAAATTGAAAAGAGTAATAGACATTGGCTGCAAACCATGCAGTTCAAGGCACAAGTCAGAGTAAGTAGTAGTTAAAAGACATGGGGATTAAGGACTTACAACAGCGGCTTTGACTGGTGTAGTCATGCCCTTCTTCTTGCTGGTGTGACAGTCCTTGAAGATTTCCACAACATTTGGTTCAGGTACTTTTTGGTCCTTGCAGGCTTTCCTCTGCATTTGGAACAAGTCAATATAGATCTGGTAATATGGTACAGCGAAAAGAGTGAAACAACAGCTAATTACAAGAGCCTCGCAGTGTGCAATATAGCTACGAGATCCTGTCGTCTGTTGGAATTTCACTTTCGTACGGTTGGCCTTGTTCTTTGAATAGTTCACCTACAAGAAGATAGATATGTGTGGCACATGCGTTAATAGGAATTCAACATGTGATCTGATGACATATATATAATGTACCTGATACTTCGGATCAGACCAGTGTTTAACGAGGCCTCTCCAGTCTTCATCAGATATATTTTCCACTGGAGATGTTTGGGCAAGTTCACTGTTAGCCTTGCCTTCAAAGTGAGTTTTCCTCAAGTTATACCGATACTGTCACAGAGCAGACTTGAAAACAGGGGTGTAAGCTTGTCTGGTTGCATCATCTTGGCTATCCAACTTGAACCTCGTCTGTTGAAAATTATGGGAGTCTCATTATCAGCAACCTAGAAAGTATTGGACAGAGCAAGACGATATTACTAGTTTCCATACATAACCATTCTTACAGATAAATGGTCGAGAAAGATGTTGAACTGGGTTTCGTCTTTGTCATTCCTGTACTAAATCCATGTTGGGAGGATACATACATTACACCTAACAGCAACCGCTGCCTCTGATACTAACTTGGCTAACTCTGTAGCATCACGTGGCCTTTTTAAACCTGCCTCAAAACGGATCTCCATTCTTCCTCCTCTAGATTTAGTTAACCTATCAAGAATTATCCCTGATGTTTGTTTCCTCTTGCGCCTAGGTGCTAGTCCAACAACAAACATAGGAAGTGTTAGTGTACATCAAACTGTGAGACTACATATAAAGAAGCATGCAATTGTAATTTGACTCCAGCAACCAGCTTCTTGCTGTTGAAGCTCACAAGGTTCATCTGATATTGCCAACTAGTCTTGTGTCAAGAGTGCTTGGGAAGTAGTGTCAGGTGGCAAGGGAGCTTGGGAACGTGCTGCTAGCTCAGTTGACGCACGAATACGTCGTGCAGCTGGTAGTATTATGGTAGGTGTTGCAAGAACTAGGGCTGTCTCTGCTTGTTTGGTGGCAGCTATTTTTTCTGTTTGTCTTTTTTTGCAACTCGTGTAGCATGGGATGCCGTGTTTGTAGAATTTTCTGCTGGACTTTGACCTTCTATTGCACCATCAGTACCAGCAGAATCTGCAGGATTCATCCGCTTCTCATTCCCTGCCATTCTGTGTTTCTGCCTCTTTCTCCATGCCATGTTAAGTCAAGCCGACAAGAAAAACGAATAACAATTTAGTTCTTTAGAACAAATTGATGTGTGATGCAGACGAACTGAACTTTGATGTTAGACAACCACATGATAGGAGGATGTAATATGTATGAAAAACAGGACGGAAGAGATAAGCAGAACTATGATGTGCAAACTAAGAAGAAGACATTTCACCAAATTAGAAGCAATGCAATGGAAGGTAGACACCATATGAAAGATGCTACAAATATCGCTCCGCCAAGTTAACAGTGTCTCATCATAAATGACATTTAAACAAATGTGAAGCAGTACAAGAAATAAATCATATGCAAGATGCAAACAACATCACACTACCATGTTAGAGGTCTCTCGTCATTAGTGCCATTGCATATTCACAGCATTGCATATTCACAGCTTATGATGTGTAAACTAAGGAGAAGGCATTTCAACAAATTAGAAGCAATGAAAGCTAGACACCATATGAAAGATGCAACGAATATCACTCTACCAAATTAAAACTGTCTCGTCATAAGTGCCATTTCAACAAATTAGTAATACAAGCTAGAAAAGAATGTGAGATGTAACCTATATCACACTCCGAAGTCAAATGTGTCTTATGATAAGTGATTGTTGCAGGTTACACAACAGTAGTAATTTGATGTAAGAACATGGTGTGATAGACAGATATTATATGTTCTAGAAACAGGAACACGTGTCTTATTCAAGTATAATGTGTAAAGTAAGCAGATGGAATTCAACAAAATTAGAAGCAATACAAGCTAGACATCACACATAACATGCAACCACATATAACAGTGCCAAGTTAGAGGGAGCACCGGTGATGCTGCACTAGGGGAGACATGCTGCTCATCATAAACACCGCTTTGTTGAGTGTCTGTGCATGTGTTATCTTGGAAATCATCTTGGGGTGTGGAGGAGTAGAAACTTTAGAGGCCCTCCGTTCGGAAGGAGCACCTTTATCCGCTGCCTTGCTAACTTCCTTCCGATTTATTGATTTTGAATTGTCAAGTAAAACCGACAAGAAAAAGCAATAAAATTCTCTCTTCAGAACTCATTCATGCATGATACTGACAATCACTACTTTGATGTAAGGAAAACACATGATACCAGGATGGAATATGTATGAAAAACAGGACGACATGGCATGTTCACAACTGTTTGTGTAAACTAAGCAGAAACCATTCCCGCAAATAAGAAGCAATGCAAGCTAGACACCACATGAAAGATGCAACCAATATGACTCTGCCAAGTTAAAAGCATCCCATCATAAATGGAATTTCAACAAATTAGAAGCAGCGCATGCTATAAATCATATGAAAGATGCAACTAATATCGCACTGCATATACTAAAGGTGTCTCATCATGTTGATTGATGCGGGATAAAAAAACAATAGTTTTATGTAAGGACATGCTTAATAGACAGATGTACTATGTACTAAATACAGGAAGGCATGTCACATTAATAAGTATAATGTATAAGCTAAGCAGACTAGCACATGCAGTTTAACCAGATTGGAAGAATTACAATCTAGACACCATATGCAACATGGAACCACATATCACGCTGCCAAGTTAGAGCAAGCACCTGCGATGCTAGTGTAGGGGAAATGATGTAATCAACTACAGAGCTACGTTCACTATCTTCATCAAGCATTTCTGTTTCTTGAGAATCATGTCTGGAGGCTGACGCTGCATTCTTTAAATGAGGAGTAGTCCCCTTGCCTGCCTGCCTCATCATAAGTGATTGATGAGGGATACACAAGAACATTAGTTTGATGTAAGAACATGGTTAATACACAAATGTACTAGTATGTACCAAAATCAGAAAGGCATGTCATATTCAAAGGTATAATGTGTAATCTAAGCAGATGCAATTTAACCAAATTGGAAGAAATACAAGCTAGACATCCGGCTGGAGTGGTGAGCATGATCATCTAGGACCTGAGAGCCTGGTGGGAGGCGGGCTGCTTCACCACCATCGCAGCTTTTTATTTGGCTTCCAGGTGATGCCTATCTTTGTTGGGCTTGTCACTGGCTCGGCCAGTGCCTTGACTAGCTATTTGTCTTCTGGTGCTCACGGGATGGTGGTTCATGTAAAAAATAATATCTTTCCTTATCTTACCAACTTCGGCCTTTCGAATACAAGCTAGACACCATATGGAACATGCAACCACATATGACACCGCGAAGTTAAAGAAAGCACCTGGGATGGTGGTTCATTGCGAGCGAGGTCATCAACTCCAGAGCTACGTTTACCGTCTCCATCTGCTGACACTGCACCCATTATAGCGCTGAAACGTGTCTTGCCTACCCGCACACCCAACTGGAGCGACTTCTCTCTTTTCTTTTTGGCTTCTCTCATGGCAGCAGAGTCTAAAATACCCTTGCATAAAAACACGACAGTGAGAGTAAGGGTGAAGTGTGTGTAGAACTAGTGCACTGTAAAAGTAGCAGATAGCAGGTGGCTGAAAAATAAATGACAGGAGACATATTATAGCTCTACAACATTGCATGGCAAACAAAATTAGATTCTACTCTATATGATTTTGTAATATATGAGCATAGGAAATGCAGGTACTCCTCCAGCACACCACCACATGTGGTCATATCTAAGATAACAGTCGACTGAAAATAAATAGGCCAGTTGATTTTTTAATGAACCATCCGATCTATAAGGAACGGGCAGATGGCCTTCGTCTACCTCCCGCCAGTCACCGTTGACAATCTTTCTCGAACCGCCAGCGACCACCGGCCCAGACCCCTGCCTCCACCGCCCCGCCCTCCCATCGACCTCACACCACCGCCGTGCTTGGCAGCGCCCCCAGGCCATCCCTTTAATCCCGCCCGACCTCCAGATCGGGCGCCAGTAGCTCTAGGCCGCACACGCCCCTAAGATAAACACCAAGGCGCTGCTTCCCCAGAGTAATAGGCGTACTAGCGCCTGTTACGCTGGGGAATGCTTCCGTTAATTTGGAATCAAGTGGCCAGAAATTGAAATTCAGGGGGGCGACGGACCTCTAGCTAAGGTGAAATAGTATATGAGGAGAAACCTTGTGCATCGCGAGTTACTAGGAACATCTAGTATCAAGAAGAAGCGGTCAACTAGTGTCTTCTGTGGGATGAATACCGTGCAAGCAGAGACATAAGATTTGCACGAATAAGGGAAGAGGAGTACCTTTTTCGGTTGCCGGTGTTATCACCTCCACGAATAGTCGTGCCGATTTTCTTCTTTTTACCGGGGAAACCGATGTTCTGGAGGGTGCAGGCTTGGACGAACCCTTGGCCAAATTGTTGACTGTGTTTCCATGGCCGTATGTCAGCGGAGGGGAAGCAGATCCGAGGCGGCGAAGGACGGCGTAGCAGGAACAGCTCTGGTGTGATGGAGGGTGGCGAAGTTGGAGCGGCAGCGGTGAGGCGCAGGATGGCGTGGTTGAACTAGCTCGGGTATGGACGACTCGGCCTTGGCTTCAACTACTAGCCGTGGAGGGCGTTGCGGTTGAGGTTGCGGTGGACGACGACGTCGGGGTATCGGCTCCGGCGTGATGGAGGAGGGCGGCGGTTGATGGGTGGGATGGGGTGGCGGACGGAGGACGCCGGGGTTTCGCGGCTGGTGGAGAGGTAGTTTTAGCGCCCACGGAGTACGAATGGGGAATCGGACGGGTGGGGGGGGAACCATGTTTCGGTCTGGGACGCGCTTGTTTTTTGCTTTTTTGAACAGAAATGGGACGCGTTTGTTTGAAATTTGGGGAAAGTACAATCTTTGCCCCCCTCTTAAATTTCGGACCTACTGTGGGTCGAGGGTTGCATGGTAATCCCAGGTGTCCCAAATAGTGGGCGGGAGCGATTTCGGCCACGCGCATGTGTGCTTAGGCGGCCATTGTGTATGAATGTTTTTCGGATGCGGTTGCATGGCGTCTAGATGAAGCTACAAACCTACCCCAGTTTAGACCTTTGGACGTCGGGCCGGTAGGTTTCACGGGATGGAGTTATTAGAAAAGTAATTTCCTTGTACTACCAAACATTGGTCTCACGCGGTTTCGGGCGAGTAGAGGCTCTTTTGGCGCTTCGTTCGAAATTTTGAAACACAAGCATTCACGTTTGGAGCACTCTTGAACTATGAGGATTGACCTAAATATACAATGTTATATTTGACCTTGTATGTTTGAAAACCTCATTAAATTATCTGCTTCTTTTTGAAATTTTGACACTTGAAAATCCTATAACTATGATTATTTTGGAATGGAGGAGCTAAATTTGAATCTATTTTGTACACGACTACATATGCTATTATGTACAAAATCAGAGCAAAGATTGGTGCCCCCATAATTTAGGTATGGTTTACAAATGCCATGATATCAAATTCAAATAATTGAATGGACTTCATGTTGAATTCGTTTTTTTAAACCACCTTAAGTTGAATTCAAATGTATGCTAGTTCATAGGTAGTAGCTATTTATAATGTCCATTGTGTAACTTTCGTATGTATAATGTGCTTTATACACACAACATGAACTATACTCACGTTTATATTCGATTGCTAAAGCGATGCATTGTCTGGAGTTCAAAATACTAACTATGTGGATCAATTGTGTCGAATAATAACATAGACATGCTCAAATTCGATAGAATCTGGATGTCTGATGGATCAATGGTCGCTCCTTATGCGAATTGCAAATATCATGATCCCATCCTAAAATTTGGATATAATTTATATCTTTAATCAATGTGTAGAGCAGTCTTTTACGTGTAATTTCACTCTCCATAGGTGGTCTCTCACACATGCTCACACACTCTCTCCCGAGGTGTCTTTCTCACACACATGCTCTAGATATAACCCTCCCTCCCTCTCGTAACCATTTACAACTGTTTTCACTAACCTTTATCACAAGCACTCTTCCTCTCGCAAACATACACATGCACAATCCTCATCGACCCTTTCTATATACATGGACCTGCCTACGTGTCTCATGTACGCACATTATCTTTACGCCTATCTCTCACGCATTGTCTCACACCTCTCTTCCTAATCGATGAGTATGATTCTAGCAGAGCATTCTGTAGGATGCCCCTTAAAGTTAGGTTGGATGAATAGTAATATCAGAGATAAACGGGTTACCTTAGTCCGAGAACATAGGGTTACAAATCCTAGCCGGCTTTGTCAGTGGACACAGAGTCCTTCACAATTCTGCTATCTTTGTCTTGTACGACTAGTCATCCATGGGTCTTCCTAAATGCATCACGGGCCGACCAATGTGGCGCAGTACGGAACAGAACGAAGGGCCTCACCTCGACCCACCAGACCTCACACGGTGACACACCCTCTGCCCCCACGTCTCATTATCTTCTAACACCCACGCATACCAACACAAACACCACACACAGTAAATTTCTCCTGGTGCCTCTATTCCCTCCCCCCTTGCATATACATACTCGAGGGAATGGAATATCTTGTCATGACGTCATATTCGTCTCTCTCTCTCTAGACCACTCTCATTTTCTCGTGCTATCTCTCCCACGCCACCCCCGTCGGCCCCTCTATCCATGCCTCTCTCGAATACGTAATACACACACATACCTCTCTAGGCCCCGCCAAATGCATCAACTACACATTCACACATGTTACATCACGTACCCCATTGATCTAAAAAGCACTCTCTTCACGTTTATTTCACATACAACATTCCTTTTGAATAAAGTGTGGCCAAAAAATTATTTTAGAGTTTCTACATATATACAACATTACAAAGTTATATGGAGGAGTATGAACACTAATTTGCATTGCATGGTGCCCACAATGCTATTTATTCTGCACTGTAAATTAGTATATTTTTATACTTTATACAAAGTTAGTCATAATAAAGAGAAACGAAGCGCATCTCTCTCTCCATCGCATACCCCCCTATATGCCCCTTTCACATATGCACACAAACTATGTCCAGGTCCTCTGAAAGTAAGCCCCAGAAAATTCATGCATGTTTCATCTTTCTCTCACGATATATGCAATGACGATCATTGTATTTGAAGCGAAAGCATGATACGTACATTGGACTTTAGAATCCACTCATTACGGTCACCATTTACGTTTAGTGGTTATTATGCAGTCACGGGCTCACCGTACAACTCTGTATTTGCTCATGACATGATTAGTTGACCAGTTAAACGCTCCACGTGGCACCTCAAGTGTTGCATCACATTATCTCACTACCATTGTGCCCACCTGTCGACTTGTATCTACTCTACATCTACACTCTTATAAAATACATAAAATACACTCTTATAAAAAAACAGAGTTGGTGATGATGGTGTGCCTGCCATCCTGCAATATAGGCCGTCCGATTTATATCTGATGGATAGGAAAGAAACTATGGCAATTTTGCAAAAAGGTACCCACACACCTCTCCACATTTGCAAATAAGGCCTTCCCTCATTCATCCTTTTCTCTCACAAGATAAACAAGTCATACAAATGCATCTTGATGTTACATGCAACGCACGGGCATCTTGCTAGTAAGAATGAAAACAAACGACAAAAAAATATTTGGACGGTGGTTCGAAGTCATGACCGCGGGCACAAGGGACAAGGTGGCCTTGTATTGGTATGCTGAGCCGTCTGTTTTAACACACAGGAGCTGGTGTGGTGATTATACACACACGCACGCATGCACACGAACTGCATCCACGCAACACTCACACAAACACATGCACCCACGCACGCACACAACACTCACACATACACACACAGCCACGCACGCACGCAACACTCACAAGCACACACGCACGCATGCATGCACACACCAGTACACCACACGACCAACACACACTCTCACGCTCAAGTGCTCAACCTACACGTGCATGCGCACACATCAGGCCCTGACAGACACATACACAACCAGGTGATTCCCGCGCAAGGGTTGGAGCCTTGTCATGCCTGCGTAAATTTGTGTTTATCTGACCTTTTGCCTATGCGAACTGACAGGTGGGACCCACAACGAACGTGGTCAATTTAACTAGTCAACATGGCGCCACACAGACTATTTGGCCGGTCAATAGAGTGCAATCCGATGCTGAGCTATGAGCAAGTGACCGTATAATCACCGCAAAACGTATATAGTGACCGTGATCCGCTTATTCTAAAGTTCGGTGACCGTATTACGCTTTTCTCTCTGTAGGCCCTTCAAAACTACATCTCTACACGTTCTCGCATGTTACATCTAACAACTATGCAATACAGCACTACTACTACACTCTAACACAATAAATCATATGTGTTTTTAGTTTTACTAGATATCATATTGTTACTTATAATTATTCAGTTTGCATACATTAAAATTTCCTTTGATATGTATGGCCAGTATCATCTACCACGCGGGAAAAATCCCGCCCTTTCCTGTTTAATCAGGTTTGTATCGATGGATCATGCGAAACAGCAAAACTATAGTATTATACGGTACAAGTGACAGTTCACTGGGCCGTCGTGTCGTCTACTCCTCCGTCGTAAGAGTGGAGCGCTCGCTTTCATAAATCTTCTAGTCCCTTTCGCCGACATGTGGGACATCAAGCTACCGGGTCCACGTGCCATACCGGAATACAGTGCAGAGCAGTCGGGGTGAAGCACCCCAGTCATGGCGCCGGCGTAGTAATGAGCAATGAGGCGTCAAATCACAAAGCTGCACCTTTCCCGCAGTTAAGTTGGAAGGACGAAGCAACCATCATTTCACTCGTTGCTGAATCCGCTTCTCCCTCATCTTCTTCAACTTAACCACGTGTTGCTTCTGCCGTTGTTCTGCCTCATGTGGGACGCGGATCGGCTTGGTAAAGCACTGACACGTGGGACCGCATGTTAGCAAACCGCCAGGACAACGTCCTCCGAAAATAAGAAACCTCCCCCACCATCCACGCGGCAAAATCACATCCTTTTTACTAATCTCGATTTTATAATTTTTTAGATCAATATAATTGAGATTTGTATAGATAGCACACAGGAGCAAAACCAAGTGGTACGGTTAAGGGCATCCACAATGTGGAGCCAAATGTGAAAATAGCTTTTGGCATCGTGGGGACCATTGTGGACGGTGTTTTCAAAGCCAAAAAGATGGAACCGAAGCTCCCTGATTGATTGATTGAAGGAATAGAAAAATGCAATGTCTCTCCTCTTTCTCCCATGCTTGGACGCACGTAGTACAATATAGAGCACAGTGTCTACTCCCATGTCCCTTCTATCACAAATCACAAAGCAGTGAGGCGTCAAATCACAAAAGCACGGATGAAGCAACCATCATTTCACTCTTCGCTGACTCCGCTTCTCCATCGTCTTCTTCGAGAAGCCATCTCACCACATTAGTTATAGTAGTACTAGTAAAGGACTTCCTGGATGCAAATAAGGCGTTTGTCTCGGCTTGCAAGCGGCACTTGCGAACGACTTACCGTGGTCTCCCTCAATGGTGTTCTCCCTCGAGCGCACTTCGCCAAACCACCATAAAAAATATCGTCGACGTCACCGCAATGGGGAAGGAAGTCAAATATAGTTACTACTCCCTCCTTCCATCTATATAGGGCCTAATGCATTTTTCAAGGCTGCCTTTGACTAATGATAAGATTAATAATACATGAGTTATATAATGTGAAAATTATATCATTGGAAGCTTCTTTCACGTACTAATTTGATGGTATGCTTTGTGTAACTTGCATGTCATATATTATTGCTCCAAAACTTGGTCAAAGTTAGTCTCAAAAAACATATTAGGACCTATATAGATGGAAGGAGGGAGTACCTCCATTTTTTTGTACACAAGGCCAGTATATCAAAATTACAATTTGCAAAGGGCCACTAACACTAATCAAGGCAAAATTGATGGGGTTAGCAACCAAGGACATTAATATCCCCTGCATGCATGCGGAAGTGAGAAGGTTGGTTTGCATGGCGCTGCATTAATCAAGCGATGAGGAGTGAGATGGTTAGCTCTTTGGTCTTTGGAGAAAAAAATACGCATTAATTTACACATGAAATGAGGATTTGTATCGATTAAATCCCGCAAAGGAAAACCCAGCCTTTCTTTTTTAACACTAGTACTCCTAGTACGTACGTACTTATCCTGTTTGGGTCTAGGCCTTGCATTCCCAAACTTCGCCACACATTTTTTCCAAGCTTGCCTAAAGTTTTCAAAATGAGAAGGAGGTACACTTGCGCACGGCTATCGCGGTCGCACCACACCCTCACACGGTCGCTCCTGCATGCCGCGGTCACACCGCACCCTCACACGGTCGCTCCTGCACGTCGCGGTCGCATCGCACCCTCACACGGTCGCTCCTGCACGCCGCAAACCCAACCAAGGGAACGCCCCTCACTGACACGTGTTGTCGCATGGGAACGCACCAAACTCAGCCATCCTATCGCTGACACATAATTTTCGTTCAAAGAGTATGTTTATCCAACCGCATGTTGGGGAGTATCCGTACGGCCCGTGCGGTGGTCTGTTGGGGAATAAGAAGAGGTGAGGAAGAAGGAAAGAAGGGTTAGGAGACGTAGGATATTCATCCAACCGCCTGAAATGGTAGACTGACCCAAGTCAGGTGACTTGCATAACAAATATATGTTTTTACACAGCAAAAGATCCATAAAAACAACAGCATAAAGAAAAACTATCACTACTCGCGGAAAGAGATGACCTCGTCGTCTTTGGCTACCGGCGAGAACAAGCCGTCGCTGCCGACGTGTGTCTCCGCACCATGGTTTTCCTCGGCCTCCAGCTACTCATTCAAGCGGAGCGTGCGGGCGCTCTGCACGGACGATAGCACAGCCCGGTTCAAGTCGAGGATGTCCGGTTCCGCCTGCAGGAGGGCCTCGATGGCAGCGGCATCCGCGCACTCCGCATCGAGTCGAGCCTCCGCCGCCCGGTTCAAGTCCAGGACGTCCGATTCCGCCTGCAGGAGGGCGTCGATGAGAGCGGCATCCGCGCGTTCTGCATCAAGTCGAGCCTCTGCCGCCCGGTTCAAGTCCAGGACGTCCGGTTCCGCCTGCAGGAGGGCCTCGATGGCAGCGGCATCTGCGTGCTCCGCCTCAAGTTCAGCCTCCGCCGCCTGGTTCACATCCACGACATCTGGTTCCGCCTGTAGGACAACCTCGATGGCAGCGGCATGCGCGCGCTCCGCGCCGAGTTGAGCCTCTGCCTTCCGTTCCTCCTTTCGTATCGCCATGTTGAACCGCTGGTCCGCCTGCACCATGGGGGACTCGGACGCCGGCACAAAGTCGAGGTCCATCGTCTCATACCCATCGGGGGCCTTCTGCACCGCGACCTCTGCCATGAACATTGGATCAGCTTCCTCCTCCTCGTAGCTTGGCTCCAGAGAACTCGGGGATTGGCCCGCCGCAAAGCGAGCTTGGGAACGGAGGTCTGTGGCGCCGACCGCCGCCGCGATTTCTGCGCGGCGCTCCGGCGTCAGCATCTTGTAGTAAGTGATCTTGCGGAGCACCATGGCTTTCCGGCGAACTAGGGGACGCTTGATGCGGGATAGGGGATCGAAAGGTGGGGGAATGGGCTAGAGATTTGGTGTGGTTTTAGGGCAGTGGCTGGCGTAGGCCGAGCAGCGAAGGTTCTGGTGTGAATACTGGTTTCGGTGATGACCGGTCAATCGGTTTTGACTGTACATCGCTCTTGCCACGTTCGCGTTGCAGCCCGGCACACTGGACCCTCCACATCGCTCACCGAATGGAACGCGCTTCGTCTTGCATTTTCGCTCACTTGTGCGACCGCAGTTGAGAGCAAACCGACGTCCCTCCCCCTCCCCCGCCCGCGTCATTTATTATACCACCACTTCCTCCGTTTTATGCGGAGTAAATAAAAACAGAGGGAGTATACTACGGATGAGGATCCCCTGACATGGCTGAACCCATTGAGTAACTGACATGTGGGGCCTAGCAAGCATGGGGTCCGCAGTAAGTGACCAAAAGGGAGGGTAAGGCAGGGATACCTACGTCAGAGGATCCACTTCCACTATACTACTTTGACCAAATGTTAGAGTAATAATATATGACATGCAACTTACACAAATGTTAGAGTAATAATATATGACATGCAACTTACACAAAGCATACAAGGTCTAATGCGTTTTCCGAGGCTAACTTTGACCAAATGTTAGAGTAATAATATATGACATACAACTTACACAAAGCATACAGTCAAATTCCTATGTGAAAGGAGTTTCCAATGATATAATTTTCACATTACACATCTCATGTACTATTAATCTTGTCAATAGTCAAATTGGAAACCATCTCGAGTACAAATCTAGGAGTACGTACGAATCTAACAATATTGATTGGCGTTGTTGAATGTTGATACCTTTTTGATCAAAGTAGATATACTTTGACTACACATAACACTTATATGTAAACTAGAAAGGATAGGAGGGAGTATATTGTACGTTCAAAAACAAAGCGAACATTGAATACCCTTTATATATGATTTGCGGATGCTATGATCACCGGTTCAAAATTTTCAATCTGCCTTAGGTATCACGTGCCCCCACTCGTTCCCTCTCGATTTCATCTCGGGGTCCGGAGATCTATTGGAAGAGGACTAGGGTGGGTACATGCGAATGATACTCGGCGGAATGTTCAAATGAGGCATGCGGGAGGATGGACTCGACTGGAGGGCGACATGATTGATGGAGAAGAGGGTTGGAGAGGAATGAGAAATAAGCAAACGCCACATGATTATACTTGAACGACTCAAATAAACAATAAGTTGTCTTGCTAGGCCTGCATAGTGAAAGGCCTAATGCGCAACGCAGAGCACTGACGCTCGAATATGGCCGGGAAAAAAGGGAAACAGACATGTGGGGCACACCCGTCGGGACGACGTTGTGCAGACTAGTCCAATGGAGGAGCTGGCCCACGACCTCCTCGCCACCGATAAGCGTTCATGTGGGTCGTTGGGGCCAACAACGGGGCGCAGCTCTAGCACCGCCTCTGGACACGACGACTGCGGTGAGCGACATGCTCATATCGTCGCTAGCCACGGTCGGTTTCAGTTTGCCGAGGGTGGCGTTAGTGCTGTGGCACGACCAACGGTATGTTTGGTTTGTGCCCAAGGTTTCCCCATCAAAGCATTGGGTAGCCAAAATTTTGGTTGAGGTATTGGTTGCCCATGATTTGGCCGACATTGGCAAGAAAAATGAACTTGAGTTGGCTAGAGTTCATTGGCATGCCAAAGAAATGGCAACCGTCGAAACAAAGACCAATCTTTGGGTCATGACCAAAATTTTGGTTGAGGTATTGGTTGCCCATAATTTGGCCGACATTGGCAAGAAAAATGAACTAGAGTTGGCTAGAGTTCATTGGCATGCCAAAAAATGGCCACCATCCAAACAAAGACCAATCTTTTGGTCATGACCAAACTTTTGGCAAGGTGCACTTTGGCCACAATCCAAACACACCCCAACACCCGACTCGTTGAGGATGCACGGGGCGCCGCGACGCGTCCACGGAGTGGTGTAGCGTGGCCAACTGCATCCTCTGGACCTGAGACCATGCCGGGTCGTCTTGCTTTTCCAATGACATGCGGGGATCGCATGTGAGCAAAGGGCATCTCCAACGTTGCCACGACCGCAGCTGACTACCCTGCACACCAAAACCCGCGTCCCTCGCGCCATCGCGCGGTGCGTTCCTAGCCGGCGCCAGCTGCCCGCTTTCATGTCGTCCATTCTTATGTCGTCATTAAGAGGCTCGGTGCCCGCGGAACCAACTCCTGCGACTTAATGACGCACCCGGACGCTTGGCCTCACTGGAATGCGCTACTTAAAGAGGCAACGCCCAGCTAACCTCCACACCATAGCGCATCGTCCTCCTACCTGGAACCACATCCGCCATGACTGCAAGCGCGAATGCTCTGCGGGAGAGCTTGTCTTCAGGGATGGAGCTCGAGGTCGCCGCCCTCGCTCAAGTTGCCACACAAGCGGTGGCCACGCTGGCGGCCGACGATGGGAGCACCGTCAGCCACGTGTCCTACTTGCCACCGTTCAACGTCCGGCACCGCCAAGGCCGGGGACTCCTCCGAGGATGAGTAGGGCATGGGAGGCGGCAGGGCATGGTGTGCCAACTGGCCGTTTCGTCTCCCATGTTCTACTTTTCCTCGCCGGAGACCGCACCTTCACTTCACGGGTCTTGAACCCCGCCCCCGTACATGGAGATCACAGATGGAGGACGTCGGTCGCCGCCGTAGAATAGGTTTAGGGTCGGGTTTCTTTTATTTTTTTTCCTATAAAAGTTCGAAATGTAATGAAAATCTGCCGTGTTTGCATTAATCTCGGCCGGTGTATATGAACTTTCACAATAATATACATATTGTAGGAGTACTAGCAAGATGCCCGTGCGTTGCACAGAAGATCAAGATCTTGTGGGAGAAAAGGATGAACGAGGGAAAGCCTTATCTGCAAATGTGGAGAGGAGTGCGGGTAAATTGTCATAGTTTCCTTCCTATCCGTTAGATATAGATCGGACAGCCTATATTGCAGGATCGGACACATCTTTCTACATCTATGGGAACCCACGAAAGGGTTAACGTAAATTGCATCTCTCTCTCCTCCCCTGATTTTCATGGTGGTTGGCCCCTCCCTCCCCCCAATCTACAATCAACAGCTCACACGTTTCACATTGCATTAATTATGTAACTGGGATTATGTAGGTGTAGCATTACTCGTCCTAAAAAACCCAACTAAGCCAACCTCCCAGCATATCGCGCTGGAAAAGACCCGGCCGTGCTGTTTTAGTCGGGATTACCGGATTACTAGTAGTAGTATCGATGGATCGCGCGAAGCAACATATCTTTTTTGACGGGGCGAAGCACCTAGTTTAAAAGGAAAAAATGCGGTACACTCACAGCACTCCTATCACGGTCGCATTGCACCCCACACACGTTCGGTCCTGCACACGGCTCACGCAAACGGAACGCGCTTCGGCTTGCCTCTTCACTGACACGTGGGACTACACTTGGAGAAACCGACCATGCGCCAAACTCCCCCCGCCCACCGCGCGAAAATTCTCCCCCCCCCCACACCCAAAAATTCCCCCAAATCCAATTCAACCGCCCTTCGGCCAACTAGCCAATAATATTCCCCAAACCCCCCTCCCCCCTGTCCCCCTCCACTCCATTCGCTCTGCCAAAGAGGCCCTCCCCGCCGCGCCGATACGTTGGCGCCGCGGTTCGGCAATCCTCTCGTTCCCACAGTACGCTCTCGTAGACTGCCGTCCTCTAGCCGCGCCGCCACCTCTGGCTACGTTCTTGTGGAGGCACACGGCGGTCAGTGCCACCACCACTGGCGACGTTTGTGTGGAGACGCACGATGGTCAGCTTCTCCCATGGTACGCGCATTCTAGACTGAGGCCCCGTTCATGTCGGTGTAGCGCTGAATGTTAGCTGATAGACGCTGTTAATCTCACTGTTTGCCGAAGTAGTTTACTATCAATATGCTCTGCTTAAGAAGCTTCCTTGCCCTGTTCTGCACTCAATCTGCTTAGCTGAGATGGCATGCCAAGGCCGATTAGTTGCCAAAAATATTCTGCCATATATTTATTGTGACGTAGATTGCCATGGTCTAGTAGCCAATCTGTTAGCTGAAATAGCTCTACACCGTTTTATACTCGATCTTTGTTGCTGCGATGGCCTTTGATAGTTCGATGGTTGTGTGCTCGGCCTCATTGACTGCTGAAACAGCCTGCCATAATTTGGCACTCAAATCTGTTTGCTGAATTAGCTTTACATATATTTCGTTACTTAGATCTGCTCGTCCAAATATCTTGCCATAGCTTTAGACATCGACCTAGGTATTTTTTCTGGACTTCATAAAAAAGAATATATGTTTTTCCTGTAATATTTAGTAGAAGAACTAATTTGTATGTCTAACAGATGGACAGGACTTGGATAACTTCTGCTCAAAGATTCTCTGCTGCATATGTCGAGGGGGTTGAAAACTTCATGAACTTCATCAGAGCTGAGTACGATGGTCCGAAATCAGATGTGCTCTGCCCGTGTAGCAGTTGTATGAATTCAGTTACAAGACCCCAGTCAACTATGCAAAATCATCTACACTTGTATGGGATGTCGGTCACATATACTAGGTGGGTTCATCATGGTGAAGCTGTGAACGTCAATGTTATTGACTACGTGGAAGCAGCAGATCACCATCTTGATCTGCCTGATGCTTAGGTGGAAGAGGAGGAGGAGGTGGTGGTGGTGGCGGAGCTAGTGAGCTTGACCAACATTGAAACAATGCTACGAAATGCTTGTGCATTCAGTGAACTTTCACCTGCAGAAGAAAAATAGTGGGCCCGCATGTTGGAACAATGCAATGTTGCTGTCACCCCAGGAAATAAGATGTTAGTATTCTCAGCTATGGTCACCTTTCTTCAGGTGAAGACATCTGAGCGGATGACCAACAAATCATTCGATGTGATGTTGGCTGCTTTCCGCGAATCTTTCCCAGATGCGTCTGAGCTACCACACACCTACAGTAAAATGAAGAATTTCCTTCGTGCAGTTGGAATTGGATATGATATGATCCATGTTCGTAAGAATAATTGTGTTCTGTTCCGGAAGGATTATGCCAACTTAAGTGAATGCCCGAAATGCAAATCATCAAGATGGAAAGATGGCGATGCTGTGAAGAGGATTCCTCATAATGTTTTGAGATATTTTCCAATTACACCAAGATTGCAGAGGTTGTTTCATGATGCTGAAACAAGAGAGGATGTACTGTGGCATTCTAGGAACCAGGAGTACAGAGATCAGAATGTAATGAGCCATCCATCTCATGGTAGTGAGTGGAAAAGCTTCAATGATAAACACAAAGAGTTTGTTGCTGACCCGAGAAACATTAGACTTGGCTTAGCTTCAGATGGATTTAACCCATTTGGCCACTAGAGCGCCACATATAGCATGTGGCCAGTGCTTGTTATCCCTTACAACATGCCTCCAAATGTCTGCACCGAAGAATCAAACTACATGATGGCCTTGCTCATCCCAAGTCCAAAAAGTCCTGGAAAGGATTTTAATTTGTTCATGGAGCCTCTTGTGGAGGAACTTCAACAGCTATGGAAGGGTGTTCTCACTCAAGACCTATATAGCAGCCCACCAGCTGATTTATTTCTGCGTGCTGTTATAATTTGGTACATCCATGATTATCCGGCTTTGGGCACTATGTCAGGGCGAACGACACATGGTTACAATGCATGTGTTCACTGTGATAGGAATCCGTTGTCATATGCAGTACTTAGCAAGATCTGTTACATTGGACACCGCCGTTTCCTTGCCAAGGACAAGCCGCATCCTAGAAAATACCGAAGACATGTGTTCAATGCAAAGCATGAAAACCGTGATGCACCAAAGAGGCTCACCGCCAATGAGTTGCAAGTGGAATTAGAGAAGGTCAGGCATATTACACCAGGAAATCATCCTGGTAATGGTAGCGGGAAAAGGAAGCGTGGCAAGGTAGAAGAGAGATTATTGTTTACCCGCAGGTCCACTTTGTGGGACTTGGAGTATTGGAAAGATTTGGATCTAAGGCATAATCTTGATGTGATGCACATCGAGAAAAATATATGTGACAGCATTATCGGCACACTTCTTAATATTGAAGGCAAGACGAAAGATACCTTAAAATCTAGGATTGATTTGACACACCCGGGTATCAGAAAGGATTTGCAGGTGCAAGATGAAGGTAAACCACGGGATATGGCACCAGCTGTGTACGTCTTGGACAGGGCAAAAAGAAAAGAATTCTGCGAGGTCCTGTCACGTGTGAGATTCCCACATGGATTTGCTTCCAACCCTGAAAGGAGAGTCAGTGCAGATGGAAACAAGGTACAAGGGTTGAAAACTCATGACTGCCACGTCCTACTTCAAAGGGTTTTACCTGTTATCCTTAGAGGATTGGGCCGCCCTGACTTATACAGAGCAGTTGCAGAGTTGGGACAATTCTTTAGGGAACTCTGCAGTAGGAATATCAGGATAGATGCTTTGGAGCATCTTAGAGACAAGATACCAACTATCCTATGTGACCTTGAGAAGATATATCCTCCAGCCTTCGTTGATGTGATGGTGCATTTGGCTGTTCATCTACCTGATGAGGCACTACTTAGAGGTCCAGTACAGTATGGCTGGATGTACCCTATTGAAAGGCGGCTAGGCACTTTCAAGGGCTATGTTAGGAACAGAGCTAGACCCGAGGGTTCCATTGCAGAGGCTTACATTGCTACAGAAGCGTTGACATTTTGCTCAAAATACATTGAAACAGCTAATCAGCTTAGCAAAGAGGTGGGTGAAGACAATCCCGAGCTCAATGTTTTCGATTATTCTGTTCGAGTTACAGGGAAGAGTCGACAAGAGGACAAACCTAAAGGTTTGGACAAAATGGTTTGGTATGTGTTGAATAACTGTCCTGAGATACCACCTTACATCAAGTAAGTGCAGTACTTCAGCTTATACATCATAATCTACTAAACATGCAGCACATTCTTATATATATAGATGTTTGACGCGATCACTATGTTGTGCAGCATCTACAAAGAGGAGTTACTGCTGCAAAATCCAAGAAACATTGACAAACTGGTTATGGCAGGATTTGCAAAATGGTTCAAGAACCATGTAAGCTTTTGAAGTGCACTGTCAGTTTTTTTAATATATTGAGTACATAAGATGATCAGCTTGTCTATTTTCTAACCATAGGTTAAGAACATGCGGGAGGATGGGCAGACAGTTGATGATGCCCTTTACTCACTAGCAATGGGTCCTGATACTCGGGTAAGACATTATGAATCTTGCGTTGTAGGAGATGTGCGCTACAACACCCTTGCACAAGACGAAGGCAGGAAGACACAAAACAGTGCCATCATGAGCACGGATACGTATGAAAAAGAGACAACTGAAATGTATGCTAACATAACAGACATTATTCAGTAGCAGTATATCTCCAGTTTCGAGGATCATTGGCGTGTGGTTCTGTTGTGCTGTCATTGCTATAACCTATTTTCCAGGATCGCAAAACCCAGAGCTAAAGATTATTTCAAATCCATCAATGTCAAGGCGGCGTACCAGACCAACGAGACTTTTATTTTGGCAAATCAAGCAACACAGATATTTTTCTTGGAAGACACATTTGCATGTAGTGATGACTGGAGAGTACTGCAAAGGTTTGAGCAAAGGAATTCGTTTAATGAAGTTGCACAACAAGATGATGCTTACACTGCTCCTGATGTACAAGATAGCACAGATGTTCCTAATATCTTTGAGAACCATCGCGTCAATGACACCGACGAAAAGATTGCCTGTCGTGCTGTGGACATACAAGAGTTGATCAAGAAGAAGCCAACGTTCGAGGACGTTGAGGACGAAGAAGAAGATGACACCATGGGGAATTACGATTCAGACTGATACACATGGCGAAGATGTTGACGCTGCTGCGGATGATGATTATATTGCTTATGTCGTATTTGCCTGTCAGAAGACGTTTTTTTATCTACTATGTGAAATTGTGTTTGATATGACAACTGAAACCTGATGAACATATTGTTTAGTATTTTGCTGTGAGAACATCACTTGTTATGTATGCTGATTTGTGTTTGGTGATTGTATGACAACTAAAACATGATGACATTATTGTTTAGTTGTACTCATATTTGGCTGTGAAACTTGAATTTGATGACATAGTTTGCTGTCGGACTGCAATTTGCTCGATGTCTTTGAATGAGAACAAAGCTGACCCGACAGGGCCTCTACTATTTATTTATTTATACGAGCAAAAGGGGATACCCCCTGATTTCCGTTAATAGAAATCATTAGATGTTCACAACACTACGCCCAACCTGCTACACAGGTTTCATTCATTACTAGTTTCAGCAAAGTGCTCATGTCGTAGCCACTGAATACATCACGAGTGCTACATACACTCCAAATAAAGAGACAATCATCCTACAGAGCACATCTATTTTGCCCATTATCTTCACAAGCTTTTTCATCTCCTCATTGCTGTCAAGGCTGTTCAGCAGCTGTTGCTTGGCCATGATCAGAGGAACTGCATCTTTAAGCCTCTGCTCTGCATCTTCCTCTTCTGCCGTTCCTTCAGTTACTTGTCCAACACCCCAACCTGCTGGTATTGGGATTCCTTGGCTAATCAAATAATCAGCGTAGTTGCATTCCCCCACATCAGCAACTTCCCAGAAATACAAATCACACGAATCTTCCCTTTTCTGCACGAATCAAATTGGTAGATCATCAACCAAACTATTAAAAAAATCAGCAACTGAAAGCAGCAGAACAACACTTAAACATATTATTACCCCATGATTCGGGCATTTGTAGAAGACTCGTCCAGGGTTGCGAATTGTGGTTGAGACGCGATGGATGACGCTGCGTGATTTGCAGCAGTGGCACCACACCAACGGCAGTGGGTTGCGGTGAGCAATCAGCTGTGGTGCGCGTGCCGGCGAGGGTGTGATGAGACCCACAGGCGATGGTACGGGTTGCGACTTGGCGCATATCTGGTTGTTGCCTGCTGAAGAGCAGGTGGACGAGCAGCCAGCGGACATGGTTGCTGTGGCCAGAGCTTCTGATGCTAGGCAGAGTAAGTAGAGAAGAGGAGAAGCGAACGTTGGATATATCAGTTTCATTACTTGCAGAGTAGCATAGCACCATATATAGTCATAGTCTAGGTTTGGATTCGAACCAGCTACAGGAGCACGTCTTTCTTTTTTCTAAAACTCGGCAACGTCTCATTACTGGTACACTAGCTTATTCTGTACGCCTTCCCAAGTCTTTGATTTTCTTTCCCTTTTTTGCGAGGAAGGAAGGAGGACAAAATTGAGAGTTCCTGGGACTCGAACCCAAGGCGTCTCGGTTCAAAACCAAGGGTGCTAGTCACTTATGTGGCGAACATTCCCTGTGAGGAGGACAGCAGACGAATGCATTTTCCTCGCAGTTTTCTTCCTATATATAAAAAGTATGCTACTTGGTGTCCGCTTAGTCAACAAAACGATTGTGCCAACCTTGACCATTGGATTGACATTCAACGTCTGTCGCGTTTCTTCAGTCTCTTCTTCCTCGAGCCACCAAAGCCAAACCAGCGCCGGTGGGACCGCCTGCTCCCGCCTCCCACGGCTGGCTGTGATCTGCCCCGGCTCCTGTTCGTTCCCGTCTGAGGCCTCACCATCGTCCTCTGCCTTGGTTCGCTCGCTGCGGCGCCGCCCTCCGGTGTTGTCAACATGGTCAACAACCAAGAGGAATAAGGAGATGACTGTACATGGTGAGGATGACAGTAAGGACCCAGCAGCGTGCGCAGTAATTTTGTTTTTTCGGGACGGAGAAGGGTATCAACTGGGTTGTGCGGGACCCGTGGCCCGTCTAGCCCAGGCTTTTATTTCATACTAGATCATCGATGGCGCGCGTTGCTGCGCCCGTATTTTTTAATACTGAATGTTAAAGTATAGATGCAACGATGTGTAGGCATCTTGTTTCAAAGTTAACTATATGTATTTATGTACAAAATTATTTTACCTGAAAGTTAAAGCAGTTGTAGTATATACTATAAAGGATTTTGATTTTTTGTGAATTTGTAGCATAAGATGGTCATTATAATAGACCAAAGGCCATTTGCAGAAGGCTAGTATTTTTTTGTCAAAATCATGCATGTCAAGATCTTCTTCGTCTTTAGGTACCAAATTTTGACTTGGTTGGCTTTATGCAAACAAAAAGATGACAGAACATCAGAACTGATTTGGAATGCGCAATGGAGATGCCTATATTCAGTTCAAAAAATAGAAAACATTGACATTAACAGAGAAGCTGACATGCAAACAAAAAAAACAAAGAAACTACAAACATTAATATGCAAAATGTTCATGTACATAGTAACTAAATACTGCTGGCTATTGGCGAGTGTTGAGAAGGTCTTCTCATTGATGAAGTTCATTGGGTGGGTATTGAACACTGCCTCCTTCTACGGGGCGCCCACCAGCCTGACCACACCTCACCCCTGCACTTAGACTTCATGACTCAGTATAAAGCAGAAGACACATCAATGCTCACAATGATCAAATTACAAGTGTACAGAGAACATACATCATGAACGCATTCAAAGGCAGATATCATGGCGTGGATGTGGCAAGTGCAATCCACGACTCTGTTGCCTCCACTGTTTGTCATCTCGACAAGCACCAAGAGCAAATTCAATTGCGAGCATTTGATACAATATTGCATCCCATGAACAAATTAAGTGATTAATGTATGCTTAGGCAAAGAACATAACACAACTATTGCTTGAAATGTGATCCTTTGGGTTTACAAAGACGGTGCAGCCAAATTTCTTAGCTGGCTTTTTTTTGCTGAAGTTCAGTGTGTGTCCATTAACATTTACCAGAAATCATTCTTTTTTTGTTTTTGAAGATAACAATAGACTGTAACTTGTACATATTTTGCAGGGTTCAAGTCCACCCTGATAATACTTGATGCCCTAGCCATCCTAGCCACTTCTATAGCCTCATCATGTTAAAAAGACATAAAAGTGATGGTCATACGGAATAATTCTTCTAAACCTACAAGTATATTGTGTAATATAAAATATCACATGTCACATAAAGCATTCTGAATCTGAATGACATCGGAACAATAACTTAAGGTTGAGGTCCAGACTAAGACGAATATTGGTTCCTGCTGATGGCGAAGCGGGATGGCACATAGTCGATCAGCATACCCCGGTTGACATTGATCCTGAGGAGGTCACAGAGGTTTACAGGGAGCACACTCCTTGCACTGGCCAGTTTACACTGGCAGGACTGGTCACGCTTTCTCTGACGCTCTCAACAATGCTGTTAGGGAAACGTAATTGGGGAAAGACTCCCGTTTAAAATATGTAAGTGTAACGACTAACACATTATTAACTGAAATGACACTACTATATAGTGAATTGACAGCAGTGATGAAAATGTGTCACTCCAAATAATCCAACATATGTGTAGTTATGTGCCTGTGTTTTCTTGAAGAATTACTAATGAGCTAAAGAGTATGAAACAAAGCATCCATATTTTATTGATATGGGATAGAAACAACATATGAAGAATCATGGGACAGCTTCATCACACAAGCTTTCTAGAAGTGATTTGCTTTGTAAAATATAATTATGTCACTCTAATTAGGTTTTTTCATATTTTGCTGTAGGACTCTATGTCCTAACCTCATGATCCCACTGAATGAATAAACTTGCAACATTTATCGGTATATATTAATAATTATAAAGTTCACCAATTAACATATGGCCAAGCCAGACAACAACACCATGGATGGCAAAGAACTAATTTGACAAATACCTGACCTTCAATAATCGACAAAGATGTATATCTTTCTAAAGATCTAGCCATGCCAAATCTAAAGTAGAGAGTTACACAGAAGCATCACCAAATAGGCACACGGTAGAAATTGCATTAAAGAATATTCACAATGAAGGTAAAAATGTGGATGGAGGTAAACCTTAGCCGAGAACCATACCGCTGGAGGATTTGCTGCAAGAGTAAGAATGGTGAGGCAATTGTATCCAGCCAGTGGCATCACGCAATGGCCCTGATTGTGTAAAAATTTCATGTTTTCTGTATTTAACACGGGCGACATGATTTTCCCCTGGATGTCGCTTGTGTAATTAGGAAAGAAATTATCCACAGGATTGTTCGGCTTTGCTCGTTTATGGATAGAAGAAGCAGAAGATATTTGGCTTTTCCTCCCTCTACGATAGCGTTGCTACGTTTTTGGAACATTCTAATATACTGTTCTAAATAACCTGTTCCATATTAACACCATGGCATGAATAACACAGGAACATACAATCTAAGCAAAGTGTGGCATAAGAATATGGATGGTAAGACATGAAAGATAGTAATTACCTGTCAAGCCATTGGTAATTATGAGCAGCCGAACTAAGAAAATGCCAGTACCAATTCCAACCAAGTCAGTCGACTACAACCAGCATGAACATCACCTGTATGTAATATTATTTTTTTAGAATAACAGGACATCAGGACAAGGTAATTGCTTGGTGGGAGAAAGATCACACATTAACTGAAAAGAAATACAGGGAAGCCTATCGAGCATCACGCTGAAGGATGTTCTGCTGCCGGAGCGGAAAGGGTGTGAGTGAAGACTACTAATGAGAGGCAGCATATATGCACGCACCTCTAGCCCGAAGCAGCGGAAAGGACGGAACATTACCAACCATGAATGTGTGAAGTGAAACTGAAGAATGATTGCGCCTTCAAACCTCGATGGAGCAGTTTCAATCAAACAAAGCGGCGGACTGAATCGTCCGCGTGTGTCAGCTGGATCGAGAAATCACCGCATTACCCACGGCGGCTAGATCCCCGCATCGCTCACGGCGGCTGGATCGAGGAGCCATTCCCTCGCGTGATCCCCACATCTGCCGGGGCGGCAGGATCGAGCCATTCCCTCGGCTGTCCATCGCCTCTTTGCCCGATTCAGTTCAATCCCCTTGGTCTTTGCCTAATGGGCCGGCACAAAAGGCCCAGTAAACCGCAGTAGTCCGATTTTTCTGCTGGAGCAGCTACCCTTTAGGACAGTTGGGCCACAAATTTGCACGTGCGGTGGAGCTCGTAATAAGCATCAGATCCAGTGGCCAGAAACGCCTCTATCACTAAAACGGATAGTCAGATGTGAAGAGGACGTGAGAGGGCTGGGATTTGGCTCAGTTATACTATCCTAAATGTTTAGCACATGGCCAACCCAGTTTGGTTTTTTCCTTTCTGAAAATTGCTAGCCAGCTATTTTGTTTTTTACAGAATAACCAACGTAGGCCTACTTGCTTTTCTACGCCCTGCTGGGCCGGAAATCTTTCAAGACGAGGAGGGATGCATTTTGCCCAGAAAATGGGCTATAAGTAATAGGAAATGGGCTATAAGTAATAATAAATGGGCTGTAAAATGAAAAAATACAGCAAACAGACAATTAGTTCCAAAATACTATTTTCTTTCGGATTTTGATATTTTAAATTTCATTGTTTTTGTGCGGGTAAAATTTCATTGAATTTAAATTAAGGTATATTAAGAATTAAAATTAATTTGAATCTGGCTAGAAATTTTGGGCTGTATACTATTTGGGACAGATTTGGAGGCTGACTTGTGGGTCTACTAGGTTGACATGTACTTTGGCTTTGTCAACTTAGTCCACAAACGATTCTAGCAGCAGTGACCGTTGGATGTTAATCCAACGGCCGTGCTGCTTCTTCAATATCCGATCTTCTTACTCCAGCCGCCCAAACCAGCTCCGGTGGGACTGCCTGCTCCCGCCTCCCATGGCCAGCTGTGCTGCCGCACAGGCCGCACCGCCCCACCCTACTTCATTGCTGGCCAGGCCATTCCTCTACTCACCAACACCTCCTGTTATTTTCCGGCGACGGCAGCTGGACCAGTAAACCCTCGTACTCCCCACCGCGTGGGCAACCATTGCCGAGTCTTCCCCGGCTCCGTGTCGTTCCCTTCCTAGGCCTCGCCGTCTTCCACCGCCATGGTGCTCTCGGTGCGGCCTGGTCAACTTGGTCAACGAACGAAATCCATCGGTCATGAACTGTACGCGCAAAATAATGATTCCTCCACCTGACATCAGGGACCCACCGGAAGGGCCTCTATATTTCCCGAAAAAATGTTACCGCCGCTGACAGCTCGGACCCACCAGCTATATCTTCGCACGCAAGGAAGTGCCTCCTTATTACGCACAAAAAATGAATACTCCTCCTGTTAGCTGGGACCCAGTATAGTGGCAGGCTGACTTGTGGGCCTACTAAGTTGACGGGGATGGAGGGCTTTGTCAACTTAGTCAATATGCACGATTCTAGCTCCAGTGACCGTACGATGTCCATCCAACGGCCGTAGTGCTTCTTCAACCTCTGGTCTTCTTGCTCGAGCCGCCCAAACCACCGCCGGTCGTGCCTTGTGCTCCTGCCTCCCATGGCCGGCTGCAATGCGGCGGAGGCCTCACCGCACCCTACTACTCCCACCGTTGGCCAGGCCATCCCTCTACTCACCCACCCCCCCCTGTTCCTCCGCGGCGACGGCAGCCTCACACCGCAGCGAAGCAGTGCCCTCGTACTCCTCTACGTGTGGACATCCACTGCCATGTCTTCCCCGGCTCCGTGTCGTCCCCTTCCTAGGCCTCGCTGTCGTCCACCGCCCTGGTGCTCTCGGCACGGCGTGGTCAAAGAACGGCTTCCATCAGACATGGACTGTGCGTGGAGAGGCTGACAGCTGGGTCCACGGCCGCAGCAAGGAAGTGCCTCCTTATTACGTGCAAAATAATTATTCCTCCACCTGACAGCGGGGACCCACCAGATGGGCCATCGTATTTCGCCTCCTGACTGCTGGGACCCACCAGCTACATCTTCCCAGGCAAGGATGTGCCTGACAGTCGGGACCCACCTGGTCGAAGCATACGTAGCATTGTCATTCTGGTCGCGAACGTGTATGTACATACTGGTCAATATAGAGGCGCGCACGTGTCGTAGTAGAGGCGCGCACGTAGCATGTACACGTACGTACGGCAGCCAGGGTGCAAGAAAGAAAATACGGCCACGTATGTGTACATACGGGCAGGGTCTCGAACGCCTACTCGCGCATACGTATGGCCAGGGCTCGTGTACATTGCTGGGTCAGAACGGAGAAACAACGTCGTCGTCGTGTTCATGGGGAGGCAACAGAATGCGTCATGTTCATCGGGAGGGCTTGGACGGAACAGGCGATGGAAACGAGGCCTGGCGTACCGCAGAACGGAGGAAACGGCCTTGTGTTCGACCGGCCACGTTCGAAACGGGATCCTGTTCATCGGGAGGGGTCTGGCGTATCGCAAAACGGAGCAAACGGACCTCCCATGGTCGAAACTGTGGTCCTGTTGATCGGGAGGGGTGTGGTGTACCGCAAAACGGACAAAACGAACTTGTGTTGGAGCGCGACGGTCGAAACGGGGGTCCTGTTCATCAGGAGGGGTGTGGCGTACCACAAAATGGGACTCCACGGGATACTGTTCATCTCCACCGTCGACCCCCTCTAGCCTCCACGAGCTACTGTTCATCCACCGTCGACCTCCTCCAGCCTCCACCTGCGACTGTTCATCCACGGGCTCCTGTTCATCCAGCCTCCACCGCGCGCTACTCCATTGGCTACTATTCAACAAGCCCTCTCCATAGGCTCCTGTTCAACCACCCCTCCACGGGCTACTGTTCATCCTGCCCTCCACCGTCTACTGTTCATCCTGCCCTCCATGGGGTGGTCCTGTTCATCCAGCCCTCCACGGGGTCCTGTTCATCCAGCCCCAACCGGCTCGATCGATCGGGGTCCTGTTCATCCAGAGGCAACACCACGGGGTCCTGTTCATCCACCCCCACCGGGAACTGTTCATCCAACCCCCCCCCCCCCCGCCCCGCAACGCTCACTGTTCATCCAGAGGCAGCATCGATCGGCTTCAGTTAGCAGTAGTAGCGAAGGAATCGCTCGATCGGGTTCAGTTAATAGCCATCGATCGATCGCTCGGGTTCAGTAACGCGTAGCCTGCAGTGCAATTGCTCGGGTTCAGTTAGAGCCCAATGCCTCGCTCGGGTTCAGTTATAGCCAACGCCTCGCACACACGCGCATACGTGTACAAGAGAAACGCGCATCGCTCGGCCCCCGACCTCCCACCGTAACCGGGAACTCCCCGAAATTTTCCTCCCCCTCGCTTCTACCACGGTTTTTTCCGTCATGGACGGCCCAAAGAATGTCATGCAGCTGCGTCTCCGGCCCGCCCAGGATGAAAAGCCCATTTTCTGTCATGATTTTTTGTCACAGAAGTAGGAGCCCACCACATCTATGATGATACCGGGTTTTGTCACAATTATCGTCACAGAAGTGTCATATGTATGACAGAAAAAAAATTCCTTCGGCCCAAAATGTCATGGATGTGTCTTTTTTGTAGTGGAGATATAGCCGCATCGTGGGTGTTACATTGTTTGTCTTCACGTGCACCTTCGGGAGAGTCCTCTAGGTACCTAATCATGCACAACATTTCGGACTTAGGTAGTAGCCATGTCTCGAGTGGATCATATGTGATATCACTATGGAAGGAAGTCACCTCGGTCTCGAGAGCTCTAGCTCTAGCTCGTGTCATAGGTCCTCTTGGCACTTGATGAGACGATGGTAGGTCCATGGGGATGTAACATCCCAATTTTTGATTTGGATGTTAATCATTAGGTCGTCATATGCATCCATATTTTGAGCATTTTGAATTTGTTTTATTTTGAGATTTTGATCCTAGAAACCTTAAGCAACTCAAGGACCATTTGAGAGAGTTGGAGGTTTTCATAAAATTCCATTTTTGAATTTTCAAAGTTGGTAATTTCGATCAAAGTGATTTTATTTGAAATTATTTTTCCAATTATTTCCAAATAAATAAAAATAATGAGAGACGGTAATATGTCTTCTTCAAAACATAGGACATAATGGAAATTTAATTTTGAATAAAAATATATTTTTATTTGAATTTTATTTGAGATTTTTATTCGGTTAAATTTGGGAAAAATTGCATTTTAGCCTAGAAAAATGTGCACATAGTCCTAAATATTAAGAGTGGACCGTGAAAATTATTTTTGGAATTTTAGGATTTTTATTTTATTTTGGGTTTTTCTCTGCATTGAAATTATTTAAAAAAAACTCTTCGGATCGACTGGGCCGAAGCCAGACGGCCCGCTTGCGCCGCCACCCTTCACCGCGCCATGGTCATGCCGGACTCCAGCCGGAGTCCGAGCCTGCCACAGCAAGCCACCGCCCCCTCGCCCAAGGTAGGACCGCCCAGGGCGTTTAAATAGCCTCTGACCCCCTCTCTCCTCCCACGTCGCCGTCGCCTGAGCCACCCCGCACCACGCCACCGCTCGTCGCCGCTCCTGCAGCCGCTGGCGCCGCCCGCCACCGCTGCAGCCGCGCCACTGCTACCGCCCCGCGCCACCTCGCTGGTGCCCGCTGTCGTGCCACCTCGCCGGAGTAGCCACCGCCGCTGGTCTTTTTCCCCGAACCAGTATAAAACCGATAAAACCTGCCTGGTTTTTTTTATTTTAGTTTGGTTTTATTTTAGATCGTTTTATTTTTTAGGTTTAGTTATTTGGTGAACGTTCACCCGATTTGTTCTGTTAACGAGCGAATTGGTTTGTTAGTTTCTGTTAGCGAACGTTTGTTCGTTAGATTTTTCTTTTTAGTTTAATTTCCGGCTAGGGACCTATCTGCAAATATTTCTCTTACAGATTAGTCCCTCATCTTCATACCATCACTACTTTTTGCTCATTTATCCAAATCTAGTGAAACCAACGCCAAAACCTTCTTCTTGTTCCCCTTTTTCCAGATAAACAACTTGAACATGATTTCGAAAATTTAAAATTTGGTTTCAAGCAGATTTAAATTTGAACTTCTTTTGATCATAGTTTGAGTTTCATATATCCGATTCGAGTGATTCTTATTGCAAATCGAAGCTCTTCACTTGAACTTTCTATTTAGATCTTTTCTTTTGGTTTTACCTTTGCATCTTATGCTTGAGTGCTTACGTATGCTATTGTTTGTTCATGATAGAGTTTCCGGAGTGCGAGGCTTGCTACTACGAATCTCTAGGGTTTTTCGATCGTCGGCAAGGAAAGTAACACTTTGATCATATCCCTATTTTCCCAGTTTTTATGCATTAGTTTCAACCCTCAAACATTGCATGAATAGGATTTGATAACATGTGGGCATCAGGAAGTAGTTGATGAGGTAGGAACCTATTGTCTTGTATCAACCCTGACTATTGTTGCGTTATGCTTATACTACTTTGCTATGCTCGTAGACGTGGATTGGTATGTGAAATTCATGAAAGATGTGAGAGTTATTTATAACTAAGGGAAACTTAAGGTGGCTACTTTAATACACCTTTGGGTGGATTGGTTGTGGGCACCTAGGGAATCCGGTGTTGTCCTAGGGGATCCCGGGGTACCCATGTGATCATCCTATGGAATGCCACCCAGGCTCAAAGGGATCATAAGTTTATTCATGCTAGAAACTTCCGTGTGCAGCCACATGCCATTATGGGCTCTGGCATAGTTGAGTAAGTTGTGGGAATCCTTTCCATGATGGGCTAGCAGATGTAGTGGAATTATAGGTGTACCGGCCTATCTATCGGTTAAGGGGACCTCTTCAGAAAGACTGTGTCGGTCATCCGTTTCTCAAACATCATGCAGTGCGAGAAATACAATGGAGGAGATCAAGTCTTGTGGGGAAAAGTGCGCAAACCTCTGTAGAGTGTAAAAACTAATCATGATTAGTCGTGTCCCCGGTTATGGACATCTTGAGTATCTAGTACTTGAATTGTTGTTTTGTTCTCATCACTTTACTTAATGAATTTTGTTGGGTTATTAATGTTAATTTGGGATTGAGTTGGGGGTACCTTCTCAATAATGTCATCAAACTTTGTAGTTAAATAAAATATATTCCTTTGTTGTAGGGAAAAATTAGCTTTATGCAAATAATAACCATAGAGCCTCCACCAGCCAAATAAGCATGTAGTGATAGCTGTTATTTGCTCATTGCTCTATAGTGTTATCTTGCCAGCATATTCCATGTGGTGATCTACATGGCTGTAATGTATCATGTTGCAGAGTTTTCAGACGAAGAGTAAGGTGCGATAGGTCGTTGTCATGCACTCAGTTTTGCCATGGAGTTGGATGGACTCAATTATCTTCGAAGCTTCCGCAGTTATCTTATTTAGATGGCCTTCAGCCATGTTATTGTAATCATTACTCTATTGAGACACTCATTGTAATAATTCTGATTGAACTCTGCAATAAATCCTTGAGTACTGTGTGTGTTAGCAATACCGATCCAGGGATGACACTTAAGCACAGAGACTACGGTCCATTGGGATCGGGTTGCTACAAGATGGTATCAGAGAACACACTGACTGTAGGACGTGACCACTAGGAAAAGCCACAAGATACTCTTCCCTACTCATTTCTAACTCTTCTCCATTTCTACTCTATCGATGGCGTACCCAAGGAACAAGTTCACTCAAACGGATGATGACACACCTTTCAGACGACACTTCAAGGAAGTCACTAGGTACCTGAACATCGACATACCCAGCATCACCGGAATCTTCACCGCCACTTTACCAGAAGAGGAGCGCTGGACGATTCAAGTTCGTGTTCCAGGAAGGACGTTCGCGCCAGTTACCGAGCCCATCGTGTTTTCCTTTGGTTCACCAACCTGGAGTCTAGGAAAGAGCATGGCCGCCCACATCGCTATTGGATGCATAGGCGAAGTGTACGACAAGGATCTTAAGGACACCACATACCATATATGTGGACGCCGAGATGAGCAATGGGAGATGATTCGCACCAGGAAGGATAAATCCATTGCAACCTACATACAGGAGTTGAACTAGCACATTCAATGCTACGAGAACCAGATGTGCGCCAACATGATAGACACAAATAAGGTGATGACCCAGAACATGGAGCTAGAGGAAGAACTCAAGTCAACACACGATGGATATGAAGAGGAAATTGTTGTACTACTAGAGAAGAATGAAGACCTTAAGAAGAAGCTAGGGATATTCATGGGGGATCTCGAACATGGAGTGGATGTTTGTTTAGAGGATTACATCATACTAGATGACACAGACTCCAACCCTGACAGCGATGATGATTATGAAGACGAAGCTGGAGCAGATATTGAGTCTTCCACCGATCAAAATTTCTAGTCGACCACCATATTACCATTAGAGAACCTTCCATGTACATAGTAATAGTCCGCGAGATTTTATAACGGTAGCTTAGATTGATTGTATGAATCTTGTTTGAATTGAGTGGTGTGAAATGAATGTGCTTGTCTCATGTGCATATGGGTAGTGAAATATCTCTTTAGACCTCACTCTATTTTGTTCTCACGCCTCTAAACCTATTAGATGCCTCTGAGACGTGACTCCGCATTCGCCTTTCCACCGTAGCTCACTTAGTTGATCCAACAGCAGAATGACTTGATGCAGTTGCTAGTCCAGAACCAAGGCAACAAAAAGAAGAACAACAACAATCCATCGCCACCACCTCTAGTCGACAACTTAGCCCACTTTCTAAGGTTGAATCCGCCGGTGTTCTCTAGTAGCACCGAGCTGATTGTTGCTGATGATTGGCTCCGCAAGATTGGAATGGAGCTGAACACCGCAGGTTGCACAGATGCTAAGAAGGTGCGCTTTGGTGCACATCAACTCTATGGACCCGCGACCTCATGGTGGGAGAACTACACTGCCACTTTCCTCGTGGCAAATGTTACTTGGGATTAATTTCAGTAGGCCTTCTGCACTGCACATGTCTCAGCTGGAGCTATGAGTATGAAGAAGCGTGAGTTCCGCAAGTTACACCATGGAAATAGTACTGTGGCTTAGTACATGGATGAGTTTAGAAAGTTAGCTTGCTACACCCCAGATGATGTGGCCACAGCTGCCGTGAAGCAGGAGAAGTTTACGGAGGGGCTGAATGATGAGATGGGTATGCAGTTGATGGTGGCAACATTCACCAACTATCAAGAGCTGGTAGACAGCGCTATCATGATTGAAGGCAAGCAGCAATAGATAGAGAACCGCAAATGAAAGTATGGATAGGGGAAGTACAACTCTGGAGGTCAGCAGAAGCCTCGTTTCACCCCAAACTCGGGAGGACATATCCATCATAACCATGGAGGCCATTCTCATAATGGAGGAAGTTCACACAACCAAAGTGGCCCTAAGAATGGAAATGGGAATGGAGGAAACATCAGTGAGAGCTGTTCCAACCCAGCAACACCCACCAAGAAGGATCTGAGCCATGTTACCTGTTTCAAGTGCGGGAAGACTGGACACTACACCAATGATTGTGAGGTAAAGAATGGTAACGGAAATGGAAGCTCTGGAAAGAAGCCCAACCTTTCACCAGAGGGCAGGTGAAGCACGTCGATGTGGAGGAAGTTGAAGAGCAACCCGATGCAGTTATTGGTAAGTTTTTGATTAAGTCATTTACAGCTATTGTCCATTTTGACACTGGTGCATCGCATTCATACATATCAAGGGGACTTGTGGATAAGTTTATGTTGCCCACCGTAGCCCTAAAGACACCTACATTAGTAAGCTCACCTGGAGCGGAGTATATGGCTAGCAGAGGATGTTTTCAGTTTCAATTGACAATAGGTAGGCATGTTTTCCCCTCAGACCTAACAATTTTGGAGTCACAAGGATGATGTGATACTAGGCATGGACTGGCTCACGATGTACGGAGGAAATATCGATTGTGTTAGTAAGTCAATTCTCCTCACCACCCCAGAAGGTAAAAGGATCAAGTATGTGTCTAGGCATGCGCCAAGGAGGACTCAAGTAAATTCACTTTCGGGAGTTGTTCAGGAGAAAGTGCCAGTTGTAACGATTATCCCAACGTCTTCCCGGAGGAACTACCAGGCATGCCACCAGATCGAGATATAGAATTTTTGATAAAGCTATTACCAGGCACCGGACCAATATCTTAGAGACCGAATTGGATGCCCGCAAATGATCTGGAGGAAATTAAGAAGCAGATTAAGGAGTTATTGGAGAAAGATTATATTCGACCAAGCTCATCACCATGAGGAGCCCAGTGCTCTTAGTTGAGAAGAAGGATGGATCTTTGGGAATGGTTGTGGATTATTGTGCACTAAATGAGGTGACAATCAAGAACAAATACCAACTATCGATGATCAATGATTTGTTTGACCAGCTATAGGGAGCCAAAGTATTCTCCAAGATCGATCTTCGATCAGGATACCATCAGCTGAAGATTCGAGAATAGGATATACCTAAGACAACTTTTACCACAAGGTACGGGCTATATGAGTACACTGTCATGTCTTTTGGTTTGACAAATTCCCCTGCCTACTTTATGAGTATGATGAATAAGGTGTTCATGGAGTTCTTGGATAAGTTTGTTGTGGTGTTTATTGATGATATATTGGTATACTCGAATAATGAAGAAGAACAGAAGGAACATTTGCGCTTGGTTCTCGAGAAGCTCAGGGAACATCAGCTAATATGCCAAGTTTAGAAAATGTGAATTTTGGTTGAAAGAAGTTGGATTTCTCGAACATGTTATATCAGGGGAAGGTATAGCTGTAGACCCTTCCATGGTTCAGTCCATCACTCAGTGGTTGGCACCCACGTCAGTAGGAGAGATACGCGGTTTCCTTGGACTAGCAGGATATTACCGGAGATTCATGAGAATTTTTCCAAGATTGCGAATCCCGTGACGGAGTTATTGAAGAAGGACACCAAGTTCAAATGGACCGAAGAATGTGAGGTCAGTTTTTAGGAGTTGAAGAAACGTTTAGCTACAACCCCAGTGCTAATTCTTCTGGATATACGCAAGGATTTTCCAAGTTTATTGCGACGCTTCTCGCCAGGGACTTGGAGGTGTACTTATGCAAGACAAAAGAGTTGTTGCATATGCCTCACGTCAGCTTCGACCTCATGAGTTGAATTATGCCACGCATGATTTGGAGTTAGCAGCTGTAGTGCATGCGCTCAAGACCCGGAGACATTTTCTTATTGGAAACCGTTGTGATGTATACACAGATCATAAGAGTTTGAAGTACATCTTCATGCAGAAGGAGTTGAATCTCAGGCAAAGGAGATGGTTGGAGCTTATAAAGGATTATGATATGAAGCTGCATTATCATCCAGGAAAGGCCAATATTGTAGCAGACGCGTTGAGCCACAAGAGTTATGCTAACACCCTCATAACTAGAGGATTACCTCAGGAGTTAGCCGAAGATCTCACGGAACTTCGAATGGAGATAGTTCTGAGAGGTTTTGTTGCAGCATTGGAAGTTCAGTCCACATTGTTGGGAAAGATTCCAGAAGCCCCGAAAACTGATAAGGAGATTGCGGAGATCAAGGAAAGGATGACTAAAGGAAAGGTCAAAGGTTTTCGTGAGGATAAGAACAAAACTTTATGGTTTGAGGATTGTATTTATGTGCCCAATGACCCAGAAATCAGGAAGTTAGTACTTCAGAAGGCTCATGACTCACCATACTCTATTCACCCTGGAAACACCAAGATGTATTTGGATTTGAAGGAGCATTTTTGGTGGACATGAATGAAGAAGGATATTGCTGAGTATGTAGCCGTATGTGACGTATATCAGAGGGTTAAGGCAGAGAATCAGAAGCCAGCAGGATTGCTTTAGCCTTTGCCGATACCCGAATGGAAGTGGGATAAGCTTGGCATGGATTTCATCACCAGATTACCCAGGACACGACCAGGTTATGATTCCATCTGGGTACTAGTTGATCGCTTAACCAAAGTGGCTCACTTTATCCCCGTGAAAACCACTTATACGAGCGCGAAGTTGGCCAAGATATCTATGACCAGGATTGTATGTCGGCATGGAGTTCCGAGGACCATCATATCAGATAGAGGAACACAGTTTACCTCGATGTTTTGTAATCAATTACACCAGACTTCGGGTACCAGGCTAGAGTTCAGTATAGCCTTTCATCGACAGACAGATGGATAGGCCGAGAGAGTCAATCAGATTCTGGAGGACATGTTGAGAGCTTGTGCACTAGATTATGGATCTAGCTGGGATGATATTTTGCCTTACGCAGAGTTCTCATATAAAAACAACTACGAAGCCAGTTTGAAGATGGCCCCTTTCGAAGCTCTGTATGGAAGGAGGTGCAGGACACCATTGATGTGGGATGAAGTTGGAGATCGACAATTGTTTGGACTGGATTTAATCAGAGAGTCTGAAGAGAAGGTTAAGTTGATTTGTGACAGACTGAAGGTAGCTCAGTCCGGGCAGAAGAGTTATGCTGACACTAAACGCAAGGAGGTAGCCTATGAAGTCGGAGACAGAGCATATCTCCGTGTGTCGCCGGTCCGAGGAGTTAAACGATTTGGAGTCAAGGGAAATTAGCCCCACGATTTGTACGACCGTACCGAGTTTTGGAACGTATGGGAGAAGTTGCCTACAAATTGGTGTTACTCGAAGGATTTTCAAGAGTTCATGATGTGTTTCACATTTCCCAGTTGAAGAAGTGCCATGATAAGATGGCCGATATCCCTCTGAGAGATACAGTGCCCCTGGAAGCAATTCAGTTGGAGAGTGACCTAACCTACGAGGAGAAACCCGTCAAGATTCTCGAGTTTGCCAACCGAGTTACATGCAGCAAGGTCATCAAGTTTTGCAAAGTTCAGTGGAGCCACCATACTGAGAAAGAAGCCAACTGGGAGTGAGAAGAAGACCTACGGAAAGATCACCCACACCTTTTTGCTAGCCAACCTGAATCTCGAGGGCGAGATTCATCTTAAGGGGGTTGGTTTGTAGCATCCCAATTTTTGATTTAGATGTTAATCATTAGGTCATCATATGCATCCATATTTTGAGCATTTTGAGTTTGGTTTATTTGGACATTTTGATCCTAGAAACCTTAAGCAACTCAAGGACCATTTGAGAGAGTTGGAGGTTTTCATAAAATTCCATTTTTGAATTTTCAAAGTTGGTAATTTGGATCAAAGTGATTTTATTTGAAATTATTTTTCCAATTATTTCCAAATAAATAAAAATAATGAGAGAGGATAATATGACTTCTTCAAAATAGAGGAAATAATGAAAATTTACTTTTGAATAAAAATATATTTATATTTGAGATTTTTATTCGGTTAATTTTGGGAAAAATTGCATTTTAGCCCAGAAAAATGTTCACGTAGTCCTAAATATTAGGAGAGGACCGTAAAATTATTTTTGGAATTTTAGGATTTTTATTTTATTTTGAATTTTTCTCTACGGCGACATTATTTTAAAAAACTCTTCGGACCGACTGGGCCGAAGCCCAGCTGGCCCGCTCGCACCGCCGCCCTTCCCCTCGCCGTGCTCACGCCAAACTCCGGCCAGAGTCTGAGCCGGCCACGGCAAGCCGCCGCCCCCTCGCATAAGGCAGGACCGCCCGGGCCTTTAAATAGCCGCCGACCCCCTCTCTTCTCCCAAGTCGCCGCCGCCAGAGCCGCCCTGCACCGTGCCACTGCTCGCCGCCGCTGCTGCCGCCCCGTGCCGCCTCACTGGAGCCTGCTGCCGCGCCATCTCGCCGGAGTAGCCGCCGCCGCCGGTCTTTTTCCCCGAACCGGTATAAAACTGCTAAAACCCGCCCAGTTTTTTTATTTTAGTTCGGTTTTATTTTAGATTGATTTTTTTTAGGTTAAGTTATTTAGTGAACGTTCACCCGATTTGTTCTGTTAACGAGCCAATTCTTTTGTTAGTTTCTGTTAGCGACCGTTCGTTCATTAGATTTTTCTTTTTAGTTTAATTCTCGGCGAGGGACCTATCCGCAAATATTTCACTTACAAATTAGTCCCTAATCTTCAAACCCTCACTACTTTTTGCTCGTTTACCAAAATCCAGTGAAGCCAATGCCAAAACCTTCGTCTTGTTCCCCTCTGTCCAGATAAGCAACTTGAACATGATTTTGAAAACTTCAAATTTGGTTTTGAGCATATTTGAATTTGAAATTGTTTTGATCATAGTTTAAGTTTCATATCTCCGATTCGAGTGATTCTTTTTGCAAATCAAAGCTCTTCACATGAACTTTCTGTTTAGATATTTTTTTGGTTTTACCTTTGCATCTTATGCTTGAGTGCTTATGTATGCTATTGTTTGTTCACGATAAAGTTTTCAGAGTGCGAGGCTTGCTACTACGAATCTCTTGGGTTTTTCGATCATCAGCAAGGCAAGTAACACTTTGATCATATCCCTTATTTACCCAATTTTTATGCATTAGTTTCAACACTCAAACATTGCATGAGCAGGATTTGATAACATGTGGGCATCGAGAAGTAGTTGATGAGGTAGGAACCTATTGTCTTGTATCAACCCCGGGTGTTGTTGCGTTATGCTTATACTACTTTGCTATGCTCGTAGACGTGGATTGGTATGTGAGATTCATGAAAGATCTGAGAGTTATTTATAACTAAGGGAAACTTAAGGTGGCTACTTTAATACACCTCTGAGTGGATTGGTTGTGGGAACCTAGGGAATCCAGTGTTGTCCTAGGAGATCTCGGGGTACCCGTGTGATCATCCTATGGAATGGCACCCAGGCTCAAAGGGATCATACGTTTATTCATGCTAGGAACTTACGTGCGCAGCCACATGCCATTATGGGCTCTGGCATAGTTGAGTAAGTTGTCGGAATCCTTTCCATTATAGGCTAGTACATGTAGGGGAATTATAGGTGTACCGTCCTATCCATTATAGCTCTTCGGAAAGATTGTGTCTCGGTCATCCCTTTCTCAAACATCATGTAGTGCGAGAAATACAACGAAGGAGATCGAGTCTTGTGGGGAAAAGTGCGCAAACCTCTGGAGAGTGTACAAACTAATCATGATTAGTCGTGTCCCCGGTTATGGACATCTTGAGTATCTGGTACTTGAATTATTGTTTTGATCTCATCACTTTACTTAATGAATTTTGTTGGGTTATTAATGTTAATTTGGGATTGAGTTGGGGGTACCTTCTCAATAATGTCATCAAACTTTGTAGTTAAATAAAATATATTCCTTTGTTGTAGGAAAAAATTAGCTTTATGCAAATGATAACCATAGAGCCTCCACCAGCCAAATATGCATGTAGTGATAGCTGTTATTTGCTCATTGCTCTATAGTGTTATCTTGCCAGTATTTCTATGTGCTGACCTACACGGCTGCAACGTATCATGTTGCAGAGTTTTCAGATGAAGAGTAAGGTGTGATAGTGTAGGGACCAGACCTCAAACAGTCTGATCTTTGTGCATCAGTTTCATCCCTGGATCGGTAATGCTAACACACACAGTACTTGAGGATTTATGACAGAGTAGCAATCACACACTTATTACATCGAATGTCTCAAAAGAGAACTCATTACAATAAATATGGCTTAAGGCCATCTAATACGATAACAACGGAAGGCTTGGAAGATAAAGTGAGTCCATCAACTCCAACGGCATCACTGAGTGAAAGACCACGACCTAAGGCTCCTTACTCGTCGTCTAAAAAGTCTGCAACATGATACGTTGCAGCCCAGAACGGGTCAGCACATGGAATATGCTGTCAATGTAACACAAGAGAGTAATGAACAGAATAATGCTACCACTACATGCATATATGGCTGGTGGAGGCTGTATGGTTAATATGTTTTGCGAAAAGCCAATTTTTCCCTACTGCAAAGGAATATATTTTATTTAACTACAAGGTTGGTTGAAAACATTGAGAATGGTAAACCCCATCTCAATCCCAATTAAAAGTAATTAAAAATCCCAAACATATTCATATTAAAAGTGATGAGATCCACATGATAATCCAAGAACTATATACTCAAGATGTCCATAACCGAAGACACGGCTAACCATGATTAGTTTGTACACTCTACAGAGGTTTGTGCACTTTTCCCCACAAGACTCGATCTCCTCCGTTGGATTTCTCGCACTACATAATGTTTGAGAAACGGATGACCGAGACACAGTCTTTCCGAAGAGGTCCCCTTAACCGATAGATAGGCCTGTACACCTACAATCCCCTACATATGCTAGCCCATCATGGAAAGGTTTCCCACAACTTACTCAACTATGCCAGAGCCCATAATGGCATGTGGCTGCACACGGAAGTTTCCAGTATGAATAATCTTATGATCCCTTTGAGCCTGGGTGGCAATCCATAGGAGAATCACACGGTACCCCGGGATTTCCAAAAATACAGGCAATCACTGGGTTCGCCAGGTGCCTCAATCCACCTAGATGTGTATTAAAGTTGCCACCTTAAAGTTAACCATTAATTAACAACTCACATCTGTCATGAATACACTCAAACCCAAACCATGTCTACGAGCATAGCATAGCAATATAAGCAACGTAGAAGTAACTCCCAGGGTTTGATAACAAACAGGTGAATAGGTTCTACCTCATCTACTTCCCAACCAACAATTTATTCAGATCCTAACCATGCAAGTGTTTGAGGATTGATCTAATGCAATAAAACTGGGTAGTAAAGAGGTATGATCAAAGTGTTACTTGCCTTGCTGATGATACGTGAAACCTAGAGACTCGTAGTAGCACGCTTCGCACTCTATCGCAATCAACAAGCATACAATAAGCAATCAAGCAAAGATGCACGAGTAAAACTCAAATAAGAAGATCTAACTAGAAAGTTCAACTTAAGAACTCCGGTTTGCAAAAAGAGTCAAATCAAACGAAGCAACAAAACTCAAACTGCGAAAGAAACAAGCTCCGATTACTAATCTGCACTAAAGTCAAATTTTACAGTAGCAAAAACTTGTTTAAGTTGATTAAACAGAAAGAGGGCTTCGAGACGAAACTCTAGGCGCTTGAATCGCCTGATTCCGATAAACGAGCAAAAAGATATACTAAAACGAAAATCGGATCAGGAATCACGATCGAAAATAATCACAAAAAAATCCGAGAAAAAGAAAAACTAACGAACAGACTGACGAACGAACGTTCGCTATCTGCGGCTAACGGGCGAAAACCGTTCGTTAAAACGAACGTATGAACGAACGTCCTCTATATAACTAAACCAGAAAAAACTGAACCAGATCTAAAAAACAGATCTAGGGTTTCAAAAAAAAACGACGATTTTCTAACAAAAACCGCGGCGGTGGCAGCTACCTCCTGCGGAGTCGGGCGGCGGCGGCGGCGCTAGTGCAGGGCGGCGACGCGAGGCGGGCTAGGGCGGCTTGGTGGGCGTCGGCTCGGCTTTGCGGCTTATAAAGCCCCCCCCCCCCCCCCCCCCCGGCGAAGTCCCAGGCGGATACGGCCCAAGGTCGGTTGACTTTTTGAAAAAAATCATTCCGCGCAGAAAAATGAATAAAAGAAATACTAAACGTACTCCAAAAATCCTGAAATAAATTTTCCGCGTCCTCTAAAAATCTACCGGACAAGGTGAACATTTATTTGGGACTCTAATGCAATTTGGAAAAACGCATATTTTTCCTAATTCAAATAAAATAGTGATAAAAATCCAAATAAAACTGTTAATTGATTTTAATATTAAATCTCCAATATTTCTTTATTTTGAGGAAGTCATTTTATCCTCTCTCTTTTATTTTTATAAAATAAATATTCGAAGAGAAAATAATTAAAATCAAACGATCCTCTTTTCAAAATTCGAGAAAAACTCAAATATGAAAATAACGAAATTCCCAACTCTCTCCGTAGGTCCTTGAGTTGCGTAGAATTTCTAGGATCAAGCCAAAATGCAATAAAATATGATATGCAAAGATGACCTAATGTATAACATTCCAAATTGAAAATTTGGGATGTTACAAACCTACCCCCCTTAAGATGAATCTCGCCCTCGAGATTCAGGTTGGCTAGAAAATATGTGAGGGTGATCCTTCCGTAGGTCTTCCTCTCGTTCCCAGGTAGCTTCATCTTCAGTATGGTGGCTCCACTGATATTTACAGAACTTGATAACTTTGTTGTGTGTAACTCGGCTGGCAAACTCGAGAATCTTGACTGGCTTCTCCTCGTAAGTCAAGTCGCTATCCAACTGTATCGCTTTCAGTGGCACTATATCTCTTAGAGGGATATCAGCCATCTCTGCGTGGCACTTCTTCAACTGAGAAACATGGAACACATGTGAACTCCTGACAATACTTCAGGCAATTCCAACTTGTATGCAACTTCTCCCATACGTTCCAAAACTTTGTATGGTCCCACAAAACGTGGTGCTAACTTCCCCTTAACTCCAAAACGCTTCACTCCTCGAAGTGGTGATACACGAAGATACACTATGTCTTTGACTTTGAAAACTGTCTCCTTGCGTTTAGAATCTGCATAACTCTTCTGTCTGGATTGGGCTACCTTGAGTCTATCACGAATCAACTTAACCTTCTCTTCAGACTCTTTAGTCAAATCTGGTCCAAACAACTGTCAGTCTCCAACTTCATCCCATAACAACGGTGTTCTGCACCTTCTTCCGTACAATGCTTCGAAAGGGACCATCTTCAAACTGGCTTGATAGCTGTTGTTGTAAGAGAACTCTGCATAAGGCGAATTATCGTCCCAACTAGATCCATAGTCTAGCGCACAAGCTCTCAACATGTCCTCCAAAATCTGATTGACTCTCTCAGTCTGTCCATCTGTCTGCGGGTGAAAAGCTGTACTGAACTCTAGCCTGGTTCCCAAAGTTTCATGCAACTGATTCCAATATTTTGAGGTAAACTGGGTTCCTCTATCTGATACAATGGTCCTCGGAACTCCATGCAAACATACGATCTTGGTCCTGTATATCTTCGCCAACTTAGCACTGGTGTAAATGGTCTTCACTAGGATGAAATGAGCTACTTTCGTCAAACGATCAACTACAACCCATATTGAGTCATAGCCTGAACGAGTCATGGGCAATCCTGTGATAAAATACATGCCTAGCTTGTCCCACTTCCATTCGGGTATCGGCAATGGTTGTAGCAATCCTGCTGGCTTCTGATGCTCTGCCTTCACTCTCTGGCATACATCACAAACTGCTACATACTCCACAATATCCTTCTTCATTCCGGTCCACCAGAAACTATCCTTCAAATCTAGATACATCTTGGTATTTCCTGGGTGAATCGAATATGGCGAATCATGGGCCTCCTACAAAATCGGCTTCCTGATCTCCTCATCATTTGGCACGTATACGCGGTCCTCGAACCATAAGGTATCGTGCTCATCCTTACGAAATCCTTTAGCCTTTCCTTTGCTCATCCTTTCCTTTATCTCGGCAATCTCCTTGTCCGTCTTCTGAGCTTCTCTGATCTTATCCATCAAGGTAGACTGAATCTCCAATGCTGCTACATAGCCTCTTGGAACTATCTCCAAACATAGCTTGCGAAGATTCTTTGCTAACTCCTTGGGTAACTCTCAGGTCATGAGTGTATTGACATGACTCTTGCGGCTCAACACATCGGCTACTACGTTAGCCTTTCCGGGATGATAGTGCAACTTCATGTAATAATCCTTAATGAGTTCCAACCATCTCCTCTGCCTGAGGTTCAACTCCTTCTGCGTCAAGATATACTTCAAACTCTTGTGGTCCGTGTATACCTCACAATGGTTTCCAATGAGAAAATGTCTCCAAGTCTTCAATGCATGCACTACGGCTGCTATCTCTAAATCATGAATAGCATAATTTAACTCATGGGGTTTAAGCTGTCGTGAGGCATATGAAACAACTCTTCCTTCCTGCATAAGCACTTCTCCAAGTCCTCGACGAGAAGCGTCGCAATACACTTCACAATCCTTGCATTGATCTGGCAGGATCAACACTGGTGATGTAACCAAACGTTTCTTCAACTCCTGAAAACTGGCCTCACACTCCTCAGTCCATTTGAACTTGGTGTCCTTCTTTAACAACTCCGTCATAGGCTTTGCAATCTTTGAGAAATTCTCAATGGACCTCCGGTAGTATCCTGCGAGTGCAAGAAAACTCTGGATTTCTCCAACTGACGTGGGTGCCTCCCAATTTGTCACGGTGACGACTTTGGCGGGGTCTACCGCTATTCCTTCTTAGGATATAACATGTCCAAGGAATCCAACTTCCTTCAACCAAAACTCACACTTGCTGAACTTGGCATATAGACGATGTTCTCTGACCCTCCCAAGTACTAAACGCAAATGCTCTTTATGTTCCTCTTCATTCTTCGAGTAGACCAGAATATCATCAATGAACACCACAACGAACTTATCCAAAAACTCCATAAACACCTTATTCATCATGTTCATGAAATAGGCAGGTGCGTTAGTCACCCCAAATGACATAACAATATACTCATATAGCCCGTACCTTGTGGTAAAAGCTGTCTTAGGTATATCCTGCTCTCAAATCTTCAACTGGTGGTACCCTGATCATAGATCGATCTTGGAAAACACCTTAGCTCCTTGCAGCTGGTCAAACAAATCATTGATCATCGGTAGTGGGTACTTGTTCTTGATCGTCACCTCATTCAATCCTCGATAATCAACAACCATCCTTAACGATCCATCCTTCTTCTCCACTAGAAGTACTAGCGATCCCCAAGGTGACGAACTTGGGTGAATATAACCTTTATCCAGTAAATCCTTAATCTGCTTCTTAATTTCGTCTAAATCCTGTGCGGGCATACTGTATGGTCTCTTAGATATTGGCCCTGTGCCCGGCAAAAGCTCAATCAAAAACTCGATGTCTCTATCCGGTGGCATGCCTGGCAACTCTTCTGGAAATACATCCGGGAAATCCTTCACCACTGGTACTTCCTCCCATACAACTCCTGATAAGGAATTTACTTGAGTCCTATTCGGCACATGCCGGGATACATAATTGATCCTTCTTCCTTCTGGGGTGGTGAGCAAAATCGACTTACTGGCGTAATTGATGTTTCCTCCATACATCGATAGCCAATCCATACCTAGAATCACATCCAAACCTTGCGACTCCAAACTTATCAGATCTGAGGGGAAAACATGCCTACCTATGGTCAATGGTATCTGAAAACACCCTTGGCTTGCCATATACTCTTCTCCTGGCGAGCTCACTAACATAGGTGTACTAAGAACTTTGGTGGGCAGTTTATACTTATCGACAAATCCCCTTGATATGTATGAATGCGACGCACCAGTATCAAAAAGAACGGTTGCAATAAATGACTTCACCAAAAACTTACCTATTACTCCGTCTGGTTGGGATTCAACCTCCTCCACGTTAACGTGGTTCACTTGTCCCCTGTTGAAAGGGTTGGGCTTCTTCCCAGAGCTTCCATTGCCGTTTCCATTCTTAGCTTCTGGACACTCATTGGTGTAATGTCTGGTCTTCTGGCACTTGTAGCAAGTAACGTGGCTTAGATCTTTCTTGGCGGGCGTTGGTGGGTTGGAACGGTTCTGTCCATTGCTTCCTCCATTACCATTCCCATTTTTTGAGCCACTATGGTTGTGTGAACTCCCTCCCGGGTGATTGTGACCTCCATGGTTATGCTGAAGGGGTCCTCCCGAGTTCGGGGTAAAACGGGGTCTCTGCTGAGCGTACTTCCCTTGTCCATACTTCCTCTTGCGGTTATCAATCTGCTGCTGCTTCCCTTCAATCATGAGAGCTCTATCTACCAACTCCTGGTAGTTATTGAAATTTGCCACCATCAACTGCATGCTCAGCTCATCATTCAGTCCTTCTAGAAACTTCTCCTGCTTTGCTGCATCTGTAGCGACGCCATCTGGGGCATAACGTGCTAGCTTACTAAAGTCATCCACATACTAGCTAACGGTGCGTCCTCCTTGGCGTAAGTTGCGGAACTCACACTTCTTCATGGCCATAGCTCCTGCTGATACATGGGAAGTGCGAAAAGCCTGCTGGAACTGGTCCTGTGTAACATTGGCTATGGGAAAAGTGGATGTGTAATTCTCCCACCATGAGGCTGCTGGTCCATCCAATTGGTGTGCGGCAAAATGCACCTTCTCAGCATCCGTACATCCTGCAGTGGTTAACTCCCTTCCAATCCTGCGGAGCCAATCATATGCCACTATTGGCTCGGTGCTACTGGAAAACACCGGCGGCTGCAACCTTAGAAAACAGGCTAAGTTGTCAACCGGGGGTGGTGGTGGTGGGTTGTTGTTGTTGTTGTTGCCTTGGTTCTGAACTAACAACTGCATCAAGGTGTTCTGCTGCTGGATCAACTGAGTGAGCTCCGGTGGAAAGGTAAATCCGGGGTCATGTCTCGGTGGCATCTAAGGGTTTAGAGGGAAGAGAATACAATAGAATGAGGTCTAGTGAGAAAACACTACCCATATGCACATGAGACAAACACAATCATTTCACTCAATCAATCAAGCAAGGGCATACAATCGGTCTAGAACTATCATTTTAAGAGTGCTCGGACTATACTATATACATGGTGGAATACTACTACTGATATGGTGGTTGACTAGAAAAATTGATCGGTCAAAGACTCCATAATATCCGCTCCAGCTTCATCAACATAGTCATCATCGCTATCGTCGGGGTCCGAGTCAGTGTCGTCGATGATGATGTAGTTCTCCAGGCAAGTAGAATCGTCATCTTATCCTCCTGGCACGGGGTCTCCCATGAATACTCCTAGCTTCCTTGTCAGATCGTCATTCTTCTCCACTAGTATGATGATTTCCTCCGCATAATCTTCGCGAGTAGCCTTGACTTCTTCCTCCAGTTCCTTGATCCTGGTCATTGCCTTCTTCAGATCTATCATGCCTGCGCACATCTGGTTCTCCTGGCGACGAATGTGTTCGTTTAACTTCTGGATGAAAGCGGCAATTGATCTATCCTTCCTGGTGCTAATCATCTCCCATTGCTTATCTCGGCGCCCACAAATCTGGTAGATAGTATCGTTGAGATCCTTGTGCTAAACTTCTCCAATGTGTCCCATGGTGATGTGGGCTGCCATACTCTTTCCTAGACTCCAGGTTGGTGCATCAAATGAAAACTCTATGGGCTCAGTGACTGGCGTAAATGTCCTTCCTGGAACTTGAACTTGAATCATCCAACGCTCCTCTTCTGGTAAAGTGGCGTTGTAAGTCCCGGTGAAGCTTGGTATTCCGATGTGGAGGTACTTAGTGACTTCCTTCAGTGTCGTCCAAAGGGTGGCAGAGTATACTTCAAGCATGAACTCCTCCGGAACTCAATTCTACAAGCCAGATCTTGCCTCTTTAATGTTGTCGAAGACCGTGAGTGGGTTACGGGCGCATATAACTTTTGGTTGTGATTGTTTTGGTGGGTCATGGAGCTCCAATGGAGTTTTTATGGAAAAAATTGTGGTCGTTTTATGGATACAACATCGTGGGACATACCATGAATACAACTTTCATGGTAAGTTGATCGCACCGACAAGCCATTTTGCACCATTCAGAATGACCTATAATTTTTTGACTGCATAAACGGAGTGAGGATGAACTATTATGTACTTTATGATCCAAGAATAATGCATCCGTTGGTGAAAACGTGACTGTGGTAGCGGGATGGGTGATAGACCACATAAAGCATGAATTCTTGGGTTTTGATGCAACGATGAGCCTCCTCCTAGTGTTCTGACTGAACCTGTAGTCATTCTAGTTTGTAATGGAAGGATGGTGCATTGTTCTATATGTTATTGTCCATATATCAGTCCGTAGGTGAGCTCACAGAAGGGTGGTAGAGTATACTTTAAGCATAAAATCATCCGGAACACAATTCTACAAGCTCGGGTCTTGCCTCCGTAATGTTGTCGAAGCCCGCTAGTGGGTTAAGGGCGCATACAACTTTTGGTTGTGATTGTGTTGGCGGGTCATGGAGCTCCAATGGAGTTTTTATGATAAAATGGTGGCCGTTTTATGGATACAACATCGTGGGACAGACCGTGTATACAGATTTCAAGGTAAGTTGATCGCATCGACGAGCCATCTTGCACCATACTAAATGACCTATAATTTTTCAAGTGCATAAACCGAGTAAGGATGAACTTTTATGTACTTTATCATCCAAGAATAATGCATCTACTGGTGAGAGCGTGAGGGTGGTAGCGGGATGGGTCATAGACAATGTAAAGCATGAATTTTTGGGTTTCGATGCAACGAAGAGCCTCCTCCTTGTGTCGTGACTGACCCTGTAGTCTTTCTAGTTTGTAATGGAAGGATGGTACATTGTTCTATATGTTAGTGTCTATATATCAATCCATAGGTGAGCTCACCAAAGGGTGGTAGAGTATACATCAAGCATAAAATCGTCTGGAACTCAATTCTACAAGCCGGATCTTGACTCCGAAATGTTGTCGAAGCCCGCCAGTGGGTTACGGGCACATAAAACTTTTTGTTGTGATTGTTTTGGCGGGTCATGGAGCTCCAATGGAGTTTTATGGAAAAATTGTGGCCGTTTTATGGATACAACATCGCGGGACAGACCATGAATACAACTTTCAAGGTAAGTTGATCGCACCGACAACCCATCTTGCACCATTCCGAATGACCTATAATTTTTCAAGTGCATAAATAGAGTGAGGATGAACTGTTATGTACTTTATGATCCAAGAATAATGCATCCGCTGGTGAAATGTGAGGGTGGTAGTGGGATGGGTGATAGATCATGTAAAGCATGGATTCTTGGGTTTCAATGCAACGAAGAGCCTCCTCCTTATGTCGTGACTGAACCTGTAGTTTGTAATGGAAGGATGGTGCATTGTTCTATATGTTATTTTCCATATATTAGTCCGTAGGTGAGCTCACAGAAGGGTGATAGAGGGTGGCAGAGTATACTTCAAGCATGAAATCCTCCGGAACTCAATTCTACAAGCCAGATCTTGCCTCTTTAATGTTGTCGAAGACCGTGAGTGGGTTACGGGCGCATACAACTTTTGGTTGTGAATGTTTTGGCGGGTCATGGAGCTCCAATGGAGTTTTTATGGCAAAATTGTGGCCGTTTTATGGATACAACATCGCGGGACATAAAGTGAATACAACTTTCGAGGTAAGTTGATCGCACCGATGAGCCATCTTGCACCATTCGGAATGACCTATAATTTTTCGAGTGCATAAACGGAGTGAGGATGAATCGTTATGTACTTTATGATCCAAGACTAATGCATCCACTGGTGAAAACGTGAGGGTGGTAGTGGCATGGGTGATAGACCACGTAAAGCATGAATTCTTGGGTTTCGATGCAACGAAGAGCCTCGTCCTTGTGTTGTGACTGAACCTATAGTCTTTCTAGTTTGTAAAGGAAGGATGGTGCATTATTCTATATGTTATTGTCCATATATCAGTCCATAAGTGAGCTCACGAAAGGGTGGTAGATTATACTTTAAGCATAAAATTGTCCGGAAATCAATTCTACAAGTCGGGTCGTGCCTCCGAAATGTTGTCGAAGCCCGTGAGTGGATTAAGGGCGCATACAAGTTTTGCTTGTCATTGTGTTGGCGGGTCATGGAGCTCCAATGATGAGGACATGGAGGCCATAGTTACACGCACAACCCCTACTACTATACCTATTGGATCGATTAGTACAGGTCGCACACACCAGATATATTATCAGGTACTTTGGTTTCTTGGTAATGTTTCTGAAGTTCATGTAAATATGATGCTGCCTAACTTCGATACATTTTTGTTGCTTACAGTTGAAGGACCTAGCATGGACAAGAAGGATGAACATTGGAGCATTATCAAGCATGATGACCAAGATGCGTGCGAAGAGAACAAGAACAGAGATTGTAGATGAGATTTCCGCACTTTGAAGCCACCATGATGACATACAAGAAGATGGACGAAATATACAACATGGCCATTTATAAGTTTCATCCATAGCTTATTATTGGAGCCGAGCCACCTTATTTTTGGGCCAGGCCCATGTAATTTCGAAATATACTTCATAGGCTGTTTTTATAGTCCATATTGTAGGGGAAACATACCGGGAGGTATTTTAGTCCTACTTTGCCAAGGGTGGATGAAATCCCCTCTCTTTGCCCTTATAAATATAGCCCTTAAGGCATCGTTTAGACTTGGGTTTTATTTAGTTAAAAGTTAGCTATCGCTACAACTTCGTATAATTTTTTTGTGTTCAACGACCTAACCAAGACCGCTTATGAAACACCACTTTTATCAACACTTCATATATATACGCAATATTTAGATTGTTTTATCATATTCTTGCTTGTTTTTTGATTGCTTGCAGGAATAGACCTTCGTGGTCAGGTTGATCATGCTCTAGCGTGGTCAATATCCTCTGGGAGTTGGTTTAGCGATTGCTAAGGCGCAATGTGGTGCATGTTTGTAGTCGGACCGTCAAAGTCGTCTCCATCAAATCGATAGTTATCATCTCATCGAAAGATCAGGCCCCTCGCCTGATGTAGGGTAGAACCCTAATTGGCCGATCTTTCATGAAAGGAGAAGATCCCATGACGAACACGAAGAACACGAGGAGGGAAACGAGGGAAAACACAAGGGAAACACAAGAGGAACACTCAAACTAACAAGAACAAGTTACACATGTGCTAGATCCTCGAATACATAGGGTTCACACAGTACACGATCAACCAAGGACGATACAAGGGTAACGGTCTTCTCCGTGAGGAGGTCTTGATGTTCTTCTCCAAAAGGAGGTCTTGAATCGAAAGGGGTCTTCTCCGTAGAGGCCACGGTCTCTCTCGTGGAGTAGATCCAATGTGGATGAGCAATGCTCTATCTCTAAAATGAGCTAAACCAATGCTAACCCTAGAAAGTTGGGCGAGGAGGAGTATATATAGTCTAGGGGGAGAAGGGATACACGGGCCTCGGCCCTTCACTGTGCGCAGACAGGGGAGGCCGGATGTCCGGGCTGGTTTGGCCGGATGTCCGGGCTTTCAGGCGACGCTGGATGTCCGGGCTGGGGGGCGGATGTCCGGGCTAGAGTGGTGGCATTTGTTGCTTTCAGGTTCGGAGGGGCCGGATTTCCAGGCTGGTGGCCGGATGCCCGGGGGCTCGGGAGAGGCCGGATGTCCGAGCTATCGGGGCCGGATGTCCGGGGCCTGTAGCTTCTGGCGGCTGTGCTGCTGTAGTGGATGACGCTCTAGGGGCCGGATGTCCGGGGCCTGGGAGATGCTCTTGACTCCTTCCATTGGTTCTCCTCATCCGTGGACTTAGGGACTTTTACATCTTCATGCGCATCATCGGGAGGGTCCTCTTGGTGCCTAATCATGCACAACACCTCGGACTTATGTAGTAGCCATGTCTCATTCATAGAAAGTGGAAGTTCGGAGAGGAGTGAGTTCACCTTATCTTTGATGGTCTTGGCTCGGGCTCGTGTCATTGGTCCAAGTGGTGTCGTTGGAGGTATAGGTGCGTCCATGGGGATGATCTTGGGATGCTCCGCATCATCTCCCCTCCCTTGGGGAAGATCCGTCCTCGGATCGAAATCCTCATCACCATGGTGGGGTGAGAGATCTTTGATGTAGAAGATGTCGCTCACGAAGTACTTGTCACGAGGGATGTCGATCTTGTATGCATTGTTGTTGTAGCGTGCAAGCACCTTGAATGGTCCATCCGTGCGTGGTCGAAGTTTGGACTTGCGTTCTTGGGGAAAGCGGTCCTTGCGAAGGTGTAGCCACACGAGGTCTCCAATGTTGAATATCATAGGGCGCTTGTTGACGTTGAGCTTGGTCGCAAGGCGTTGTACTTGGCGCTCAATGGTGTTTCTTGTATCTTCATGCACCTTCTTGAGATGGGTCGCTCGTGCACTTGCGTCCAAATTGATGCGCTCTTGGAGTGGTAGAGGGATAATATCCAATGGTGACAAAGGGTTGAATCCGTAGACAACCTCGAAGGGGGACTTGCCGGTTCTTGAGTGTATTGCTTGGTTGTAGGCAAACTCGGTGATAGGTAGACACTCCTCCCACTCCTTGATGTTCTTCTTGATGAGTACTCGAAGTAGAGCGGAGAGTGTGCGGTTTGTCACCTCCATTTGGCCGTCGGTTTGAGGATGGTAAGCCGTGGAGAAGAGTAGCTTGATTCCGAGCTTGGCGCATAGGGTCTTCCAAAAGTAGCTAAGGAACTTGACGTCGTGGTCTGAGACGATAGTCTTTGGCACACCATGTAGACGCAATATTTCCATACAAAAGAGATTAGCAACATGTGAAGCATCGTCTATCTTGTTGCAAGGAATAAAATGTACCATTTTTGAGAAATGGTCCACAACGACAAATATTGAATCTTTCCCATTTCGAGTCCTAGGCAAGCCAAGTACAAAGTCCATGCTAATGTCTTCCCATGGTTGGTATGGAATTGGTATTGGCATATAGAGGCCATGAGATTGAGCTTTGGACTTAGCTTTGCGACATGTAGAGCATCGTTTGGTGAAACGATTGACGTCCCGAAACATCTTGGGCCAATAGTAGTTCTTCGAGAGCATGGGGAACATCTTGTCGCGTCCGAAATGTCCCATTAAGCCTCCTCCATGAGATTCCTACAAAAGCAACAAATGAAGAGAAGACTTGGGGATGCAAAGTTTGTTAGCTCTCATAAGATATCCATCTTTGATGAAATAGCGTTCCCAAGATGTATTCGACAAACACTTGGCATAAGGAGTAGCAAAAGTTGCATCATGCTCATACAAGTCTTTGATATGCTCGAAGCCAATGACATCTAACTCAAGTTGTGTAACAAGCATGCATATGCGGGAAAGAGCATACGCTACAATGTTTTCTTTACCCTTGATGTACTTGATGACATAAGGAAAAGACTCAATAAATTCACTCCATTTAGAATGACGCTTGTTCAACTTGGTTTGACCCTTAAGATACTTGAGAGTCTCATGATCGGTATGAATGATAAACTCATGGGGACGAAGGTAATGTTCCCATTCATGCAAAACGCGGACTAAAGCATATAGCTCTTTTTCATAGATGGGGTAATTGAGTTGCGCTCCAGAAAGTTTCTCACTAAAGTAAGCTACGGGGCGCTTCTCTTGCATTAACACACCTCCTATGCCATTACCACTAGCATCGCAATGAATCTCAAAAGGCTTGTCGAAGTTGGGTAAAGCAAGCACGGGAGCATGAGTAAGCAAATTCTTAAGCTCATTGAATGCGGTATCTTGGGATGGTCCCCAAACAAGAGGCGCATTCTTCTTGCTCAAAGCATGCAAAGGTGAAGCAATGGTGCTAAAATCCTTCACAAAGCGATGATAGAAACCCGCAAGGCCAAGAAAACTACGCACTTGATGCAAGTTGGTTGGTTGCGGACAAGTCTTAATAGCATTGATCTTGGACTCATCAACATGAACACCCTTGGAGGACACAACAAAACCCAAGAAAACGAGCTTGTCAATGCCAAAAGGCATTTCTCCATATTATCATAGAGGCGCTCTTTTCTAAGAGTTTGCAAAATGGTGCGGACATGGGTGACATGCTCTTTGATAGATTTGCTAAACACAAGAATGTCATTGAAGTAAACCACAACAAATATACCAATGTAAGGGCGAAAGACATGATTCATAAGGGGCATAAAAGTGCCCGGTGCCTCCGAGAGACCCATAGGCATGACTAACCACTCGTACAAACCAAACTTGGTTTTGAAGGCGGTTTTCCATTCATCACCCTCTTGTATGTGGATTTGATAGTAACCACTCTTAAGATCAATTTTGGAAAAGATAGTGGCACTGCTAAGCTCATCAAGCATATCATCTAGGCGTGGAATGGGATACCTATAGCGAACGGTGATAGCGTTGATAGGTCTACAATCGGAGCACATGCGAAAGCTACCGTCATGTTTTGGCACAAGAATGACCGGGACGGCACAAGGGCTCAAACTTTCACGCACATGTCCATGGTCTATGAGATGCTTTACTTGCCTTTGTATTTCTTTGGTTTCTTCGGGGTTGACGTGGTATGGAGCTTTGTTCGGAAGAGGTGCTCCGGGGATGAGGTCGATTCGGTGCTCAATGCCTCGTAGAGGAGGTAGACACGAAGGTAGCTCATCGGGGAAAACATCTTGAAATTCCTGCAAAAGAGAAGACAAGACTAGAGGAAGAGTGTGAGAAGTATTAGTTTGTGGTGCATTGTCCTTGCACACGAGGACGTAGTGTAGGACACTTGATGGGTTCTTACACACTTCTCTTATCTCACGTTTGGTGGAAAATAGAACTAGGTTCTTGTTTTCGCTCATCGTGGAGGTACTCGATTTGGGCTTGTGGCGCTCACTCTCTTTTTGGTGGCTCTCTCTCTCACTATGATCTGTGGCTTGCTTGTCGGCGATCACTTGACTTGTCGACATAGGACGGAGGACGTACTCCTTGCCCTTCATCTTGAAGATGTAGCGGTTCGTTCGGCCGTTGTGGACGACTCCTCTATCGAATTTCCATGGGCGTCCAAGGAGGAGATGGCAAATGGTCATTGGAATAACATCGCACTCCAAGGTGTCTTCGTAGGCGCCGATTTTGAAGGAGACTTGTACTCGGTGCTCAACTTGGATGGTGTCGGAGTCGCTAAGCCATTGCACTTTGTATGGATGTGGATGCTTCGTCTTGGGCAATTGGCGCTTGGAGCAAAGTTATTCACTTGCGAGATTATGACAACTCCCTCCATCGATGATGACCTTGACGGATCATCCATTGATGCCGGCCTTGGTGTGGAATATGTGGCTTCTTTGGTCTTCTTCTTGGTGATGTTGGAGAGTCAAGACTTTGGAGACAACAAGGGCGGGACTTGAATCATCATCGCAAAAGACTTGTTCTTCTTCATTGTTCACTTGGCGGTGCATGGCGACTTGCTCAAGGGCTTCCATTTCGCCTTCACTTAGTGAGTCATAAGTGCCATCGTCGGGTTCGCTTATTGGTGCACTCATAGGACTTGTGGCCTCGGCCTCCACAAGTGAAACACTTGAAGGAACTCGTCTTGACGGTCTCATCGTTTGGGGTTGATGATGATGAAGCTCTCGGCTTGAAGTTGCTCGTAGTAGGATGGCTTGTAGTGGACGAAGCTTTCTTGGAACTCGACTTGTCGATGTTGGTAGTAGAAGGCTTTGTAGTCGGTGTTGGAGTCCTTGAAGCTTGGCTGTTGGAGAAGCCGTAGGACTTGGATGAGAACTCGGCATACTTGAAATCATCTTGCACTTGGCGTTCCGCTTTGGTAGCTTGGTGCACTAGCTCGATGAGATTTGAGTATGGTTGGAAGTCGGCGATCTTCTTGATGGGATGATTGAGTCCATTCAAGAAACGTGCCATTGTTTGCTCATCATCTTCCGTGACATTGGCTCTTATCATTGCAATCTCCATCTCCTTGTAGTACTCTTCAATGCTCTTGGTTCCTTGCTTGAGTTGTTGAAGTTTCTTGAAGAGGTCGCGGTTGTAGTAGGTAGGTACGAAGCGTGCTCTCATGACATCCTTCATTTGCGCACAAGTAGTGATGGGTGGTTCACCTCTTGCCTCTCGGCGCTCTATGATTTGTTCCCACCAAATGAGGACATAGTCTTGGAACTCAAGGGATGCCATCACGATCTTCTTCTCGTCTTCATAATTGTGCAAATGGAAGATCTTGTCAACTTTCAATGCCCATGAAAGGTACTCTTCGGGATTGTTGCTTCCGTTGAACTTGGGCATGGTGAACTTGAGCTTGCCATAGCGTTGTTCTTCATTGTGTTGGGTCGGGGATGATGACGCCCATGTTGTTGATGATTGTTCAACTCATGGTGCTCTTGGCGCGAAGGGTTGTCATCCTCATGTTGTTCTTGTCGTGGAGGATCTCCATTGTCTTCATGCTCTGGATTGACTTGTTGTTCTTGGCGAGCTTGTGGAGGAGCTTGTCGAGCTCGAGGAGGAACTTGATGATGCACGCGAGCTTGAAATCTTCGTTCTTGAATTTCTTCACGAAGTGCTTCCTCTTGTTCACGGGCTTGTCGGCCTCGGTTGGCTACGGCTCGACCTAAATCGCGTAGAGCTTATTGCGCCGCAAGTGCTTGAGCGTCACGGAGTTGTTGTTCTGGACGTTGTGCCTCGGCATCTTGAACATTTTGGTGTAGACGCGCTTGCTCTTCCTCTTCATGTTGGCATTGTCCTTGCCATTCTCGTGCTAGTGCAGATGCCTCTAGGGTTTGACGTTGTCGGTGCTCTTGCGAGTCGGTGCCGCGTAGAGGATTGAGGCTTGCTTGATGCTCGTTGCATGCGGCACGGCGAAGAGTGTTCTATGTTGGTGTTCTTGAGCCGGAGAGGGTAAAGTCGGAGTGTCGGCTTGAACGGCTCCTTCTTGAAGTGGGATAAGAGCGGTTGAGCAACAAAGCGCGAATCTTTACCATCCTTGCATCATTCTCTTGCTTGTGATCGTCGAGCTTGTGGTCGAAGTAGTCCCTTGTATGTTGCTCAGAAATTCGCAAGTCGGTGGCAAGGTTGTCGATTCGTTCACTCATAGCTTGTTGCTCTTGATGCATAGCACGTTGTGCACCAAAGAGGTGACTCTTGGTGACGAAGGAGTTCATGTCGTTGTCTTGCTCCATGAAGAGTGGGTTGGTAGAAGTAGTTGGCCTATCCATCATTCCAAGACAAATGTGAGTGGTAGAAAGAGAAGAACGAGTACCAAATGTACCTTGACCGAAGTTGAAAGTGGATCGAGGATCACTCCAATGTAGGACAAGGAAATAGCACAATTGGTACTAGCTCTTGTCGGTTTCTCACACCTACACAAGTAAAAGCTTTTGGTGGAGCTTGGTTAGGATGGTGGCACAAACTTTCATGCAATTGTAAGTGAGCTTCAATAATGTTGGAAAAGATTCGCAAGATGCAATGCAATAAGTAGACCAAGCATATAAGGTACACGGAAACACACACGCAAAAAGATTAGTGGTGTCGTGCAACCAAGGGTGAGCCAATATGTGGAATCCACAAAAATGCTCTTGTTTCACAACACTAGAGAGATGCTAGCACGATTGTACAATAGGCGGATACAAGAAAGAACTTGTGCACAACCTACTTAGCAAAAATGCAACGACTTCTATCCCAAGTATGCTCTATGCAAGGTGTTGCTGTGATATGATCCAAGATGATCGAGTATGACAATCTTAATGTTGTATGATGCTATGGTTCTTGCTTAAAAGCTCTTTGCTTATCTTTCATCTTTTCTTAAAAGCTTGTTTGGCTCTTTGATGTTTGAGCTCTTTTCTCGTGCAATGCTTGACGAACCAATATAGCAAGTGAGTATGCAATGACAAGTTTGTGACACAAGAGATGATACCAATATATGAAACAATGATGTATGTATGCTATGGGAAGTATGATCACTAATGTGCACAAGTCTCGTTGCCAGCAATACTCAATGGCTAGTCTCGTTGGGTAAGCAACGCGAAGGAGTAAGGCTATGATGGCTATCAATGTAATGGCAAGAGTGATATGTCCAATACCAACATGAGGTTACCGGTCTTGCTTCCGATACGGTGTCAAAATGGTGGCATGAATACCAAGGTGTAGTCGAGGTGGTCGTTGTTGATGACGATGTAGGACGGCAGTGATGATGTAGGAGGCGTCCGTGGCGAAGGTGAGTGGCGGTGATGTCGATGCTGAACCGTACCTAGATAGCCGGAACACAAAAGGATACGGTACCACAACTCAAATTCTCTAACCTCGAAGTAGCAAATGTGTCGGAGAGCGAAACGGTCCATAATGGTTGGGCTATGCGGAAGTGGTGGAGGTATGCGGAAGTATATGTGGTATATGGTGGGCACCGAAACAAAATTTTGTGAAAATTGGACGGAAAATAGGCGGTGGATGGAGATGTTACTGTCAGGGGTCGTATGTCCGGGTGGAAGGCCGGATGTCCAGGGGCCGGATGTCCGGGCTCTAGATCCGGGGACGAACGGGATGAACACCGCGTGGAGAGGTCAAATCCGGGCGAAATTCGGAGAAATTTGTGGATGGGAATTGGGGGAAAATGGAAGGGAAGCTAGATCCACTCAAAACAAAGCAAATCCACGGATTCAAACCAATAAAATCTCAACACACCAACAAATCACAAAAAAATTGGGGCTATATTTGGTGGGGAATTTTCGAATTAGGACGAAAAAAACAAAATAAGGCTAGAAAACACAACGGCGAGGCTCCAAAATCGTGATTAATGTGGCTCTTGATACCAAGATGATGTAGGGTAGAACCCTAATTGGCCGATCTTTCACGAAAGGAGCGGATCCCGCGACGAACACAAAGAACACGAGGAGGGAAACGAGGGAAAACACAAGGGAAACACAAGAGGAACACTCAAACTAACAAGAACAAGTTACACATGTGCTAGATCCTCGAAGACATAGGGTTCACACGGTACACGATCAACCAAGGACGATACAAGGGTAACAGTCTTCTCCGTGAGGAGGTCTTGATGTTCTTCTCCAAAAGGAGGTCTTGAATCCAAAAGGGATCTTCTTCGTAGAGGCCGCGATCTCTCTCGTGGAGTAGATCCAATGTGGATGAGCAATGCTCTATCTCTAAAATGAGCTAAACCAATGCTAACCCTGGAAAGTAGGGCGAGGAGGAGTATATATAGTCTAGGGGGAGAAGGGATACACGGGCCTCGGCCCTTCACTGTGCGCAGACAGGGGGGCCGGATGTCCGGGCTGGTCGGGCCGGATGTCTGGTCTTTCACGCGACGCCGGATGTCTGGGCTGTGGGGGCCGGATGTCCGGGCTGGAGTGGTGGCATTTGTTGCTCTCAGGTTTGGAGCAGCCGGATTTTCGGGCTGGTGGCCGGATGTGCGGGGGCTCGGGAGAGGCCGGATGTCCGGGCTGTCGGGGCCGGATGTCCGGGGCCTGTAGCTTCTGGCGGCTGTGCTGCTGTAGTGGATGACGTTCCAGGGGCCGGATGTCCGGGGCTTGGGAGATGCTCTTGGCTCCTTCCGTTGGTTCTCCTCATCCATGGACTTGGGGACTCGTACATCTTCATGCGCATCTTCGGGAGGGTCCTCTTTGGTGCCTAATCATGCACAACACCTCGGACTTAGGTAGTAGCCATGTCTCATGCATAGAAAGTGGAAGTTCGGAGAGGTGTGGGTTCACCTTATCTTTGATGGCCTTGGCTCGGGCTCGTGTCATTGGTCGAAGTGGTGTCGTTGGAGGTGTAGGTGCGTCCATGGGGATGATCTTGGGATGCTCCGCATCATCGCCTCTATCAAGTGGTATCAGTTTTCAGATTGCTCGGTGGGATTTTCTAGTTTTTCATAGTCTAGTTTGCATGTGTTCTTCATACCTAGAGTCCAAGAAAAAGCCAAAAAAAGTTACACTAGTTCATCCGTGTCCCAGACAGTGTGGGCCTTTCGCTATTATTACTTAGTTTATGCAAACTGAAACTATTTGGCAAGAGAGAGAAAAAGTTGAAAGAAAAGAATAAGGAAAGAAATTTTGGTTGCAAAGCTGCCTTTGCTGCTAGTCACGTGGAACCAAGTCCTACCAAATTCGGATCATAAAAAAAAAGCAGATTAGTTGGGCGTTGGAAAGTATCCTGCGTAAGGTATTTGTTTTTGGAAGGAGAAAAATTAATTGCACAAGAAATCTACACGCAAATCAAAGGTAACTCTCGGTGTCAAAATCGGCGGATCTCTTGTAGGGGGTCCCTAACTGTGTGTCTAGGCCGGATGGTAACAGGAGGCAAGGGACACGAAGTTTTACCCAGGTTCGGGCCCTCTCGATGGAGGTAAAACCCTACGTCCTGCTTGATTAATATTGATGATATGGGTAGTACAAGAGTAGATCTACCACGCGATCGAGGAGGCTAAACCCTAGAAGCTAGCCTATGGTATGATTGTTGATGTGTATGTTTTCCTACGGACTAAAACCCTCCGGTTTATATAGACACCGGAGAGGATTAGGGTTACACAAAGTCGGTTACAATGGTAGGAGATCTTCATATCCGTATCGCCAAGCTTGCCTTCCACGCCAAGGAAAGTCCCTTCCGGACACGGGACGAAGTCTTCAATCTTGTATCTTCATAGTCCAGGAGTCCGGCTGAAGGTATAGTCTGGCTATCCGAACACCCCCTAATCCAGGACTCCCTTAGTAGCCCCTGAACCAGGCTTCAATGACGACGAGTCCGGCGCGCAGATTGTCTTCGGCATTGCAAGGCGGGTTCCTCCTCCAAGTACTTCATATTAGATTTTGAACACAAAGATAGTGTCCGGCTCTACAAAATAAGTTTCCACATATTGCCATAGAGAGAATAATAATTACACCAATCTAATCTGGTGACGTATTCTGTAGCCTGTCACACCACGGCCAAGCCTTTATCCGAGTCGTTTTATTATCCCACCTCAGTGCGTCATGCGAGGCGGTTTCCTTGGCACGTCATGTTAAAGCAGAGATCGTGTCCCCTTATTCCGGGATTCTCATCAATATGGGTGTGGGTAACCCAACTGCTTCTAGGACTCCTAGATTATAGGCAAGTCCAAACGGACATGGAGAGGACGCTTGATATTCACCCTCTTTATAAAGGGGACAAGGCCTTTATTTTCCCTCCCGTGCTCAATCGAATCCTTCCCCCACCTCAAGCTCAAACGCCCGGAGTTAGGTCAGGTGCTCCGAACCTTCAGTCATGTCCGGATCTAGCCTTCAAGGACGATGGGTGCCTTCCTCCGTCATGAAAGAAGACATCAAAAAGTTGAGGGAGGCCAGATATCTGACCGCCGAGATTTTCCATCGGCTGCCTCCCCGAGGGCAGGCCGTCCCCACCCCCGAACCTAACAAAAATGTCGTGTTCGTCTCCCACTTCCTCCAAGGTCTAGTGCTTGCTCTGGATTCTTTCGTAAGGGGTTTGATGTTTTACTATGGGCTAGACTTTCATGATCTAGCTCCGGACTCCTTTCTCCATATCACGACATTTATTGTTGTGTGCGAGGCCTTCCTCCGGGTTACCCCTCACTTTGGCCTATGGCTCAAGACCTTTGAAGTGAAGCCGAAGATGATCGAGGGGCAACATGCAGCGTGTGGAGGTGCCTCAATACGCAAGATGACGGGAGCTCCGTGGCCCAAAGGTTCCATCCCAGAGGTGTCTGAATTGTGGCAACAAGGGTGGTTCTACATCACGGCTCCTAGAAGTGCCAAGTGGGTGGTCCCCCCTGTTTTCCGCTCGGGCCCCCCACCACAGCTGATGTCACGGATCAGTAGAAGTCTGAGCTGGGGGCCAGCTAAGGACGTGCCTATACTGCAAAGCCGCATTCGAGATCTCTTCAATGGAGATTTCGGTTTGGTTGCGGTAATACAAGTTATGCTGGTTCGTCAAGTCCAGCCTTGCAAACGCCGGCCCCTTCACCTGTGGGAGTTCAATCCCGAGGGACCGCGTGCCATTCAAAATTTCCTCGGCCTGACGCACGAGGAGATGTACAAGTCATTCTTCGGACCTCAGGTGGAGTGTCCGGAAATCACCGAGGACATGGGCCTGAGTAGTAACAGCGCCGCCGAACAGGTAAGGCATCTTCCGGCCGAACATACTATCTCTCTTTGTTACAAGGTTATTTCTGAAAGTTTGCTTTTTGACCAGGACTGGCTAACAAAGGCGAAGTTGATTCGGTGTTCGGCCCCCCTCCCTGACGGTTTGGAAAATCCGGTATTGGAAAAGATGCTCCAGGCCGTACCTTGCCCGGAGCCCTTGAAGGAAGACATTGTGGAGGATAATGCGGGCGGACGCGGGCCCCCAACACTGTCCATTCTAGCCAAGGGAGCGAGCGTCTCCATGAAGGAAGACGACCAGAAGAGGAAAAGGACTGCACCCGGGGATTCGGAAGCCGAAGCTCCCAAACGGGAGAAGAATTCTCCCACAGAGGGTCCTACCTCGGGGGGCGCCGTTGCCGCACAAAGTCCGTGGGGGGATCAATTCTCCCGCGAGTCGTAAGTGACCCGAAATACTTTAAATAGTACAGATATGCCATCTTTTTCTTCTGGGAAAATAACCACCGCATATATTTTTGTAGTTCGGGCCTTAGCCCTTCTCAAATGAGCTCATCTTCGGGGGATCTTCTTCCAGAGATGATGGAGAGCGAAACGCCTCCTCCGGACTCCTCCGCTCTAGAAGCGGGCGACCCTGAAGTGTCGTCGCGGAGGGCCTCTCCGAGTCCGGTGAGGCCAGAAGATAATCCCATTGACCCCCGAAGCTCCCAGCGTCCGTCTCCCGAAGAGAGCAGACAAAAAAGTCCGGCACCATCTGGTGTGCGATCGGATGCTCTGAGGGAGTTGGTGGGGCGAGCGGCCATCTCAGATGAACACCGTGTGCTGATGAACACGGTGATGGAGAGAATATCGTCCGCCTAAAGCGGATTGCATGAAGCTTTTATGAGTCTACTGACAGGCTTTGAGGTACGTAAAAGAATGTATGATAGTCCTGCACATGCTAGGTGTGCCCTGTGTAGATAGTAGCCCCTGAGACTCTGGTTGTCGTCGGAAACGACGATGAACAGAGGATCATATTCCCAGGTAATAACCATACTGCCTCTATCTGCAGGTTATGGAAGCTCCGGTGGCTAGCCGGACTAGCGAGTTTGCCCATTTAGAACGGCAGTTGGATGCGGCAGACGCCGACATCGAGCTTGTTAACAAAAGGCTTGACGAGGCGCAGGGTAAGTGTCATTATCTGGTAAACTTCACATAGGAAGAGCAGCTTGATGCCAGTATCTTTAATATGTTGTGACTGCAGATGGAGCTGCCACTGTTGAAGACTTGCGGGCAGAACTTGCCCGAGCCAAGGAACAAGCGAGGTTGGGCAATGCGGCTGCTGTGAAGGCGGCTGAAGAGTTGCAAGCCGAGAAGGCGGCGCGTGGCGAGACCCGAGACAAGATGTCCAAGATGACTATAGAATTAAAAGCCGTCGCCGACCGTTGCCGGGTTCTTGAAAAGGAAAACCAAGCGAAGGCACCGGACCTTGAGAAGGCTGCTGCAACGAAAAAGGATCTCCGCTCTGCTATGAGGGCAAAGAAGGAGGAGCTGCGGGAAGCCGGGGATATTGTAGCTGGGAAATCCTTTATGTTGCGGAGGAAATTCGGAGATCCACGGTATGCCCCTCTGGATCGGCTGTGGAGTTCGGAGGATGTGTATATGGATTTGGCGGCGAGCGCTGTCGATGCGGCCAAGTACTTCCAGGGTCAGACAGACCGTGAAGTAGACCAGCTGTTTTGGAGACAATTCCATTCTCCCGAGCGTCCACTTTCGTTGACTGACCAATTAGCCGAATGGGCCGAACAAAATAGGTTGTCCGGACTCTCCATGAGGTCTGTTGTGGATCAGCTATGGCCGGAAAGGTCAAAACCGAGCAGCTATTTCGGCTTGGTGCAGCAGGTCCTTGACGTGGTGCCGCGCATTAATGCGATGAGGAGGTCGGCATGCATAGAGGGCGCACGGATGGACTTTGCCCGTCTTAAGGCATACTGGGCGGAGATCGATGCTACCAATGTTGTAGCACGGGATTCGGCTATAGGTCGAAAGGCTGCTGAGCACTACTTTGAAGAAGTTCTTGAGGGTGCCCATTTGATAGAGACCCAGTGCTCAAAAAATATTATGTTTGAGTAATATGTAATCTCATTGTAAGCGAAATGCTTTTATGAATTTTTATAAGGCTATTTTTATACTTTTGCCTGAAAGTAATATGATGCCTCCTGGGAGGCCGTTTATGCATACATGCGTATAACCTGAAAGATTGTAGTCGTCGGCTTCAACCCCCACGCATATAATGCGGAGGTGCTCGCAAAAACACAAGTTCACACTTAACCCAACGTCTTGTTCCTATTAAGGAGGTGATAGCAGAGTGAGCGAGGCAACCAGACTATAATGCTTTAGCACTTTCACTTAGCCATAGGAGTTTGATAGTGGGGCTACTAGATAGCCCCTGGTGGCTCCACACTCTCCCGATTTCGGGGTGCCTACATGCCTGGCCGGAAAACGGCCCTTCGTTAAGGCGGAGGAATTCTAACATTCCCACAGGTCATCGAGTGGTTGACCAGTCTCACGCTATATCATGACAGTCAGTTTTCGGCTTTCTCTACTGAGGTGCTCGTCCGGATGAACCAGGGCACAATCGCAGTAGTTCTCCTAGTGCTACCATAGCTGGCAAGGCGGAACGTAAGGCACCAAAACATAGGAGCCGGGCAAACCCAACATTTGACCAAAGACAATGATTCGGAGCTGATGCATATAGGGCCAAACTCGTGACGCCGAACACTCCCTAAGGTATTCCGTCTTTGTGGTATAAACTGGGCCTGAATAGTGGCCTTTGTAAGAAGCCCCTTGTGTCCAGGTACGCGCATTGTTCTGGCGTGGCCACATGCCAAGACGTCATCATCCTTCTCAACGGTGGATATGTATCAACAAGAGATAGTAAAAGAAGGTTTACGCAGGGTCTTAATCTAAAAAGAATCCTTGGAGCGGGTCCCTGCTGCACGTCTGCGCCTGTGTCTCCGTTGTGCCGTATCCTGGACGGGTGTGGCACGATGATCGTCTGTAAAAGAGAGGAATTTAAGTGAAAAAGTTGTCGTGCAAAAAGATAGTTTTTAAAGAAACCATGTATATTTGAAGATGATAAGAAGTTGCCACTTGTCTGCGCGCGTTGAGCCCCTTGTATTGACAAATGGGGGTGTAACCACTTATTCCGTATAAATAGCGGCGCCGGATTTTATTAGTTGTGTCTGAGGTCTTGACGACCTATTCGATGCTTTCGCTTGTCCGGGCGCCTTTAGTGTGTGGCTGCCAAGGCAGCCTCACTCTCTTCGGCGCGCAGAGATCGCTTGATATTTCCGTGCACTGTAATGATGCCACGTGGACTGGGCATCTTGAGTGTGAGGGAGGCGTAGTATGGTATTGCATTAAAGCGAGCGAAAGCTTTGTGTCCGAGCAGTGCTTGATAGCCACTTTGAAACGGAGCGATGTGGAAAGTTAAATGCTCACCACGGAAGTTATCGAGGGAGCCGAATATAACTTGTAGTAGGAGGGAGCCCGTACAACGAGCCCCTGGGCCTAGCGTTGCTCCTTTAAAGGTAGTATTGCTATGGCGAATTTGTGTTGGGTCTAACCCCATCCCGCGGATTGTATCCTGATATATTAGGTTTAGGCTACTGCCGCCGTCCATCAAGACTCTTGTGAAGTGATATCCGCCAATTACTGGGTCTAATACCAGGGCAGCCCATCCTGCGTGTCGGATACTTGCTAAGTAATCGCGATGGTCGAAAGTGATCGGTTGAGATGACCAGTGGCAGGACTTCGTGGTGATAGGCACTTGGGTATATTTTCCTGGGAGTGCCGCGTTGTTTTTTCCCTTGATTACGTGTAACACGTTTACCATTTTGACTTCTGGTGGAAATTTCTTTTGTTCCCCCGTGTCTTGCTTGGGAGGCTCGTCCTCATCTTCACTTGGTGTATCCTCCCCCTTGTGTACGGCGTTGAGCTTGCCGGACTGCTTGAAGACCCAACATTGTTAGTGGGTATGATTAGCAGGTTTGCCAGGGGTACTATGAATCTAACATACTTGGTCCAAAATTTTGTTGAGGCTGGACAATTCATCCCTGGTGCCATTAGGGGGAGGCTTTTGACCTAGCCGAGAGCTTTTGAATCCGGCATTTACTGCCGTGCCCTTCGTGTTGTCTTCATTATTTCGGCGTTTGTTATTGCTGTTGCGCCATGATTTCCCATTTCCATCTCTAACTTCAGATGTGCTGGGGTCGCTGGTGCTGCATCTGGCTAGCCAGCTGTCCTCACCCGCGCAAAAGCGGGTCATGAGGTTTGTTAGTGTGGCCATCGTTCTCGGCTTATTTTGGCCGAGGTGTCTGGCGAGCCATTCGTCACAGACGCTATGCTTGAAAGCTGCCAAGGCTTCGGCGTCCGGACAGTCGACAATATGGTTCTTTTTAGTAAGAAACCTGTTCCAAAGCTTTCGGGCTGACTCTCCGGGCTTTGAGTTATATGACTCAGATCGTCCACATCCGGAGGTCGGACATAAGTCCCTTGAAAATTTGCCTGAAAGGCGTCTTCGAGCTCTTCCCAACTTCCAATGGAGCTTTTGGGTAGGCCTTTGAGCCAGTGAGGAGCTGGCCCTTTGAGCTTGAGGGGTAGGTACGTGATGGCGTGGAGATCATCTCCTCGAGCCATATGGATATGAAGGATGTAGTCCTCAATCCAGACCCCAGGGTCTATTGTTCCGTCGTATGCCTCTTAGTTTACGAGCTTGAATCCTTCTGGAAATTCGTGGTCCAGCACCTCGTCGATGAAAAATAGGGGGTGTGCGGCACCCCTGTAGCTGGGTGTACCGCGTTGTTCGGATGTTTGTTGTGTTGCATTGTATGCTGGGGCGCGCTTGCGTGATCCATAGATGGATCTTGTTGCGCCGTCTTTTGGGTGCAAGCCCTCGCATGGGTCGCGTATTGTATTGTGAGCGGCGTTGTATGCCGATCTGTGTTGGTAGAGGGGTCATCTATCCGACTAGGTGGCTGCTTTGATATTTGTTTGTGGGGGTTCCGAGGCCTCCCCATCGAATTCGGGTAGCAGCTTCCGCTTTGGGTAGCTCTTGGAGGGGCGATTGTCACCGTACCTTGCTGCAGTGTTGAGTATTTTACTCCATCTGATTTGGAGTGTGTCTTGCACGGCTTTGAGCCTTTGCTTCAGCTTTTTCAGACTCCTCGCGGTGGCAACAAGCCTTTTACGGGCAGTCTGCTGCTCCGGGTGCCTGTCCGGCGTTATGTTGTTTGGACCATTAGCCTTGATAGGATTTGTTTGCTTGGTTTGATTATCCGGATTGCCGTTACCTGGCAGCGGTTTGCCCTACTCCAGCGCTGGGTCTGTATGATCGCTATTTCTGTCGAGGCGGGATTTGGGGCGGCGCTTGTGTCGTCGCTTTGACTGCTTTTCGAGGGAACAAGCTGTCGGTGCGTCCTTCCGCTCCTTGTCGTCATCTTTTGGTGCGTCCACCATGTATACATCATATGACGAGGTGGCGTTCCAGGGCCCAATAGGCGCTGGTTCTTCATCGTCTCCTTCATCAGCGTCCATACCGTCGATGTCTTCGGAGTTGAAGTCGAGCATGTCGGTTAAATCGTCGACAGTAGCTACAAAGTGGGTGGTGGGTGGGCTTTGAATTTCTTCATCGTCCGAATTCCATCCTTGCTGACCGTAGTCCGGCCAGAGCTCTCCTGATAAAGAGAGAGACTTCAGTGTCTTCAGAATATCGCCGAAAGGCGAGTGCTGAAAGATGTCTGCGGCAGTAAACTCCATAATCGGTGCCCCATCGGATTCGATTGGCAGGGGCGCGGAGAGTTCGGAGTCTGGAGAGGAGTCCGGCTCCTTGGAGTCGCGAGTCTCGCAGAGTGCGGGGCTGGTGTTCGGCTCGATCGCCCTTGGGATCGCAGCCCCTGAGGCGGCGTCCAACCACCCATCCTCGATCGGCGCAGTTGGCTCCGAATTAAGGGTCGAAGCCGATGCGGGTGCGGCCTCCAGGGCACTGTTCGGCGGCAGAGCTAGATCATGCTCGTCGTGACAGTGCGGCGCGCTCAGCAGTGGCTCGAATCCATCGAAGATCAAGTCCCTGCGGATGTCAGCCGTGTAGTTTAAACTTCCAGATCTGACCTGACGGCCAGGGGCATAGCTTTCGATCTGCTCCAGATGGCCAAGTGAATTGGCCCGCAGTGCGAAGCCGCCGAAGACGAAGATCTGTCCGGGGAGGAAGGTCTCACCCTGGACTGCATCGTCATTGATGATCGTAGGAGCCATCAAGCCTGACGGCGACGACACAGAGGAACTCTCAATCAAAGCACCAATGTCGGTGTCAAAACCAGCGGATCTCGGGTAGGGGATCCCGAACTGTGCGTCTAGGCCGGATGGTAACAGGAGGCAAGGGACACGAAGTTTTACCCAGGTTCGGGCCCTCTCGATGGAGGTAAAACCCTACGTCCTGCTTGATTAATATTGATGATATGGGTAGTACAAGAGTAGATCTACCACGAGATCGAGGAGGCTAAACCCTAGAAGCTAGCCTATGGTATGATTGTTGATGTGTATGTTGTCCTACGGACTAAAACCCTCCGGTTTATATAGACACCAGAGAGGATTAGGGTTACACAAAGTCTGTTACAATGGTAGGAGATCTTCATATCCGTATCGCCAAGCTTGCCTTCCACGCCAAGGAAAGTCCCTTCCGGACATGGGACGGAGTCTTTAATCTTGTATCTTCATAGTCCAGGAGTCCGGCTGAAGGTATAGTCCGGCTATCCGAACACCCCCTAATCCAGGACTCCCTCAGTAACCTTGTAAGAAAAGATTCTATTTTGGAGAGAGAGAACAAGGAAATATTAAAAAAAGATGGCAAGCGCTCAACCATATTTGAGCATGTCCTACTACTAGCATCCAACATGCTTTGGGTAAAGGAGAAAAAATGATATAAAGAGAGTGCATCTTGGTTTTTGTCATGTTGATTGGTTGATAATTGAAAAAGGACAACGCTAACGCCCACACGTGTGGTGCGAGCGAAATCTGCCCACACGCTTTATTATACAGAGACTGTGTCACATCACTGCATGCATTCATGTGGGAATCTTTTTGGATTTCCAGATTTTAAAATGTTTTATCTCTTAAATAAAAATTCCTATTGAATATCCGTTTTCACCATTAAATCCCTCACGGCAAGATCTTCGAAACTAGATCTCATATCAATATATTTTGACGAATTTCTTTTAGGGTTAAAAGTTGCCATGTCTATTGCACATGAATTGGCGTGGTGTTTACACTGAAGTTGACAGGATATGTTTCAGCTATTTTCTTCTACATTTAAAAGTAATTTCTGACATTGATAAAATGGGGAATTACGAAACTAGACTTGTCATGAACCATAAACTAAAATTGCCATGATACATGCACTTAAAATTGCCATGGTTCATACAAAAAATAATTTTCATGGTCAAAGTACTGCAGTTGCCATCATCAAAATACTAAAATTGCCATGCTCTACAAACTGAAATTGCCACATGGTAACTTCAGTTTAAGCACTATGGCAACTACAGTGTAAACATCATGGCAACTTTGGAGCCAAAAAAAATTCATCAAAACATATCAACATGGGGTCTAGTTTTGAAGATCTCGTCGAGACGGATTTAATGGTGAAAACAGATTTTTAATTCATTTTTTCATTAGGAGATAAAACATTTTTAAATTGAAAACAAAAAAATTCCCGTTGATGTCATTTGTGCACATGTGACAAAATGAGTGGTAAAAGAGACATGTGGGCGATGTGCAAAATGCCACACGTGTGGGCGTTAGTTTTTTCCTTGAAAAATACTCCCTCCATTTCAAAATAGAATTGTATTAACTACTAAAGTTAGTACAAAATTGAGTCATCTATTTTGGAACGGAGAGAGTAGATCGAAAGGAAGGATTTGGGCTGTTCCAAAACGGCTTTCATGTGTGTTGTTTGGGATAAAAAGAAACATTGTGAAACCGTGGATACTACAGGGAAGCTAGTTCAAGATTTTTTTGATTTGCTCTCTGGATCTACCTATTTTTTGTTGCATGCACCGCTTTGCGGCCGCTCTTATTTGTTCGCCACCACAATATTGTTAACACCTTCTCTCGCTCCATCACTTCACTTTATACTATATCTGCAAGAGTTTTTTCCTTTTGCAGTTGTTCCTTCGAAGTGCCGCATGATTTGACTGGTGTCTTAGGCTCACGTCTCTAGCACGGTCTAGCCTAGGACCAGCACTCGACTACTTTGAATAAATTTTCAGCTTGCATTAATTAACGTGGTTGTAGCATTTTTTCCACATATATAAAGCCAACCCAGCTCCACATATTTCTACACCGTGCATATATACGTTCACCTGGCAATCGCTTTACCAAACTTTTGGAGTTATTTGACACCGCTGATTGCCGGTCACCACCTGCTACATGGCAAAACATATAATACTTTGATTTTTTCTCTATTGTGAGCGTTTTACCACCACATCCCAGTAGTTCATAGGAACATTATTCTTGGATTTTGTTTCTTATTTCTACTAATCATGGCAGGTTCTAGAGTCAGTTGGGATTCATCGATCATGGGAGATGTGCCATCACCTCAAAAAATACAACCGCCATCACAACAGGTACAAAGACATTAGAATGCACAAAATTAGGTTCTTGTTTCCATGCCACCTTTTAATGGTCATTCTAAGCCTAATTTATACATTGAATGGGAGTTCGAAATAAATGCTATATTTGCTTCCCATAATTTTTCTGAGCATAAAAAAGTTAAGCTCGCAATTGGTACATTAACTGGTTTTGCTACTTTTTGGTGGAGTGAACATTGTCGGTTATACCCTGATTATGTACCTAATACTTGGGATGTTTTAAAACTTGTCATGAGAGATAGATTTGTCAATGTATATTATACCTGTGGCATGATTAAAAAACTATAACATTTAAAACAATGTAGCGACACTGTAACAAAATATTATGATGATTTACAAACTACCTTGTTGCACTCCTTTTTAGAGGAAACTGAAGATGATTTTATAGATAAATTTTGGGGAGGGTTAAACCATGATATTAAGAGATACTAATGCATGAAGAGTGTTATCCTGTGGACCGTTTGTTTCATCTTCCTTGCAAAGCTTAACAGGAAATAAAACGATGTGTTGGTTGTGAGGACTACATCACCTCCATCACATGACACATCATCACCGAGAGTGCCTACATCTCCGAGTTGATCATAAGAGGTAATGACAAAGGTACTGATCTTCCACCTCCACATGAGTATGATGAATGTCTTGCCAATTTAGATGCACCATGCGATGAGCTGCCTACTACTTTGATCACACCAGCTATTTTAGAGGACTATGTTGATGATTTGACTTTGCCATGTGATCAAACAATTTTGCGTGAGCCCATTGAATTAACTATTGATGCGAAAGAACCATGTGAATCAGAGCATAAATCAGATTTGGATCAAATACATTTGAAAATAATTTTGCCATTGTTCAATCATTTTGATATGACCTCCAATCTTGGTGATGATTCCGTGTCGAATAAATTGTTGCGTGTTTGCTTATTTAAGCATGTGGTAGCATGTAATTTTGAATCAATTAAAGTTTATTCAACAATGTTGGGATGGTTAAATGGTAAGTGTTGTCAATCTTTTGATATGAATAAGAGCTTCACTTATATGTGCAAATTGAGTTGCAATATTTTCATGCCTTTGACTTCTTGTGATAATATATTGGCTTTATATTTCACAAATTTTGAAGGGTGCTATTGTATAACTGTGTCGCATGTTCCACAACTGAGGTTAGTAAAAATGGATGACATATACATATACAACATGTACACCTTGTCTCTTTTGTTAGCCACATTTCAGGTTAGGCAATGCCGAGGACGGCTTTGTGTTGAAGAAGGGGAGGATGATGAGGACATGGAGGCCATAGTTACACGCAGAACCCCTACTACTATACCTATTGGATCGATTAGTATAGGTCCCGCACACCAGTTATATTATCAGGTACTTCCGTTTCTTGGTAATGTTTTTGAAGTTCATGAGAATATGATGCTGCCTAACTTCGATATATTTTTGTTGCTTACAGTTGAAGGACCTAGCATGGACAAGAAGTATGAACATTGGAGCATTATCAAGCATGAAGATGAAGGCGCGTGTGAAGAGAATAAGAACAGAGTTTGTAGTGGAGATTTCCGCACTTTGAAGCCACCATGATGACATACAAGAAGATGGACGAAATATACAACATGGCCTTTTATAGATTTCGTCCATAGCTTATTATTGGTGCCACACCACCTTATTTTTGGGCCAGGCCCATGTAATTTTGAAATACTACTTCATAGGTTGTTTTTAGAGTCCATATTGTAGGGGAAATGAACTGGGAGGTATTTTAGTCCCACCTTGACAAGGGTGGACGAAATCCCCTCTCTTTTCCCCTATAAATATAGCCCTTAAGGCATCGTTTAGACTTGGGTTTTATTTAGTTAAAAGTTAGCTATCGCTGTAACTTCGTGTAATTCGTTTGTGTCCAACGACCAGAACAAGACCGCTTATGAAACCCCACTTTTATCAACACTTCATATATATATATTCGCAATATTCAGATTGCTTTATCATATTCTTGCTTGTTCTTCGATTGCTTGCAGGAATAGACCTTCGTGGTCAGGTTGATGGTGCTCCGGCATGGTCAATAACCTCTCGGACTTGGTTTAGCGATTGCTAAGGCACAACGTGGTGCATGTTTGTAGTCAGATTGTCAAAGTCATCTCCACCAAATCGATAGTTATCATCTCATAGAAAGATCGGGGCCCTCATCTCTATCATCCAATGGAGTATTTATGGCAAAATTGTAGCCGGTTTATGGATAAAACATCACAGGACAGACGGTGAATACAACTTTCAAGGTAACTTGATCAAATCGACGAGCCATCTTGCACCATACGGAATGACCCCCTACTTTGTAGTCCGGCTATCCGAGGACCCCCTAATCTAGGACTCCCTCAGTAGCCCCCGAACCAGGCTTCAATGACGATGAGTCCGGCGCGCATATTGTCTTCGACATTGCAAGGTGGGTTCTTCTCCAAATTCCGAATACTTGTCGAGTAGTGTTCGGCTTCCCATAAATGTTGCACTCCTCGGCTTCTACGCTTTAATAATGGCTATCTTCCATGTGTCGAGCGAATGTGAGAAGTCGGGGCATTTTTACATTTGCCACCCTAACCCTGTGATTAAATCGCCTATTTAAAGAGTCGGGGATCCTCAGATCAGATCACACCATCCTCCCACAGCGAGTATCCATCGGAGCGCACCCGGAAAAGCCCATCCTATCATGGCCGGCCATCGCAGCTCCTCTTCTCGCTCCCGTAGCGCTAAGCCAGGCAATTGGGAGAAGTGTTCCGTCCCTCACAGCCAATTAGTAGAGTTACAGACCCAGGGGTTTCTTCCTCCTGCGTATATGGTCCCCGTCCGAGCCGGACTAGCCACTTATAACGGCGGGGAGCAAGCAAAGAGATTCCCCAACCCGTCCATGGGGGAGCGGGTATGCCTTGTCCCTTACTTATTGAGGGGACTCGGATTTCCAATCCATCCGTTCCTCCGCGGGCTCTTGGAGTTCTACGGCCTCCAGCTGCATAACTTTACTCCTGCCTCCATATTACACATCGCCGGCTATGTCGCATTTTGCGAGCTGTTTCTGGGCTGCGAAGCTCATTTCGAGCTATGGAAAATCCTATTCTGCCTCATACCCCGTACACAGAAGGAGTAAATATATCAAGTGGGCGGAGCCGAAATATGGCGCATCGCCGGGACCGGATACCTGTCCGGTACCCCGAAGAAGACATTCGAAGACTGACCTTCGGAGTGGTTTTATATGGAGAACGTCCCCCTTCTGGACCCTATTCGGATGGGCCTTCCTGAGTTCAATAACGCCCCTTTGAAGAAACGCCACAGTTGGCATCCTCGGAGCCCCTAGGAGGAAGATAACAGAGAGGTCCTTTACTTGATGGGCAGGATAGAAACGCTGGCCAAATCAAGACTGACAATAATCGAGGTTATGTCAATATGTATAATGCAGGGGGTGCAGCCACTTCAGTATCGGGGGAAACCCATGTGGCACTTCAATAGAGAAGACGATGCCACGCGCTGCGGCCGTAAAGGTCCAGAATCCGCCGCCGCTCTAGCGAAAGTACTGTCCGATTTATACAAAGGAGAGGAAGAGGAGTTCATCCGTATTAAGCCATGGGATGGATTCTCCATGTACAACCCCCCAAACTGGGTGAGCTGCTACCTTTTACTCCAGATCTTCCCGCATTCTTCATTATAAGTATTTACCTTGTTATTTCATAGCAGGAACTGCGAAAAGCTGTGAGGGAGGTCCATAGCCCGTCTCCACAGCCGGAGGACCCTGACCGGGCCCTCGACCCCGGACTCGAAGAAGATCCGGACATATTCATGGAACTCATCGACAGGACGTTCTATCAGTTGAGCTGCGACGGTGCCTTGGTGGCTATCATAGCCGATTATCCGGGCCTGCTCCCTGCATCGCATGTAGGTAAAACTAGGGTCCCAACTTCCGAGAAGGATCCCTTTTTTGCAGTTCACCCATCACACACACATGGTGATAGAGGCAAAGGTGTCCCGATGTTTCGATGCGATGGTGGCTATCGTTTTCCGTGGGAGTCAACCTTGACGATCCGACTACGAACGTGCAAGACGTCGCGCCTTAGCAATCGCTAAACCAACTTCCGAGGGTTATTGACCACGCCGGAGCATGATCAACCTGACCACGAGGGTCTGTTTCCTGCGAGCAAACGAAGAACAAGCAAGAAACTGAGATTGCACTCTGGATATTGTGAATATAAGATGAAAGCTTTATTGATCAAGGTGGGGTTCTATGACGCCTTGGTCTGGTCATTGAACACAAACGAAGTACGCGAAGTTGCAGCTATGGCGAACTTTTAGTCTAAACAAAATCCAAAGTCTAAACGACGCCCTAAGGGCTGTATATATGGAGGAAGAGGGGGGGATTTCATGGCCCTTGGAGGAGGGGTCCGAAACCAACCCTAACTCTTGTTTCCCCACACATACGGACTCTAAAACAGCCTATACTTAAGTATTTCAGAAATACATGGGCCTGGCCCAATAATAAGGTGACGCAGCACCTAAAATAGCCTCTGGACGAAATTTATGAAAAGGCATCTTGTATATTTCGTCCAAGGCTTCATGCACTCCTTATGGTGGCTTCAAAGTCCTGAAATCATCACTTGTAACTCCGTTCTTGATCCCCTTGCGCATGCCATCATCTCCATGCTTACACTTGTCCCAAGGTTCATCTTTTTTGTCCAAGCTAGGCCCTTCATTTGTAAGCAAAACAAATGTATCCAATTTAGGCAGCATCATATTCTCATGAACATTAGAATCATTACCAAGAAACAAAAGTACCTGATAATTCAATTAGCGTGCGCGAGCTCTAGTAATTGGTCCAGTATGTATAGCAGCAGGGGCTGTGGGTGTAACAATGGTATTGATGTCCTCATCATCCTCCCCTTCTTGAAATGAAGTCGTCCTCGACGAAAGTTCATCGTCCTCACCCAAATAAGGCTTCAAATCTGCAATGTTAAAAGTGGGACTAACCCCAAAATCTGCAGGCAGCTCAAGTTTATATGCATTATCATTTATTTTCTCTAACACCTTAAAAGGACCATCAACACGTGGCATTAGTTTTGATTTGCACAAATTAGGAAATCTATCCTTACGCAAACGTAACCAAACAAGATCTGCAGGTGCAAACACAACATGTTTTCTACCCTTATCTCCAGCAAGTTTATATTTAGCATTCATACGCTCAATGTTTTCCTTAGTTAACTCATGCATTTTTAAAATCAATTCAACATGTTCTTTAGCATCAAAATTAACCTTCTCCGAAGATGGAAGAGGCAACAAATCAATAGGTGCACGAGGTAGGAAACCATACACAATTTCAAAAGGGCACATCTTAGTAGTAGAATGCAATGAACGATTATAAGCAAATTCAATATGAGGCAAGCATTCTTCCCACATTTTCTTGTTATTCTTCAAAACAGCCCTAAGCATAGTAGACAATGTTCTATTGACTACTTTAGTTTGTCCATCAGTTTGGGGGTGACAAGTAGTACTAAAAAGCAGTTTAGTCCCCAACTTAGCCCATAAACATCTCCAAAAGTGGCTAAGAAATTTAGTATCACGATCTAAAACAATAGTATTTTGGCACACCATGCAAGCGAATAATTTCATGAAAGAACAAATCAACAACATTAACAGCATCATCGCTTTTATGACATGGTATAAAGTGTGCCATTTTTGAGAATCTATCCACGACAAAAAATATGCTATCCCTCCCCTTCTTTGTTCGACGTAAACCTAAAACAAAGTCCATAGATATATCCTCCCAAGGGACACTAGGTACAGGCAAAGGCATATATAAACCACAAGGATTGAGTCGTGACTTAGCTTTTTGACATGTAGTGCAGTGAGCAACAAAACACTCAACATCCCGTCTCATCTTTGGCCAAAAGAAATGTGTAGCAAGTATATCCTCCGTCTTCTTGACGCCAAAGTGTCCCATTAACCCTCCTCCATGTGCCTCCTGCAACAACAAAAGACGAACGAAGCTAGCTGGAATGCATAGCTTATTAGCACAAAACAGAAACCCATCGTTAAGAACGAACTTGTTCCAAGTTCTCCCTTCCTTACAATTCTGTAATACATCTTTAAATTCAGCATCATGCACATATTGATCTTTGATGGTCTTCAAACCAAATATTTTAACGTCAAGTTGTGAAAGCATAGTATAACGACGAGACAATGCATCAGCAATAACATTTTCTTTACCCTTCTTGTGTTTAACGACATAAGGGAAAGTCTCAATGAATTCAACCCATTTAGCATGTCTATGGTTCAGTTTTGCTTGACTTTTAATGTGTTTCAAAGATTCATGATCAGAATGTATAACAAATTCCTTTGGCCATAAATAATGTTGCCATGTTTCTAAGGTCCGAACAAGAGCATATAATTCTTTATCATAAGTAGAATAGTTCAGACTAGGCCCACTCAATTTTTCAGAAAAGTATGCAACAGGTTTTCCATCTTGTAATAACACACCTCATAATCCAATTCCACTAGCATCACATTCAAGCTCAAAAGTCTTATTAAAATCAAGAAGTTGGAGTAAAGGAGCATGTGTCAACTTATCTTTCAATACCATGAAGGCTTCTTCCTGTGCGGTACCCCAAACAAAAGGAACATCCTTCTTTGTAAGCTCGTTGAGAGGTGCAGCAATGGTGCTGGAATCTCTCACAAAACGCTTATCAATAGCTTCAAGCGAGGCCAAGGAAACTCCTCATTTGTGTGACCGTTTTGGGCTGCGGCCAACTCTCAATAGCTTCAATCTTGGCTTTATCAACTTCAATTCCCTGTGGAGTAACAACATAGCCAAGAAAAGATACTCGGTCAGTGCAAAAGGTGCACTTTCCAAGGTTACCAAACAAACGTGCATCACGTAGAGCAATAAAAAAAGCACGTAAATGTTCCAAATGTTCCTCCAAAGATTTGCTATAAATCAATATGTCATCAAAGTAAACTTCCACAAATCGTCCAATGAAAGCACGTAAAACTTCGTTCATTAATCTCATGAAAGTACTAGGTGCATTAGTTAACCCAAAAGGCATGACTAACCACTCATATAATCCAAACTTAGTTTTAAATGCAGTTTTCCATTCATCTCCCAATTTCATACGAGTTTGATGGTATCCACTACGCAAATCAACCTTGGAGAATATTGTAGAGCCACTCAATTCATCAAGCATATCATCTAGCCTAGGAATAGGATAACGATAACGAATAGTAATATTATTAATGCCTCTACAATCAACGCACATACGCGACGTACCATCCTTTTTCGGCACTAAAATGGTAGGAACAGCACAAGGACTAAGGGATTCGCATATATAACCTTTGTCGAGCAATTCTTGTACTTGACGCATAATCTCCTTCGTCTCCTCTGGATTGGTACGGTATGGTGCACCGTTGGGTAATGATGCACCGGGAATTAAGTCAATTTGATGCTCAATCCCTCGAATAGGTGGTAATCCCGGTGGCACGTCTTGTGGAAAGACGTCAGCGAACTCCTGCAAAATGTTAGTGACAGCAGGAGGCAAAGAGGAAGGCACGTCGTCAAATGAAAATAATTCCTCTTTGCACACAAAAGCATGGCAAACAGATTTGCTGAAATCTAGCTCATCAATATCAGATTTTGTGGCAAGTAAACATGCACTTTTCAATTTAATTTCAGAAGCAACACTAGATGGTTTATTATTAGGTTTCATTTGTTGCTCAAATTCTTTTGCCACACTCTGATTTTCACTCTTTTTTTCTCCTGTTTTGCTTTATTAGCTCTATTAATATCATCTTTCAAAATGGATTCAGGAGTCATAGGAAGTAAAGTAATATTTTTACCCTTATGAACAAGAGTATACTGATTGTTTCTACCATGGTGTACAGAATTTTTATCAAATTGCCATGGTCTACCAAGTAATAAGGAACATGCTTGCATAGGTACCACATCATAATCAACATAATCAGCATATGTAGAGATACTAAAATGCACACGAACAGTACGTGTTACCTTAACCTTGCCGCTGTTGTTGAACCATTGGATGTAGTAAGGATGTGGATGTGGTCTTGTGGTGAGAGATAGCTTCTCCACCATCTCCATGCTAGCCAAGTTATTGCAGCTCCCTCCACCTATGATGACGCGAACAGAACGTTCCTTCACAACTCCCTTTGTATGGAACAAATTATGCCTCTGATTTTGCTCAGCTTGTGTAACCTGCACACTCAAAACACGTTGAGCAACTAAACATTCATACCTGTCAGCGTCTTCAGTAGCCATGTATTGCGTCTCATGATCAGAATCCTCTCCACTGTGTTCTTCATGTGTAATAAGAGCCAAAGTCTCCTCATCATAGTCACAAGCCGACTCATACCCACCATCCTCAGTAGCAATCATCACACGCTGAGATTGGAATTCTCTCGCAAAATGTCCTCTTCCCTTACAACGACGACAAATAATATCACTTGTGTGCCCTGTTGATGCCATGGAAGAAGAAGAGCTCTGCGCAGGCCCGGCAGGTGTGCTCTTGGCAGATAGTGGTGGTTGTGCCTGCTTTCTTGTATCACGACTGGAGGTGGCACCTGATGGAGGTGCTGGTGGACTGGAAGTAGAGGATGCACGTGGTGTCCATGATGACGATCGACCTGTAGAAAAGTTAGTTCACGCCAATGCCTGTCGATCCTGCACTTCACGTTCAGCTTTACAAGCAAGATGGAATAAACGAGTGATATTAGTATACTCCTTATACTCTAGAATGGTCTGAATCACTCTATTTAATCCACCCATAAAACGTGCAAGCATAGCTTCATTCTCCTCAACAATACCACATCTAATCATGCCAATTTGTAATTCCTGATAATATTCTTCTACAGAATTTTTTCCTTGTCTTAAGCGCTACAATTTTTGAAGTAATTCACGTTGATAATATGGTGGAACCCAACGAGTACGCATAGCAGTTTTCAAAGCAGCCCAAGTAGCTGGAATAGGATATAATCGACAATGTTCAGACCACCAAACACATGCAAAGCTAGTGAAAGCACAAATAGCAGCAGGAACACGTCTCTCCTCGGGATATTGTAAACATGTAAATCGTTGTTCAGTTTCTAACTCCCAAGTAAGATATATATCAGGAACATATCTACCCTCAAATGGTGGAATATTCAATTTTAGTTTAGGAAGATGGTCATGTACCTCAGGTGGTGGTGCAGCCCTACTGTGGCGATGATATGCATGAGGACGACCTGGTGGTGGTGGTGCTGGTGGTTGCACGTAGTTCTGATTTTGATCAAACTCATCCTCGTAATGTTCCTCCACCTCTATAGTAGCAGCAGGAGCGACATAAGCACCAACAGTTGGTACAGCAGCACCAGAAGTTTGACAAGGCTCAATGGGAACGCGTTGTGCTCGTCCCACTTGATTTGGAAGACGATGTTGTTGTTGTTGTTGTAGAGGTGCGACAGGTGCAGCACACGGTGGAAGACGCGCGAGCAATTCATTAAACTTGTTATCGAGCTTTGTTTCGAACGCCTTCTCAATGCCATCTATCTTCTCCATGGCCTCTTTAAATCTGTTTAGCCCATCTTCCACCTGTCCACTCATCATTTGCTGAAACTTATCATGTAACTCTTTGTTCGTCATGTTCTCCCAGTCAATCGCGTCGGGTTGTGATCCTGCCATGGTTAGCAGCAATAGAAACACACAAGAATATGATCCTACAGACTACTAGAAAATGGCGGTGGTGGAGTGTCACAAATCCGTCAAGCAAATCTCAAATTCTCACCAGTTCTTACCCAGCAGCAGGCGGTGATTGGCAACTGTCGTAGTCAAAACTCTCAAAGCTTTGATACAGCAATTACCAGGGAGAGTCAAACGAACGACGTAGATGTATGTGGAGTTACGAAGGAATATAATATGGTAGCCAAAAAGGTCAACAATAATCAATTCAGAGATGCAAAGTTGAATAAACACTCAACGACGGTACTGTGCTGGTCCTAGGCTAGACCGTGCTAGAGACGCGAGCCTAGAACACTAACAAAATCACGGCACTGCACGTAAACAAGGGAGGAGCACGCTGTGAATTGTTTTTCCTTTTTTCACTTTTCTTGCACTTTTTTTGCTCCGCAACAATTTTTTTTCGAAAAAGTCTACAAATGGTCTAAAATCTGCCTAGCCAGAATTTTCCAGACTTAGTTTTTTTGAGTTTGGAACTATTTTTCTTCTGCGGATGGCTCGAAAGTTGGGGAGTCCTACTCTGTCACGGCTCGGAGTATCACGTGATCTGGAACTCGAAATAAAAGCAACAAATACTGGACTCGGACTAGGACTGGTGGTGGAGATGAATCTGGTGGAATCTCAGACTGGTGGCGGCGATGAATCTGGTGGAAATCAGACTGGTGGCGGATATATGTTGTAGGTGGACTCAGATTGTCGTGATGGCGGCGGATATGTGGTGGCGTATATGGACTCGGATTGGTGGTGAATATGGCAGCGACGATGAAGTTGGTGTGGTGGTGGTATATGGCAGCAGCGATGATGATGATGCGGTGGTGATATATGGCAGCGGCGACGTGACAACCTGTGAACAGAACTCGAAACTCTAAAGGACTAGACGCTAAGACCAGCAACTTGACATGCGATGCAACCGCAAATTCAACAAAGCAAATACAGAAAATATTATGCAAAGGCTCAGATTGGTTCGGATAGGATGAACTAACCCTAAATTTTTTTTGGCTTTTTCGTGGACTATAGGTACGAAGAAAAGACTCGATCTAAACTACGAAAAACTATAAAATCTCACCGAGCAACCTGGAAATCTGATACCACTTGATAAAGGCAACGGTGTCCCAATGTTTCGATGAGATGGTGGCTATCGTTTTCCGTGGGAGTCGACCTTGACGATCTGACTACGAATGTGCGAGACGTCGCGCCTTAGCAATCGCTAAACCAACTTCCGAGGGTTATTGACCACGCCGGAGCACGATCAACCTAACCATGAGGGTCTGTTTCCTGCGAGCAAACGAAGAACAAGCAAGAAACTAAGATTGCAATCTGGATATTGCGAATATAAGATGAAAGCTTTATTGATCAAGGTGGGGTTCTATGACGCCTTGGTCTGGTCATTGAACACAAACAAAGTACGCGAAGTTGCAGCTATGGCGAACTTTTAATCTAAACAAAACCCAAAGTCTAAATGACACCCTAAGGGCTGTATATATGGAGGAAGAGGGGGGGATTTTGTGGCCCTTGGAGGAGGGGTCCGAAACCAACCCTAACTCTTGTTTCCCCACACATGCGGACTCTAAAATAGCCTATACTTAAGTATTTTGAAAATACATGGGCCTGGCCCAATAATAAGGTGACGCAGCACCTAAAATAGCCTCTGGACGAAATTTATGAAGTGGCATATTGTATATTTCGTCCAAGGCTTCATGCACTCCTTATGGTGGCTTCAAAGTCCTGAAATCATCACTTGTAACTCCGTTCTTGATCCCCTTGCGCATGCCATCATCTCCATGCTTGAACTTGCTCCAAGGTTCATCTTTCTTGCCCAAGGTAGGCCCTTCATTTGTAAGCAAAACAAATGTATCCAATTTAGGCAGCATCATATTCTCATGAACATTAGAATCGTTACCAAGAAACAAAAGTACCTGATAATTCAATTGGCGTGCATGAGCTATAGTAATTGGTCAAGTATGTATAGGAGCAGGGGCTGTGGGTGTAACAATGGTATTGATGTCCTCATCATATGGTGTCCTACAGGGAAGGTCCTCGGGACGCCACGCCGAACCCGCAGTGACTCGCCAGCAAGGGGCACCGAAACTAGATAGGCTTAAAAGGAAGGCGGTCAGGACTGAGACGCCGTCGTAGAGGTATGAAAAAAAACATGCTCCATGGTTTGTTGTCTTTAAAATATAATAATGTCCATGGTTCCTGGCAGAAAAAACGCTCGCCGAACCGTGCCCGGAGAGCCTGCCGGTCATGCCTTCACCAGCCGGACTCTAGAGCCGGACTTAGGGGCAGACGCTGACGTGGGGACAATACCGGATGTTCCTCCTACAGAGGATGCGGATAGGCTGTCCGCTACGAATTCTGAAGTGGAGAGTTCCATGAATCACAGGCGCTGTCGGGCCGTACTCCGCTACCCTGGTTTCTCCGAAGAGGCGTTCTATGCCTTTAACTCAGGAGACGCGTACATCCGAGCTGCTCAAAATGGTCTTGCCAGAGCCACGGACCAGTATGTATAGGATATATGGGTAAGAAAATCTGATAATTATATATATCAGTAGCCCCTGAGACTTGAAATAGTTGACACAACTAATTTAAGGATCATTATTTGTGTAGGCTCTTATGAAGAAGAATTCCCAGTTGTCTCAAGAAATGGAGGAGTGCAAAGCCCAGTTGCGGGCCGCAGTTGCTGCAATGAAATAGTCCACGAAGGCCCCATCTGGTAACACTTGTTTCTATTGAAAAGAAGCATATGTACCGGTTAGTATTCGGCATGTATGCAAATCTAACAATAGATTCTGCAGATGACCCCGGGGTAAATCCGGAGGTCGTGCAAGGGGATGAGCAACATGCTCAATGACAGCTAGAGGCTGGCGAGCGCGTGCTTACGCGGGTTAGGCAGGAGAAGAATGATCTCCAAGATGCCAATACCCAGCTGGGCATTGAACTGAAAGACGTTCGGTCCCAGTTAGCTAACTCCGTAAAGGAGAATAAAAGGCTTCGACGCAGCATTTTTAGTAAGTGCTTGAACAAAATTTTATAGAGTTTGGCCAAGAAACCGGCTAACAGAGTTATATTTGTAGGTATGCTGATGGGTCGTCCCGTAGAGGAGATGCCCGGGTCTGCGGGTGATCTTCTGCCAGAGCTCTCACAACTGCACGAACAAGTTCGGCAGGTGATGCAGGGCATTGACCAAGCCTTGTGGCCATCCGCCTCCCTGCCAGGAGGCATGGGGGAGGTTGTAGAGATGCTCAAGGGAGCGGGGTGGTGCTTCCGATTATGGAAGATATCGGCCTGCCGACAAGGTGCAAGGGAAGCCTGGGCCATGGTGAAGACGCGATATACCAAGGCTGACCCAAACCACATCGCCGAGGTTGGACCTGTGGGGTCTGATGGGAAAGAGATCCCCGTCAGTTTGGTGTATGACCAGGTGAAATTAGCCGCGAAGTATTCCCAACAGGATTGTAGGCTAGACAGCCTGTTGGATGGTACAGAAGAAGAATTTAGTCAGTCTAAGTGACTGTGTACTTCAAATGACATGTATTGTCCCTAGCCGAATTGTAAATCATTTGTCATGGTGGACCGTTTCGCTTCAACCTCTGGATCCGACAGTCTGGAGTGTATCTGAATACCTGCTCAGTTATGTAAAAATCGGGGTACGCATGGAAACCTGGCGTAGGGGTCATAAGTGCTTGAGCAGACAAGTACCCAACTAGCTATGTTATATTACATGGATAGTAAGAAACATCTTCCAGGGAGAATAGTTCCGTTAAGGGTTCCTTTCCCTGGGTACGCATGCATTAATGTGCATGTCCGGACTGCGAGAAGAGATGCAGTATATAAACATCTGGGGGCATGTATCACAATAAATAAAAGTCATATTTTGTTCACCGACCGAGTATTCCCTTAAGAACGCTAGCTTTCGGCTTCACCCAGTCTGAGGTACCCATCCGGCTGACCCAGCAGTAACAATTGCAGGGGTGCTCCCCTTATGCCCTAGCCGAATTAACGGGAACATAGGGCAGAAACACAAGAGCCAGGCAACCCAGCTTGGCCAAAACTTAAGTCATATCAATGCATATAATGGCGAAGAAAAGGTACATGTGGAAAAGTAACACATGTGCGGGGGGCATAGAGCCCGAAACATAGTTAAATTAAGCTTCTGTACAAGAAGCACCCAGGTATAATGAGCACGCCTAGCGTGTCAAGATTGTGTAGTCAAGACACATTTTAACCTTTTAAGGCCGTGAAGAAAAAGGGAAGAAAGAAAGAAAAGACAGATAACGGATATATAAAAAATTGACGGAGGTAAGGAGACAAACACGGAGTCCGGCACTAGGCGTCGAACCTTCGGAGTCTGGCTGCGTTCCACGGGTTTGGCTGAGTTGATTGTCCGATGCATCCCGCAAACGGTATGCTCCACCGGTCAGAACTTTGGCAATAACGAAGGGACCTTCCCATTTGGTCTTCAGCTTGTCCTTTTTCTTCTCCGGTAGGCACAAAACGAGTTCGCCAACGTTATAAGTTTTGGCCCATACTTCTCTGCTTTGATACCGTCAAGCCTGTTGCTAATAGAATGCGGAGCGGGCTTTTTCCATGTCACGCTCCTCCTTCAGGGCGTCCAAACTGTCCTGCCAATCAAGCTCGGCTTCTTTCTCTTCGTGCATGCGCACTCGAGGTGAATCATGAATGATGTCGCAGGGCAGTACCGCCTCGCGCCGTACACCATACAGAACGCTGTGTATCCGGTAGTGCGATTTGGCGTGGTCCGCAGCCCCCATAGTACGGAGTCAAGCTCCTCCACCCAGTGCGTATCTGATTCCTTCAAGGAACGCACTAATCTGGGTTTAACGCCGCTCATGATAAGAACATTTGCTCTCTAGACTTGACCGTTAGTTTGTGGGTGATAGACCGAAGCATAATCGAGCTTAATGCCCATGTTGCTGCACCAAGTTTTTACATCGTCGACTGTAAAGTTCGAGATGTTATCGGTGATGATGCTGTGGGGGACGCCGTAACAGTGTACAACCCCGGATATGAAGTCTATCACTGGTCCGCACTCGGCCGTTTTAACTGGTTTGGCTTCTATCCATTTGGTGAATTTATCCACCATGACCAATAGGTATTTTTTCTTATGGCTTCCCCTTTAAGGGGTCCTACCATATCAAGCCCCCAGACTGCAAAGGGCCATGTGATGGGGATTGTTTGGAGAGCGGTAGGTGGCATATGGCTTTGGTTTGCAAAAAGCTGGCTACCGACGCATCGTTGAACGAGATCCTATGCGTCTGCTCGGGTCGTCGGCCCGAAAATACATGTACGGAAGGCCTTGCTTACAAGGGCCCGAGCTGCCGCGTGGTGGCCGCCGAGTCCAGCATGAATTTCTGCCAAAAGTTGTCGTCCTTCCTCTTCAGAGATGCACCTTTGAAGTACTCTGGTAACGCTTTTCTTATAAAGCTCTCCCTCGTGGACCTTGTAGCCTTTAGACTGCCGCACAATGCAACATGCCTCGTTTGGGTCATTATGGAGTTCTTGCCTAGTTAGGTAAGCCAAGAAGGGTTCTGTCCATGGGGCGATGACAGGCATAATCACGTGGGCCGAAGGCATTATTTCGGTGGCAGAGCCTCCGATTACGTCAGAGTGTTCGGTATCTGGCATTGTGGTCGGGTCCGGACTGTTGTTGCCAGTCTCTCCTTCCCATACCACGGATGGCTTAAACGGCCTTTCCAAGAAGATTTTGGTGGGACAGGGTCGCGCTTAGTGCCGATGCGGGCGAGGAGATCCGCCGCTTGATTGTTTTCCCGGACCACATGGTGGAATTCAAGCCCCTCGAACCAAGCTGATATTTTGAGGACGGCATTGCGGTAAGCCACCATTTTTGGGTCCTTGCCGTCGACGTCTCCAAATATTTGAGATATTGCGAGGTTCGAATCCCCACGCACCTCTAGGAGTTGAATGCCCATGGAGACTGCCATCTGGAGACCATGCAACAGGGCCTCATATTCTGCTGCATTGTTGGAGTCTGTGTATAATATTTGGAGTATGTATTGGACTATATCTCCGGTGGGGGATGTTAGGACGACGCCTGCCCCTAGACCAGCCAGCATCTTCGAGCCGTCAAAGTGCAAGATCCAATTGGATTACGCGCAGTACTCTTTAGGGAGTTCGGCTTCCGTCCATTCGGCAACGAAATCAGCCAGTACTTGCGACTTAATAGCTCATCGTGGTTTGTATGTTATGTCAAATGGGAGGAGCTCGATAGCCCATTTAGCAATCCGACCTGTGGCATCTCGGTTATTTATTATGTCGTTGAGTGGTACTTCGGAGGCCACCCTAATTGAACACTCTTGAAAGTAGTGTCGTAGTTTCCGGGATGCCATGAAGACCGCGTATGCTATCTTTCGATAATGTGGGTACCATGATTTGCATGGAGTGAGGACGGTGGATACGTAGTATACCGGCTTTTGAAGCGGTAACTTATGTCCGTCCGTCTCTCGTTCGAGACGAACACTGCGGTTACAACTTGGTGTGTTGCCGCTATATATAACAGCATTGGTTCGCCGACCTTTGGCATGGCCAAGATTGGGTTGGTGGCCAATACGGCTTTTATTTCTTCCAATCCGGCCGTGGCCACATCGGTCCACTCTAAGTGTTCGGTGCATCGAAGAAGGCGATAAAGAGGTAGTGCCATTTCTCCTAATAGGGAGATAAAGCGGCTTAAGGCAGCCACGCATCCAGTTAATTTCTGGGTTTGCTTGAGGTCTGTTGGGATAGCCAACGGTGACAAAGCTTGGATTTTAGCCGGATTTGCTTCAATTCCTCTAGTGGAGATGATGAAGCCCAAGAGCTTTCTGGCGGGTACGCCGAAAAAGCATTTTTCCGGATCGAGCTTGATGTCATACGTTCGGAGATTGTCGAACGTGAGCCTCAAGTCATCAATTAAAGATTCGACGTGTCTGGTTTTAATGACCACGTCATCTACGTATGCCTCCACTGTTTTGCCGATTTGTGTTTCCAGGCATGTCTGAATCATGCGTTGATAGGTTGCACCGGCGTTTTTGAGCCCAAAAGGCATGGTGTTAAAACAGAAGGGGCCGTATGGAGTGATAAATGCCGTTGCGGCTTGATCGGACTCCGCCATCTTAATTTGATGGTATCCGGAGTATGCATCGAGGAAACACAATGAGTCGTGTCCTGTAGTAGCGTCGATAATTTGATCGATGCGAGGGAGGGGGGAGGGATCCTTGGGGCAAGCCTTGTTAAGGTCCTTGAAATCGACACATTGGCGCCAAGATTTGTCCTTCTTTGGTACCATCACCAGGTTTGCTAGCCAGTCTGGATGTTTTATTTCTATAATGAATCCGGCCTCAAGTAACTTGGCTAGCTCTTCTCCCATGGCTTGTCACTTAGGCTCAGAGAAATGCTGAAGATCTTCTTGACCAGCTTGAACCCCTTTAGAATGTTAAGGCTATGCTCGGCCAGCCTGCGTGGGATTCCTGGCATGTCTGAAGGATGCCAGGCGAAGATGTCCCAATTCTCGCGCAAGAACTCCCGCAGTGCGATGTCTGTTGTGGGGTTCAGCTGTGCCCCGATGGATGCTATTTTTGTAGGGTCCGTTGGGTGGACCTGGAATTTGACTATTTCGTCTGCTGGTTTAAAAGAGGTGGACTTGGGTCTTTTGTCGAGTATCACGTCGTCCCTGTCCACTGTGGAGCGCAGCGCAGTTAGTTCTTCGGCCGCAAGGGCTTCGAATAACACCTCGAGGGCTAGTGCGGCGGTTTTATTTTTGGCGCGGAGTGCTAAGTCCGGATCACTAGCCAGAGTGATTATTCCATAGGGCCTGGGCATTTTGAGCTTCATGTACCCGTAATGGGGTATAGCTTGGAAGATCGCGAATGCCTCCCGCCCTAAAAGGGTGTGGTATCCGCAACTAAACGGGGCCACTTGGAATGTGATTTCTTCGGACCTATAATTATCCGGCGTGCCGAATACCATATCTAGTGTGATTTTCCCGCACATCGTGCCTCCCGACTAGGGATGATTCCTCTGAAGGTCATGCTGCTTTGCTCAATGCGGCTCTTGTTTATTTCCATCTTGCTAAGAGTTTCCTTGTAGATGAGGTTTAATCCGCTGCCACCGTCCATGAGCACTTTAGTAAGCCGGAAGCCATCCACAATTGGACTAAGGACCAAAGCGGCTGGTGCTCGGGCTGTTCGGAATTGAGGTTTGTCACTGGCATTGAAGGTTATGGCCATGTCGTTCCATGGATTTATTGCTGCAACATGGCAGACTTTGGCAAGGTAGCGGAGTGTTCGCTTGCGCCTATTATTTGAGGCGGAGGTCTTGAAGACTGTCAATACTGTATTGTTATTTTCCACAGGATGGTGCTTTGTTGTATTGTTGGTGAGGATATCCTCGCCGCTCTTAGCCACATGCCGGAGTATCCAACATGCTCTAAGGCTATGTGTTGGCATGGTATCCATTGTACTGTGAATTTTGCATGGCCCAATGAGCCACCCCTCCGATACAGTTCCACGCCCTGTAGTGGGCTTTGGTTTCTTTGTAATTCGATCGGGTGACTTACGAGAGTACACCCTTTTAGTTCGGACGGGGGGTTTAGTGAGAGCCGGAGGGTCCCAGAATTTTGTTTGGGTTTTACAGGTGCTTTCCATCGCACAGTACTTCTGTACTATGGCTGCCAAGTCAGCGAAGTGTGCTATGTCACGGTGACTTACGGCGTTGAGGATTCCCTTGTCCGTGCAATTTTTGCAAAAGAATGACATTGCGTCTTCCTCGCAACAGTCCTTGACCTTGCTCATTACAAGGAGGAATTTGTCCCAAAAGTCATGTACTGTCTCTTGGGGCTCTTGTCTAGTGAGGGAAAGATCACTTGAGTCTGGGTGGGTGGGCAGATTTAGGTCCGAACCCTGACCCGATCTGAGGCCTAGGGGCGGGGGAGTTTCCGAGCTTAACAGTTCAGGCTCTAGGATGTTGCCCAATAGTCCTGGCCCGCTGTCTAATTCTAGGTTGGAAACTTGGGCCATGTCCTCCCGTGGACGGGTATCCGGCTCGGAGAGCTCGAAAATCCGGACATAGTTTGTCCTTAGAATAGAGGAAGAATCGCTACATTGCTCCTCCACCACCGCTATCTGATGGGTGACCGGTGGAGAGTTAATCTCCCTTTGGTCGGGTTTAAGCCTGATCCGATCATAGTCCGTAGCAACTCCCAGGGCGGCGATGCGATCCAAGAACTCATTCAAGGAAGAGAGCTCTATTGGATCCATCCGCTCGGCGAATACTGAGCCGATGTGGAGGCTGTTTTTAATGACCTGAGAAGTCATCTGAGGCGCGACGGCCGAACGGGCGGTCATGACGAAGCCGCCTAGTCGGAGGGTTTGGCCTACAGCCAGGGCTCCCCCCGAGGTGATGTTGTCATTGACAACAAGACGAGCCATCCAGCCTTATCGTGACGGCACAATGGAAGTCTTAATGAAAGCACCAATGTCGGTGTCAAAACCGGCGGATCTCGGGTAGGGGGTCCCGAACTGTGCGTCTAAGGCGGATGGTAACAGGAGGCGGGGGACACAATGTTTACCCAGGTTCGGGCCCTCGCGATGGAGGTAATACCCTACTTCCTGCTTGATTGATCTTGATGATATGAGTATTACAAGAGTTGATCTACCACAAGATCGTCAAGGCTAAACCCTTGAAGCTAGCCTATGATTATGATTGTTGTTGTCCTACGGACTAAACCCTCCGGTTTATATAGACACCGGAGGGGGCTAGGGTTACACAGAGTCGGTTACAAGGGAAGAGATCTGCATATCCGAATTGCCAAGATTGCCTTCCACACAAAGGAGAGTCCCACCCAGACACGGGACGGAGTCTTCAATCTTGTATCTTCATAGTCCAATAGTCCGGCTGTCCGAGGGGGTGTCTATTTATAGTCTAAGACATGAAGGGGTAAGTGGGAAAGGGAGATACATGGGCCTCTGGCCCAGAGCTGCACGCAGGTAGGCACCGGATGTCTGGGCTGGGGGCCGAATGTCCGGCTGTTCGCAAGACGCCGGATGTCCGGCTTGGAACATGCCTCTACCGGATTTCTGGGAGGGGTGCCGGATGTTCGGGCGTTGCTGAGGCGCCAGATATCCGGGCTAGCCGCCAGATGTATGGCCGCTAATGCTTTTTGCCGTCCATTGGGGCATCTCCTGCATGGCTGCCCAGGCGCCGGAGGTCCGGCCTCTGGCCTGGATATCCGGCCGCTATAGCTTCAGCAGCTTTGTCTTCATCCGTCGTCGCTTCCATGCTTCCCTCGCGGATGGTGTAGTTGTTCCTTGGCGCTTGCACTCCTCCTCGACATTCGTGAAGCCCAGATAATACCTATGCATGCACACGGGAGAAGTGTCAAGTAGTATACCATCCTCGAAGGGGTCAAGTGAGCACGTGTAAAGGAGATGATTCACCTTTGTGTATGTGAAGTAGAGGTCGCACATGTCACTGGCCAAACGGACTCTTGACATGGTGATGTCCATAGGATGCTCCGCATCATCTCCCCCCCCTTGGGAAAGATCCAACCTCGGATCAAAAACCAAATCACCATGGGAAAGAGATGGCATTGCCGTGTAGAAGTGGACGTTCACCAAGTACTCGTTGTCTTGAAGCTCGCAATGCGGACTCTCCAATGTCGCGCCGTCTAGTGATTCCTTCAAAAGGAGCAAGGACAACAAACACTTGTAAAAACAAATGTGGTTAGCATTAGTGCAAAACCAAGCATTAAAGAGGTGATTCACCAAACACGTGTTGTCATCATGCATAGCATAAGGTGTGACAAAGGATTGTGACATGGCAAGTAAGCATATCAATCGAGCACAAGCAAAGATATCATGGGGACAAGTACGCAATTGTGAGGTGGTGATGCAAATATGTGTGTCAAGAGAATAAGCATCTACCTCAAGATCATAGTAATCATTCAAAAAATTCTCAATGAAAGGTCTATAGTAGGCATATGAATCATTCACAACACCAGAGAAGATGATATGTCTAAACACATGGGTCAAGTGCAAGACAATCCAATCATATCGTGCATAGGGTGTAGTGAATATTGTGTGGCACTCAACACAATAGAAAGAGCAATTGTTCATCATGTGTGAGGCAATCAAGTCAATCATGTGACAAGCAATGGGACATGGCATATGTGAAGAAATGATATTGGTGAAATCAAGTATATATAGGAGCAAATAATCCAAGAATTGGATGCAACACACAAGGCATATATATCATGATGCATGGAATGGTGAAAATGACAAGTCGAAGCAAGATCTCTAACATTTGTGCAATCAAATGGTCCAAGATGGCCAATAAGTCTCATGGTGCAAGCAACACAAGTAGTATGATCTGTAATATCCATGCTCAAGAAAGATGTCGCCTTGAAGGCATGTCCTTGTGCGTCCTTCACAATGCCAAAGCACAAGCAAAAGCGGTGTAGAAGCGAGTCATGGTAGAATGTATGGGGCTCGCTCTCAAGAGCTCGAATGGTCAACTCACGTGAAGTGGAAGTCGACACAAAGTCCAAGTATCCTACATATGCACACAACAAAACAAAGAACGTATGTGCATGGTAGATAAACATATCATCCATCATGATGGTTCTCTTCTCTTGCACATAACCATTAGAAGCACAAGTGCATGAATAATATGATGCAATAGTGGCTATATTCATGGCACTAGGTATATGGTGCAAAGAGGTAAGACAAGCATGCTTCACAAGAAATATGTCAAAATCTCCAAATATATGTGAGAATTTTTTGAAATATGCCCTAGAGGCAATAATAAAGTGGTTATTATTATATTTCCGTGTTCATGATAATTGTCTATTGTTCATGCTATAATTGTATTAATCAGAAACTATAATACATGTGTGAATACATAGATCATAATATGTCCATAGTAAGCCTCTAGTTGACTAGCTCGTTGATCAATAGATGGTCGTGGTTTCCTAACCATGGACATTGGATGTTGTTGATAACGGGATCACATCATTGGGAGAATGATGTGATGGACAAGACCCAATCCTAAGTGTAGCACAAGATCGTGTAGTTCGTTTGCTAAAGCTTTTCTAGTGTCAAGTATCATTTCCTTAGACCATGAGATTGTGCAACTCCCGGATACCGTAGGAATGCTTTGGGTGTGCCAAACGTCACAACGTAACTGAGTGGCTATAAAGGTGCATTACAGGTATCTCCAAAACTATCTGTTGGCTTGGCACGAATCGAGAGTAGGATTTGTCACTCCGTATGACGGAGAGGTATCTCTGGGCCCACTCGGTAATGCATCATCGTAACGAGCTCAATGTGACTAAGGAATTAGCCATGGGATTATGCGTTACAGAACGAGTAAAGAGACTTGTCGGTAACGAGATTGAACGAGGTATAGAGATACCGATGAAAGGATCAAGAAGAGGTGTCTAGAGGGGGGTGAATAGACTCTTAGTAAAGAAAAGTGGCAGTTTTTAATTTCTTTAAGTTAAGGTGGAGTTTTAGCACAAGTTTAACCATTCACAATACATTCAAGCAAGCATGGCTAGAGTATATGAGCAGGGGAAAGTAAAGCATGCAACTTGCAAGAAGGTAAAGGGATGGGATTGGAAAGTGCAGACACAATTGGAGACTCAGAGATTTTTGGCGTGGTTCCGATAGGTGGTGCTATCGTACATCCACGTTGATGGAGACTTCGACCCACGAAGGGTAACTGTTGCACGAGGCCATGAAGGGTCCACGAAGAAGCAACCTTGTCTATCCCACCATGGCCATCACCCACGAAGGACTTGCCTCACTAGGGTAGATCTTCACAAAGTAGGCGATCTCCTAGCCCGTACAAACTCCTTGGTTCAACTCCACAATCTTCACTGAGGCTCCCAAGTGACACCTAACCAATCTAGGAGACACCACTGTCCAAAAGGTAATAGACGGTGTGTTGATGATGAACTCCTTGCTCTTGTGCTTCAAATGATAGTCTCCCCAACACTCAACTCTCTCTCACAGATTTGGATTTGGTGGAAAGATGATTTGAGTGGAAAGCAACTTGGGGAAGGCTAGAGATCAAGATTCATATGGTTGGAATGGAATATCTTGGTCTCAACACATGAGTAGGTGATTCTCTCTCAGAAAATGAATGCTGAAGTGTAGGCACGTTCTGATGGCTCTCCTCCATAATGAAGGAAGGGTGGAGGGGTATATATAGCCTCCACACAAAATCTAACCATTACACACAATTCACCAAACTCAGTGGGATCAGAAAACTCGGTCAGACCGATTCAGTTCATAATGTGACCGTTAGGCATTTCGGTGGGACCGATATGATCAACTCGGTGGGACCGATGTGCTAGGGTTAGGGTAAAACCGCATCTCGGTTTGACCGATTACACAAACTCGGTGAGACCGATTTTGGTAATAAGCAAAATAGATAGTTGGTCAAGAAAACTCGGTGGGACCGATTGCTTATCCCGATGGGAGCCAAATAATTGCAACATGCAACAGAGAGTTTGCAAGTCCATCTCGGTGAGACCGAATTGATTAGGGTTTCTAGCAGTCGCTATGTCAAGTGAACTTGGTGGTGTCGGATGGATCAAATCGGTGGGGCCGAGTTTGACTTTTGGTTTGGGACATATGTGGATATGAGAGAGTGGTTGAGGGCTTTGGAGCATATCACTAAGCACTTTGAGCAAGCAAGCAATTAAACAACACCTCATCCCCTTTTAATAGTATTGGCTTTCCTAAGGACTCAATGTGATCTTGGGTCACTAAACTGAAAAAGTGGAGCCTTGAGCTTTTGAGCTTGAGCCAATCCTTTGTCCTTAGCATCTTGAAGCGGTTCCACATCCTCTCGTCTATGTCACTCCATCTATTGAACTTATCTGAAATATACTAGATAAAAACATTAGTCCAACAAGAGATATGTTGACAATAATTACCAAAACCGCCCAAGGAGCAATTGTGCTTTCAATCTCCCCCTTTTTGGTAATTGATGACAACATACATCAAAGCTTTAGATAAAGATATAGGGAATAGCAAGTAAAGCTTTGGAAGGACATGTAACATGCATCCATGTAACTATGGAATATGAGAGCATGTGAATGCATAATCATGATAGAGAAAGCAATGAGTTACATGTATCTTGGCTATATGCATCAAAGCAAATGATGTGGATAGGAACTGTACCTTCATGTTCATGAGTCCTTCTTGCAAACAATATGTACATGAGCAAGAGATCATCATGCACATGGGTGAGATGCATATACTTACCTTGTGTTCTTAAGCTGGCTTAGGAAGAGATGAACCTGAGTAAACAAGGTTAGATAACACAGATATATCTACTAAACATAGCGAACGACAAACTACAAGAGTACCAAGATTGGGATGACATGTAGAGAATGAGTACTAGGTACTCCCATTGGATATAGACATGTCCCCAAGGATAAAGATATGCAATGAATTCAAGATTTCCTTCCCTTAGATGTCTTTTCTCCCCCTGAATCTTATATTTGATAATGGGAGAATATAGGGAACAGAAAATCAAAGCAAAACAGATCAGAGCACAGAAACATACGACATGAAACAAACTAACATGTCTTTCCCCTCTTAAAGACATGTGACTTCTCTCCTCTTGAATACCAATCATTTGGGGTCTCTCTCCGTTTGAAATGATTAAGCATTCTCCCCCTTTGAAGTACTCTCCCCCTTTTTAAGTGAGTAAGCTTTGATGTGATCTCTCTCTCCCCCTTTGACATCAATTTCTGAGAAGGGATCTTCTGGATTGTGAGTCAAAATAGGTTTGGTCCTTGAGTCAGAGAGCAAAGCAGCATATAGAGTTTGATGCTGGAAGAGGACGAGAATCATTGAGTGGAGCTGGATCAATTATGCAGGATGCAAGTGGAAAATTGTCTTCTCTGCAATGAAATCGGTAACACTGAGTTGTATTCTTCGGTGGCACCGAAATGGTTCGGTTTGAACGAAAGCTACAGACCGGTGTGACCGAGTTCAACAAAGGGAGAACATTTGTCACTGTTGGTGGCAAAACCGGCGGATCTCGGGTAGGGGGTCCCGAACTGTGCGTCTAGGCCGGATGGTAACAGGAGGCAGGGGACATGATGTTTTACCCAGGTTCGGGCCCTCTCGATGGAGGTAAAACCCTACGTCCTGCTTGATTAATATTGATGGTATGGGTATTACAAGAGTTGATCTACCACGAGATCAGAGAGGCTAAACCCTAGAAGCTAGCCTATAGTATGATTGTTGACGTGTATGTTGGCCTACGGACTAAAACCCTCCGATTTATATAGACACCGGATAGGGTTAGGGTTACATAGAGTCGGGTACAATGGTAGGAGATCTGAATATCCGTATCGCCAAGCTTGCCTTCCACGCCAAGGAAAGTCCCTTCCGGACACGGGACGAAGTCTTCAATCTTGTATCTTCATAGTCCTGGAGTCCGGCTGAAGGTATAGTTCGGCTATCCGAACACCCCCTAATCCAGGACTCCCTCAGTAGCCCCTGAACTAGGCTTCAATGACGACAAGTCCGGCACGCAGATTGTCTTCGGCATTGCAAGGCGGGTTCCTCCACCAAGTACTTCATAGAAGATTTTGAACACAAAGATAGTGTTCGGCTCTGCAAAATAAGTTTCCACATATTGCCATAGAGAGAATAATACTTACACAAATCTAATCTGCTGACGTATTCCGTAATGTGTCACACCACGGCCAAGCCTTTATCCGAGTCGTTTTATTACCCCACCTCAGCGCGTCATGCGAGGCGGTTTCCTTGGCACGCCTTGTTAAAGCAGAGATCGTGTCCCCTTATTCCGGGATTCTCATCAATACAGGCGTGGGTAACCCAACCGCTTCTAGGACTCCTAGATTATAGGCAAGTCCAAACGGACACGGAGAGGACGCTTGATATTCACCCTCTTTATAAAGGGGACAAGGCTTTTATTTTTCCCTCCCGTGCTCAATCAAATCCTTCCCCCACCTCGAGCTCAAACGCCCAAAGTTTAGGTCAGGTGCTCCGAACCTTCAGTCATGTCCGGATCTAGCTTTCAAGGCCAATGGGTTCCTTCCTCCGTCACGGAAGAGGACATCAAAAAGTTGAGGGAGGCCAGATATCTGACCGCTGAGATTTTGCATGGGCTGCCTCATCGAGAGCAGGCCATTCCCACCCCCGAACCCAACGAGAATGTCGTGTTCGTCTCCCACTTCCTCCGAGGTCTAGGCCTTGCTCTAGATCCTTTTGTTAGGGGTTTGATGTTTTATTACGGGCTAGACTTCCATGATCTAGCTCCGGACTCCTTTCTTCATATCATGACATTTATTGTCGTGTGCGAGGCCTTCCTCCGGGTTACCCCTCACTTTGGCCTCTGGCTCAAGACCTTTGAAGTGAAGCCGAAGATGATCGAGGGGCAACATGTAGTGTGTGGAGGTGCCTCAATATGCAGGATGACGGGAGCCCCGTGGCCCAAAGGTTCCATCCCAGAGGTGTCTGAATCATGGCAACGGGAGTGGTTCTACATCACGGCTCCTAGAAGTGCCAAGTGGGCGGCCGCCCCTGTTTTCCGCTCGGGACCTCCACCACAACTGTTGTCATGGATCAATAGAGGTCTGAGCTAGGGGCCAGCCAAGGATGTGCCCATACTGCAAAGCCGCATTCGAGATCTCTTCAATGGAGATTTTAGTTTGGTTGCGGTAATACAAGTTATGTTGGTTCGTCAAGTCCAGCCTTGCAAACGCCGGCCTCTTCGCCTATGGGAGTTCAATCCCGAGGGACCACGTGTCATTCAAGATTTTCTCGGCCTGACGCATGAGGAGATGTACAAGTCATTCTTCGGACCTCAGGTGGAGTGTCCGGAAATCACCGAGGATGTGGGCCTGAGTAGTAAGCGCGCTGCCGAACAGGTAAGGTATCCTCCAGCCGAACATACTATCTCTCTCTTGTTACGAAGTTATTTTTTTGAGAGTTCGCTTTTTGACCAGGACTGGCTAACAAAGGCGAAGTTGATTCGGTGTTCGGGCCCCCTCCCTGAGGGTTTGGAAAACCCGGTATTGGAAAAGATGCTCCGGACCGCACCTTGCCCGGAGCCCTTGAAGGAAGATATTGTGGAGGATAATGCGGGCGGACGCGGGCTCCCAACGCTGCCCATTCTAACCAAGGGAGCGAGCGTCTCCATGAAGGAAGACGACCTGAAGAGGAAAAGGACTGCGCCCGGGGATTCGGAAGCCGAAGCTTCCAAACGGGAGAAAAAGTCTCCCACAGAGGGTCCTGCCTTGGGGGGATCTGTTGCCGCACAAAGTCCGCGGGGGGATCAATTCTCCCGCGAGTCGTAAGTGACTCGAAATACTTTAATAGTACAGATATGCCATATTTTTCTTCTAAGGAGATAACCATCGCATATATTTTTGCAGTTCGGGCCTTAGCCCCTCTCAAATGAGCTCGTCTTTGGGGGATCTTCTTCCAGAGATGATGGAGAGCGAAACGCCTCCTCCGGACTCCTCCGCTCCAGAAGCGGGCGACCCTGAAGTGTCATCGCGGAGGGCCTCTCCGAGTCCGGTGAGGCCAGAAGATAATCCCATTGACCCCCGAAGCTCCCAGTGCCCGGCTCCCGAAGAGAGCAGACAAAAGAGTCCGGCACCGTCTAGTGTGCGATCGGGTGTTCTGAGGGAGTTGGTGGGGCGAGCGGCCATCTTAGATGAACACCGTGTGCTGATGAATACGGTGATGGAGAGAATATCGTCCGACGAAAGCGGATTCCATGAAGCTTTTATGAGTCTACTGACAGGCTTTGAGGTACGTAAAAGACTGTATGATAGTCCTGCACATACTAGGTGTGCCCTGTGTAGATAGTAGCCCCTGAGACTCTGGTTGTCGTCGGAAACAACGATGAACAGAGGATCATATTCCCAGGTAATAACCATACTGCCTCTATGTGCAGGTGATGGAAGCTCCGGTGGCTAGCCGGACTAGCGAGTTTGCCCATTTAGAACGGCAGTTGGATGTGGCAGACGCCGACATCGAGCTTGTTAACAAAAGGCTTGATGAGGCACAGGGTAAGTGTCATTATCTGATAAACGCTACAATAGGAATAGCAGTATGATGCCAGCATCTGTAATATGTTGTGACTGCGGATGGAGCTGCCACTGTTGAAGCCTTGCGGGCAGAACTTGCCCGAGCCAAGGAACACGCGAGGTTGGGTAATGCGACTGCTTTGAAGGCAGCCGAAGAGTTGCAAGTCGAGAAGGCCGCACATGGCAAGATCTGAGACAAGATGGCCAAGGTGGCCAAAGAATTAAAAGCCTCCGCCGACCGTTGCCGGGTTCTTGAAAAGGAAAACCAGGCGAAGGCATTGGACCTTGAGAAGGCTGCTGTGACGAGAAAAGACCACCGCTCTGCTATGAGGGCAAAGAAGGAGGAGCTGCGGGAAGCCGGGATATTGTAGCTGGGAAATCCTTTATGTTGTAGAGGAGGTTCGGAGATCCACGGTATGCCCCTCTGGATCGGCTGTGGAGTTCGGAGGATGTGTATATGGATTTGGCGGCGAGCGCTGCCGATGCGGCCAAGTACTTCCAGGGTCAGACAGACCGTGAAGTAGATCAGCTGTTTTGGAGACAATTCCATTCTCCCGAGCGTCCGCTGTCATTGACTGGCCAATTAGCCGAATGGACCGAACTAAATAGGTTGTCCGGACTCTCCATGAGGTCTGTTGTGGATCAGTTATGGCCGGAAGGGTCAAAACCGAACAGCTATTTCAGCTTGGTGCAGCAGTTACTTGATGTGGTGCCGCGCATTGATGCGATGAAGAGGTTGGCGTGCATAGAGGGCGCACGGATGGCCTTTGCCCGTGTCAAGGCATACTGGGCAGAGATGGATGCTACCAATGTTGCAGCGTGGGATTCGGGCATAGGCCGAAAGGCTGCTGAGCACTACTTTGAAGAAGTTCTAGAGGGTGCCCATTTGGTAGAGGCCCAGTGCTCAAAAAGTATTATGTTTGAGTGATATTTAATCTCATTGTAAGCAAGAAGCTTTTATAAATGTTTATAAGTCTATTTTTATACTTTTGACTGAAAGTAATATGACGACTCCTGGGCGGCCGTTTTTGTATACATGTGTATAACCTGAAAGATTGCAGTCGCTGGCTTCAACCCCCACGCATATAATGCGGAGGTGCTCACAAAAACACACATTCACACTTAACCCAACGTCTTGGTCCTATTAAGGAGGTGATAGCGGAGCGAGCGAGGCAACCGGACTATAATGCTTTAACACTTTCACTTAGCCATATGAGTTTGACACTGGGGCTACTAGATAGCCCCTGGTGGCTCCGCGCTCTCCCGATCTCGGGGTGCGGACATGCCTGGCCGGAAAACGGACCTTCATTAAGGCGGAGGAATTCTAACATTCCCACAGGTCATCGAGTGGTTGACCAGTCTCACGCTACATCATGACAGTCAGTTTTCGGCTTTCTCTACTGAGGTGCTCGTCCGGATGAACCAGGGAACAATTGCAGTAGTTCTCCTGGTGCTACCTTAGCCGGTAAAGCGGAACGGAAGGCACCAAAACACAGGAGCCGGGTAAGCCCAACATTTGACCAAAGACAATGATTCGGAGCTGATGCATATAGGGCCAAACTCGCGACGCCGAACACTCCCTAAGGTATTCGGTCTTTGTGGTATAAACCAGGCGTAAATAACGGCCTTTGTAAGAAGCCACTTGTGTCCAGGTACGCGCATTGTTCTAGCGTGGCCACATGCCAAGTCGTCAGCATCCTTCTCAATGGTGGATATGTATCAACAAGAGACAGTAAAAAAGGTTTACGCATGGTCTTAATCTAAAAGAATCCTTGGAGCGGATCCCAGCTGCACGTCTGCGCCTGTGTCTCCGTTGTGCCGTATCCTGGACGGGTGTAGCAAGGTGATCGTCTGTAAAAGAGAGGAACTTCGGTGAGAAAGTTGTCGTGCAAAAAGATAGTTTGTTAAAGAAACCATGTATAATTCAAGATGAGAAGAAATTGCCACTTGTCTGCGCGTGTTGAGCCCCTTGTATTGACAAATAGGGGTGTAACAATTTATTCGGTATAAGTAGCGGCGCCGGACTCGATTGGTTGCGTCTGAGGTCTTGACGACCTATTGGATGCTTTCGCTAGTCCGGGCGCCTTTAATGTGTGGCTGCCAAGGCAGCCTCACTCTCTTCGGCGCGTAGAGATCGCTTGATATTTCCGTACACTTTAATGACGCCGCGTGGGCCGGGCATCTTGAGTGTAAGGGAGGCATAGTGTGGTATTGCATTAAAGCGAGCGAAAGCTTCGCGTTCGAGCAGTGCTTGATAGCCACTTTGAAACGGAGCGATGTGGAAAGTTAAATGCTCACGACGAAAGTTATCGGGGGAGCCGAATATAACTTGTAGTAAGAGGGAGCCCGTACAACGAGCCCCTGGGCCTGGCGTTACTCCTTTAAAGGTGGTATTGCTGCGGCGAATTTGTGTTGGGTCTAACCCCATCCCGCGGATTGTATCCTGATATATTAGGTTTAGGCTACTGCCGCCGTCCATCAAGACTCGTGTGAAGTGATATCCGCCAATTACTGGGTCTAATACCAGGGCAGCCCATCCCGCGTGCCGGATACTTGCTGAGTAATCGCGATGGTCGAAAGTGATCGGTTGAGACGACCAGTGGCAGGACTCCGCGTTGACAGGCACTTGGGTATATTTTCCTGGGAGTGCCGTGTTGTGTTTTCCCTTGATCACGTGTAACACGTTTACTGTTTTCACTTCGGGTGGAAATTTCTTTTCTTCCCCCGTGTCTTGCTTGGGGTGCTCGTCCTCATCTTCACTTGGTGTATTCTCCCCCTTGTTTACGGCGTTGAGCTTGCCGGACTGCTTGAAGACCCAACATTCTCTGTGGGTATGATTAGCAGGTTTACCAGGGGTACTATGAATCTGACATATTTGGTCCAGAATTTTGTTGAGGCTGGACGGTTCATCCCTGGTGCCTTTAGGGGGCGGCTTTTGACCTGGCAGAGAGCTTTTGAATCCAGCATTTACTGCCGTGCCCTTCGTGCTATCTTCTTTAATCCGGCGTTTGTTATTGTTGTTGCGCCGTGATTTCTCATTTCCATCTCTAACTTCAGATGTACTGGGGTCGCTGGTGCTGCATCTGGCTAGCCAGCTATCCTCACCCGCGCAAAAGCGGGTCATGAGGTTTGTTAATGCGGCCATCGTTCTCGGCTTATTTTGGCCGAGGTGTCTGGCGAGCCATTCGTCACGGATGGTATGCTTGAAAGCTGCCAAGGCTTCGGCGTCCGGACAGTCGACAATCTAGTTCTTTTTAGTAAGAAACCTGTTCCAAAGCTTTCGGGCTGACTCTCCGGGCTGTTGAGTTATATGACTCAAATCGTCCGCATCCGGAGGTCGGACATAAGTCCCTTGAAAATTTGCCCGAAAGGCATCTTCGAGCTCTTCCCAACTTCCAATGGAGCTTTCGGGGAGGCCTTTGAGCCAGTGACGAGCTGGCCCTTTGAGCTTGAGGGGTAGATACTTGATGGTGTGGAGATCATCTCCTCGAGCCATATGGATATGAAGGATGTAGTCCTCAATCCATACCCCAGGGTCTGTTGTTCCGCCGTATGCCTCTATGTTTACGGGCTTGAATCCCTCTGGAAATTCATGGTCCAGCACCTCATCAGTGAAACATAGGGGGTGTGCGGCACCCCTGTAGCTGGGTGTACCACGTTGTATGAGTGTTTGTTGTGTTGCATTGTATGCTGGGGCGCGCTTGCGTGGTCCATAGATGGATCTTGTTGCGCCGTCCTTTGGGTGCGAGCCCTCGTATGGGTCGCGTATTGTATTGTGAGCGGCGTTGTATGCCGCTCTGTGTTGGTAGAGGGGTTGTCTATCCGACCAGGTGGCTGCTTTGATATTTGGTTGTGGGGGGTCTGAGGCCTCCTCATCGAATTCGGGTAGCAGCTTCCGCTTTGGGTAGCTCTTGGAGGGGCGATTGTCGCCATACCTCGCTGCTGTGTTGAGTATTTTGCTCCATCTAATGTGGAGTGTGTCTTGCGCAGCCTTGAGCCTTTGCTTCTGCTTTTTCAGACTCCTCGCGGTGGCAACAAGCTTTTTACGGGCAGTCTGCTGCTTCGGGTGTCTGTCCAGCGTTATGTCGTCCGGACCATTATCCTTGATAGGATTTGTTTGTTCGGTTTGATTATCCAGATTACTGTTGTCCGGCAGCGGTTCGCCCTGCTCCAGCGCTGGGTCTGTGTGATCGCTATTTCTATCGAAGCGGGATTTGGGGCGGCGCTTGCGTCGCCGCTTTGACTGCTTTTCGAGGGAACAAGCCTTCGGTGCGTCCTTCCGCTCCTCGTCGTCATCTTTTGGCGTGTCCACCATGTATACGTCATATGACGAGGTGGCGTTCCAGGGCCCAATAGGCGCTGGTTCTTCCTCGTCTCCTTCATCGGCGTCCATACCGTTGATGTTTTCGGAGTCGAAGTCGAGCATGTCGGCTAAATCGTCGACAGTGGCAACAAAGTGGGTGGTGGGTGGTGTGTGGGCTTTGAATTTCTTCATCGTCTGAATCCCAACCTCGCTGGCCGTAGTCCGGCCAGGGCTCTCCTGATAAAGAGAGAGACTTCAGTGACTTCAGAATATCGCCAAAAGGCGAGTGCTGAAAGATGTCCGCGGCAGTGAACTCCATGATCGGCGCCCAATCGGATTCGATAGGCCGGGGCGCGGAGGGTTCGGAGTCCGGAAAGGAGTCCGGCTCCTTGGATTCATGAGTCTCGTGGAGTGCGGGGCTGGTGTTCGGCTCAATCGCCGTTGGGATCGCAGCCCCCGAGGTGGCGTCCAACCGCCCATCCTCGATCGGCACAGTTGGCTCCGAATTAGGGACCGGAGCCGATGCGGGTGCAGCCTCCAGGGCACTGTTCGGCGGCAGAGCTAGATCATTCTCGTCGGGACAGTGCGGCGCGCTCGGCAGTGGCTCGAATCCGTCGAAGATTAAGACCCCGCGGATGTCAGCCGTGTAGTTAAAACTTCCGAATCTGACCTGACAGCCAGGGGCGTAGCTTTCGATCTGCTCCAGATGGCCAAGTGAATTGGCCCGCAATGCGAAGCCGCCGAAGACAAAGATCTGTACGGGGAGGAAGATCTCACCCTGGACTGCATCGCTGTTGAAGATCGTAGGAGCCATCGGGCCTGATGGCGGCGGCACAGAGGAACTCTCAATGAAAGCACCAATGTCGGTGTCAAAACCGGCGGATCTCAGGTAGGGGGTCCCGAACTATGCGTCTAGGCCGGATGGTAATAGGAGGCAGGGGACACGATGTTTTACCCAGGTTCAGGCCCTCTCGATGGAGGTAAAACCCTACGTCCTGCTTGATTAATATTGATGGTATGGGTATTACAAGAGTTGATCTACCACGAGATCAGAGAGGCTAAACCCTAGAAGCTACCCTATAGTATGATTGTTGACGTGTATGTTGGCCTATGGACTAAAACCCTCCGGTTTATATAGACACCAGATAGGGTTAGGGTTACATAGAGTCGGTTACAATGGTAGGAGATCTGAATATCCGTATCGCCAAGCTTGCCTTCCACGCCAAGGAAAGTCCCTTCGGGACACGGGACGAAGTCTTCAATCTTGTATCTTCATAGTCCTGGAGTCCGGCTGAAGGTATAGTTCGGCTATCCGAACACCCCCTAATCCAGGACTCCCTCAGTCACCTCAGCTCACTAGGCAAATAAGATCTCACAAAGATTTGCAATGAATTAACTGAAGGATTTGCAATGAATTGGATGCAGGGAATGCAACACAAAACAAGGAAAAAGAAAAGAAATCTAGATGAAGGGAAACCAAAAATGAAAGAGACAAACACAAGAATACAGAGAAACACTAGAGAACTTCATCTAGAATTGGTCGGCGACAAAGTCACCTATGTTAGAGTATATTGACTGAGGAGTCAAGTGAGAACACTTGATCGTAGGTCATACTCATCGTTTAAGCTCAAAATGGGGTTACCATTTTTCGTTTAAGCATTTGATGTATTCGCATCTTTTTGAGTTGCTTTGACCCATGACTTGGGGTAAAGCTTCTCTAAGATGGAATAACATACCTTGGGTGGTGGTGTTGAACTCGATCATGTAGTTGAACTTGCATGGGATGCTCAAGGTTGTTGTAGCTCATCAGGGATTGGGAGCACCACTTGTAGTTTGAGTTCATCTACCTACATGGGTTAGTCTTGCAAGGAAGAGCACTTGTGTATCAAACTTGACAATCCAGAATTTGATACCAAATGAAATTTAAAGTATAGAAATGGTCAAAGGATATGTTGAAAGATTTCGTGCTTCCTTGTCTTCAACCACCACCTTGTATAGACTTGGTGATGTAGAGATTGTTCAAGATGTGAGTGATTTGCAATCTCATAGATTTTGATTCATCCAAGTACCTACAAGGGTTAGATATCATGCAAGCGTGCAAATATATCCAAGACATATGATCATCATCATAAGAGAAACATCAAGGATTAGACAAAGGCTCATGCCTTGCATGTATCCAAATGGAGTTTCTACTCCAAGTTTGAAGCGTGAATGATGTTCAATTCACCTCTCAAACGGCAAAATACATTCTCATCGAGCGGTTTGGTGAATATAACTGCCAATTGCTTATCAGTATGAACATGCTTAAGATCAATGCCCCCTTTGGCAACATGATCTTGAATGAAATGATGACGAACTTCAATATGCTTGGTTAGAGAATGTTCCACGGGATTATGAGCAATCTTAATAGCACTTTCATTATCACAAAGCAATGGAACATGTTTCACATTGATCCCATAGTCTTTAAGAGTATGGGTCATCCAAAGTACTTGAGCACAACATGAACCGGTGGCAATGTATTCCGCTTTGGAGGTGGATAAGGATATCGAGTTTTGTTTCTTGGAGGACCAAGATACAAGAGATCTACCAAGAAATTGACAAGTACCTGAAGTGGACTTTCTATCAACCTTGTCACCAGCATAGTCCGAATCAGAGTAGCCAACAAGATCAAAAGAAGAGCTCTTAGGATACCAAATGCCAAAATTTGGTGTATGTATCAGGTATCTCACTATCCTTTTCACAGCCTTAAGATGACATTCTTTGGGGGCCACTTGATAACGTGCACACATGCACACACTTAGCATAATATCGGGATGGGAGGAACATAGATATAACAATGAACCAATCATAGAGTGATAAACCTTTTGGTCAACCAGTTTTCCATCCTTGGTCAAGTCAAGATGTCCACTAGTAGGCATGGGGTTTTCATACCTTTGCTTTCTGGCATGTTGAACTTCTTGAATAAGTCCTTGGTATACTTTGTTTGAGAGACAAAGGTGCCTTCCTTAGTTTGCTTGATTTGCGAACCAAGAAAGAATTTGAGTTCACTCAACATAGACATCTGAAACTTCTCCGACATTAGCTTCCCAGACTTTTCACTAAAATGAGGCTTAGTCAAACCAAATATGATATCATCGACATAAATTTAGCACACAAATAATTCACCATTTACCCTTTTAGTAAAAAGAGTGGAATCAATCTTCCCAATCTCAAAGCCTTTTTCAATAAGGAACATGGTCAAGCATTTATACGCTCTAGGAGCTTGTTTAAGACCATAAAGAGCTTTATGAAGTTTGTAAACATGGTCAGGTTTCTTAGGATTAACAAAGCCGGGAGGTTGTTTAACATAAACTTCCTCCTCAATTTCACCATTTAGGAAAGCACTTCTAGTGTCCATTTGGTACAAGGTAATATCATGGTGATTAGCATAGGCAAGTAAGATGGGGATGGACTCAAGTCTAGCAACAGGGGCATATGTCTCACCATAGTCCATAACTTCGACTTGAGTGTAGCCTTGAGTGATGAGACATGCATTGTTGCGAACTACTTGTCCATCTTCGTCTTGCTTGTTGCAAAACAGCCATTTGGTACCGATCATGTTGTGGTTGTTGTCGGTCTTCTCGACCAATGTCCACACTTGGTTTCTCTCAAAGTTGTGTAGCTCTTTGTGCATGGCATTTATCCAGTCCGGATCTTCCAATGCTTCTTCAACCTTCATAGGTTCAATGCTATAGATGAATGAATAATGTTCACAAAAATTAGCCAAACGACTTTTAGAGCGAGTGATTCTCCCAGTTTGAATATTGTTGAAGATTTGTTAAACGGGATGGTCTCGTGAAACTCTTGCTCGAACTCATGGGAGCTTTTGTTTGGGTCGGGGTGGTGCATCTTCTTCATCATATCATTCTTCTTCTTGGCCTTCTTCATTGTTGACGTTGTCGTTCTCTTGTCGAGGTAGAGAAGGAGGTTGATGAGGTTCATCTTGGTGTACTTCCTCGTTTTCTTCATCTTGGTGTGTCCCACTTGTGGATGCTTCCATGTCAACTCTTGGTTCACCTTGTCGTGAGGTAGAAGCTTCCACTTGGACGAACGAGGTACTCTCCTTCACCTCCATTGGATGAATCTTTCCAATAGACAAGTCTTGGATGACTTCTGAATGGTCTTTGTCTCCTACATCAATTGGCAATTGCTCTACTTGCGAGCCGTTAGATTCATCAAACTTCACATCTACAGTCTCTTCAACCTTTCGGGTGAAATTGCTGTAGACATGGTAAGTGTGACAGTTTGAGCCATAACCGAGTAGGAAACCCTCATGAGATTTAGGAGAAAATTTACAATGATGATACTTATTAAGAATGTAGCACTTTGAGCCGAATAGTCGAATGTATCCAACTTGGGGTTTGTTACCAGTGAGAAGGTCGTATGCCATCTTGTCGAGTAGCTTGTGAAGATACAAGCAATTTGTTGCATGACAAGCTATTTCAACCGCTTCCATCCAAAAGTGTTTTGGCGTCTTGTACTCATCAAGCATTGTTCTTGCCATCTCGATAAGAGTTCGGTTCTTCCTCTCAACAACTCCATTTTGTTGAGGCGTATATGTAGCCGAGAACTCACGTGAAATCCCTTCTTCATCAAGAAAGGTATCCCCATTTGCGTTCTTGAACTCCGTTCCATTGTCGCTTCAAACATTCTTTATCTTCACTTCAAATTGATTCTGGGCCTTCCTAGCGAAGTTCTTGAAGATCGTTTGGACCTGCGATTTATCATCAAGAAAGAACACCCACGTAAATCTTGAAAAACCATCGACTATGACTAGACCAAATGAGTTACCACCGAGACTTTTGTAGGCATTGGGACCAAAGAGATCCATATGAAGTAGCTCGAGCAGTCTCCTCGTAGTCATGATGTTCTTCATGGGATGACTTCCTCCAACTTGTTTTCCTGCTTGACAAGCACTGCACAATCTATCCTTGTCAAATATAACATCTTTTACTCCAAGGATGTGATCACCTTTAATAAGCTTATAAAGATTTCGCATGCCCACATGACCTAATCTTCTATGCCATAACCAACCTTTAGAAGATTTAGCAATTAAGCAAGTTTTAGGTTGAGCCTTTTTAGTGAAATCAACAATGTAAAGATCACCTCTACGTAGACTAGTAAAGACCATATTGTGGTTATCTCTACGAAACACTTGGCAATCTACTTCAGTAAATAGGACATTGAAACCAAAGTCAACAAGTCTAAATACAGAAAGTAGATTATATTCAAGAGATTCAACGAGCATAACATTTTGTATGGAGCTATCATGTGAGATGGCCACCTTACCAAGGCCAACCACCTTACCCTTTGAGTTGTCACCAAAAGTGGCATACTTTCAAGGGTCGTCGTTTTCTGCAAGCTCATGAAACATATCCTTGTCTCCGGTCATGTGATCGGTACACCCACTATCAAGAACCCATTCCTTTCCTCCAGCCATGTAGCCGCGAAGATTAGCCATAAGACCAAAGTGTCTCATAGACTCATCGAGATCAAAGTCACTATCATCATCCTCATCATAGTATCCAGGTTCAACATCGTCTTGTGATGGATCAATTCCTAGAGAGGGTAATTCATTAGATAAATGGTCATCACAATAGTCATCGTTATGAATTCTGATGGCTTTGGAGATGATATTGCTAATGATTCCAACATCTCCTTTGGCACGCATAAGATTAGTAAGCTCAAATAGACAGTCACCAAATTTGGGATCATTGGAACTCATCTTACTCAAGGCAATAGACTTATGAAGAATTTCATCCAAGTTTTCCAAGGAGTAGTTTGGAAATCGTTCCTCAAGAAATCTCCATATGGTGTAAGCACAATCAATAGCGGGCAAGCTAGCAAACAAGTTTCTAGGCAATCCTCTAGTGATTAAATTGACAGTTCTAAGATTATGAATCATGTCAATAGAGTCATCAAGGGTAGGATGCAAAAGATCAACATGAGGTGCACAAGGGCTAGTAATGTACTTGTTCAAATGATATTCATTGAAAATCTCAAGCATCTCAATTTTCCACTCAGGAAAGAACTCTCCATCAAGAATAGGCACTCTACGTCTAAGACTCCCCAACGTAGACTCATCCATCTTCCTCCAAAGGTGTTTAAACCAAAGCAATGGAGACCGCAGCTCTGATGCCAATTGAAAGGATCGAGAAGAGGTGCCTAGAGGGGTGTGAATAGACTCTTAGTAAATAAAAGTGGCAGTTTTTAATTTCTTTAAGTTAAGGTGGAGTTTTAGCACAAGTTTAACCATTCACAATACATTCAAGCAAGCATGGAAAGAGTATATGAGCAGAGGAAAGTAAAGCATGCAACTTGCAAGAAGGTAAAGGGATGGGATTGGAAAGTGCAAACGCAATTGGAGACTCGGAGATTTTTGGCGTGGTCCGATAGGTGGTGCTATCGTACATCCAGGTTGATGGAGACTTCAACCCATGAAGGGTAACAGTTGCGCGAGTCCACGAATGGCTCAACCGACGAAGGGTCCACGAAGAAGCAACCTTGTCTATTCCACCATGGCCGTCTCCCATGAAGGACTTGCCTCACTAGGGTAGATCTTCACGAAGTAGGCGATCTCCTTTCCCGTACATATCCTTGGTTCAACTCCAAAATCCCGACGGAGGCTCCCAAGTGACACCTAACCAATCTAGGAGAGACCACCCTCCAAAAGGTAATAGACGGTGTGTTGATGATGAACTCCTTGCTCTTGTGCTTCAAATGATAGTCTCCCCAACACTCAACTCTCTCTCATAGATTTGGATTTGGTGGAAAGATGATTTGAGTGGAAAGCAACTTGGGGAAGGCTAGAGATCAAGATTCATATGGTTGGAATGGAATATCTTGGTCTCAACACATGAGTAGGTGATTCTCTCTTAGAAAATGAATGCTGAAGTGTAGGCACTTTCTGATGGCTCTCCTCCATAATGAAGGAAGGGTGGAGGGGCATATATAGCCTCCACACAAAATCTAACCATTACACACAATTCACCAAACTTGGTGGGACTGAATCAGAAAACCCGTTCAGACCGATTTAGTTCATAATGTGACCGTTAGGCATTTCGGTGGGACCGATATGATCAACTCGGTGGGACCGATGTGCGGTTAGGGTAAAACCTCATCTCGGTTTGACCAATTACACAAACTCGGTGAGACCAATTTTGGTATAAGCAAAATAGAGAGTTGGTCAGGCAAACTCGGTGGGACCGATTGCTTATCCCGGTGGGACCGAAATAATTGCAACAGGCAACAGAGAGTTTGCAAGCCCATCTCGGTGAGACCGAGATCCCATCGGTGAGATCGAATTGATTAGGGTTTCTGGCAGTGGCTATGACAAGTGAACTCGGTGGCGCCGGATGGATCAAATTGGTGTGGCCGAGTTTGACTTTTGGTTTGGGACATATGTGGATATGAGAGAGTGGTTGAGGGCTTTGGAGCATATCAACAAGCACTTTGAGCAAGCAAGCCATTAAGCAACACCTCATCCCCTTTTAATAGTATTGGCATTCCTAAGGACTCAATGTGATCTTGGATCAGTAAACTGAAAAAGTAGAGCCTTGAGCTTTGGAGCTTGAGCCAATCCTTTGTCCTGAGCATCTTGAAGGGGTTCCACATCCTCTTGTCCATGCCACTCCATCTATTGAACTTATCTAAAATATACTACATGAAAACATTAGTCCAATAAGAGATATGTTGACATTAATTACCAAAACCACCCAGGGAGCAATTGTGCTTTCAACTGACGATCGAATCTCGGGCAAGTAACATACCGATGGGGGAATTGTATACGGGATTGATTGAATCCCCGACATCATGGTTCATCCGATGATATCATCATGGAATATGTGGGAGCCAACATGTGTATCCAGATCCCGCTGTTGATTATTGGCTAGAGAGATGTCTCGGTCATGTCTGCATGGTTCCCGAACCCGTAGGGTCTATGCACTTAAGGTTCGGTGACGCTAGAGTTGTTATGGGAAATACTATGTGGTTACCGAAGGTTGTTCAAAGTCCCGGATGAGATCACGGATGTCACGAGGAGTTCCACAATGGTCCGGAGGTGAAGAATTATATATGGGAAGTCCAGTTTCAGTCACCGGAATGATTTCGGGGGTTATTGGTATTGTACTGGGACCACCAAAAGGTGTTCGGGGGTCCACCGGGTGGGGCCACCTACCCCGGTGGGCCTAGTGGGCTGAACAAAAGAGGGAACCAGCCCGTGCTGGGCTGGTGCACCCCCCAAGTGCCCAAGGCACCTAGGGTTGAAAACCCTAGGGGGTGGGGCGCCTCCCACCTGACTTGGGGGGCAAGTCCCCCTTGGCCGCCGCCCCCCTCTAGATGCATCTAAGGGGGGCTGGCCCCCTCTCCCTCCACCCTACAAATAGAGGGGGGTGGGAGGGCAGCCACACCCTTCGCCTGGCACAGCCATCCCCCTCTCCAACACCTCCTCCTCCGTAGTGCTTGGCGAAACCCTGCCGGAGAACTGCAAGCTCCACCACCACGTTGTCGTGCTGCCGGAGCTCTCCCTCAACGTCTCCTCTCCCCTTGCTAGATCAAGAAGGATGATACGTCCCTGGGCTGTACATGTGTGGAACACGGAGGCGCCGTCCGTTCGGCGCTGGATCGGATCTTCCGTGATTTGAATCGCCACGAGTACGACTCCATCATCCGTGTTCCTTGTAACGCTTCCGCTCAGCAGTCTTCAAGGGTATGAAGATGCACTCCCCCTCTCTCGTTGCTAGCATCTCCTAGATTGATCTTGGTGACATGTAGGAATTTTTTCGAATTATTGCTACGTTCCCCAATAGTGGCATCATGAGCTAGGTCTATGCATAGATTCTATGCACGAGTAGAACACCAAGTAGTTGTGGGCGATGATTTGTTCAATTTGCTTACCGTTACTAGCCTTATCTTGATTCGGCGGCATTGTGGGATGAAGCGGGCCAGACCGACCTTACTCGTACGCTTACGTGAGACTAGTTCCACTGACTGACATGCACTTGATGCATAAGGTGGCTAGCGGGTGTCTGTCTCTCCCACTTTAGTTGGATCGGATTCGATGAAAAGGGTCCTTATGAAGGGTAAATAGCAATTGGCATATCACCATTGTGGCTTTTGTGTAGGTAAGAAACGTTCTTGCTAGAAACCCATAGCAGACACGTAAAACATGCAACAACAATTAGAGAACGTCTAACTTGTTTTTGCAGGGTATGCTATGTGATGTGATATGGCCAAAAGGATGTGATGAATGATATATGTGATGTATGAGATTGATCATGTTCTTGTAATAGGAATCACGACTTGCATGTTGATGAGTATGACAACCGACAGGAGCCATAGGAGTTGTCTTAATTTATTGTATGACCTGCGTGTCAATGAAAATGCCTTGTAATTACTTTACTTTATCGCTAACCGTTAGCCATAGTAGTAGAAGTAATAGTTGGCGAGACAATTTCATGAAGACATGATGATGGAGATCATGGTGTCATGCCGGTGACGATGGTGATCATGTCGCGCCTCGAAGATGGAGATCAAAGGCGCAAGATGACATTAGCCATATCATGTCACTTTATGATTTCCATGTGATGTTTGTCATGTTTACATCTTATTTTCTTAGAACGATGGTAGCATAAATAAGATGATCCCTCACTAAAATTTCAAGAAAAGTGTTCTCCCTAACTGTGCACCGTTGCGAAGGTTCGTTGTTTCGAAGCACCACATGATGATCGGGTGTGATAGATTCTAACATTCGCATACAACAGGTGTAAGCCAGATTTACACATGCAAAACACTTAGGTTGACTTGACGAGCCTAGCATGTACAGACATGGCCTCGGAACATGAGAGACCGAAAGGTCGAACATGAGTCGTATAGTAGATACGATCAACATGGAGATGTTCACCATTGATAACTAGTCCATCTCACGTGATGATTGGACATGGCCTAGTCGATTCGGATCATGTATCACTTACATGACTAGAGGGATGTCTATCTGAGGGGGAGTTCATTAAATAATTTGATTAGATGAACTTAATTATCATGAACTTAGTCTAAAATGTCTTTACAATATGTCTTGTAGATCAAATAGCCCACGCTCATGTTGCCCTCAACTTCAACGCGTTCCTAGAGAAAACCAAGCTGAAAGACGATGGTAGCAACTATACGGATTGGGTCCGTAACTTGAGGATCATCCTCATAGCTGCCAAGAAAGCATATGTCCTTGAAGCACCGCTAGGTGACGCACCCATTTTCCCAGCAACTCAAGATGTTATGAACACCTGGCAGTCGTGTAGTGATGATTACCCCCTGGTTCAGTGCGGCATGCTTTACAGCTTAAACCGGGGCTCCAAAAGCATTTTGAGAAGCACGGAGCATATGAGATGTTCCAAGAGCTGAAAATGGTTTTCCAAGCATGCCCGGGTCGAGAGATATGAAGTCTCCGACATGTTCTATAGTTGTAAGATGAAGGAAAACAGTTATGTCAGCGAGCATATACTCAAAATGTCTGGGTTGCACAACCACTTGTCTCAGCTGGGAGTTAATCTTCCAGATTACTCGGTCATTGACAGGATCCTCCAGTCGCTTCCACCTAGCTACAAGAGCTTTGTGATGAACTACAATATGCAAGGGATGGAGAAGTCCATTCCTGAGTTATATTCAATGTTGAAATCAGCGGAGGTGGAAATCAAAAAGGAACATCAAGTGTTGATGGTGAATAAAACCACTAGTTTCAAGAAAGGCAAGGGTAAGAAGAACTTCAAGAAGAATGACAAGGGAGTTGCCGCACCCGGTAAATCAGTTGCCGGGTAGAAGCCAAAGAATGGACCCAAGCTCGAGACTCAGTGCTTTTATTGCAAGGGAAATGGTCACTGGAAGCGGAACTGCCCCAAGTACTAAGCGGATAAGAAGGCCGGCAATGCCAAACGTATATGTGATATACATGTTATTGAAGCATACCTTACCAGCGCTTGTAGTAGCTCCTGGGTATTTGATACCGGGGCAGTTACTCATATTTATAGCTCAAAACAGGAGTTGTGGAATAAGCGAGACTGGCGCAGGACGAGGTGACGATGCGCGCCGGGAATGGTTCCAAGGTCGATGTGATCGCCGTCAGCACGCTACCTCTACATATACCTATGGGATTAGTTTTAAACCTCAATAATTGTTATTTAGTGCCAGCTTTGAGCATGAGCATTGTATCTGGATCTCGTTTAATGCGAGATGGCTACTCATTTAAATCCGAGAATAATGGTTGTTCCATTTATATGAGAGATATGTTTTATGGTCATGCCCCGCTAGTCAATGGTTTATTTTTGTTTAATCTCGAACGTGATGTTACATATATTCATAGTGTGAATGCCAAAAGATGTAAGGTCGATAATGATAGTCCCACATACTTGTGGCACTACCGCCTTCGTCACATTGGTGTCAAATGCATGAAGAAACTCTATGTAGATGGACTTTTGGAGTCCCTTGATTATGAATCATTTGACACGTGCGAACCATGCCTCATGCGCAAGATGACCAAGACTCCGTTCTCTGGAACAATGGAGCGAGCAACCAACTTATTAGAAATCATACATACTGATGTGTGCGGTCCAATGAGCGTTGAGGCTCAAGGTGGCTATCATTATGTTCTCACCCTCACTGATGGCTTAAGTAGATATGGGTATGTCTACTTAATGAAACACAAGTCTGAGACCTTTGAAAAGTTCAAGGAATTTCAGAGTGAGGTAGAGAATCAATGTGACAGGAAAATAAAGCTCTTACGATCAGATCGTGGAAGAGAATAATTGAATCACGAGTTTGGCACGCACCTAAGGAAATGTGGAATTGTTTCACAACTCACGCCGCCTGGAACACCTCAGCGAAATGGTGTGTCCGGACATCGTAATCGCACTCTATTGGATATGGTGCGATCTATGATGTTTCTTACTAATATACCGCTATCATTTTGGGGTTATGCTTTAGAGACTTCCGCATTCACTTTAAATAGGGCTCCGTCGAAATCCGTTGAGACGACACCATATGAATTATGGCTTGGAAAGAAACCTAAGCTGTCATTTCTGAAAGTTTGGGGATGCGATGCTTATGTCAAGAAACTTCAACCTGAAAAGCTCGAACCCAAGTCAGAAAAATGCGTCTTCATAGGATACCCTAAGGAAACTATTGGGTATACCCTCTACCTCAGATCCAAAGGCAAGATCTTTGTTTCCAAGAATGGATCCTTTCTAGAGAAAGAGTTTCTCTCGAAAGAAGTAAGTGGGAGGAAAGTAGAATTTGATGAGGTACTGCCTCCTGAACCAGATAGTAGCACAGCTCAGGAAGATGTTTCTATGGTGCATGCACCGACTAGATAGGAAGTTAATGATGTTGATCAAGAAACTTCAGATCAAGCTACTGAACTTCGTAGGTCCACGAGGACACGTTCCACACTAGAGTGGTATGGCAACCGTGTCCTGGAAATCATGTTGTTAGACAACGGTGAACCTTTGAACTATGAAGAAGCAACGGAGGGCCCGAACTCCAACAAATGGCTTGAAGCCATGAAATCCGAGATAGGATCCTTGTATGAAAATGAGTTATGGACCTTGACAGACTGGCCCAATGATCGGCAAGCCAGAGAATAAATGGATCTTTAAGAAGAAGACTGACGCGGATGGTAATGTGACCATCTATAAGGCTCGGTTTGTCGCTAAAGGTTATCGACAAGTTCAAGGGGTTGACTACAATGAGACCTTCTCACCCGTAGCGAAGCTGAAGTCCATCTGAATCATGTTAGCAATTGCCGCATTCTATGATTATGAGATATAGCAAATGGACGTAAAAACGGCATTCCTTAGTGGTTTCCTTAAGGAAGAATTGTATATGATGCAGCCAGAAGGTTTTGTCGATCCTAAGAATGTTGACAAGGTATGCAAGCTCCAATGCTCCATCTAGGGCTGGTGCAAGCATCTCGGAGTTGGAACATTTGCTTTGATGAAATGATCATAGTGTTTGGGTTTATGCAGACTTATGGAGAAGCCTATGTTTACAAGAAAGTGAGTGGGAGGTCTGTAGCATTTCTCATATTATATGTGGATGACATACTATTGATGGGAAATGATATAGAACTTTTGGAAAGCATAAAGGCATATTTGAATAAGTGGTTTTCAATGAAGGACCTTGGAGAAGCTGCTTACATATTAGGCAACAAGATCTATAGAGATAGATCGAGGCGCTTCATTGGTCTTTCGCAAAGCACGTACCTTGACAAGATATTGAAGAAGTTCAATATGGATCAGTCCAAGAAAGGGTTCTTGCCTGTATTGCAAGGTGTGAAATTGAGCACGGCTCAATGCCTGACCTCGGCAGAAGATAGAGAAAAGATGAGGGTCATTCCCTATGCCTCAGCCATAGGGTCTATTATGTATGCCATGCTGTGTACCAGACCTAATGTGAACCTTGCTGTAAGTTTGGTAGGGAGGTACCAAAGTAATCCCAGTATGGAACACTGGACAGTGGTCAAGAATATCCTAAAGTACCTGAAAAGACTAAGGATATGTTTCTCGTTTATGGAGGTGACGAAGAGCTCGTCGTAAAAAGTTACGTAGATGCTAGCTTCGACACAGATCTAGATGACTCCAAGTCACAAACCGGATACGTGTATATTTTGAATGGTGGGGCAGTCGGCTGGTGAAGTTTCAAGCAAAGCGTCGTGGCAAGATCTACGTGTGAAGCGGAGTACATAGCTGCCTCGAAGGAAGCATAGGTAGCAGTCTGGATGAAGGAGTTCATTACCGACCTAGGATCATTCGCAATGCATCAGGCCCGATGACTCTCTTCTGTGACAACACTGGACCTATTGCCCTTGCCAAGGAGCCCAGATTTCACAAGAATACCAGAAATATCAAGCGTCGCTTCAACTCCATTCGTGAATATATTCAAGATGGAGACATAGATATTTGTAAAGCGCATATGGATCTGAATGTCGTAGATCCGTTGACTAAACCTCTTCCGCAAGCAAAACATGATCAACACCAGAACTCTATGGGTGTTCGATTCATCACAATGTAACTAGATTATTGACTCTAGTGCAAGTGGGAGACTGTTGGAAATATGCCCTAGAGGCAATAATAAAGTGGTTATTATTATATTTCCGTGTTCATGATAATTGTCTATTGTTCATGCTATAATTGTATTAACCGGAAACCATAATACATGTGTGAATACATAGATCGTAATATGTCCCTAGTAAGCCTCTAGTTGACTAGCTCGTTGATCAATATATGGTCATGGTTTCCTATCCATGGTAATTGGATGTCGTTGATAACGGGATCACATCATTGGGAGAATGGTGCGATGGACAAGACCCAATCCTCAGCGTAGCACAAGATCATGTAGTTCGTTTGCTAAAGCTTTTCTAATGTCAAGTATCATTTCCTTAGACCATGAGATTGTGCAACTCCCGGATATCATAGGAATGCTTTGGGTGTGCCAAACATCACAAATTAACTGGGTGGCTATAAAGGTGCATTACATGTATCTCCGAAAGTATCTATTGGGTTGGCATGAATCGAGACTGGGATTTGTCACTCCGTATGACGGAGAGGTATCTCTGGGCCCACTCGGTAATGCATCATCATAACGTGCTCAATGTGACTAAGGAGTTAGCCACGGGATCATGCATTACGGAATGATTAAAGAGGCTTGCCGGTAATGACATTGAACGAGGTATGGAGATACCGACGATCGAATCTCAGGCAAGTAACATACTGATGGACAAAGGGAATTATATACGGGATTGATTGAAACCCCGACATCATGGTTCATCCGATGAGATCATCGTGGAACATGTGGGAGCCAATATGGGTATCCAGATCCCGTTGTTGGTTATTGGCCGGAGAGATGTCTCGGTCATGTCTGCATGGTTCCCCAACCCGTAGGGTCTACACACTAAAGGTTCGGTGACGCTAGAGTTGTTATGGGAAATAGTATGTGGTTACCGAAGGTTGTTCGGAGTCTCGGATGAGATCCTGGACATCATGTGGAGTTCCAGAATGGTCCGGATGTGGGAAGTCCAGTTTCAGTCGCCGGAATGATTTTGGGGGTTATCGGTATTGTACTAGGACCACCGAAAGGTGTCCGGGGGTCCACCGGGTGGGGCCACCTATTGAGGAACACAGTAATTTCAAAAAAATTCCTACGCACACACAAGATCTATTATGGTGATGCATAGCAACGAGAGGGAAGAGTGTAGTCCATGTACCTCATAGACCGAAAGCGGAAGCTTTATGACAACGCGGTTGATGTAGTCGTACGTCTTCACGATCCGACCGATCCTAGCATCGAAGATATGGCACCTCCGGGATATGCACACGTTCAGCTCGGTGATGTCCCCCATACTCTTGATCCAGTTGAGGGCGAGGGAGAGTTTCGTCAGCACGACGGCGTGGTGACGGTGATGATGAAGTTACCGATGCAGGGCTTCGCCTAAGCACTATGACGATATGACCGAGGTGTGTGACTGTGGAGGGGGGCACCGCACACGGCTAAGAGAGTGTCTGTTGTCCTTTGGGGTGTCCCCTTCCCACGTATATAAAGGAGGGAGGAGGAGGAGCCAGCCCTAGAGGGGGCGTGCCAAGTGTGGGGAGTCCTACTAGCACTCCCAAGTCCTAGTAGGATTCCCCTTTTCCTTTCCGTAGTAGGAGAGAAGAAAGAGGGAAAGAGAGAGGGAGTAGGAAAGGGCAAGGGGGTGACGCCGCCCCTTTTCCCCTACTCCAATTCGGACCCATAGGGGGCGCGCGCCTCCTTCCCTTTGGCCTGCCTCCTCTATTCCCATATGGCCCAATAAGGCCCAATACTTCTCCCGGCAAATTCCCATAACTCTCCGGTACTCCGAAAAATACCCGAAGCACTCGAAACCTTTCCGATGTCTGAATATATCCTTTCAATATATTTATTTTTACCTCTTGACCATTTCAAGACTCCTCGTCATGTCCCCGATCTCATCCGGGACTCCGAACAAACTTCGGTCATCAAATCAAACAACTCATAATACAAATCATCAAAGAATGTTAAGTGTGCGGACCCTACGGGTTCGAGAACTATGTAGACATGACCGAGACACATCTCAGGTCAATAACCAATAGTGGAACCTGGATGCTCATATTGGCTCCTACATATTCTACGGAGATCTTTATCGGTCAAACCGTATAACAACATACGTTGTTCCCTTTGTCATCTATGTGTTACTTGCCTGAGAATCGATCGTCGGTATCTCAATACCTAGTTCAATCTCGTTACCGGCAAGTCTCTTTACTCGTTCCGTAATGAAACATCCGGCAACTAACTCATTAGTCACATTGCTTGCAAGGCTTATAGTGATGTGCATTACCGAGAGGGCCCAGAGATACCTCTCCGACAATCGGAGTGACAAATCCTAATCTCGATCTATGCCAACTCAACAAACACCATCGGAGACAATTGTAGAGCATCTTTATAATCACCCAGTTACGTTGTGACATTTGATAGCACACAAGGTGTTCCTCGGTATTCGGGAGTTGCATAATCTCATAGTTAGAGGAACATGTATATGTCATAATGAAAGCAATAGCAATAAAACTAAACGATCATTTATGTTAATCTAATGGATGGGTCTTGTCCATCACATCATTCTCTAATGATGTGATCCTGTTCATCAAATGACAACACATGTCTATGGTTAGGAAACTTAACCATCTTTGATTAACGAGATAGTCAAGTAGAGGCATACTAGGGACACTCTGTTTTGTCTATGTATTCACACATGTACTAAGTTTCTGGTTAATACAATTCTAGCATGAATAATAAACATGTATCATGATATAACGAAATATAAGTAACAACTTTATTATTGCCTCTAAGGCATATCTCCTTCAGTCTCCCACTTGCACTAGAGTCAATAATCTTGTTCACATCGTCATGTGATTTAACACCAATAGTTCACATCTTTATGTGATTAGTTCACATATCCATGTGACTAACACCCAAAGGGTTTACTAGAGTCAATAATCTAGTTCACATCGCTATGTGATTAACACCCAAAGAGTGATCATGTTTTTGTTGTGAGAGAAACTTAGTCAACGGGTCTACCACATTCAGAGCCGTATGTATTTTGCAAATTTTCTATGTCTACAATGCTTTGCACGGAGCTACTCTAGCTAATTGCTCCCACATTCAATATGTATCTAGATCGAGACTTAGAGTCCTCCAGATCGGTGTCAAAGTTTGCATCGACGTAACTCTTTACGACGAACTCTTTGTCACCTCCATAACCGAGAAACATTTCCTTATTCCACTAAGGATAATTTTGACCGTTGTACAATGATCCACTCCTGGATCACAATTGTACCCTCTTGCCAAACTCATGGTGAGATACACAATAGGTCTGCTTGTAAGGCCCCGGATACAACTTTCCATATTTATAACTCCGACTCTTGCCTTTTCCGAAGATGCAATTTGAGATTCCCCTTCGTGGTTGGGTTTTTGTCTTTCGTTTTGCATTTTGTTCATGTCATGCATTTCATATCATGTCATCATGTGCATCGCATTTGCATTTGTGTTTGTTTCATACATCCGAGCATTTTCCCCGTTGTCCATTTCGCAATCTGACACTCCCTCATGCACCCGGCGCCCCCTCTTGTCTCTTTTCGTGAGAGGGTGTTAAACGTTCTTGGAACGGACCGAGATTTGTCAAGTGGCCTTGGTACACCACCGGTAGACCGCTTGTCAAATTTTGTTCCATTTGGAGCCCGTTTGATACCCCAACAGTTAACCGGGTAACCACAAAAGCCCCTTGTGTGTTGCAGCCCAACACCCTTCGAAAAGTGCCCAATAACCCATCTAAACCACTTCCATGTCCTCCACCGTCTGATCACGATCGTGTGGGTGAAAACTGCACCTCATTTGGACACTCCTAACTCCTTCTACCTATATATACACCTTCCCCTTCGAAATTCGCGGTCTAACCCTAGCTTTCTTCCTCCTCTCGCCGCCGGACATGTCCATCCCGCGCCGGACGTGTCCGCACCGCCGCCTCTTGTCCAATCAATGCTCGACAGGTCACCTCCCCGTGCCGTCCACCGCACAGGGGCCCGCCGGAGCCCATCGCGAGCCCGCCGCAGGCCGAATCGGGCCCGGTCGCCCGCGCCGCATCGCCGCCTCCCGCTCCTGTCGCGAGCGCCGCCCCGAGCTCCTGTTCAGCTTCGCCACTGACCAGCGGCTCGCCTGAGGTGCCCGCCGCCCGTCGGCGACCTCCAGGTCATGCTGCCACCCCTCGCACCTTCCCTTCCCTCCTCTGCTCGCCCTCTCACACTCACCACAGCTCTCCCCTTGCGCCTGGAGGACGCCGCGCCGCCACCTCCAACCCTTGCCGCCGGACCTCCCTGAGCTCGTCGTCTTTCGACATCGACCACCTCCGATGCCGGATCCGGGGGCTCCACACCCGGACCTGCCCGTTTCCGGTGCCTCCCGCGCATCCCCGGCCTTTGCATGCCCTCCCCGGAGTCCTTGTTCCGCGCCGCCGCAGCGATGGTCTCGTTCCCGAGCGGGATCGGGAGGTTGACGAGGACGACCACACCTCCGCTCATGGGCCCCAGTGCCGGCCCATCCGCGCCGGCCTCCCTCCGGCCCGCCAGGCCTCCTCAGCAACCTGGGCCTCGGCCCACTCTGGTGAGAAACCTGAGCCCAGCCCCGTTGCTCTATCTATCGCCTGGTGCACTGCGTAACTATCCTGCGCTCATCTCAGTTTTGGCTAAGTCTGGAAATCTTCAGATATGTATGCATCTTTGACCGGCCATATGTGTGTGCATGTGTGTCCAAATCATGCATATGATATATCAAATTGTTCATCTCGTTGAGCTCTTCACGGTAGAAGCATTTCCATGTATGTTCATGTTCATTATGATGCCATTTTCATTGATGCAAGAGTGCTATAAAATGTTAACTGCTGGTAATTGTCAGATCATGAGGTTTTGTCATTTTTTTTGCATTTGATGTGAGCATCCTTTGAGCTTGAGGTCTACATGAGTTTTGAACTACACCATGCCATATTTACAGGGGTGCTTGTCTTGTATTTTTGTGATCTGTTTGGTGACTAGCATGCGCTCTAGAACACGGTACGGTCCTACAAATCTCGGGGCTAATTTTCCCTTAACTCCAAAACGCTTAACTCCTCGCAGAGGTGACACTCGCAGATATGCTCTATCTCTGATTTCATAGACTACCTCCTTGCATTTTGAGTCTGCATAACTCTTTTGGCTCAAAGCGTCTGCTACGACATTGGCCGTTCCCAGATGATATTGCAACTTCATATCATAATCCTTTATAAGATCCAATCATCTCCTTTGCCTGAGGTTCAACTCCTTCTGTGTAAAAATGTACTTCAAACTCTTATGATCCGTGTACACATCACAATGGTTTCAAATAAGAAAATGTCTCCACGTGTTGAGTGCATGTACTACGGCTTCCAACTCCAAGTCATGTGTGGCATAATTCAACTCATGCGGTCGAAGTTTTCGTGAGGCATATGAAACAACTCTTCCATCTTGCATAAGTACTCCTCCAAGTCCTAAGCGCGAGGCATCGCAATACACTTGAAAATCCTTGCGTATATCTGGTAGGATCAACACTGGGGCTGTAGTCAAACGTTTCTTCAACTCCTAGAAACTTGCTTCAGATTCCTCAGTCCAATGGAACTTGGTGTCCTTTTTCAACAACGTCGTCATAGGCTTCGCAATCTTAGAGAAATTTTCAATGAATCTCTGATAGTATCTCGCGAGTCCAAGAAAACTGCGGATCTCTCCAACTAAGGTGGGTGCCAACCACTCAGTGAATTTTGGTGGGGTCTACTGCTATACCTTCTCCTGATATAACATGTCCAAGAAATCGAACTTCCTTCAAGCCAAACTCACATTTGCTGAACTTGGCATACAACTGATGCTCCCTGAGTTTCTCGAGAACTAAGCGCAAATGCTCTTTGTGTTCCTCTTCATTCTTTGAGTATACTAAAATATCATCAATGAACACCACGACAAACTTATCCAAGAACTCCATGAACACCTTATTCATCATACTCATGAAATAGGTAGGGGCGTTAGTCAATCCAAATGACATAACCGTATACTCATAAAGCCCATACCTTGTGGTAAAAGCTGTCTTAGGTATATCCTTTTCTCGAATATTCAGCTGGTGGTAACCTGATCGCAGGTCGATCTTCGGAAACACTTTAGCTCCTTGCAGCTGGTCAAACAGATCATTGATCATCGGCAGTGGGTACTTGTTCTTGATTGTCACTTCATTCAACGCCCAATAATCAACAACCATTCTTAGAGATTTATCCTTCTTCTCAACCAATAGCACTGGGGCTCCCCATGGTGATGAACTCCGTCGGATGTAACCTTTCTCCAATAACTCCTTAATCTGTTTCTTGATCTCCTCCAGATCATTCGCGGGCATCCGGTATGGTCTCTTTGATATTGGCCCGGTGCCTGGCAACAGCTCTATCAAAAACTCGATGTCTCGACCTGGTGGCATGCGTGGTAACTCCTCTGGAAATACATCTGGGTAATCCTTCACAACAGGCACTCCTCCTGAACAACTCCCGTGAGAAAATGCACTTGGGTTCTCCTTGGCGCATGCCTGGATACATACTTGATCCTTTTCCCTCCGGGGTAGTATGTAGAATTGACTTATTGGCGCAATCGATGTTTCCTCCATACATCGACATCCAATCCATTCCTAGTATCACATCCAATCCTTGCGACTCCAGAATTATCAAATCAGTGGGGAAAACATGACTACCTATGGTTAATGGCATCTGAAAACATCCATTGCTTGCCATATACTCGGCTCCGGGTGAGGTTACTAGCATAGGTGTCTTAAAAACTCTAGTGGGCAACTTATACTTATCCACAAATCCCCTTGATATGTATGAATGCGATGCACCAGTATCAAAAAGAACGATTGCATAAATGACTTACCGATAACTGCATCTGGTTGCTCATCAACCTCTTCCACATTCACGTGATTCACTTCTCCTTTGTTAAATGGATTGGGCTTCTTCCCAGAGCTCCCATTACCATTTCCGTTCTTTGCTTCAGGGCACTCCGTGGCATAGTGTCTAGTCTTCCCGCACTTGAAACAAGTAACGTGGCTTAGGTCCCTCTTGGCGGGTGTGGCTGGATTGGATCGGTTCTGATTGCTGCTTGCTCCATTCCCATTCCCATTCCTTGGGCCAGTATGATTATGGGTACTTCATCCATTGTGAGTGTGGCCTCCATGGTTATGGGTAAGCCCTCCCGAGTTCAGGTAAAGCGAGGCTTCTACTGAGCTCCTAAATTGTACTTCCCCTGTCCATATTTCCTTTTGCGGCTCTCTATCTGCTGCTGCTTCCCTTCGATCATGAGAGCTTTATCTACCAACTCCTGGTAGTTGTTAAATGTTGCCACCATTAACTGCATACTCATCTCATCATTCAGCCCTTCCATAAACTTCTCCTGCTTCGCGGCATCTGTGGCCACATCATCTGGAGCATAGCGGGATAACTTACTAAACTCCTCCACATACTGGCCTACAGTACGGTTCCCTTGGCGTAACTTGTGAAACTCACGCTTCTTCATGCTCATAGATCCAGTGGATACGTGGGATGTGCGGAATGCTTGCTGAAACTGCTCCCAGGTGACATTGGCTATAGGAAAAGTGGCTGTGTAGTTCTCCCACCATGCGGCTGCTGGTCCATCCAATTGGTGTGTGGCAAAACGCACCTTCTCAGCATCTATACAACCTGCGGTGGTCAACTCCCTTCCAATCCTGCGCAGCCAATCATCAGCAATTATAGGCTCAGTGCTACTGGAAAACACCGGCAGCTGCAGCCTCAAAAAACGGGCTAAGTTGTCAACTGGTGGTGGTGGCGGTGGGTTGTTATTGTTGTTGTTGTTGTTGCCTTGGTTCTGAACTAACAACTGCATCAAGGCATTCTGCTGTGGATCAAGTGAGTGAGCTCCAGTGGGAAAGCAAAACCGGGGTCACGTCTCGGAGGCATCTGATGGGCTTAGAGGTTAGAGATTAGAATAGAATGAGGTCTAATGAGAAACCACTACCCATATGCACATGAGACAAACACAATCATATCATATCACTCAATCAATCAAGCAAGGGCATACAATCGGTCTAACTATCGTTACAGTGCTCGGGCTACTAATATTTATAGGGGGGTACTACTAATAGTTTGGTGGTCTACTAGAAATTTGGATCGATGGAAGACTCCATGATATCTGCTCCAGCTTCATCTTCATAGTCATCGTCACTACTATCCGGGTCGGTGTCGGTGTCGTCTATGATGATGTAGTCTTCGGAACGAAACTCCTTGGGTTCGTCGTCTTCTCCTCCTAGCACGGGGTCTCCCATAAAAACTCCTAGCTTCCTGGTCATGTCGTCATTCCTCTCCACAAGTATCATCATTTCCTCCTCATATCCATCACGTGTAGACTTAAGCTCTTCTTCTAGCTTCGTGATCCTGATCATCGCCTTCTTCAAATCTATCATGCTTGCGCACATCTAGTTCTCCAGGCGACGAATGTGGTGGTTTAATTCCTGGATGAATGCTGCAATGGACCTGTCCTTCCTGGTGTTAATCATATCCCATTGCTCATCTCGGCGCCCACATATTTGGTAGATTAGTGTCCTTCAGCTCCTTGTGGTAAACTTCGCCAATGCGTCCTATAGCGATGTGGGCTGCCAAACTCTTGCCTAGACTCCAGGTGGGTGCATCAAAGGAAAACTCTATGGGTTTAGTGACTGGCATGAACGTCCTTTCTGGAACTTGAACTCGAATCATCCATCGCTCCTCTTCTGGTAAAGTGGCGGTATAGGAACTTGAACTTGAACTTGAACTCGAATCATCCATCGCTCCTCTTGCCTAGAACTTGATTCATCCTGGAAGTTGAACTTGAACTCGAAGCTTGGTATTCCAATGTTCAGGTACTTAGTGACTTCCTTCAACTGTCGTCCAAAAGGTGTGTCTTCATCCAGTTGTGCAAACTTGTTCCTCGTATCCGCCATCCTAAGGAGTAGAAAATGGAGAGGAGTCAGAAATAAGTAGACAAGAGTGGCCTATGGCTTTTCTTAGTGGTCGTGTCCTACATTCAGCGTGTGCTCTGATACCATCTTGTAGCGACCCTACCTAAAACGGTCAAGTCTCTGTGCTTCAGTGTCATCCCTGTATCGGTAAACCTGACACACACAGTACTCGAAGGATTTATAACAGAGTGGCAATCACACACTTATTACATCAAATGTCTCAAGAGAGAACTTATTATGATAAATATGGCTTAAGGCCATCTAATACGATACAGCGGAAGGCTTGGAAGATAAAGTGAGTCCATCAACTCCAAGGGCATAGCTGAGTGCATGACAAACGACCTATCGCACCTTACTCCTCGTTTGAAAAGTCTGCAACATGATATGTTGCAGCCCGAAAACGGGTCAGCACATGGAATATGCTGGCAATGTAACACAGGAGAGTAGTAAACAGATAAAAGCTATCACTATATGCATATATGGCTGGTGGAGGCTGTATGGTTAATATGTTTTGTGAAAAGCCAATTTTTCCTACAAAAAAGGAATATATTTTATTTAACTATCATGGTAGTTGAACAATATTGAGAAGGTTCCTCCAACTCAATCCCAATTAAAAGTAATTATCAACCCAACAAATTAACTTGGAGTGATCAGATCCATTTGATAATCCAAGAGCCAGATACTCAAGATGTCCATAACCGGGGACACGGCTAACCATGATTAGTTTATACACTCTGCAGAGGTTTGCGCACTTTTCCCCACAAGACTCGATCTCCTCCGTTGATTTTCTCGCACTACATGGTGTTTGAGAAACGGATGACCAGGACACAATCTTTCAGAAGCATTTGCTCTTTACTCCTGGCAGACCGGTACACCTACAACCCCCTACATCTGCTAGTCCACCTATTCAAGAACTCACGCAACTTACTCAACTATGCCAGAGCCCATAATGGCTTGTCGCTGCACACGAAAGTTTCTAGCATGAATAGTCTTATGATCCCTTTGAGCCTGGGTGGCAGACCGTAGGATGATCACACGGGTACTCCGGGATATCCTAGGACAACACTGGATTCTCCAGGTGCCCACAAGCAATCCACCCAGATGTGTATTAAAGTTGCCGCCTTAAGTTGAACCATTAATTAACAACTCGCATCTGTCATGGATACACTCAAACCCAAACCACGTCTACTAGCATAGCATGGCAATATAAGCATATCGTAAAAGTAACTCCCAAGGGTTTGATAATAAAACAGGTAATAGGTTCTACCTCATTATCTACTTCCCAGACCCACATGTTAAGAGATCCTACTCATACAATGTGTGAATGTTGAAACTAATGCATAAAAATTGGGTGATAAAGGGCATGATCAAAGTGTTACTTGCCTTGCTGACGATCTGCAAATCCTAAAGACTCGTAGTAGCACGCTTCGCACTCCGGGTGTTCTATCGCAAACGAACAATAACATACATAAGCAATCAAGCAAAGATGCATTGGTAAATCTCAAATAAAAAGTTCTAACCGGAAAGTTCAACTAAAGAACTCCGATTTGCAAAAAGAATCAAATCAAATGGAGCAACGAAACTCAAACTGTGAAAGAAACAAGATCCGATTACTAATCTGGACTAAAGTCAAATTTTACAGTACCAAAATCTTGTTCAAGTTGTGTAATAGAAAGAGGGCTTCGAGACGAAGATCTAGGCGCTTGAATCGCCTGATTCCAATAAACAAGCAAAAAGATAAACTAAAACAAAAAATAGGGCAGAAATCGCAATCGAGAATAATCGCGGAAAAACCCTGGGAAAAAGAAAACTGATGAACAGGCTAACGAACGTTCGCTGTCTACGGTTAACGGGTGGAAACCGTTCGCTAAAACGAATGTACGAACGGGCGTTCGCTAAATAACTAAACGGGGAAAAAAATAAAACCGATCTAAAAAAATATATCTAGGTTTTTCGTATAAAACAGAATGATTTTTAGAATAAAACCGACGGCTACCTCGCGGATCGGGACGACGGCGGCGGCAGCGAACTCCGGCGGCGGCGGGGTGGCGGCGAGGCGGCGGCGCGGCAACGGGGCGGCGGCGCAGCGGCGGATTGGGCGGGGCGGGGCTAGGGTTTGGGAGCGGCTCGGGCCTCCGCTTAAAAAGGCTGGTCGGGTGAAGTCCTAGTCTGGCACGGCCCGACTAGGTCGGTTGACTTTTTTTTAAATAATTTTGCGTAGAAAAATGAGGAAAAGAAATACTAAACGGACTCTAAAAATCCTGAAATAAATTTTCCCCGTCCTCGAAAAATACGTCGGACAAGGTGAACATTTATTTGGGCCTCTAATGAAATTTTGAGAAATGCATATTTTTCCTAATTCAAATAAAATAGCGATAAAAACCCAAATAAAAACACAAATTGATTTTAATATTTTTCCTCCAACATTTCATTTATTTTGGAGAAGTCATGTTATCTCCTCTCATATAATTTTTAATATGAAATATTTTCGGGGAGAAAAATAATTAAAACCAAAGTGATCCTTGTTTCAATATTTGATAAAACTCAAATATGAGAACGAGGGAAAATCCATAACTCTCTCCGAGGGTCCTTGAGTTGCTTAGGATTTCGAGGATCACAAGAACGAAGTGCAATAAAATATGATATGCATGGATGACCTATGTATAACATTCCAAATTGAAAATTTGGGATGTTACAGATACACGACCCGAATCCAACAAAGGATGATACATAGGTAACTAGTTCTCCTCCGTGAGGAGGTCTTGAGGTCTTCCCGTCACGGGTCTTGAATCCAAGGTGGATCTTCTCCGAAGAGGCGGTGGTCTCTCTCTGTGGAGTAGATCCGGATGGATGAGCGAGGCTCTATCTCACACAAGAGCTATCACAACACTAACCCTAACTAGGAGGAAGAGGGAGTCTATATATAGTGCTAGCCCACGAATGGGTAAGTGAGAGGGGGATGTATGGGCCCTTGGCCCTATCTCTGCGCACAGGTAAGTACCGGATGTCCGGCGGCTCACGAAGAGCCGGATGTCCAGGCCTCTAGCCGGATGTTTGGGATGGACTTGGCTGGCTTCGGTTGCATTCTGTATGAGGGGCCGGATTTCCAAGCGAAGGGGCTGGATGTCCGGGGATTCGGGAGGAGCCGGATGTCTGGAGCTTGGGTCCAGATGTCCGGCCTGTCGGGGTCGCTTCCTAAGCTCTCTGGATAAGAAGGGGCCGAATTTCCGGGGGTCGGGCCAGTTGTCGGGGCGGGGGCCGGATGTCTGGGCGCTGTAGCAGCTGGCTCTTCTTCCTTCTCCATCCTTCGCTCCCGCGCACACTTCGCCTTGGTCCTTCGGCTCTCCATGGTCTACTCGGGTGTACCTGAGTATGCACAAGGTCCGTTCTTGAAGTAGCATCCATGTCTTACATGCAGTAAGGGAAGATTCGGAAAGGAGCGAGTTCACCTTAGGTCCAATGGCGTATGCTCGAGTGTACACGGGGATGATCATAGGATGCTCCGCATCATCTCCCCTCCCTTGGGAAATATCCGACCTCAGATCGAAAACCTCATCACCATGGAAATTGTTGTCGTGGACGGACTTGTAGTTGGACGAAGTGGTAGACATGGCACAATCCAAGTACTCCAAGGTGTCGCCAGAGTGGTACACATGCAAAAAGAGAAAACACAAACGACACTTGGAAATACAATGGTTAGCGCACACAAGGTGTCCATCAAGTAAAAATGAGTCCGTTCGGCAAGATTGTTTGTGACAAAGCGCATGAAACTTATCAAGATGATATAGAATGATATGTAAAGCATTCATGGGAGAAAAAGCATTTGTAGTACGCACAAAGGTGTTGGGAATGTGATTAGTGCTACCATTGTGCAAAATGATGTCATAATGGGACGGTTTATCAAAAACATGAACATGGTAATTGGTGCTCAATATGACTATGTGACCATGAAATTGATAGTGGGCAAAGTGATAGTTATGTATGATTACGCCATCAAGGAAGATCACAACAAATTTGCTAAGGAAATGCACAAGCTCATATATCATGGATGACATGGGAATACAAGATGCAACAAGGCAATCATAATGTGAGTCAATCCATGCATGGGGTGCAAACTTGTGGTGAGTATGATATGTCCATTGAGCATGACATGTGTGAGCACAATCAACAAATATGTATGTGTTGGTGCAATGTGTCAAAGGAGTGATTATGTACCAATGTTCGATGTGGTGGCATGAGTGGAGGTTCGAAGGTGCATCCGATAAGTCCAAGCGCTTCTCAATTTGAAGGTCCATTGAGCCAATCTCCAATGTCGCTCCTCCGTTCGCGAGATGTATCATGTAGACAACAAGAAGGAGACAACAATAAAAGACTGACCCATCCAATATGCGTATTTGAGGATGGCTTAAAGGGAAGGAGTTCACCTTTATGAGAATGTCGAAAATGTTGGTGTCGCGCATCGTGGACGCCTTCACATGACCAAGTTGTCTTGTGATGGTACCGCCTTGTGAATCCTTCAAAACAAAAGAACATGACAAACACTCGAAAAAACAAATGAGGTTAGCGGAAGTGCAAAACCTATCATTCATGTGGTATGATACCAAACAAGTGTATGCATCAGGCTCATCATAAGAAAGGACAAGGGTGCATTTCATAGTATGGAGGCATATGATGCGAGAACAACCAAATACAATAGGCTCACTCAGACAAGCATGCATCACAAGTAATATGTCCAAGTCTCCACGTTCAATAAGCATAGAAAGTTGGCACTCAATACAAGGGGATACAAGAGATGCCACTAATGAAGACAAGAGACAATGATCAAGATAAATCATGTGAGAGGCAGGAGCATATATGTCGTCAACCCAAGAAAGCGAGTATGACAAGGACATCAACACCATTGTTACACCCACAACCCCTACTACTATACATACTGGACCAATTACTAGAGCTCGCGCATGCCAATTGAATTACCAGGTACTTTCATTTCTTGGTAATGATTCTAATTTTCATAAGAATATGATGTTGCCTAAATTGGATACATTTGTTTTGCTTACAAATGAAGGGCCTAGCATGGACAAGAAAGATGAACCTTGGAGCAAGTTCAAGCATGGAGATGATGGCATGTGCAAGGAGAACAAGAACGGAGTTACAAGTGTTGATTATAGGACTTTGACGCCACCATAATGAGTGCATGAAGCCTTGGACAAAATATACAAGATGCCACTTTATAAATTTCGTCCAGAGGCTATTCTAGGTGATGCGTCACCTTATTTTTGGGCCAGGCCCATGTAATTTTTAAATACTTGATTATAGGTTGTTTTTTGAGTCCGTATGTGTGGGGAAACAAGAGTTAGGGTTGGTTTCGGACCCCTCCTCCAAGGGCCACGAAATTTCCCCCTCTTTCCTCCATATATATAGCCCTTAGGGCATCGTTTAGACTTTGGGTTTTTCTTTAGATAGAAAGTTCGCCATAGCTGCAACTTCGCGTACTTCATTTGTGCTCAACGACCAGACAATGGCATGACATAACCTGTCGTGGTTTTGTCACGGCAGATGTCCTCGTGAAAGGACATAGTCGTGGGGCCATCACTAAGGCTTAGCTTAAAGGGGTTAAACCGGACAAGGGACACGAGAGTTTTATACTAGTTCAGCCCCTTCAATGATGGTAAAAGCCTACGTCTAGTTGTGATGGAATTGTAGGGGTTTCGATGACCAGGGAGCGAATCCGCTTTACCTAGCTCTTGAGTTGTTGTTGTGAGTTCTCCCTAAACTGTCGTCGGGTCATCCCTTTATATACAGAGGTGGACGCTAGCCGGTTTACAGAGTCCCGAGGCCGGATCATAAACGTGTCCGGCTCGGTCTCTATTCCTTCTAACTTACAATACAAGTTACATATTCATGTCGGTTTATGTCTACAGGCCTTAACCCGCCTTTGGGCCTTGGCTCTTCCTGAAGCGCCACCATCCTGATCTTCATGGGCCTTTGAATAAAGCAACCATCATGGGGTAATCCGGCCTCTCCTAGCCGGTTTACGCCCGGTGGTAATATCCCTAACATTAGGCCCCAGATTGATTTGAACTTGTTCATGTCAATCTTCAACACTTAGAAAAATTCCTCCTTTGCATATTCACCTTGATCTTGTAAACCGCCGTGACGTCATCATCCAGGATCATGATAAATCGCCATGACATCACTTGTTATATAAAAATTATACATCTCACCTTCAGTTAATGAGCCTCCGACAATCGAGGAGACCGCTCTGTTATATATCCAATTTTCGGGCTCCTTGATTCTCGCGCATGTCACCTATCCATTTACCTTATAAATAGAACCAAGGGTCATTTTCTTTTTTCCCCTTCGTCTCCTCTCTTCTTCTTCCTCCTCGTGACGCCCCTGCACCCGAGCGCCGCCGCCGTCGTCGAGCTTCGCCTCTGCATCGCCGTTGGCTGCTGCATCGACCTGGTTGCATCAGAAAGACGCGGCGCACCTCTGCTACCTCAACAGCTGTTGTAAGCCTTTCCTTCTTTCCTCTATAGATCCATTAGGGTTCACACGGGTTCATGTTGCTCTTCTTGTGTTCTTCTTCATCCCATAGATAACAGAGCTCGATCTTGACGTGTTCCGCACAGTAGCTATGGTACTCCTTGTCTCGGCCATTTAAACCAAACCTTAAATACATAATAACTTGATCTGGACCTTTTGTGAACTGCTTCGGTACCAAACCTTTTTAAGTCTCAATATTTTTCCTTTTCTAGACTTACAGTAGATCCAAACTTTCAATCTAATCTTGTGAAACCTGTTTTACCTTACTTACTCATTCTTGCCTTAGATATATATCTTCCTTATCCGCATAGGCGGTTTATCCTTGTAGAAAGTAATCTATCATATACCATTAGTCCTCTTGTAAACCGCTAATTCCGTTATCTCCGTTGTCATACTCCGGTTAAATAATATGTGTATACCTCTGTTTCTGCTTATCGCTTTATCATTCATAATTGCATCAGCCTCCGGTTTACCAATTTCACATGCTTGGATTCCTTTTCCCTGTTGTACCTTATACATCACCATGAATGAACTGTAACCGGCATTATTTTCTTCCCAGTTTTTCACTTGCAATGGCCAAGCAGTTTTATTCTTGCAATTGGGTCCCTTCCCGGGTTACTGAGGAGCAACTGAACAGAATGATTAAGATCGGCACCTTACCCAAGAAGAATGAAATCCGGTGGCGAGTTCCTGGGCCGGAAAATCCTGCTACCCCCAAATAGAATGAAGTGGTGGTGTTTGTTGATCATATAGGCTGTGGCTTTAAACCGCCCAGATCGAAGTTTTTTCGAGATGTACTCGCTAGCTTTCAGCTCCATCCTCAAGATATTGGACCCAACTCGGTATCCAATATATGCAACTTTCACGTCTTTTGTGAAGCGTACCTTCAAGAAGAACCAATTGTTGAGCTGTTCCGGGATTTCTTCCATTTAAACCGTCGCACTGAGTTTGTAGATGGACACAATACAGAACTTGGCGGCGTCTCAATTCAGAAAAGGAAAGAGGTTGAGTTTCCTCTTGCCAAACTTCACAGTCACACCAAAGAGTGGAATCAAACTTGGTTCTATTGCTGAGACACCTCTCCTGAAGATGAAAACCCTCTGCCGGGTTATCGTGCTCACCGGCTTGCTAATACTCATCCGCTTCTGCAACGACTAAGTGCCTAGGAACGGGCCTCGTACGCACCTCAACTCACCAAGCTAATAGCCTTCCTAGCCAACGGTTTAACAGGCATGGACTTCGTCCGTTGCTGGATATCCTGGAGCATTTTGCCGTTAAGTCGACGCTCCGGCTTAATGTGTGAGTATACCGGTGACGTACAAGACTCTCAATGTCATATCAATATTCAGCTAACAGATGAAGAAGTCACTGAGTTTGTGAAGAAAATGTTGAACGAACCGGAAGTTGTCTGCAGAAAGACTGGGTTAAGTCCCTTTATACGCAAAACAAACCGCCCGCTGTAAGTATTGTCTGTGCTTCCGCTTTACACCTGATATTTTTAGACTGTCCAATCTTTGAATTCCCTCTGCCCATTCTTAAACAGGGTGATGATCCGTTCTGGAAAAAGAAACCTCAAGAGAAAGCGGCGAAGCCTTCCCGTCCTAAAACAAAAGCCGTCAAGAAAACCACAAAGAAGAAGGCACCTGAACCCATCGGTTTCGAGCTTGATGACGATCCGGATGAACCAGAAGCAGAGGTAGAAGTTGATTCACTTGGTTCACTTTTCATGCATCTCATTGACAATGATATTTATCAGGAGGATGTTGAGGGCAGCCAAGCTGACGATGCAGAGGTAATTATCCTTTCCTCCGGTTCAGACTCTCTGCCAACACAAAAAATATGTCAAGCAGTCCGGAAAGTAAGATTTTCTCATCCTCTTGCTCACTTGGATCCAACATTTATTTTGAAGAAGCAGCAGCACGAGGCTCGCCGCACAACCCGGCGCAGCGGCCAAAAGGTCACTTCGACCGGTTTACCGGACACCCCGGTTCGAAAACGCCGATCTGAGGTCTCACCCACTTCTGACACTTCTTATCCCAAGGCAGGCTATTTCCGACAACCTCTTAATCCGTCCGATTCGAATTATCAGGTGACACCTCCTTCATCCTCTGGCGAGTCAACAGCGACACAACTCCCTCCTCTCAAAACCGTGGTTGGGTAAGTATTTCAACCCAATCTTTTGATGTTTCACACTTTATATGCTATGCTAACCTTTGCATCTTATTCTGTTTAGAGCCAAAGCCAGACCCAGTAAGAAGGCTCGGGTGAATAACCCGCCCGAAGACCATGTGGTTATTGAACCAGAGCAAACTGCAGAACTGGAGGGTCCAAATACTGAGGCCACATTTGATGAACCACCCCCTCAAGATCATAATGTTGATGAACAAGCAGAAGTTGATACTGCTATGCCAGATGACGAACCGGCAAGTCCAATCTGGGCTGATGCCAGACCTTCTAGTCCAGTGAGGACTACTGACATTGCATCAACTCTAGAAAAGGCTGCTGGAGACAAAGAAGGCGAGGTTATCATTACCGGTATTAGCCACACCTCTCCTGGCCATCCTGTTATATTGGCGAAACATAGTGCCAAGGAAGAGTGTGCTGCCATGGAGAAAGGCAAATGCAGCACCGATTTATCAAGCTATGCCCGCCTTAGTGCTCAAGAACTCCACTCTGGTTTTCTAAACCGTCTGCACTCAAACCGTGACTATGAAGCCGGTTTGGTGAATCTGATGAAGGAGCGCTATGAGGTATTTTCATCACTTTTTCTTTCAAAAATCCAAGGTAAGTACCAACTCAAGTAGCCCTCAAGGGCCGGTTTATGATGGTAATCATAAATCAGGACTTTGTAATATCTCAACCCTTGCATACTTATCTTCCATATGTCAGGTGATCCTTTGAAATAAACCGGTACTTTATCGTTGTATTCCTGTAGTTTTCCTCCGTGTAGTCCCCAAGGGCTAGTTTATCTTTCCAAGGTGAACCGGGATTTTAACCAATGCTCCGATTTGAACAAATGCAAGGGTAATGCTTACATTATGCATATAATTTGATGACAGAGCAAATAGGCATTAGCCCCCAAGTACAAAGTGCATAACTTGTAATATGCTTGGTAATTCAAATATACATAGCCCATTGATGATATATCTTGCCTTTGTAGGCCGAGTTGAGTAAGAAGGATGCTCAAACCGCTGACCTTCAGGAGAACATTAAATCTCAGCAAGCGGAGGCTTCCAAGGCCAAGGAAGAACTAACTAATGCCTTATCAGCCATGGAGAAGCTGAAAGAAACCTTTAATAAAGAGCGTGCAGACTGGGAGACAGAGAAGGCTGGTTTAACAAAGAAGGCCGAAGACGCAGAAGCAGCCCTGAAGCTGGTGGTTGAAGAACTGACCACCTTAAACGACAGATTAATGCCATGACCTCTGCTGTATTCGGTCAGTATCCGCATATGAAGTTTTTCCAATCCATAATATCTTATCAAAGGCCGGTTTACTGATGCTTTACCATGACAGGGACCCGCATTACTCATCTAGGCTCCGACATGCGGATGAAGCTTAAAGCGGCCTATTCTTTGATAGAACAACTGTATTCTGGATCCCAACGAGCCATTTGCACTGCAGCTTATAACAAGCCTCCTCCAATGCTGATAAAAGAAACAATCGAAAAGCTGGCCATGTTGCCTGCCCGGTTGGATGAAATGAAGAAATCAGCCGCAAGGTCAGGCGCACTGACGGCACTAATCCAGGCCAGGGCATGGATTTCTGATCTTGATCCGTCCGACATTAACAAAGGTTACCCTGGTGTGAAGGAAGATGGTTCAGATTTCAACAATGACGATCTCCGAAGGCTGACAAAGGAAATGTGGCCTATAGCAAGCAAAATGGCGGATGACATAGATCTATCTCATTATCAACCGGATTACGATGTTGAGGGGAAAAGACAGCCCGCGCCGATTCATGATGTAGAAGATCTTATTCCGCTGATTCGTAAGCATACTTATGCCCCTGACATTGACCCTTCCAACCTTATTCATGAAGAAGCCATTTTTCAAGCCTTAAATAGAATTGATTCGTCAATGATTGATTTCCAACGACTGGGTAGAGATGAGGAGAATGCGACCGCTCGAGATGACCCTCAATCTTCAAGCCATTCGGATGAAGAATCTTCATCCGGAAGCCGGTTTAATCATTTGCCAAACTTGTTGAAACAATTATCCTGTGTGGGCACTAAAGTGCCTTGTAATAGGCTAGTTCAAATAGTTATCTACTTATGCCATCGAGCATACTTGTTTTGCTTGATATTGATAACTCTCCATGCCTTTGGGATCTATTATATGCATAATCCAAAGTGGCTTTGTTTTGCTTATTCCTGCAAAAAATTTGAAAGTGTCCTAGCGGTTTACCACTGGACGGGTCATGGTGCCCAAACATATATATTACCTGGATGCCGAACCAAGGCTGTAATATGTAGATATAAAATATATGATACCTATGGTATATCTCGTTTGGCTTACCAACTGTTGTTATAACAAAAAGGTGATAACACCAATCTGGAGTGTTGATGACTCCTTGCATCCTTGTCGCTTCATACCGAAATCTTTACGGGTGATGGTAAACACCGGTTTATGCATATAATTGTCGTGACCTGTAGTCAAACCAGACCGGAGCAATATTATTTCCGGATTACAACTGACCATGTACTGACAACTTAGCGTTGAAAGCCATGCCGGGTTGTAATAAACACCGGTTTATCAGAAAATATTCATAAATCCCTTATCAAAAGATGTTTAAAACAGCAAATCCAAAAGAAATATGCAAGGCTTTTCATGGGCTACCAGGCCCTAAATCAAGGCTTTTCATGGGCTGCTAGGCCGCTGAGTTAAACCATTTTTCAAAGCCTTTTAAGATGGAACTCAATCTTTAACAAATCACCGTTTTAACTTTGACAAGTTCAATGTCTATGAGATTGACTTGTCAAACGTTCGATGGGTCATACCAGGTTTACCTGGACGGAGTGGCTTACTTAAAAAGGCAGGATAACCCGGGGTTTTAGGTGAATACACCTGGCTTCCAAGCATGGCTTGATAGCCTATTACAAGGGTGCAAGCTCGTTGTTCTTTGAGAAGCAAGGAGCCCCCAAGTAATATTTGAGCTATGCTCAGTGGTTACCTATGTTTGAGTTGTGCTTTATGCAACAGACTCTCTTAGGTTCCACATAATTTCCTTTTGGCTTTAAGCCTATCAAAAGGTGTAGCTATGGTGTAAATACAACCAAGCCCCCTAGTGATATCCCTTTTTGGTCTTAAGCCGATCAAGAGGTGTAGCTATGGTTCGTATACGACCAAGACCCCTAGTGATTTCCTTTATATCTGTGTGACTTTATAGGCCGGATTAATAGAACTCCGCTATATAAGTAGAAGCCCCCATGTAACCACACATGATGTAAAAAAGAACAGAGACCCCGCTTTAGCTGAAGCTCCGGTTTATTATATAATATATACATTGTCATAAGTATGTACATAAGAAGAGCTTGTGGCTCAAGTATAGTAAGGCCGAAGAAGAGCTATATTCCATGGCCGTTGGGTCTCCTCCTCCGATTTACGTGAGTCTGTGTGCTCTCGAACATCGATAAGGTAGTATGACCCGTTGTGCAGGTTTTTGCTGACCACAAAAGGTCCTTCCCAAGGTGGGGATAACTTGTGCATATCAGTCTGATCCTGGATGAGCTAGAGCACCAGATCGCCCTCTTGAAAAGTTCTGGTCTTAACCCGGCGGCTGTGATAACGTCGGAGATCTTGTTGATAAATCGCCGAACGCGCCGCTGCTAGATCACGCTCCTCATCTAACAGGTCCAATGAGTCCTGTCGTGCCTTCTCATTCTCATTTTCAACGTAAGCCGTTACTCGGGGCGAGTCATGACAGATGTCACTAGGGAGAACCACCTCTGCTCCGTAAACCATGGAGAAAGGCATGTAACCCGTCAATTTGCTTGGTGTGGTGTTGATACTCCATAACACAGAAGGTAACTCCTCCACCCAACAACCCGGCGTCCGCTTTAAAGGAACCATAAGCCGGGGTTTGATTCCTCTCAAGATTTCTTGATTTTCCGTTTCTGCTTGACCATTAGATTGAGGGTGAGCCACTGATGACACATCAAGCCGGATGTGCTCTCGTTGACAAAATACCTCCATAGTGCCCTTGGATAGATTAGTACCATTATCAGTTATAATGCTGTGTGGAAAGCCAAACCGGAATATCACCTTTTCGATGAATTGGACCGCCGTGGCTGCATCACACTTAGTGACTGGCTCTGCCTCTACCCATTTGGTAAACTTATTAACCACCACCAACAAGTGGGTCTTTTTGTCCTTGGACCTCTTAAAGGGTCCAACCATATCTAGCCCCCAAGTTGCAAACGGTCAAGTGATTGGAATCATTCTCAACTCTTGAGCCGGAACATGAGCGCGGCGTGCAAATTTTTGACAACTGTCACACCTTTTTACTAAATCCTCAGCATCAGAATGAGCCGTCAACCAATAGAAGCCATGACGAAAAGCCTTAGCCACCAAGGATTTTGAACCAGCGTGGTGACCACAATCTCCTTCGTGGATTTCTCGCAAAATCTCACAACCCTCTTGAGGAGAAACACAATGTTGAATTGCTCCTGTAACGCTGTAACGATGTAGCTCCCCATTGATAATGGTCATTGACTTGGATCGCCGGATTATCTACTGGGCCAACGTTTCATCATCCGGTAACTCGCCCCGGTTCAAGTAAGCCGAGTACGGGACTGTACAATCTGGTATAACATGCAAAGCCGCCACCAACTGGGCCTCCGGGTCAGGAATAGCCAACTCCTCCTCCGTGGGTATCTTGACCGACGGATTATGAAGTACGTCGAGGAAGACATTAGGTGGCACCGGTTTACGTTGAGAGCCTAGACGACTTAGAGCATCCGCCAGATCATTCTTTCGCCGGTCTATATGGTCAACTTGATAACCCTTGAAATGACCAGCCACTATGTCCACCTCTCATCGATATGCAGCCATGAGTGGATCCTTAGAATCCCAAGTGCCAGATACCTTCTGAGCCACCAGGTCCGAGTCACCGAAGCACTTAACCCGGTTTAAGTTCATCTCCTTAGCCATCCGCAGACCATGGAGTAAGGCCTCATACTTAGCTACATCGTTAGTGCATGGGAACATTAAGCGGAGGACATAACAAAACTTGCCACCTCGTGGAGAAGTTAATATGACTCCAGCCCCCGAGCCCTTCAACTGTCTAGACCCATCAAAGTGAACGGTCCAATATGTGTTATCTAGCTTTTCCTCCGGTTCCTGCAACTCTGTCCAATCATTGATGAAGTCCACCAGTGCTTGGGATTTGATTGCTGTGCGAGGCGTATATTTTATCCCGTGAGGTCCAAGCTCAATAGCCCACTTGGCAATCTGGCCAGTTGCTTCTCTGTTTTGAATGATATCTCCCAGAGGGGCTGAACTAACCACTATGATGGGATGACCTTGAAAATAATGCTTGAGCTTCCGGTTTGCCATAAAAACCCCATACACTAGCTGTTGCCAATGCAGATACCTCTGCTTTGATTCGATAAGCACCTCACTGATATAATAAACTAGCCGTTGAACCGGATACTCCTTTCCAGCCTCCTTGCGCTCCACAATAATAGCCACACTAACAGCCCAGGCATTAGCAGCCACATATAGCAATAAAGGCTCTTTATCGACCGGAGCTGCAAGGACAGGCGGCTCAGCTAACTGTCTCTTCAACTCCTCAAACGCTTTATTAGCTATGTCGCTCCAGACAAAGTCATCTGTTTTCTTTAGCATCTGGTATAAAGGGATAGCCTTCTCCCCAAGACGACTAATAAACCGGCTCAAAGCCGCAATCCGGCCCGCCAGACGCTGAACGTCATTGACACATGCCGATTTAGCCAGAGAGGTGATAGCTGTGATCTTCTCCGGATTAGCCTCAATGCCCCTGTTAGACACCATAAAACCCAAGAGCTTGCCTGCCGGAACACCAAAGACACATTTGTCCGGATTAAGCATCATCTTATAAACCCGGAGGTTATTAAAGGTTTCCTTCAGGTCCTCTATCAATGTTTCCTCCTTCCTAGATTTCACCACAATATCATCCACATAAGCATGAACATTGCGCCCAATCTGTTTATGAAGACAATTCTGAACACAGCGCTGATAAGTCGCCTGGGCACTCTTGAGCCCGAAAGGCATAGACACATAGCAGAAGGCTCCAAAGGGAGTTATGAAGGCTGTCTTCTCCTGGTCCTTACTGCCATTTTAATCTGACGATAACCAGAATAAGCATCTAGAAAACACAAACGGTCACAACCCGCCGTAGCATCAATAATCTGACCAATACGCGGGAGAGCAAAGGGATCAGCTGGACAGGCTTTGTTCAAATCTGTGTAATCCACACACATATGCCAAATGTCGTTTTTCTTAAGCACCAGCATCGGATTAGCTAACCACTTAGGGTGAAAGACCTCCACAATAAACCCCGTTGCCAAGAGCCGGGCTACCTCCTCACCAATAGCCTTACGCCTCTCTTCATTGAAGCGGCGAAGAAACTGCCTGACCGGTTTAAACTCGGGATCTATATTAAGGGTGTGCTCAGTGAGTTCCCTCGGTACACCTGGCATGTCAAAAGGCTTCCATGCAAAGATGTCCCGGTTCTCACGAATGAACTCGATGAGCGTGCCTTCCTATTTCGGATCCAAGTTAGCGCTGATGCTGAACTGCTTGGATGAATCACCAGGAACAAAATCAACCAATTTAGTCTCCTCTGCTGATTTAAACTTCAGTGCCGGATCATGCTCTGTAGTTGCTTTTTCAAAGAGGTCATGTCTGCCGGACCAACATTATCCTTATAAAACTTCAGCTCCTCTGTGGCACAAACCGACTCAGCATAAGCCGCATCACCCTCTTCACATTCCAAAGCATTCTTCCTGCTCCCACGTACTGTGATGGTCCCCTTATGACCTGGCATCTTAAGCTGTAGATAAACATAACACGGCCTCGCCATGAACTTGGCATAAGCCGGTCGTCCGAACAGGGCATGATACGGACTCTTGATTTTCACCACCTCAAAAGTCAACGTTTCTGACCTTGAATCATGATCATCTCCAAAAGCCACCTCTAGGGCTATCTTGCCCACTGGATACATTGATTTACCAGGCACCACACCATGAAAGACGGTGTTTGACGGTTTAAGATTCTTATCTGTCAATCCCATATGGCAGAAGGTATCATAGTAAAGGATATTGATACTGCATCCCCCATCCATAAGCACCTTGGTGAACTTATACCCCCCAACTTGAGGTGCCACCACTAAGGCCAGATGACCTGGATTCTCAGCCAGGGGTGGGTGATCCTCTCGACTGCATAAAATGGGTTACTCCGACCAGCGTAGATACTGAGGTACCGCCGGTTCAATAGAGTTCAAGGCCCTCTTGTGAAGCTTCTGAGCACGCTTACACAAGCTAGTGGTAAAGACATGATACTACCCACTATTCAACTACTTCGGATTGCTCTGATAACCCGACTGCTGCTGTTGTTGATTCCCTTGATGGTTATAACCTCCCTGATTACCCTGATTACCTTGATTGCCATGTCTGGTCTGATTGCCTTGGAATCCTGAACCGGAGCCGCTGCCTCCGTAAACCGGCCCATGAAAACCGCCTCCTGAACCGCCGGGCGGGCCATTGTCATATTGAAACATATTGGAATTCTTGAACTCTCGCATGATGAAACAATCCTTCCAAAGATGTGACGCTGGCTTCTCCTTTGATCCGTGCTTTGGACATGGTTGATTTAGTAGGCGTTCCAAATTGGGGCCTGACCCTCTGCCCCTCTGGGGCGGTTTGCCCTTACGACGCTGACCATTATCCTGAGCATTGGTGTTAGCCACACAGTCCAAACTATTGTCTGCCTTGCGCTTACCATTGTTCCCATGACCTGTCGGATTGTGCTACTGCCCCTTGGCATTGCCGTTCTTTTTCCCCTTCCCCATTTTGTCATCCTCAGACTCAGGGTCTGTGGTACTATCTGAATCGGCATATTTCACCAAAGCAGCCATAAGGGTTGACATGTCATTGCAATGAAGTTTGAGCCTCTCTAACTTCAGTTTTAATAGCATAAACCGGCAATTGCCCTCCAACGTTAAAATTGATGTATCCGCGTTGATGCGGTCTGATGATCTGAGACTCGCTTCACCCAATGGGTTGTAGACTCCCCATCCTCTTGAACACAAGCGGCCAGGTCCACAATTGACATAGGCTGCTTACACGTGTCCTTAAAATTATGGATAAACCGGTTTTTAACTCGGTCCATGACGCAATGGAGTTAGCTGGTAGACTCTTTAACCAAGTACGAGTTGTTCCTTCCAACATCATGGTGAAATACTTAGCACATACCGCTTCATCCACATCCAGAATCTCCATCTCCATCGCCATCTCATAACTCTCAATCCATGACTCAGGGGGTAAATCGGTAGTGTAATTGGGCACCTTACGAGGGCCTTTAGAATCCTTGGGTAGTCGCACGTTACGCAAAGCTGGGGTGAGACACGGCACCCCTAAAGAACTGAAGGCCACACCTGGCTCTACTAAAGCGGTAGGACGAACCGGAGTAAGTTGACGAGCCACATGTTGTGCTGCTAACTCAGCTTCTCGATGTGCACGACCATGATCCACCACATCCTACGCATTAGCACCACCACCTGCCGGGTTAAGCCCTCGCGGAGAGTTACGGTGACGTGCACCGCTTGAAACGGCCGGTTCATCGATGTGCCTGCTGTAGCTCTAACTCAGACGAGGGGTGGAATGAATACTCTCGTGACTACGCTAATAAGCCTGCTGCTGGGTTAAAGCTGTTTGAAGGAGCTCTCTGGCCCGTCGTGTCTCAATCGCCACTGGTGACTCGCCGTCAATTGGGAGGGCTGCCAATCGTGAAGCGGCAGCCACAATGTTATCCAACGGGTTGGAGTAATGCCCCGGGGGCGTCGGAACGCACTGTGGCACAATGTTGTTCTGAGGAGGTGGGTCCATCGTGCACAGCTAAGCCGGCGCTCCTGTTACTATTGCCTCCGTCGGGTTTACCATTGGCTGGTTACTGGTTCCTGCTCCTGGCGTGTTGAAGAGGTTTCTTGGCTCATAACCCGGTGGGAGGTGCGACCGGTATCTCCTCCTCATAACATCATCTGAGGCGCTCTGATCAAGCCTAAGCCGGTAGGCCTGAGCTTCTAACTCGGCCTGTTCTGTAGCCATCCTGGCATTCTCTGCTGCCAGGTCCGCTTTAGCTTGAGTTATCTAATCTTTCATCTTTACAATCTCCGCGTTGTGTTGATCTCGGTTTGCTGCATCCACCTCTGCTGCCAGCAATGTTGCTAAAGCGTCGAACAAATCAGACAAAACCTGAGCCAGAGGCGGCGCAAAGCCCCCTGCCCCTGCTGGCGTTGTTTTTGCTGAATCGGAGATCATTGCCGCAACGGTAGAAGAGGGCTGTGTTGGCTGTGTACCGGCCATGAAGACCGCGACACGGTTTGGCAGATCAAGGGGGTCCAGAATACTGTTGCCATCGGAACCTCCACTAATCCTGCCATCCTGTAACTGGTATAGCGACTCGGTCTCTCCGGTCGAAGACTCATCATCAGAGCAGACAACGGTTTCGCCACCAGATGCCGATCCATCCTCATATTCCGCTCCGTGGATGACTCCTACGAAGACATGCTTTACGGCGGGCTGAACCGGGGCAGAGCTTGCATGCTGAGCCGTCTCGATGGTATTGGTGCAGATGTCCAGCTCAGGGCCCGATTCGCCGATCTTGTCGATGAAGACGTGAATTCCACCAAAGGGGAACCGGTACCCGTATTCAATTGAACCGGCCTCGAGACCCCATCCTGTGTTGTCGATGTAGAGCTTGCCCCGACGGCTCTTAATCATCTGGCCCACAGCGTATCCCTTGAGTCCTTCGAAGCTGCCCTTCAAGAACTCGAAACCATCGCGCGATAGCCCCACGGTGGGCGCCAACTGTTGTGGTTTTGTCACGGTAGATGTCCTCGTGAAAGGACTTAGTCGTGGGGCCATCACTACGGGTTAGCTTAAAGGGGTTAAACCGGACAAGGGACACGAGAGTTTTATACTAGTTCGGCCCCTTCGATGAAGGTAAAATCCTACGTCTAGTTGTGATGGAATTGCAGGGGTTTCGATGACCAGGGAGCGAATCCGCTTTAGCTGGCTCTCGAGTTGTTGTTGTGAGTTGTCCTTAAACCGCCGCCGAGTCGTCCCTTTATATACATAGCTGGACGCCTGCCGGTTTACAGAGTCCCGAGGCCGGATCATAAATGTGTCCAACTCGGTCTCTATTCCTTCTAACTTACAATACAAGTTACATATTCATGTCAGTTTATGTCTACATGCCTTAACCCGCCTTTGGGCCTTGGGTCTTCCTGAAGCGCCACCATCCTTGTCTTCATGGGCCTTTGAATAAAGCAACCATCATGGGGTAATCCGACCTCTCCTAACCAGTTTACGCCCGATGGTAATATCCCCAACAGAACCCCATCTTGATCAATAATGTTTTCATCTTATATTTCTAATATCCAGATTGTAATCTTAGTTTCTTGCTTGTTCTTTGTTTGCTTGCAGGAAATAGACCTACGTGGTCAGGTTGATCATGCTTCGGCGTGGTCAATAACCTCTCAGAGTTGGTTTAGCGATTGCTAAGACGCGATGTCTTTGCACGTTCGTAGTAGGATCGTGAAAGTCTACTCCTCTGAAACGATAATCACTATCTCATCAAAAGACGGGACACCTTTGCCTCTATCAAGTGGTATCAGATTTCCAGGTTGCTCGGTGAGATTTTATAGTTTTTCGTAGTTTAGATCGAGCATGTTCTTCATACCTACAGTCCACGAAAAAGCCAAAAAAAATTAATTAGGGTTAGTTCATCATATCCGAACCAATCTGAGCCTTTGCATTGTTTAATTTGTGGTTGCATCGTCGTGTCTAGTTGCTGGTCTTAGTGTCTAATCCTTTAGAGTTTCGAGTTCTGTTCACAAGTTTTCACGCTACCGCCGCATCATCATCATCACGGCTGTCATATACCACCATCATCGGCACCGCTACCATATACCACCATCGTCATCACCACTGTCCTATACCATGATCACTCTCGGGTACTCTACGAGCCGACCCGACTTTAGTCACCACATGCATCATGTATTATGTATATAAGTATATACCCATGATCACCTCCCGAGTGATCACAGCCCGATAGTATAGCATGGCAGATGGACAAGAATGTAGGGCCACTGATGGAAATCTAGCATCCTATACTAAGCATTTAGGATTGTAGGTACAAGTAACAACAGTAGTAGCAAAGACATGCTATGCATCATAATAGGATTAACAGAAAGCAGAAATGCTACACTACTCTAATGCAAGCAGTAGAGAGAAGAATAGGCGATATCGGGTTGATCAAGGGGGGAGGGCTTGCCTGGTTGTTCTGGCAAGGAGGAGTGGTGAACAACGTAGTCGATCGGGGCACCAGCAGCGGCGTCAGTCTCGTAGTCTATCGGAGAGAAGAGGGGGAAGAAATAGTGAATATAATGCAAAGAGATGCATAACGATGCATGACATGATAAGTAACGGTGCCAGGTGTGCCCTAATGCGGTAGGAGGTGATACTAGCGAAGGGGGGACACATCTAGGAAAGTATCCCCGGTGTTTCGCGTTTTCGAACAGATGAACCAGAGGGGAAAAGTTGCATGTTCTGTATGCTAGCGATGTGTGGCGGACGAACGGGCTACGTATTCGGATTTGTCTCGTCGTTCTGAGCAACTTTCATGTACAAAGTTTTTCCATCCGAGTTACGGATTATTTTATATTAATTTTTAAAGTTTTAAATCATTTTCTAAATTGTTTTAATTCAAAAATCAAATGTTAAATTGCTATGGGTACACAGAAGTGTACCCACAGAAAGGCTTGTGTGGCTGACTAGTAGGCCTAGTTGACTTGGTCAACTGCCCAGCTAGCAGAAACTGACTGGTGGGGCCAATCAAAGTCAATAGCGTAGTCGGCATTGACCGTTGACTGGTCAAATTGACCAGTGGGTCCCTACTGTCATTGAAACATGGACTAACTAACAGTTTAATTAGTTTAAGTAGTTATTAGGGTAATTAAACATAATTAATTAATATTTGTATTTTTTAGTTCTTTTTAAAAATGTTATCTGGGTGTGGGACCCTCGTGTCATTGGCACATGGCCTTAGCGGGCGAACGGGCGACGGGCAAGCATTAACGGGCGACCCGAGCGCGGCGTCGCCCGAACGCAGGAGCGCGCCCGCGAGGATGGGTGGCTCGGACGCGGCTGCCGGTGCACAGCAGGGCAGCTGGAGGTGACGACAGCGTGGGGTGGTGATGCGGCGAGGCGGAGGCGAGGCCATGGTAGGGCAGGGAGCCAAGGCGGGGCACAACAGTGGGGACGAGCCGCAGCAGCAGAGAGCGGAGCCGGCACGGCCATGATGCGGTGGGGCAGAGGCCGACGCCGCGACAAGGTGGCGCAAGCGAGGCAGCGGGACGCGGGTAGGCGGCCAGCGCTGCGGCGGAGTGAGACGGCTGCAGCGAGCAGTAGCAGAGCAGACCACGAAGCAAGGGGGCACAGCCCCAAGCGGATGCGGGTGTGTGCGCGCACAGTGGCACAGCCGGGCGTGAGAGCGGCTACGGGGTGCGCCCCGGGAGGGAGGTGAGCACGAGCGGAGCGGAGCAGCGATGGTCTAGCGGCTATTCAGTGCGGCCATGGCGAGCAGCGGCATCACGGGGCGAGCGAGGCAGGGCGGTAGCAGGAGTAGTAGAAGCACAGGGGAAGGCAACGGGCTATGCGGTCGATGGGCGAGCAGGGGACGGCGTGGGTGAGGCACAGGCAAGCGTGGCCGGAGCGCGAGCTCTGACGCTCGGCCCCGGCGATCAATAGAGGGAAGGGGGAAGCTCACGGGGGTGTAGTGCACGAGGCAGTGGGGGCGCGGGGAGGAGGTCGGAGACGACGTGCGGTGGGGATGCAGGCCGACGGGGAGGAGACGAGGTCGAGGCGACAAGGGGCGGTCCTTGGGCGGCCGCAGGCGGAGCCTGGCGTGGTTGCCCCGATCTCGATCTGGATCTGGGGAGAAGCAAACAAGTGGGGTGGAGTGGGGTGTCGGTGGGTTAGGGTTACAGTCGTGGGGGGTTATGGAGGAGTGGGGGTGGCCGGTTGGGCCTTTGCCCAGTTGGACTGGCCAGCTATGAGCTGGGCCGAAGCCCGGTGAGGGAGGGGGGAAGGGGTTGCCCTTTTACTTTTTTTGTTAGTTTGTTTTTTGTTTTTTGATCTTTTCCTTTTTCTTCATTTTCCTTTCTGCTTTCTCTTTATTTACCTAACATTTTAGTTTTGTAAAAATACATAGGTTGTACCTAATTTAGTAAACTTAATTAAGTCACATCTTGAACATTTTTGTTTTAATGTTTGAAAACTTTGGTTGTTTTTCTTTAATTCAAATTTGAATTTGAACAATTTTGATCCAACGCGAGATTGGTAACAGTAACCGAGGTGACGTGGTATCATTAACGTGGGATTACTATAGCTTAATTATCCAGGCGTTACAGATAACCCCTATCCCATTTTGCGTCACTTGCCTATCGAGACTAGCCAATTGAGTATTGCTGGCAACATTACTTGTGCACATTAGTGATCATCGATCTACACCTTTCATTGCATACATACCATATCATATTGGTATCATATCATCCATTGTGTCACAAGTTTGTTCCCGCATCTATACAATTGCTATCTTGGTTTGTACATTATGCAAAAGTGGCCATACAAAAAAAGAAGAATAAGCTTTCAAGCAAAAGAGAAAGAGAAAAGAGCTTGTAAGCAATAGCCATAGCATCATACCACATTGCGTATAAGATTGTCATAGCTGATCATCTTGGATCATACCACCGGAACATCATACATAGCATACTTGGGATAGCAAGTTGATACAATTTGCATATCATAGGTTATGCACAAGTGTCGTATCCGCCTATAGAGCAATCATGCTAGCGTCTCTCTTAAGTTGTGCAACATGAGCATTTTCCATGGATTCCAAATTTTGTGCTCATTCCTTGGTTGCATGACCCCATTTATCTATCCATGTGTGTGTTTCCGCATGCCCCATATTGCTATTGGTCTACTTGTTTCACTTGCGAATTTGTGAATCTCTTTCAACATTATTGACTCTAGCTAACATCTTGCATCAAATTTTTGTGCCACTATCCTCACCGAGCTCCACCAAAAGCCTTACTTGTGTAGGTGTGAGAATTGATGAGATTGGTTCCAGTTGTGCAATTTCCTTGGTACATCATTGAGTGATCATTGATCCATTCTCAACATCGGCCAAGGTACATTTGGTATAGTTCTCTCCTTTCTCCAGTCATATTTGCTCGAGTCCTGTGATGGATAGGAAAGGCATTTCATCTCCGTCTTCCACAACAACGATGGCATGAACAACTACATCACCAAAGCGTCAATCTTCGATCTACAACAACAAATGCAAGGCGCACAATCAAGATTGAGCGAGCGCATCGAGAACCTCTCCATCGACATTCGTCACTCTGATGCAAGGGAAAGGGACTACATACAACAAGGTTTCCGCATAAAAGGAGGAGCAAGATGCAAGGGTGGAGGAGATTCGGGCCTGGATCAAGTCTACTCCCCCTTCATCATCTTCAAGGCGGCAGCGACCAAGTCGATCATCTTCGGAGTGCCCAAGCAATGCAAGTTCCACTCGTCCACGTCCACATCTGCACGGCGACCATCATCACATTCGTGATCCACATTGTCATGAAGGGCATGTCACCTCCAAGCAACATGTGCAAGACGATGACGAACGACATCTACTATGAACTCAAGCACGACAACAACACCATGACCATGAAGATGCTCCACATGCACAAATGCACAAGTCGCAACAAGCCCTACTTCAAGCCAGGGCCAAACTTCATGAGCATAAGAGAAGACCGCGAGACGACCACAACCAAGACGGTGCTACGGCTACAACAACCACTTCGACACCTTCGCCAAGTGCTATCAAGGCATCTTCGCCTTTGGACGTACGACATCTTTGCCTACTTCCCGTGAGTTCGCCTACATCGACATCTTCATCAACGAAGCGACCACCTCCAAGTGAGGGCGACACTTCCATCTTCGGAAGCCCCTCAAGGAAGATGCCCGAGCATGGGAAATTCCCTTTGGTCATGAAGATGAGCTACGAGGTGCCACATCATATGGGCCTCCAACAGCAAGATGGTGACAAGAAGGTCGAGCAAGGGCCATCCCCTTCGACCATGGCAGCGAGCATGAACCTCTTCAACAACATGAAGACGGCGCCCATATTAGACTCATACTCCAAGCGAAGCTACGCGAGCGCATTTGAAACCTTCCCTTTGATCTTGGAGGAGAGTGATGATTTTCCACTTCCTACGGCATTCATCTTTGGAGGCGTTATGGATGAGGAGGTTGAGCATGGGACTATCCCTTCAACCAAGGCGGCGATAGGAGTTGAGCATGGAAGTGTTTGCACCTACATCTCTCCGACACCCATACATGACGAAATGCCCCAAATGCCATGTGAGGAGAGCCAGCACCCCATGAGTGAGATTAGTGACTCCACCATATGTGACATTGAGTGCATTTCCTATGAGAGTATGAGTGTGACCACCACTAGCCCCACACATGAGCGCATGCCACACATCTTAGGTGAGGTTGAGAGCCATTTGAGTGACACCACCAACAATACGAGTGAGAGCAACCAAGATGGAGTGAGTGAGCCACAGAACTTAGTGAGTTAGGTAGTTGACACCGCACGTGAGGCCACTATGATTTCGAACGACTTACCCTCTACTCCAAGTGTGTTTTCCTTTTTGGTGCTAAGTCTCCTACATGACGACACGCCTATCCTCGACGAACCCATACCTCCAATGGAGACGACGATGGCCATGGTGGACGATGATGCACCCCCACAACGTTCCATCAAGATGAAGATGACCACGACTTGATCTTTGACACCTTACCTACAACAAATGAGCGATGCTCCAAACGTAACATAGGTGATGGTGCTTCTCTTCTCCCACGAGTGGACTATCTTGCAAATGATTGCTTGCATGATGATGATCACCTTATGGATTCATCGCATACTATGTCATGTTTTGATATGCCACCCATTTATGATGAATATGATGACGAGCATGTTGAATTGCCTAGTTGTGATGCTATGCTCCATAGGATACCATGTGAAAATTCTATCGGTCACGTCATGTTCGATAACCCATTAAACTTTTCATATGCTATGAGTGAGATCTCCCATATTGCATCATTTCAATCTCAACATAGTAACTATGCATGCCCCATTAAAATAAATCCCATTTGCACTTATGGCATAGATGACGAGATGATGGTCCTTGGCTTTTGTTTTTCATGCGATGATATCCTTTACATGATTTGCGCAATTCATATAATATACCATCCCATGATCACATAGAACCAAATATGCTTTGTTTTGGATGTTGTCAATATTCTCCATGTGATGTTTCCATTAATGTTAATGAGGAGACCGCCATAATTTCCTCATACATATTAGGAGATTTTGATGCATTCGATACTTTGCATGATTCCCATGATAGAGTACACCACAATTTGAGTCTCCGTTATCTCATACATAACAACAAACCTATCATGATGGATGACATGTTTCTATATCATGCATCTCATTTATTTGAGCATTGGATATTTTGTGCTAACCAACACAAGCACGTGCACATCATGATGGATGATGTGTACATATACCACGCACACACAATTTTTCCTTTGCCTTTGTTTTGTGTAGGTACTTATGAACACTCGTCAACCTCACAATCCCATGAGTTGACGAAACAAGCTCTTGAGAGCAACAATGACTTGGGATCCCGTGGACAATCCTTACCACCATTCCTTTCATGCAAGGACTACGCACATCTTTTCTACTTCACTCTCACACGGCTATGGGCTATATATCACTTGTTACCTTATGCCCATACTATCGTGTTCACTTTGCATGCTATGCCTCTTGACATGATTTTGCCATGCAATTGTGACCCTTGCGTGCATCTATCCATGATTCACCATTATGTTACTCCTTGTTGTGTTGGGAGAGTCATGCTGTCCCATTGGTATTTACATATGGCATCTCACCAATACATTGATGATATTTTGCTCATATCTTGCTTCCATACTTGTGATATGTCATGTGCATTATGTATGCCCACCATTTGCACACATGACATGCTTGACATGATTCCTTCTAGTATGTTGCATCTTTGCACTACTCGCTTGCTTGACTTGATCACTATGATTGCTTGCGTTGTCGCATCACCCATGTTCCATTCTTACTCGCTTTCTTGGGTTGATGACATATATGTTCATGCCTCTCACATGATATATCTTGATCATTGTGATTTGTCTCCATTAGTGGCATCTCTCATATCTCCTTGTATTGAGTGCCAACTTGCTATGCTTATTGATCGTGGAGACTTGGACATATTATTTGTGATGCATGCTTGTTTGATTGAGCCTATTGTATTTGGTTGTTCTTGCATCATATGCCTCCATAATATGAAATGCTCCATTGTCCTTTCTTATGATGACCATGATGCATACACTTGTTGTGTATCTTACCACACGAATGATATGTTTTGCACTTCCTCTAACTTCATTTGTTTTTCCGAGTGTTTGTCATGTTCTTTCATTTTGAAGGATTCACAAGGTGGTACCATCACGAGACAACTTGGTCATGTGAAGGCGTACACGATGCACGTCACCAACATTTTCGACATTCTCATAAAGGTGAACTCCTTCCTTTGAGCCATCCTCCAATACGCATATTGGATGGGCCACTCTTTCATTGTTGTCTTCTTCTTGTTGTCCACATGATACATCTCGCGAACAGAGGAGAGACATTGGAGATTGGCTCAATGGACCTTCAAATTGAGGAGCGCTCGGACTTATTGGATGCACCTTCGTACCTCCACTCATGCCACCACATCGAACATTGGTACATCAACACTCCTTTGACACATTGCACTAACACCTCCATATTTATTGATTGTGCTCACACATGTCATGCTCGATGGACATATCATACACATGAAAAATTTGCATCTTATGCATGGATTGACTCACATTATGATTGCCTTGTTGCATATTGTATTCCTATGTCATCCATGATATATGATATTGTGCATTTCCTTAGCAAATTTGTTCTGATCTTCCTTGACGGCATATTCACATCAAATGTCCCAACATCCATTGCATGATAACATAGTCACATTGAGCACCAATTACCATGTTCATGCTTTCGATACACCATCCCATTATGACATCATTTTGCACAATGGTCGCATTAATCGCATTCACCACACCTTTGTGCATACTACAAGTGCTTTTATTCCAATGAATGCTTTGCATATCATTCTATATCATCTAGATAAGCTTCATGCGCTTTGTCATGAACAATCTTGCCGAACGGACTCATACTTACTTTATGGACACCTTGTCTGCGCTAACCATTGTATTTCCGAGTGTACTTTGTGTTTGCTCATTTTGCATGTACCACAATTCGGAGACACCTCGGAGTACTTGGATTGCGCCATGCCTTCAACTCCATCCAACTACAAGTCCGTCCACGACAACCGTTTCCATGGTGATGAGGATCACGATCCGAGGTCGGATCTTTCACTACTAGGAAAAGGGCTAGTAATGGCGCACCAGTTTTGCCCACTAATGGCACACTGCTGGTGCGCCATTAGTATCACGCCACTAGTATTTCTTACTAATGGCGCACCACCGGTGCGCCATTAGTATCTGGTATACTAATGGCGCACCGAGCAGTGCGCCATTAGTATAGAACACCATGCGCCATTAGTATGCCTCCCAGGGGGCCATATTTAACCATGTGCTTTGGCATACTAATGGCGCACTGTTGGATGATGCGCCATTAGTGTGATTATAATAGTGCGCCATTAGTGTCTTGTGTGGTGCACCACTAGTATGAATATTAGGGATTTTTTTTCATTTCTGATATTTTCACAGGTTAAAAAATATTAGAGATAACATACAACATAGATCTGCTTAGCTTACATACTGGGGGGCATACAAGGGGTGCTCGTCGGCGGCGGTGGAGTGGGGGCGGGTGCGGGGGGTGCTCGTCGGCGGCGGTGGAGTGGGGGCGGGTGCGGGGGGTGCTCGTCGGCAGCGGTGGAGCGGGGGAGGGTGCACCACACATACATGCGCCATTAGTAGTTTTGCAAAAAAGTATTAAAAATAATTTTTATACTAATGGCGCACCGTGGCACAGTGCGCCATTACTAGTTTGAACTAGTAATGGCGCACTATGCGACGGTGCGCCATTAGTAGTTTTGCAAAAAAGTAAAAAAAAGAATACAGTAGTGGCGCACTCAACGGTTGGTGCGCCATTAGTAGTTCTAACTACTAATGGCGCACTTTACCCGGATGCGCCATTAGTATGTTTGAAAAAATAAAAATAAAACATTTTGTTACTAGTGGCGCACCTTGTGCCTGGTGCGCCATTAGTGTCTTACACACTAATGGCGTATCTTCACGTGGTGCACCATTAGTAAATAGTAGTGGTGCACCACTTCTCTGGTGCTCCATTAGTGTCAATTTCATCTTTAGTCCTTTTCCTAGTAGTGTTTCCCAAGGGGGGGAGATGATGTGGAGCATCCTACGATCGTCCCCATGTTCACTTCGACCACTCCCCATGATCCAAGGATACATAAGATGAAACCTTGATTATATGCCATTGGACACAAGGTGAACTCGCTCCTCTCCAAACCTTCACTTTCCACATGTGAGACATCGCTACTACATCAAACATAGGTGCTATGCATGACCAGGAACCAAGAGGAAGGCCATGGAACAACTAGGAGCATTGGACAAGATGGCGAGGACACCAAGCGCGAGGAACAAGAGAAGAAGCTGCTCGGAAGCTTCAACCACTGGACGACCGGACGACGCCGGACGTCCAATGCATGGACACTCCACCAGACAGATCGACTCCAGCCGAGGCAACCTGATCAGGACATCAATACCATTTTTACACCCACAGCCCCTACTACTATACATACTGGACCGATTACTAGAGCTAGCGCACGCCAATTAAATTACCAGGTACTTTCGTTTCTTGGTAATGATTCTAATGTTCATGAGAATATGAAGCTGCCTAAATTGGATACATTTGTTTTTCTTACGAATGAAGGGCCTAGCTTGGAGAAGGATGAACATTAGAGCAAGAACAAGCATGGAGTTGATGGCATGCGCAAGGGCAACAATAATGGAGTTTCAATTGATGATTTTAGGACTTTGAAGCCACCATGATGAGTGCATGAGGCCTTGGACAAAATATACAAGATGTCACTTCATAAATTTCGTCCAAAGGCTATTCTAGGTACTGTGTCACCTTATTATTGGGCCAGGCCCATGTAATTTCGAAATACTTGAGTATAAGGAGTATATTCTGTTGTTGAACCATTGGATGTAGTAAGGATGTGGATGTGGTCTTGTGGTGAGAGATAGCTTCTCCACCATCTCCATGCTAGCCAAGTTATTGCAGCTCCCTCCATCTATGATGACGCGAACAAAACGTTCCATCACAACTCCCTTTGTATGGAACAAATTATGCCTCTGATTTTACTCAGCTTGTGTAACCTGCACACTCAAAACACGTTGAGCAACTAAACATTCATACCTGTCAGCATCTTCGGCAGCCATGTATTGCGTCTCATGATCAGAATCCTCTCCATCATGTTCTTCATGTGTAATAAGAGCCAAAGTCTCCTCATCATAGTCACTAGCGGACTCATACACACCATCCTCAGTAGCAATCATCACACACTAAGATTGGCATTCTTGTAACACCCTCGATGCGACTATATCTCCCATGTGTCGAGGCACGACTTAGAGGCATAATCGCATTGAAGGCATATGTCGCAAGTGAGGTAATCTTCACACAACCCATGTAATACAATAAGGGAAAGAGATACATAGTTGTCTTACAATCGCCACTTCACACAATTACATGAATAAAGCATTACATCAACCAAATACAATCAAGGTCCGACTACGGAACCAAAATAAAAGAAGAACCCAAAATGCGACAAAGGTCCCCGATCGACCCCAACTGGGCTCCATTACTGATCAACTAGAACGAAACAACAAAAAGGACAAGATCTTCATCGAGCTCCTCCCTGAACTTGGTTGCGTCATCTGAACGGACTCATCGGCACCTGCAAGCTGGTTTTGGAAGTATCTGTGAGCCACAGGGACTCAGCAATCTCGCACCCTCGCGATCAAGACTATTTAAGCTTATGGGTAAGGTAAAGTTAGGAGGTGGAGCTGCAGCAAGGGACTAGCATATATGGTGACTAACATACGCAAAAGAGAGCGAGAAGAGAAGGCAAAGCACGATCGAGAAACTATGATCAAGAAGTGATCCTAGAACAACCTACGTCAAGCATAACTCCAACAACCGTGTTCACTTCCCGAACTCCGCCGGAAAGAGACCATCACGGTTACACACGCGGTTGATTCATTTTAATTAAGGTCGACTTCAGGTTTTCTACAACCGGACGTTAACAAATTCCCATCTGCCCATAACCGCGGGCACGGCTTTCGAAAGTTCAAATCCCTGCAGGGTGTCCCAACTTAGCCCATCACAAGCTCTCGCGGTCAACGAAGGAATAGACCTCCTCCCGAGACGTTCCGATCAGACTCGGTATCCCGGTACAACAAGACATTTCGACAGGGTAAAACTAAACCAGCAACACCGCCCGAATGTGCCGACAAATCCTGATAGGAGCTGCACATATCTCTTTCTCAGGGCACACTCAGATTGTCTTAGGTACGGGTAGGCCAGCCCAGAGTTGCCCCTGGTGGTCACCGGCAGCTGACAGGTGGACCAACACTCAGAGGAGCACTGGCCCGGGGGGGATAAAATAATGATGACCCTTGAGTCCGCGAAACCCAAGGGAAAAAGAGGCTAGGTGGCGAATGGTAAAGCCAATGTTGGGCATTGCTGGAAGAGCTTTACTTAAGGTGAACTGTCAAGGGGTTCCCATAATAGCCCAACCGCGTAAGGAACGCAAAATCCGGGAACATAACACCGATATGACGGAAACTAGGGCGGCAAGAGTGGAACAAAACACCAGGCATAAGGCCGAGCCTTCCACCCTTTACCAAGTATATAGATGCATTAATTAAATAAGATATATAGTGATATCCCAACAAGTAAACAAGTCCCAACAAGGAACGACATCTCCATGTTCCAACAAGGAAGAAACTTCAATCTTCACCTCCAACTAGCAACGCTATAAGAGGGGCTGAGCAAAGCGGTAACATAGCCAAACAACGGTTTGCTAGGACATGGTGGGTTAGAGGTTTGACATGGCAATTTGGGAGGCTTGCAAGCAAATGGTAGGCATCGTAGCAATGGCATAGCAAAAGAGCGAGCAAAACTAGCATAGCAAAGATAGTAGTGATTTCGAGGGTATGATCATCTTGCCTGAGATCCCGCAAGGAAGAAGAACGAGTCCACGAAGAAGACAAACGGACGTAGTCGAACGGATCCTCACAAACTCGACGTTAATGGAACCAACCCGAAGAAGCAACACCGGAAAGAAGCAAACAATCATGGTAAAAAACCATCACATAATCATGGCATGATGCACAATCAAGTATGATGCATGTCCGGTTTAAGTATGCATGGCATGGCAAAGAGCACAAGCAATCCTACAAATTAAGTGGAGCTCAATATGCAACGGGATGCATATTGACGGAACACCACGTCAACTATTTAGTTCGATCTCGTTTATGTACGCAACAATATTAAATGTTGTTAAACATGGCAAGAGGGAGAAGCAAATGAAAACTACCCAACTAGTCAAGTTTAAATGAGGCCGGAAACAACGACCAACAATTCCGGAAACTCCTCATATGCATGTTTTTGGTTATGGTACTGTTCTGCCCTAAACCATATTTTATAGTTATTAAACATGCAAGATGATGCCACCATGTTAAACTAGGCAAAATTCTACCCCATTTACATATAAAGTTTGTTAAATTCGGAGTTACGGTTAAATAGTTATGAATTAAATCATTTTAACATGGCATAGGAGCAAATTAATGCAAACAACATTTTTAACATTTCAAACATAGATGAAAGTTGGATATTATTTATCTACACAAAATTCTAAGCCACTTTCATGTATAAATCATTTTAATCCGATGCACGAATTGTGAGTTATTAAATGCATGAACTAGGGGGACTATTCTGTAAAACAGGTTTTCTCTGGAAAATTAGTAAATTCGTTCGCGAAATAAAAACAGTGTCTCGGGCCAAAATGGACTAGCCCAACAGCAGGAAAAAAAACAGGTGGGCGCTGGGGGCGGCTCACCCATGGGCTTCGGCCCGTGAAGGAGGAGGAGACAGGCCGACGATGCTGGGCCTGGGAGGCCAAGGCGGCCCACGTGAGCGAGGGCGTCGTCCTCCTCGCACCTGGCGCACGAACAGGAACAGGGCGGCGGCGCCCTAGGTCAACGGCGAGGCGGCAGCGGGTCTCCGGCGGAGGAGGGAGGCGGATCCCATCGGGGATGGAAGGATCCGGGCGGTGGGGGCCAGATCCCGCCGGATCCGTGGCGGTGGCGGCGAGGATCGCTGCAGGGGAGAGGAGAGAGGTTAGGGAGAGGCAGGGAGATGAAGAGGAGGGGCGGCGGAGCTCCTGCCTGGGGGTTCACCGGTGAGGGTTGTCAGCGAGGCGGCCGGCAATGCTCCAGCAAGGCGAAGGGGAGCCGGGCGCGGTCGGGCGCTCCCATGCGGCGGCGGCGAAACTGGGCCAGCGCGGGCCACGGATGGGCTACGCAGGCCGCGGAGGCGGTGGGACGGCGACGTCCACGTGTGGATCTCGGATTCGCCCGGGGCGGCGGCGCGATCTCGTCCGGCCGGGACGGACATGTCCGGCGGGCGAGAGGGGAAGAGGATTAGGGTTTCATCCGCGAATTGATCCGAAATTTCGGGGAGGGGTGCTCTTTTATAGGTAGAGGGAGCTAGGAGAGTCCAAATGAGGTGCGGTTTTCGGCCACGCGATCGTGATCGAACGCTCTAGATGATGGAGCAGAGATAGGTGGGTTTTGGGCCAAAATGGAAGGGTGTTGGGCTGCAACACACATGAGGCCTTCTCGGTCCCTCGGTTAACCGTTGGAGTATCAAACGAAGTCCAAATGGTACGAAACTTGACAGGCGGTCTACCGGTGGTAAACCAAGGCCGCTTGGCAAGTCTCGATCCAATCCGGAAATGTTTAACCCCCACACAAGAAAGAATGGTAGAAATTACCACCGGAGGAGAACGAAGCGCCGGAATGCAAAACGGACAACGGGGAAAATGTTCGGATGCATGAGACGAACATGTATGCAAATGAAATGCACATGATGACATGATATGCAATGCATGACACGCAAGCAATGACAAGGCAACAACAGCGAATAACTGAACGACACCTGGCACATCGGTCTCGGGGCGTTACAACACTCCACCACTACGAGAGGATCTCGTCCTGAGATCTAGAATGGCACCGGAGGGACAACGGCAGAGAAAAAGAAGAGGTAAAACTAAGTTGCTTCATTGACAAACGAGTGAAACCATGAACCTTGAAGAGGTTGAACAAATTCGAGAAAAGAATACAGCGAAGGAGAACAAAGTCGAAAGCACTCCGTTAGAAAGGAGGGACACAGAACATTGCAAAAAAAACCCTTGAGGTTGAGGGGCAAGATATATATTGAAACCACTCCGGTTAAGACAAGATAGAGAAGGAATAAGACTGATATAATTTGGACAGCACTCCGGTAGAAAAGAGAAGGAAAAACTTGATAAGATGGAAAGAACTTGAAGAGATGAGATAACACTCCGGTTAAATAGATAAGCACGAAAAGAACATGATATTTTACAAACGAGATGATGGGTTGAAAAGAGCAACATCACAATGACTCCGGAACGAAGGGAAACAAGATCTTGAGAGAGCACGGATACAACAAATGCTAGAATGGAGTTGTTGAAAACCAACAACGAAAAGAATAATCTTGATATGGTCTTATGAAATACATCTCAAATTATGAGATGACAACCTGCCACTCACGGGAAGAAGAATTGGATTGATATGAACGAGGAGACGAGAAACTTATTTCACCGGGAGGATAAATGAATAACTTGGGTCATTTCTAAACACCATAGATAGCAACAATCCTTAGGGAAGGCTTTAGGTGAAATATAACCCAAGATAACTCCAATGACGAGATTGATGGATTTGAAATATCTCATTCATGACAACATGTGAATGAAGAAACATGAATTCAAATTATCAAGAATGACATAGCACCACCTCAAATAACACGGTAGAAAGAATTGCACTCCGGATATCAAGATGAAGAAATCTTGAACTCCTTAGAAAAGAATGTCGATGAAAACTTCGAAAAGGAATTAACTCCTTGATGAATCCATCATGTAGAACCTCCAAGAAGAAACTCCGGTAACAAAAGAATAAAAAGAAAGAGAAAATGAAAACACAAGGTGAACCCTTGCAATGATTTAGATGGATATCCATGATAATCAGAGCTTGGAACTCCGGGAAGAAAAGATAAGATGAACAATTGAGATCTTGATGAACCTCCGGAATAGGGAAATAATCATTTGGATGAAACAAGAATAAGAATTACATTATGCTTAACTTTCACCAATTAAATTGATGACAATCAACGGGTTTGGCATATTACTTATTCTCATAGAAAAGATTAAGAGAGATATAACATCAGACTTGGGAAGGTATTGAACGAATGGAAGGTTTGAAACGACGAATAAATTGATATGATAAGAAGGAAGAAGAAATCTTGAACGAGCCATCGTAAGAATTGCAAATGAACGAATAAAAGATAATGAAACACCGGGAAGAATTGAAAAATGAACAAAGAAGCTAGAGGGGATTTAGATACATGAGAACGAAGAGATCACGAGCTGATAAGAGAATACTTGAATGATGCGCTGGTAAGATTTAGAGAAAGAGAGCTGAAAGCTGAGAATGAGTAAATCTTAGATGATGGGCTCCGGATAATCAGACTGAGAAGACTCTTGAATAGCTCCAGATAGGTGGAAAGAATTCTCACAACCGAAAACAATTATGAGAGGATGGCAACAAGCTAGAATCACGTATCTTGAAGAGAATGGAGCAAGATATGGAGAACTCTTCTTCGGTCTTCAAAATCTAAGAATTACGACGAGAAACACCACCATGAATTATTGAGACACTCCAGAATAAAGAAGAGTAGAAAAGTTGAACGAATGATGAAAACAATTCGGAAGATCTTGGAGAAAAACATATGACAGATGATGAATCATTCTTACGTCAAACTTTAAAAGAATTTGAGGATAGCTCCGGGAAAATAAGAAGAGTTAGGTAAGATCCTGGGAAAAGACCTATGGGTTAGGGCCCACTCAAAAGGAACACCATAGAAATGATTTAAAAGAGAGGATTGCTCCGGTTGAATTAAATGACATGAATGAGATAACAATCTTGAAAGAGCTTGAAAGGATCTTGAATGACAAGACGAGCCTTTTGAGAAAAACGTGAGCACGCCGGAACAAATGAATAGCGAGAAGTGAATTATTATGAAGGGCACCGGTATGAGAAGGCACTGAAATGAGGAAAGGGTAAGATCAACAAAGCTTGACTTGAAACCACCGGAGGAGAAAATGAGTAACGAGAGACGAACTTGAAGCTTCGTTAGCATCTTCCTGAGAACCACCAGATAAGAATATTGATAGAAAAGAATGGAGAGACTTCACATCAATAAGATGGATACTCGATTAAGAAATCTAAGTCCTTAAAGAAAACACAAGGGAGGAAGGGTGGGAAAAACAAAGGCAACTTGGAGACGGAAGAAATGAACACCGTTGAGAAAACTGAGATTGAATCTTGCGGATGTTGAAAATGAACGGATCCACTTGAAGAGAAGCACACCGGTTAAAAGGATTGACATGACAAACTCGATGATCGAGAAGGATTAGTATTCACATAGGAATATGAGAACACCACTTAGGGAAGGTATGGAATCAACATTTGACTTCGAAGCAACTCGAATACCACAACTCAAAACAAAACAAAGGATTGGCTTGCAGAATAAGCCAGAACAAACATATGATAGAGATTTTGTCCGAAGTTTTCGTGGTGGGGCCTACACGGGCTCGATCGTACAGCACCATCATGTACAAGGCAGTGCACATGACATACGAAGCGTCCCCGAGTCGGCATAGCCAAGGACTCTTTAAGACACAATGAGACCACTATAAAACCGACCGTGAATAGGCGGACCACTAGACGTCGAACCCCAATTTCATATCATACATCTGTCGGAAAGATATCCTAAGAGCTACTTGAATTCCCACTTATGAAACTCCCGAACCTTTCCGGTTATGCAATCAGGTGTTGGGGATACAGGGGAAGCATAATATCTCACCCAAACTAGCAAATCCTACATCCAACTGTATCCATCCTTCAACACATAACCAAGAAACCTTCGGAAATCGTCTACCTCAACCTTCGAAAAGCATCCGTTATACAAGTTATGGCGATACTCCCGAACTCCCGCCCCAGTACTGGGTGGCGTCGAGGTTATCTCACCAAACAACTGCATAAAAGAGATTTTCGATGTCGGCGTACTAAACTCAGGTATTCCAGAACTGCAACGATAAAATTATGACGACAACACCTCAGAGCTCAACTCCCCGGGACACTTCCACTAAACCCCTAACAGGAGGCACCAAGACAATGTTCTCGTCATAAAACCATCGAAACGATTCCAAGATACCCGCGTGATCCTAAATTTTTTTAGTGAAATTTGAGAAGAGAATAGTCAAAATTCTACGTCAGGATGCCTTACCAGAGCGATGAGGAGACTGGGAAGTACAAAGAATTCCTAAACTCTCCGATATATAATTCCTAAAGACTCAAAACATTTTTCTAGACAGAACTCGGCCGCTAAAAACGATCAAGCAATGGGGCTCCTAAGGTCGGGGAAGGCTCTGATACCAACTTCTAACACCCTCGATGCGACTATATCTCCCATGTGTCGAGGCACGACTTAGAGGCATAATCGCATTGAAGGCATATGTCGCAAGTGAGGTAATCTTCACACAACCCATGTAATACAATAAGGGAAAGAGATACATAGTTGGCTTACAATCGCCACTTCACACAATTACATGAATAAAGCATTACATCAACCAAATACAATCAAGGTCCGACTACGGAACCAAAATAAAAGAAGAACCCCAAATGCGACAAAGGTCCCCGATCGACCCCAACTGGGCTCCATTACTGATCAACTAGAACCAAACAACACAAAGGACAAGATCTTCATCGAGCTCCTCCCTGAACTTGGTTGCGTCATCTGCACGGACTCATCGGCACCGGCAAGCTGATTTTGGAAGTATCTGTGAGCCACGGGGACTCAGCAATCTCGCACCCTCGCGATCAAGACTATTTAAGCTTATGGGTAAGGTAAAGTTAGGAGGTGGAGCTGCAGCAAGCGACTAGCATATATGGTGGCTAACATACGCAAAAGAGAGCGAGAAGAGAAAGCAAAGCACGATCGAGAAACTATGATCAAGTGGTGATCCTAGAACAACCTACGTCAAGCATAACTCCAACAACCGTGTTCACTTCCCGGACTCCGCCGGAAAGAGACCATCACGGTTACACACGCGGTTGATTCATTTTAATTAAGGTCGACTTCAGGTTTTCTACAACCGGACGTTAACAAATTCCCATCTGCCCATAACCGCGGGCACGGCTTTCGAAAGTTCAAATCCCTGCAGGGTGTCCTAATTTAGCCCATCACAAGCTCTCACGGTCAACGAAGGAATAGACCTCCTCCCGAGACGTTCCGATCAGACTCGGTATCCCGGTACAACAAGACATTTCGACAGGGTAAAACTAAACCAGCAACACCGCCCGAATGTGCCAACAAATCCCGATAGGAGCTGCACATATCTCTTTCTCAGGGCACACTCAGATTGTCTTAGGTACGGGTAGGCCAGCCCAGAGTTGCCCCTGGTGGTCAGCGGCAGCTGACAGGTGGACCAACACTCAGAGGAGCACTGGCCCGAGGGGGATAAAATAATGATGACCCTTGAGTCCGCGAAACCCAAGGGAAAAAGAGGCTAGGTGGCGAATGGTAAAGCCAATGTTGGGCATTGCTGGAAGAGCTTTACTTAAGGCGAACTGTCAAGGGGTTCCCATAATAGCCCAACTGCGTAAGGAACGCAAAATCCGGGAACATAACACCGATATGACGGAAACTAGGGCGGCAAGAGTGGAACAAAACACCAGGCATAAGGCCGAGCCTTCCACCCTTTACCAAGTATATAGATGCATTAATTAAATAAGATATATAGTGATATCCCAACAAGTAAACAAGTCCCAACAAGGAACGACATCTCCATGTTCCAACAAGGAAGAAACTTCAATCTTCACCTCCAACTAGCAACGCTATAAGAGGGGCTGAGCAAAGCGGTAACATAGCCAAACAACGGTTTGCTAGGACATGGTGGGTTAGAGGTTTGACATGGCAATTTGGGAGGCTTGCAAGCAAATGGTAGGCATCGTAGCAATGGCATAGCAAAAGAGCGAGCAAAACTAGCATAGCAAAGATAGTAGTGATTTCGAGGGTATGATCATCTTGCCTGAGATCCCGCAAGGAAGAAGAACGAGTCCACGAAGAAGACAAACGGACGTAGTCGAACGGATCCTCACAAACTCGACGTTAATGGAACCAACCCGAAGAAGCAACACCGGAAAGAAGCAAACAATCATGGTAAACAACCATCACATAATCATGGCATGATGAACAATCAAGTATGATGCATGTCCAGTTTAAGTATGCATGGCATGGCAAAGAGCACAAGCAATCCTACAAATTAAGTGGAGCTCAATATGCAACGGGATGCATATTGACGGAACACCACGTCAATTATTTAGTTCGATCTAGTTTATGTACCCAACAATATTAAATGTTGTTAAACATGGCAAGAGGGAGAAGCAAATGAAAACTACCCAACTAGTCAAGTTTAAATGAGGCCGGAAACAACGACCAACAATTCCGGAAACTCCTCATATGCATGTTTTTGGTTATGGTACTGTTCTGCCCTAAACCATATTTTATAGTTATTAAACATGCAAGATGATGCCACCATGTTAAACTAGGCAAAATTCTACCCCATTTACATATAAAGTTTGTTAAATTCGGAGTTACGGTTAAATAGTTATGAATTAAATCATTTTAACATGGCATAGGAGCAAATTAATGCAAACAACATTTTTAACATTTCAAACATAGATGAAAGTTGGATATTATTTATCTACACAAAATTCTAAGCCACTTTCATGTATAAATCATTTTAATCCGATGCACGAATTGTGAGTTATTAAATGCATGATCTAGGGGGACTATTCTGTAAAACAGGTTTTCTCTGGAAAATTAGTAAATTCGTTCGTGAAATAAAAATAGTGTCTCGGGCTGAAATGGACTAGCCCAACAGCAGGAAAAAAACAGGTGGGCGCTGGGGGCGGCTCACCCATGGGCTTCGGCCCGTGCAGGAGGAGGAGGCAGGCCGACGATGCTGGGCCTAGGAGGCCAAGGCGGCCCACGCGAGCGAGGGCGTCGTCCTCCTCGCGCCTGGCGCACGAACAGGAACAGGGTGGCGGCGCCCTAGGTCAACGGCGAGGTGGTAGCGGGTCTCCGGCGAAGGAGGGAGGCGGATCCCATCGGGGATGGAAGGATCCGGGCGGTGGGGGCCAGATCCCGCCGGATCCGTGGCGGTGGCGGTGGTGGCGAGGATCGCTGCAGGGGAGAGGAGAGAGGTTAGGGAGAGGCAGGGAGATGAAGAGGAGGGGCGGCGGAGCTCCTTCCTAGGGGTTCACCAGCGAGGGTGGTCAGTGAGGCGACCGGCGATGCTCCGGCAAGGCGAAGGGGAGCCGGGCGCGGTCGGGCGCTCCCGTGCGGCGGCGGCGAAACTGGGCCCGCGCGGGCCACGGATGGGCTCCGCGGGCCGCGGCGGCGGTGGGACGGCGACGTCCACGTGTGGATCTCGGATTCGCCCGGGGCGGCGGCGCAATCTCGTCCGGCCGGGACGGACATGTCCGGCGGGCGAGAGGGGAAGAGGATTAGGGTTTGATCCGCGAATTGATCCGAAATTTCGGGGAGGGGTGCTCTTTTATAGGTAGAGGGAGCTAGGAGAGTCCAAATGAGGTGCAATTTTCGGCCACGTGATCGTGATCGAACGCTCTAGATGATGGAGCAGAGTTAGGTGGGTTTTGGGCCAAAATGGAAGGGTGTTGGGCTGCAACACACACGAGGCCTTCTTGGTCCCTCGGTTAACCGTTGGAGTATCAAACGAAGTCCAAATGGTACGAAACTTGACAGGCGGTCTACCGGTGGTAAACCAAGGCCGCTTGGCAAGTCTCGGTCCAATCCGGAAATGTTTAACCCCCACACAAGAAAGAAAGGTAGAAATGACCACCGGAGGAGAACGAAGCGCCGGAATGCAAAACGGACAATGGGGAAAATGTTCGGATGCATGAGACGAACATGTATGCAAATGAAATGCACATGATGACATGATATGCAATGCATGACACGCAAGCAATGAGAAGGCAAAAACAGCGAATAACTGAACGACACCCGGCACATCGGTCTCGTGGCGTTACAATTCTCTCACAAAATGTCCTCTTCCCTTACAACGACGACAAATAATATCACTTGTGTGCCTTGTTGATGCCATGGAAGAAGAAGAGCTCTACGCAGGTCCGATAGGTGTGCTCTTGGCAGATAGTGGTGGTTGTTCCTGCTTTCTTGTATCACGGTTGGAGGTGGCACGTGATGGAGGTGCTGGTGGAGTGGAAGTAGAGAATGCACGTGGTGTCCATGATGAAGATCGACCTGCAGAAAAGTTAGTTCGCGCCAATGCCTGTCGATCCTGCACTTCACGTCCAGCTTTACAAGCAAGATAGAATAAATGAGTGATACTATTATACTCCTTATACTCCAGAATGGTCTGAATCTCTCTATTTAATCCAACCATAAAACGTTCAAGCATAGCTTCATTCTCCTCAACAATACCACATCTAATCATGCCGGTTTGTAATTCCTGATAATATTCTTCTACAGAATTTTTTCCTTGTTGTAAACGCTGCAATTTTTGAAGTAATTCACGTTGATAATATGGTGGAACCCAACGAGTACACATAGCAGTTTTCAAAGCAGCCCAAGTAGCTGGAATAGGTTATAATCTAGAATGTTCAGACCACCAAACACATGCAAAGCTAGTGAAAGCACAAACAACAGCAGGAACACGTCTCTCCTCAGGATATTGTAAACATGTAAATCGTTGTTTAGTTTCTAACTCCCAAGTAAGATATATATCAGGAACATATCTACCCTCAAATGGTGAAATATTCAATTTTAGTTTAGGAAGATGGTCATGTACCTCAGGTGGTGGTGCAGCCCTACCGTTGTGATGATATGCATGAGGACGACCTGGTGGTGGTGGTGCTGGTGGTTGCACGTAGTTCTGATTTTGGTCAACCTCATCCTCGTAATGGTCCTCCACCTCTGCAGAAGCAGCAGGAACGGCAAAAGCATCAACAGCGGCACCAGAATTTTGCCCAGGGTCAATGGGAATGCGCTGTGCTCGTCCCACTTGATTTGGACAGCGACGTTGGTGTTGTTGTTGTAGAGGTGCGTTAGGAGCAGCCGGTGGTGGTGGTGGAAGACGCGCGAGCAATTCATTAAACTTGTTATCGAGCTTTGTTTCGAACGTCTTCTCCATGCCATCTATCTTCTCCATGGCCTCTTCAAATCTGTTTAGCACATCTTGCACCTGTCCACTCATCATTTGCTGAAATTTATCATGCAACTCCTTATTTGTCATGTTCTCCCAGTCAGTCTCGTCGGCTTGTGATCCTGCCATAGTTAGCAGCAATAGAAACACACAAGAATATGATCCTATAGACTACTAACAAGAGGTGGTGGTGGATGTCACAAATCCGTCAAGCAAATCTCAAATTCTTACCAGTTCTTACCCAGCAGCAGGCAGTGATCGGCAACCGTCGTAGTCAAAACTCTCAAAGCTTGGATAGAGCGATTACCAGGGAGAGTCAAACGCACGATGTAGATGTATGTGGAGCTGGGAAGGCTTATAATATGGTAGCAAAAAGGGTCAGCAATAATCAATTCAGAGATGCAAAGTTGAATAAACGCTCAACGACGGTACTGTGCTGGTCCTAGGCTAGACCGTGCTAGAGACGCGAGCCTAGAACACTAACAAAAATCACGGTGCTGCACGTAAACAAGGGAAAAGCACACTCTGGAACTTTTTTTGCTCTTTCTTTTGGCACTCCTCTTTTTTTTGCGCTCCTCTTTTTTTTTGCGAAAAATCACTATAATGGCGAGTGTCTCAAAACTCTTCCCTCGTCAAACTGACAAGATGGGCACGGAATTTTTTTGACTTTTTTTCTGAAATTAGGGCAGCGACGATGAAAAAGTGTGACAAAAAAATCACTATGATGGCACGTGGCTCAAATGACTCAGAAAAGCCTACAAATAAGATAGGCAAAAAATATTTTTGCCTGTGAAAATTTTGGCCTAAAAACTGCCCGGGGGTCTCTAGACTCTTTTTTTCCCGAAACCTACTCAGGCAAGGAAACACGAATCGGAAATTAGACGGACCTCGAAAACAAAACGTAATATGAAAGGAGCTCGGATTGGTGGTGGATATATGATGGTAGGAGATGGCAGCGGTGGTGGTATATGGATACGGATTGGTGGTGGTATATGGATACAGAGTGGTGATGGTATATGGATACGGATTGGTGACACGGATTGGTGGTGGTATATGGATACGGATTGGTGATGGTATATGGAGACGGATCATTGGCGGATAAGCGGTGGTGGCAGATGGCAGGGCAGATGATGATGGTGCGGCGGCGGCGTGACAACTTATGACTAGAACTCGAAACTCTAAAAGACTAGACTCTAAGACCAGCAACTAGACACAACGATGCAACCGCAAATTCAAAAAAGCAAAATACTGAAAAGACTATGCAAAGGCTCAGATTGGTTCGGATATGATGAACTAACCCTAATTTGTTTGGCTTTTTTTATGGACTGTAGGTATGAAGAACAGATTCGATCTAAACTACGAAAAACTGTAAAATCTCACCGAGCAACCTGGAAATCTGATACCACTTGATAGAGGCGAAGGTGTCCTGATGTTTCGATGAGATGGTGGCTATCGTTTCTGTGGGAGTCGACCTTGACGATCCGACTACGAACGTGCGAGACGTCGCGCCTTAGCAATCGCTAAACCAACTTCCGAGGGGTTATTGACCATGCCGGAGCACGATGAACCTGACCGCGAGGGTCTGTTTCCTGCGAGAAAACGAAGAACAAGCAAGAAACTGAGATTGCAATCTGGATATTGCGAATATAAGATGAAAGCTTTATTGGTCAAGGTGGGGTTCTCTGACGTCTTGGTCTGGTCGTTGGACACAAACGAAGTATACAAAGTTGCAGCTATGGCGAACTTTTAATCTAAACAAAACCCAAAGTCTAAACGATGCCCTAAGGGCTGTATATATGGAGGAAGAGGGGGGAATTTCGTGGCCCTTGGAGGAGGGGTCCAAAACCAACCCTAACTCTTGTTTCCCCACACATACGGACTGTAAAAACAGCCTATACTTAAGTATTTCAAAAATACATGGGCCTGGCCCAATAATAAGGTGACGCAGCACCTAAAATAGCCTCTGAACGAAATTTATGAAGTGGCATCTTGTATATTTCGTCCAAGGCTTCATGCACTCCTTATGGTGGCTTCAAAGTCCTGAAATCATCACTTGTAACTCCGTTCTTGATCCCCTTGCGCATGCCATCATCCCCATGCTTGAACTTGTTCCAAGGTTCATCTTTCTTGTCCAAGCTAGGCCCTTCATTTGTAAGCAAAACAAATGTATCCAATTTAGGCAGCATCATATTCTCATGAACATTAGAATCATTACCAAGAAACGGAAGTACCTGATAATTCAATTGGCATGCGCGAGCTCTAGTAATTGGTCCAGTGTGTATCACAGCGGGGGCTGTGGGTGTAACAATGGTATTGATGTCATCATCACTATGTCTTCGCACTCCATAGTCTTCACGTGAATGTATTCTCATGTTATAATCTTCACTTTGAATATCTTCACAGACCACCATTGTCTTCAATGTCTTCACACATTTTTAGGGGTCATCTCTGGTAGGTAAACCAAATCAATATGGGACTACTACCTGCGTTATCCTGCAATTCTCACAAACACATTAGTCCCTCAACCAAGTTTGTCGTCAATACTCCAAAACCAACTAGGGGTGGCACTAGATGCACTTACAATCTCCCCCTTTTTGGTGATTGATGACAAACTGGTTGAAGTTTTCAACGGGGATACAAGTATGTGAAAGTTTAAGGATTAAGGCATTGTCTTCATAAGTAACAGGAGGCTACCCCTGAAGATGTGCATATAGTTAGTTTGCTTTTGAATGCAAATGCACATGGCAGGTTTTACTTTGTGGAGATCCTCTTAAACATATGAAGACAATTCATCATGCATATAAGAGATAGTGAAGATAATGACATGCATAATGAAAAATGGGCGTCTGCAGAATGACTTCATGCGGAATTTATCATCACATTACAAGATAGCAGAAAAAAGTAGCAGACGACCATCGAGTTTAAGTGTTACAACTCAAAAACCAAATTGTTTCAAAAGACGAGAGTTGTAAATACTTAGCAAATAGAGCAACCACCCATAAGGACCCGCTTGAAGACTATCAACTCATATGCTTCTCCCCCTTTTATCAGTAATGGCCAAAAAGGATTGAATACATAGAGTATCTACTCGTTCCCAGAAGGAGTTGATGATGGAGCAGGGTCGACGTTGGAGTTGGTGGTGCAGACGGGCCTGACGCAGTGTCGAGATGCAGTGCAGCAATGGTTGGTGAAGTGGCGTCATCTTCTTCATCGACGACTCTCACAACAACAGTTGCAGCTGAAGAAGAATATTTAGATTCTTCAATAGACGGAGTGAGACGCCAACTTGCATTCTGAGGAGGCCTGGAGTCAAACTTGAAGCTCTCAGTGAAGCCATCTTCGCGAAGATCGTCTTCAGGGCAGAGTATTGTGAGGCTCTTCCAGGACCGCCTACAGGCTTCAGGTGCAACAAACGAGTTCTTGGTGTCCAAGTTGCGAATGCGATTGACATCCACCAAGAGACTCTTGACATCCACCAAGAGACTCTGCATCTGACACTTTAGCTAGTCATGATGCTTATCCTGCTTCTGATGCAATGCCACAAGAAGCTCTCGGTCATTGAGTACACGAGAACGCTTCCGAGGCCTTTGGGCAATAGTACTTGCAGTGGCTTCAGTGTTAGCACGGTGTGGCACTCTCATATTTCCAGCCAGAGGATAAGCAGGGGTTGCGGCATTTGGGACAAGAACTCCTTCAATTGGCTATGAGAAACTTTGATGTTCAGCATTCGAAAGGTGTAGGTGTCGGTGTCAAAACCGGCGGATCTCGGGTAGGGGGTCGTGAACTATGCGTCCAAGGTTGATGGTAACAGGAGATAGGGGACACGATGTTTACCCAGGTTCAGGCCCTCACTATGGAGGTAATACTCTACCTCCTACTTGATTGATCTTGATGAATATGAGTATTACAAGAGTTGATCTACAACGAGAGGGGACTAGGGTTATACAACAAAGTAGGTTACAGAGAAAGGAATCTTCATATCCGAACACCAAACTTGCCATCCACGCCAAGGAGAGTCCCATCCGGACAGGGGTGAGAGTCTTTGGTCTTGTATCTTCATAGCCCATCAGTCCGGCCCATGTCCAACAGGCCGGACGCCCAAGGACCCCTTAGTCCAGGAATCCCTCAGTTGCCCCTGAACCAGGCTTCAATGACAAGGTGTCCGACGCACAGATTGTCTTCGACATTGCAAGGCGGGTTCCTCCTCCGAATACTCCAACATAGTCTTCGAACAATGAACGTGCCCGGATCTGCAAAACCAGTACCACACACCACCGTAGAGAGTATAATATTTCACGGGTCCAATCTGCTGACAACTTTTTATAACGTGATATCACGTCCCTGCCTGGTTATTATTTCGAACCATTTTTCGGCCTGCCACTCCATATTTCGAGATGCGGCTTTATTGGCACGTCTTTTCAAAGCAGAGATCGTGTCCCCTTATTGCGAGATTCTCATCAATACGGGTATGGGTAATCCAACCGTGCCTCCTGCACGGCCCCTGGGAAATAGGCGAGTTTTATGGCGAGTGGGGAGGCGCTTGATATTCACTGCCTTTATAAGGGGATAAGGATTCACCTCTTTCACCCACGCCTTCTCTCTTTCCGCCTACCCATTCTCGAGCTCCAGCTCCCAAGTTCTCATCTTTTCTGCCTCAAGAAAGCACGCCGACCATGTCCGGAGCGCAGGGCAAGTGGATGGCCTCCACCGTCAAGGAGAAGGACATCACCCAGCTTCGGGAGGCCGAATATTTGGCCAAGGAGGTCGCCCATCAGCTTTCGACTGAGGGATAGATCATCCCTACCCCAAAGCCCCATGAGAGGGTAGTTTTCATCCCCCACTTTGTCCGCGGGCTGGGATTTCCACTCCACCCCTTCGTCCGCGGGCTCATGTTCTACTATGGGCTGGATTTTCATGATCTAGCCCCAAATTCCTTCCTCACCATCTCAGCATTCATCATCGTTTGTGAGGCTTTCCTACACACCCAACCCCACTTCGGATTGTGGTTGAAGACCTTCAATGTGAAGCCGAAGGTGGTGGGCGGCGAACACGCAGAGTGCGGAGGAACCATGGTGAGGAAAATGTCCAACGTCCCGTGGCCCAAAGGCACCTTCGTGGAGACCGTCAAGGGGTGGCAGAAGTTGTGGTTCTATGTCACAGAGCCCCATGACACTACCTGGGTCGCGACTCCCAAATTCAAATCCGGGGCCCCAATGCGGCTTACCTCCTGGAAAGAGAAGGGCATGGATTGGTCTTCGTCGGACAAGCTGACAGCACTCCAGACGCGCATCAGGAGCATGATGGACAAGAATGTCAAGCTTATCGATGTGATTCAGGTGATGCTAGTTCGCCGGATCCTTCCATGCCAGAACCGGGCTTGCCACCTATGGGAGTTCGATCCGGCCGAGCACAAGACCTTGCAACGGTTCTTCGGAACTACGCAGGAAGATATCTGGAAGGTGCTCTTCAGGGCCAACGAGATGTGGCCAAAGATGACCGAGGATCGTGGGCACGACCTGGCCCGTCCCACCAGTTTGGTAAGTTTTCCGTGTTTCAAGGTGTATCCCTTACTTGCTTACTCAAGGAGGATGCCCGAACTTCCCTATTTGTGTTTTCACGGTTGGACGAAGAAGGCAGAGTAGATTCAGTGTCCGGCTCCGCTACCCGAGGAACCGGCCATCTCGCTTCTGATGAAGATGCTGGTCCTGGCGCCCTACAAGGCGCCGGAGAAGAAGGCCAAGGGGACTAGAGGTCGCCTCCGTCCCAAGGGTACTTCGAACGTGGCGTCCGAAGACGCCGAAACCCATTCCACCGCCGAAGACGACAAGGAGGAGGAAGAGGGAGAAGAAAGCAACACCCCCCTCTGAGGGGGAAATGAAGAAGAGGGTGGCCTCCACAAATCTGGAGGCGGAGGCGTCCAAGAAGGGCAAGGGCTCCCTCGCGAATAGCTCCACGTGGGATGTCGACAGCAGCCCAGAACGGCGCCCCCGAGATAAGCCCCTGGCCGAATCGTGGGTATTCAAAGACCCTGATGCATTCATATATTAGCCTCATTACTTCATAATTTTAACATGTTGAATCATGTACTTGCAGTCTGGCTCGTTCCGCCCTCGAGCGATCCTCATCTTCAAGGAACTCGCTAGACCCGAAGGTGATGGACAGCGGGTCCCTTCCGGCGGCCTCCTCTCCCAGGGCCATGGATGACACCGAGGTGTTTTCCCAAAGGATCCCATGCTAGGGAGAGACGCAGGAGGCCGTCGGGGCGGCACCAGAGGGCGAGACCTCGGCCGCCGGACAAATGGGGGAGCAGATCCCCATGGAGACTGGCGATGGGAGCCATGTCCAATTCGATCCCTAGCCGAATACGATCCCGGAGACCTATACGGCTCCAGAGTCCGGCGAGCAGCCTCCCTCGTCGGAAGGAGGTGTGCCCATTCCGTCGGTGACCTCTGTCCAACTAGAGGCACTTGATACTCTACTGGAAGCGCTGCGAAGCGCTTCCATCATTGAGGAACATTGTACCCTCATGGGTGCGATGATTGAGAAGATTCAGTCCACAAAGAGCGGACTGGCCGAAGCCTGCACAAACCTTCTAACAGGCTTTGAGGTAAGCAATACAATTATGTAAAAAGAAAGTCATAGTGTGGACAGTAGCCCCTGAGACTCTGTCTGGGGTTCGGAAGGAAGAGCCAAACAGAGGATCAAATAGTTTTCCACACGAGACTAACCATATATGTCTATGTGAATAAGCAGGTGTCGCTGTTGGCCGTGACTTCTTATGTTGCCAAAGTCTCCGGACTGAAGCAGAGGCTGGAGCAGACCGAGGAAGAGCTCGGTCGTGCAAAAAAGCAGCTGTTGGCCAATCAAGGTATTCAATCATTTTATGCATGTTTGGAAAGTATGAATGTTCTTGCGCTGACCATAGTGCCATGATATTTTCGTAGGGGCGGCGACCGAGGTGGAGGCCCTCAAGAAGGCGTTGGCCGAGGCCGAGGAGAGAACGGTAAAGGAAAAGGCCGCCCGTGAAAAGCATGAGGCCAGTGTTGGTGAGGTCTAGCAGGAGCTCCAGGACGCCGTGAAGAAATACGAGTCCTTGGAGCGCCAGAATGTGGACCAAGAGTCCGAACTTGCTAAGGCCCGCCAAAGCGCACAAGAGGCCCCTGTCGAAGCCCAAGGTGCCCTCCAGGAGATCCAAGAGGCCAAGAAGATCACGGTGGGTAAGACTTTTATTATGCAAAGCAAGTATGTGAGGAAGAGGTATCTCTTACTGACCCGGATTTCGAGTTCTCTAGGGACGTTTGCGGATTTGTCGCACAGTGTTTCTGACACTGCGGAATTCTTCCGAGCCGAAGAGGAGAGATCAACAGAGAAGCTGTTCTGGTCGCAATACCTTATGGTGCCGAACTATACTGTAAAAAGCGTTCGGACTTTGTTGCCATATTATGGGGCGCAATGAAGCCCCTGACAGATTAAAGCATACCAAAGTGTATGGGTGGAATTTGATAAGATTATCAAAAGAGCAAGCTAGTGCCGCAGGAGTTGGGCTGCAAACTGTTTCCATTATAGTTTGATTAATACGTCAAAGCGTATTTGTACAAGTAGTGCAATAAGCAACAGGGCTATTTAATATGCCACAACCAAGAGAGAGCTGCATGCGGGTCCTGAAAACAGGTAGAGTGACCGTTAAAGAGACCACCTAGAAATTTCGTTATACGTCAGTATCTTGTGCCGTCTTGGTGTATCTATCCTTTCAAAAGGACCTGTGATCAGGCCGTCGGGAAGGGCCTGTGGAAAAGAAACCTAAAAAGGAAAAAAAGAAAAGAAAAAGTGAAAGTATGTGTGTCCAGGGGAGGTCGAGCCGTATTATGGATCACACTCTAGTTATGCCTCCGTCTTTGCCCATGGTATTTTGAGTGCATAGTTATGTGCGCGCGGTACGAACGTCGCCACTTGGTAGGGGCTGGGACGGAGGACGAATTGCTAGTCTAGCTCTTGACGAGCTGGGCTGTCCTGCTGCAGAGTAGTCCGGACTCGTTTGACGGTGTCCGGGAGCTTGGCCGTCGAATTGAGGTTCTACTTGAAGAGGCCGCTCTATACTTCTGCTGCTAAAGCAGCGGTGTGCTCCTCAGTACGGAGGGAACATTCTGTGTTTCCATTGACTGTTATGACGCCGCGTGGTCCGGGCATCTTGAGCTTGAGATAAGCATAGTGTGCACCACATGGAATCGAGCAAATGCGGTTCGTCCCAGTAGTGCGTGATAGCCACTATGGAAGGGGACGATATCAAAGATCAACTCTTCGCTTCGGAAGTTGCCCGGGGATCCGAAGACAACCTCTAGTGTGATTGAGCCCGTACAGCGGGCCTCTACACCTGGTATGACTCCTTTAAAGGTAGTCTTGGTGGGCTTGATTCTTGAGGGATTAATACCCATTTTGTGCACCGTATCCTGATAGAGCAGGTTCAGGCTACTGCCACCATCCATGGGGACTCGCGTGAGATGGAATCCATCAATGGTTGGCTCAAGGACTAGTGCGGCTTAATCGCCATGACGGATACTGGTCGGATGGTCCCTGCGATCGAAGGTGATCAGGCAGGAAGACCATGGGTTGAACTTTGGGGCGACTAGCTCCATCGCGTAGACGTCCCTCAGCACGCGTTTGTGCTCCCTCTTGGGGATATGGGTAGCATATATCATGTTCACTATTTTAACTTGGGGGGGGGGGCTTCTTCTGTCCCCCTGTGTTCGGCGGATGGGACTCCTCTTCATTGTCATTGCTTTGCGACCCCTTCTCCTTGTTCTCGGCATTTAATTTGGTGGCCTGTTTAAAAACCCAACAGTCTCTGTTGGTATGATTGGCTGGTTTGTCTGGGGTGCCATGGATCTGGCATGGACGGTCGAGTATGCGGTCCAAGCTGGATGGGCCCTGATTGTTTCTTTTATATGGCTTCTTTCGCTGGCCGGACTTGGAGCCACTAAATCCGATGTTGACCATCGTGTCGTCGGTATTATCACCGTTTCTTCGATGCTTGTGCCTGTTGTGTCGGGGCTTGCCATTGCTGTTTTTGGTCTTAGAGGTGCCAGCCTCGCTTGTAGTGTTTCTGCTACGGGCTAGCCAACTATCCTCGCCCGCGCAAAAACGGGTCATGAGTGCCGTGAGGGCTGCCATGGTCTTCGGCTTTTCTTAGCCGAGGTGACGGGCGAGCCATTCGTCACGGATGCTATGCTTAAAGGCCGCTAGGGCTTCGGCATTCGGTCAGTCAATGATTTGGTTCTTTTTAGTTAGGAACCTGGTCCAGAATTTCCTGGCTGACTCTCCGGGCTGTTGAACTATGTGACTTAAGTCATCCGCATCCGGAGGTCGTACGTATGTACCTTGGAAGTTTTTGTGGAAGGCGTCTTCCATGTCCTCCCAGCTGCCAATAGAGTTTTCAGGCAGACTGTTTAACCAGTGCCGAGCTAGCCCTTTGAGTTTTAGCGGGAGGTATTTGATGGCATGAAGGTCATCACCGTGGGCATATGAATATGGAGAAGAAAATCTTCAATCCATACCGCGGGATCTGTTGTTCCATCGTATGATTCGATGTTCACGGGTTTAAAACCCTTCGAGGAATTCATGCCCCATTACTTCATCAGTGAAGCAAAGAGGGTGTGCGGCACCTCTATATCGGGCCATAGCACGACGTAACTCGGATGGAGTCCGTCTGCGGCATTCGGCCCCGGGCATGATTAGGTTTGTCACGTCCGAATAGATAGTCATCGTCGCGTGTCGGGGCACGCCCCCGCGATCCGTAGATCAATGTAGTATGTCCTACTCTACTGTCTAGGTCCTGCCGAAGGTCATATGTAGATGCAAGAGCTGTTTTATCCCTACCTTTACAGCAAGGTAGTACGGGCTAGTGTTCGGCTTCGGTTGCCGCTTTGTCCCGACCATGTGGTGGTCGGTCAGCCGCATTGTGCGTTGATGGCACGGGCACCAACGCCTCGTCATCAAATTGAGGTAGTAATTTGCGCTTCGGATAACTTTTGGGTGGTCACTCGAGGCCGTATTCCTCAGCTGCCAGGACGTTAGTCCATCTATCATTAAGCAGATCTTGATCAGCTTGAAGCTATTGCTGCTTCTTTTTCAGGCTCCTTGCAGTGGCTATTAGCTGGCGCTTAAAGCGCTCTTGCTCGAGAGGTTCCTCAGGCACGATAAAATCCTCGTCGCCGAGGCTCACCTCATCCTCAGAGAGTGGAAGATAATTACTGTCCTCTGAGTCTTCGTGCACAACCTGTTCATCAGGGCTGGCCCGCCCATCTACCCGTTCGTCCTGTTCGGAGGTTGGCTCAACGGGGTCTTCATTGTCTCCGACATCGTCTAGAGTATTGTTTTCTCCTGTGCCGGCATTGCTATCTTTTTCACGACGTGACTTAGAGTGGCGCCGATGTCGTAAGCGCTTTGGCTATATCTTAGGGGGTTTATCTTCCATTGGGTCTTCTTTGTCATCGCCATTAACTTCTTTGGGTGTGTCCACCATTTATACGTCGTAAGAGGAGGTGGTTGTCCAGCGCCCGGTAAATGGCGGGTTTTGGGCATGCTCCTCTTCGGCATCGTCGTCCATACCGTCGATGTCTTCGGAGTAGTAGTCGAGCATGTCAGTTAGATCTTCGACAGTGGCTATTAAGTGGGGGTGGGTGGGAAACGAAATTCCCCATCATCAGCCCCCAGTTCAAACCGGATATAATTCGGCTCTGAGTCCCCTGCTAAAGAGAGGGTTTTTAATGAGTTTAGCACATCGCCTAAAGGTGATTGCCGGAAGATGTCTGTGGAACTGAATTCAACGATCGGCGCCTGGTAAGGCTCGACAGACGCGGGTGCACGTAGTTCGAAACCGGTGGCCGGAGATGAACCCGGGGATCCGGTCATGCAGACCCCACTCGAGGTTGGATCTGTGTGCGGCTCCAACACCGCTGAGTCTGCGGCTTCCGTGGCGGGGTTAAGCTTCCCGTCTTGGATGGTGCAAGCTGCTCCGGATCGAGGGCTAGAGCACTTACAGGCATGATCTCCTGGGTATGGTCCGATGACAGATTTAGGCCATGTTCATCGCGGTGGCACGGAGCGCCTGCCATGGGCTCAAATCCGTCGAAGATCAAGTCCCCGCAGATATCAGCGACGCAGTTCAAGCTTCCAAACCTGACCTGACGGCCAGGGGCATAGCTGTCGATCTGCTCTAGATGGCCAAACAAGTTGGCCCGCAATGCGAAGCCGCCGAATACAAAGATATGTCCAGGGAGAAAGACATCCCCCCAAGCAGCGTTGTTGGAGATGATGGATGGAGCCATCGAACCTTTTGATTACAGCACGGCGGAACTCTCAATGGAAGCACCAATGTCGGTGTCAAAACCGGCGGATCTTGGATAGGGGGTCCCGAACTGTGCGTCTAAGGTCGATGGTAATAGGAGACAGGGGACACGATGTTTACCCAGGTTCGGGCCCTCTCTATGGAGGTAATACCCTACTTCCTACATGATTGATCTTGATGAATATGAGTATTACAAGGGTTGACCTACTACGAGATCGTAATGGCTAAAACCCTAGAAGTCTAGCCTATGTGATTATGATTGTCTCTACGGACTAAACCCTCCGGTTTATATAGACACCGGAGGGGACTAGGGTTATACAAAGTCGGTTACAAAGAAAGGAATCTTCATATCCGAACACCAAACTTGCCATCCACGCCAAGGAGAGTCCCATTCGGACACGGGTGAGAGTCTTTGATCTTGTATCTTCATAGCCCATCAGTCCGGCCCATGTCCAACAGGCCGGACGCCCGAGGACCCCTTAGTCTAGGACTCCCTCAGTAGGGGCTTCTTGATAGGATCGGGGTAGATGGCTTCAATAGACAGATCAACCTCGGGCAGAAAAACAATGTGGTTGTGCGCAGAGGGCTGATAGTCAATTGTGGAATGAAGCTTGATAAGGCGCATCACCCATGGAGCATAGTACTTCAGGCGAAACAGATGAATCCCAGAAGCAGCTAGTTGTCTGATGAAGAAACCCTGGGTGTTCAATCTGATACCATTGATGATATAGAATACCAAAGTCTTCATTGCTCCTTCAAGTTTATCTTCAGAAGAATGGCCCTTGATCAGCCATAGAGTACGCCTTGGAATGTGGTATACTGTGCGTGGCAAGTACTCAAGGTCCTTCACAAAGAACTCCTTTGGGTATTCAGCATCTTGAGGCAATGGCTTCATCATACTGAGCATCTGACTCATGTTTGGTTCGGGCCTTTGAAAGATACTTTGTAGTTCATCTCTATGACGCTGACAACTAGGTTCATAGAACTCACCTGGAGTGGGTAGGGAAGTACGCTCGATAATGTCTTGAGCTTTGGCTTCGTGATGTACATCACCTGGCATCCACTCAAGGACCCATGTCTTCGGATCCCTATTGTAGCCGCGAATGTGAAGTGTGGCATAGAACTATAGGAGAAGCTCTTCATTCCAATGTTCTTTGTCCGTCACAAAAGGCAGAAGACCAACATCACTAAAGCAGTCAAGGGCTTCTTCAAGAAAGGGCAGCCCAGCCATGGCATCGCAATCTAGATGCTTGTGCAGATAAATCCGATCTTGGTTGTAGAGGATGCACGAGTAATAGCTTCACTGCAGATGACTCCAAAATCTGTCTGAGGAGACCTTGGGCTTTGTGTATGGGTTCTTGGCGCTGTCAAAGAAAGTGTTATCCGCCCTGAAACTTTGCACACAGAATGATTCCTGGTTTGTGACAGCACTTGGAAGCCTTGGCAATCTGGGCTTTGGCTTCTACACTTGAGGCATATGCTCCACATGATAATCATATTGTGGTCTAGGAGCCGTAGGTCAAACCATGATGGGCCATCAAACAGTTACCAACTCAGCTCGATTGAATGTGTGTTCCATGGTGTGAGGCCTTGGAGGAGGAACAGTGTCTTCAGCATTCTCATTAGCTTCAGGCTCCACATTGTCTTTAGCCATGACAGTGTCATTGGCTTCAGTGGCATTGTTGGTGGCAGCCTCAGTGTTTTGAACCTCCATTTGTTCACGAACTGGAGGGTCGGGCACAGTCACATTCTCCTCGAGAACGGCTTGATCAATGGCTGGGGGTGTGGCAACTATTTCTTCTCCTTTTTCTTCATCGGATGATGCAGCCGGAATGTCTTCAGCAACTTTGGCTTCAGACTTGGAGACATTCGCAGTAGGGGTGGCTTTAGGAAACACTTGACCTGCGACCGAGCTTTGTTGCACTTCCCCTTCTGGAATGCTCGACATGGTGACCTGTGGCCTGGGGCCTTTGCGAAACCTCCGAAATGCGGGCGACACCTTTGGTGAGGGGGTGGTGTGTACTTAGTTGTCGTCATCAAGCACCGGAGTGGGGGCTTGAGGTGGTGGTGTTCTTGGTGTCTCGTCTTGTACTGGGGTTTCTTGCTGTTGGCGCTCCGCCCATGAGTCATCCTGAGCGATTGGCGTCGGTGGATGACCAATGCTGATAAGTTCACTGCTCATCAGAGCAAGCGATGATACTGACTGGGGCTGGAGATGAGGAAGGACTACATCATCATCAACATTGCCTTCATGACTAATGTCTTCAGCTGTGTTGGGGTCAGCAGCTGGAACTTCTTCACTTGCATGAGCCTCTGTGGAAGCAGGATCATGGACCAAGAGACGATGCTCTTGGTTGGTCGAGGTAGGAGGAGCAACAGAAATGGGTTCAACATTGAGGGGTTCTGAGGCTTCAGGATGATCTTTCTTTGAAGACTTGGTCTTCAGTTTCTTCTTTGATGGAGCACCATCTAAAGTGTCTTTGTGCTTGCGCTTCCTGGCTTCGGCTTCAGCTGCCCTTGTTTTCTTCAGCTCTGAAGCTGCTGAGGTGACCTTAGGCTTCGATCCAGTCATACTGGTGGGGAAGATAATGCGACGTTCTTGCTGCCTTGATGCTTCAGATTGGGTTGCAACAGACTTCTTCTTTTGCTTGGCAGCCATCCTGGGTCGATGCCAGGACGCCCAAGAGCCTTGCACTTTTCAGCTTCATTGTGGGCTTGAACACACTTCTGCGCATAGTACTTCATGCGCTCTCGTGAGCCTTTAGCTTCTTCATGTTTCTTGGTGAACTCGACCTTGAGGTCATTCATCATTTTCTTGAAGATTTACACATTAGCCACACTAAGTTTGTCCATGAGCTTCTTGAAGTGTCCCTTCTCATAGCCAATCTTGTTATTTATCTCAACCATTTTTGGGCCAAGGCCAGTTCATTGGCAATAGCTCCATGGAACGTGACGCTTATGTCCACTGGCAGCTGTAGATCATCAATGTTGATGCTCTGGTCATCAAACCATTCATCGATAAAGTTGTCTAGAATGTCATCATCAAAGAGGGGCAGGTCATTGAAGATCTCTGCCTCTTGCTTGCTCTTGATCAGCATCTTGAGAGCATCATCACTAATATCTTCATCACTAGACAGATCAATGGTATTTTCCTCGTCGCGCAAAACGGCAGCAGGAGTCAGTTCATGCCCAGAAATCTTCTTGGGCTTCCTGGTCTTCTTGGTCTTCTTGGCCTTCTTGGAGACACAAGACAAATCTTCAGACTGCACACTGGGTTCAGGAGGTGCAGTCTTCAACGGGTTCACAGTTGAAGCTTTTGGTGTGGCAGATGGCTTCGAAGCTTTTGACTTCTTTTTCTTCTGCTTTGGTGAAGCTGGCGCACCTTCGGAGTCTGCATCATCAGCTAATTGCTCCACTGTGGCCCTCTGAGCACCTATGTGAGAGAGAAGCCCATCTAAGCTGGTGAAGGGGCCGATGACATTCGGATTGGCATCACGAGTGCCATCCTGTCTTGGAGCAGATGGACCAGGGTTGAACTTGAGTCCAAGATTTTTCTTGTTCTTCACAGTTGATTCCTTTGCAAACGGATAGTTGCGCCTGATGAGATTGTCGTCAGGACACCATAATAATGATGATGGGTCGGCGTTCTCAGGCTTCGGTCCATGGACCATGCATGGGTAGAAACCTTGAGCAATAGCTTCAGGCTTCGACTTTGGCTGCAGATTCCTGTACAGAATGTCTCCTAATGGGAACTTGATAGCATTCTTCTCTGCATATTCAGGGGTTACGAAGTTATACTTGAACCACTATTCAACCCAATAACTTTGAATCCATTGGATTCCGGTCTTGCGTTGTCCGTAACTTTCCTCGGGATCTGACTTGTACAATTCATACATATCCGGAGGTAGATCTATAACTGTGTTGCCTCTGCGCTACCTGCCACCTTTTCTTGCAGATTTCTCTGTGGCCATGATATTCAGACTGATTGGCTTCAGAACAGTGAAAGGCTTCGGTCTATTGGTCAAACAAGAACTAGCTTCAGGGGAGTGAATGTTATGCTGTAAGAACTCTGCAAATGAATGCATACTATGAGAACCAAGGGATTCTCCCACGGACATGTACCTGTGACAACATTAGAGGTGCGAGGGAAGGGGAAGAGGTCATATGCATTCTTAGAAGATTTTGAAGATAAATCAGTTTGAAGACATTGACCTCATAGAGCGAAGACATTCACTTATTTGAAGAGAGCTGGTTCCAGATTTGTACGAATCCATGAATAAGTACAAGTGAGGAATCTAACTAGTTATGAAGCATAAGTGAATATCCTTAGCATGATATGAGATGCAGATAAAGACAGATCCAGATTTGGAAGTGTAGAAACCACTTTTGGTTGAAGTGGATGGATTTGAAGGATCAAAAGAAAGGAAAAGGTGAGATTTATTTACTGCTGATGAACTACTAGATGAGGCAGAGTTTGAAGCTGAGCAGTTCAATCTCCCGTGCCCTAACTTGGCGGCGAAAGACACCTATGGCGATGGCGGAGAGAACAAGGTCCACGACCGGCGTGAGGACGGCGTCGAAGAAGCCGCGGCAGTTAAGCGCTTCATCTCGGGCATCGACGCGAGCTAGCGGAGGCACTAGGGTTTGAGCGAGGTGGCGAGGTGGAAGAAGAGATAATGACCATGCGGTGTGTGTATCTATAAGGAAAGGGAGAGCACAGCATAATTAAGCAGGTGCCCCTGGCGGTTCACATCTGAAGGACACGTGTCCTGCATGCAACTTATTGGAAGTTAATCCATGTTCCCACGCACGCCTGGATTGTCGGGTGGTTGTTCCGGCTTCTCCATCATTCCGGCAAAAGGGATATAGCATTAAAATAGATTTTAAATGTGTGTCTCTATGTCTTCAGGTGACAAGGATTCGATGAAGACATTCGACAGGTTTCAACAGAACACATATGACTAGATAGATAGAGTTCGAGGAAGAAGCACAGAAGGGGTTAGTGTCCGATCACATTCACTTAGTTTAGAAAAATGGCAAGTTCGAAGACATAGCTATAAGTGAATGCTCTAGAGGACAGAGCACCATATACCGGTCTATTCTGTTAATATTAGTAGAATAGTAATTCTGATAACACTTCCGCACTGCACGCTCAATGTGAGAGCACTGCACTTTCTGTAGCAAGGGCACTACAATACAAACTAGTGAACGTCGTGTCGGGAAAAACTGCACGCAGTGTTTTTCCGGTACCGTTTTCTCTCTAGTTTTTTAACCGTTTATTGGAACGAGTCATATAATATACCGTTAGAAAGCTATGGATTAGGTGCAACTTCTCCATGTTGAACACTTTCCGAGATTCCTCGCGGTTTAAGAGCAGTTTCAAAAACGGTATGGTGGCGAAGAGTGGCAGTGAGTGTTTCGCGATTTTTTCTAAACCCCTTGTTGGAATGAAGCAAATGATACAGCGTTGCAAATATATCATCGAGGCGCATCTTTTTCATATCTACTATTTTCTCTAATTCGTTATGGTTTAAGAGCAGTTTTAAATAAATCACGGAATTCTGTTTTTCGATTTTTTTGCAATTTTCGTACTGTTTTCGCTCCAGTTTTTGAACCATTTGTCGAAACGAGACGTGTGATATGTCGTTGGAAAGCTATGAACGAGGCACAACTTTCATATGTGGAAATGGTTTTGAGATTCCTTACGGTTTTTATTTAATTTTGAAAATCACGCGGCTGACGACGAGAGGCAGCAACGTTTTTCGTGAAATTTTACAAACGACTTGTCGAAATAATTCAAATTATATGCCATTGGAAAGATATCGATGAGACGTAACTTTTTCATGTAGAACACTCTCTCCGATTTCTCGCGGTTTAAGAGTAATTTTGATTTTAACGAAATGCGAAGACAGAAAACCACACTGCTTTTAGACTGAAAACCGCACTGCATTAGACGGTCAAGTGAACTTCATGGTTTCTTTTCTCAGACGAATTTTTTCCTAAACAAGCACTAAAATCTACGTGTGCACTTCATCAGACAGAAGAAGATTAAAAACTGCACTGCATCAAACGGTCTAAGTGAACTTCATGGTTTCTTTTCTCACACGAATTTTTATCCCAAAAAAGCACTAAAATCGACGTGTGCACTTCATCAGACAGAAGAACACACTCCTTCGGACTAAAAACCGCACTGCATCAGACGGGCAAGTGAACTTCATGAATTCTTTTGTCGGACGTAAACTTTCTCACACGAGGTTTTTTTGAGTTTTTGTTGTCTTTTTTTCAACAATTTTGTATGAACGAGAGTGGACCGCAGAGACGAGGGCAAATGAACCGTGACATATGTCGAAGTGAACCTCATTGCTATCTTGTTGTTTCGTTTAAGAAATCACACTTTTCATGGTGGGCGCAAGTGAACAACATCACTCTCAAAAGTGGACCACATCCAAGGACCAAACACACTGCAAGTGTCCATCAACAGTCTGTTTTTCTCGATACCAAAATCGACATGTGTACTCCATCAAATAGAAGAACGTACTGCTTCAGACAGAAAACCGTACTGCATCAGACGGGCAAGCGAGCTGCATAATTTCTTTTGTCAGACATAAATTTTCCCAGACAAGGAAGTGGACTGTACTTCGCATCAGGCGTGAGTGAACCACAAAACTATCGAGAAGTGAACCGCATTACTTCTTTTGTCATTTCCATAAAAAATTGCACTTGCGTCGTGTGTAAGTGAACGGCAACACTACTCGAAAGTGAACCACATGAGTGAACTTCTAAAATAGGATTTTTTTTCGCGTTTTGAATTGCTTGGATGAGGCAAGAGAACTACATTTGTTTTGTCTTAACTCTTTTTACTATTTGCTAGAAAAAACTCTTTTTTACTAATGCATTTGGACCCCACTCTGGAGGCTATTGTACTGCACCGTTTGTTTTTTCATTTTATAACATTTTTTGTTTGACAAGTCTGCACTTCATGGCGCGGTCAAGAGGGCTGCAGCATTTTATGTATTTGTTTTTTGATATTCATTTTTTTTGTAGTTTTGGCACAAGGACGACAATGACCGCCTCACAGTAGAGAAGTGCACTGCATGGTGAGTCGATGATTGCCGCACGCGCTTGCTGTGTGGACTGCTCCAGGGAGACCTTGCGCTGCTCATCCCGGAGAGTAGGAATGGGGGAGTGCCCGGTTTTCACAAATTAACTATTGCGGTAAATTACGTACATGGTAACATAGTGAATTACTTGTTGAGGGGATGTTAGTGGACAAAGCAAGCGGGCCACACAGTCAAGAAAAATGAAATGTAACACAACGCGGGATGAACTTCTGTTAAACAAAATCATTATAAGTTTGCCTGAAAAAACCACAGAAACATCCCAGAAAAAATAAGTCCTTTTTTTCACAAAGAACCGCCTCAATATATTTTTTGTGAACAGTGGCGCCCTGCTGCATTGTAGCACCCCTGCGACTGACCCACACTGGGAGCCCGAGCGTACTGCATGCTGCACCTGAGTCGCAGTATACTGGAGTGTTTGTGACTTCTCCTTCAGAGTTCGGGTTCCTGTACATAGCATCACCACGGATCACCTAGGAAAACCTTTTTTTGAAAGCAGAAACATTTTACTGAATAACCAGAGAACGGTGAGGAACAACTGAAGAACAAGAGAACCGCACTCCCGTAGAGGAAAGAAGGAGGCCAGGGGCGTCCACTCGATCATTCAATGTAAGCTTTGGAACTGTACTGCATCCAAATAACTGATCAATTTTCGTCTAAAACAATAGAAAATTCTTGTAAATAGCAACAAACCTGGACGGATTTGCATGGCGTCGCCGTTTGTACTGCATGCCGTGGGTGGCTGGGACCTCGGCGGAATATGAGGAAGTGGAGGTTGGCAGGGAGGGCTTCTCACATGGATCCCCGCGAACTTCAAGGTGTCGTCGTATTACTGCAGAGGGCCAGAGGGAGGCAGAGGAGAATCGAGGTCGACGTGCACCGCAGCTCGGAGCGCATCGACAAGAGGGAGGCCACCGTACTGAACTGCATGCCACGACCACCGAACTGCAGTGCTCGCAGCTCATCCGTCAATGGGGGGTAGGGGACCACATCAGGGGGATGCTGGGACGGGATCCCGAATACGCCATGGAGCTTCAGGGGTGGCATCGGCCACCACAATGGATCTGGACCGGGGTTGGCGGCGCCCTCACCCCCTCCCGGCGTGCATTAGAGAGGGAGGAGAAGAGGTCGTAGTGAAGGATCAGAGGTGGTGGGTCACGCGGCCGCTCTTGACGGAGGCACTGGGAGCAGGGGTTGGTGACCAGTTTCCTCGAGCACCTCGACCTCATATGGATGCCGCCACACAGGAACATCAGAGGAGAAGTGAGCTCGCCAACGAGTGAGAAGGAGCCCGGCCGGCCGTTACTGACGCGCTCGATCCTGATCTGGATCGAGTTGGGAGAGAGGCCCCCTCCCCCAGCGCGCCTCCACACACAAGTTGATTTCTTAGCCATGTGCGGTGCCCCCCTCCACAGATTTCCACCTCGGTCATATTGTTGTAGTGCTTAGGCGAAGCCCTGCATTGGTAACTTCATCATCACCGTCAACACGCCGTCATGCTGACGAAACTCTTCCTCGGCCTCAGCTGGATCTAGAGTTCGAGGGACGTCACTGAGCTGAACGTGTGCAGATCACGAAGGTGTCGTGCTTTCGGTACTTGATCGGTTGGATCGCAAAGATGTTCGACTACATCAACCGAGTTACTCAACACTTCCGCTTTTGGTCTACGAGGGTACATAGAAACACTCTCCCGAAACCCTCCCCAGCGCCCCCTCCCCCAGCGCGCCTTCGCGGACCCCTGCTAAGCGCGCCGCAGCCGGCCCCCTCCCCCAGCGCACCTCCGCCGCCTCCTGCCCTAGCGCGCCGCTGCCGAAACCCTGTCGGGCGTGCCGCTGTCGGCCGCCTGCCCCAGCACACCACCCCCATGACCTCCCTCCGTTAGTGCGGCGCTGCCTAGCCCATGCCTTCGTTAGAAACAAAGTACAATTTCGTTAATTCCTGCAGTTCTGTGGTTGCACAAACGGGTGGTTCATTTTGCTAATTCTTGCAGTCTACAATTTCTTTTTGTTTTACTAAAACTGGTAATTTTGGTTTGTCAGAAGATGGTGAATTGTGGGAGTACTTCCCTTGCTCTTTCTGCTACATCAAGGTCGAAAAAAGCCCTTCATCTACATCCATCTGCCGGAGGAACATTTCTTTGACATCAGGAACGCTGTGAGAGAGCCTCTCCTCTCTTTTCCTTTTGCCTTCTAATCCCCAAGTCTTCGTTATTGCATATTAGTTTTGATCAAGACATAACCTTGAGCTAATAAATTGTTCTTGCTGGAAATGCATTTACAAAATTATTGACATCTTTTTGTTAGTAAGGCTGTAAGCAATCTAGAGATACCCAGTATGCCACTGTATGCTTCTTTATACAATCCCAAATGGATTATATAGCTCCTAATAATAGAATAAATATTCTGGAAAAAGCTCAAATACTATCATATGGTCAGTTCAAAAAAATCTGACGAGCACTTGCAATGTACATAGTTTTTGCAGAAAAGATTTCAAAAACTTGGGTTCACCAATTTAATGAATTACTATAAGTTCAAATTTCATAATATCTATAGTTCTGGTTGAGGAATTTAGGTAGTTTATTTTTCTAACCCCCGACTGTCTGTAGTTCATTAGTTCATTGTCTCCACACATATTGTTTACAAACTTAAAGTTCAGAGGGTTGGTTATATTTAGTACTTCTAATTGGACTATTTAAATCCAAATGTTTACTTTGCATGATGGAAAAAATTGTGTATCATGTAGTTCCTCCACTAGAGCCACTGCGGCCCCCGGCAGCCCATGGTGGAGGAGTTCGTCGCGTCCATCAGTCCAACCCCATGGATTCAGGGCGTCCGAGTTTCATCGCGGCCATCAGTTTGGACACCTGCGTCACTGCGTGTGTTGCAACCATGGCCATTTGTGTCACTTCTTGCTCCGTCACCGGCCGCCTGCGCACTGTGATCCCTGCCACACTCCTTCCTCTCACTGAAGCCGCTCGTGCCCTCCCAGGCTTGATATCCTGCTGTAGCGATGAGCTCCTGTACATCGCCGAAGTTCCATACCTGCTCAACGGCACCAGCACGAGGATGCAGCAGCTAGGCTGAACCCCAATTCGTGCCTCAAGGTCAAGTACGCGGACGCCTGCGAGGAGGTATCCATCCCTCTCTTCCTGCTCCTACGCTTTATTTGTACCAAGCTTTTGCGCAGATGCTTAAATGCACATGTTTCCTATAATCTTTACATACACACTCTTTCTATTTTATCCCTCGCATAGTCACTTTGCCTTTTGATGCTTAAAGGCACCTTCAGTGCAGGTTCTCCGGTGCGCCAAGTATTGCCGGCAGCGATGATTTCTTACGTCTTCCTTGTATGATTCGCCAAGGCCGTGTCCTCCTCTGAGATAAGAAGAGCGACAAGGAGGTAAAAGGAACACCAGATTTTTACAAATTCTGCAGATGTAGTACGTATTTTCCATTTTGCCAAAGCAGTGAGTCTATGTGCTGATGTTTCTCTTGTATTCTCTTGGATGTATTTGTCTAGATGGAGAGCACGGTCTTTTTTTCGTGGAGCTTGCGCTGCTGCAGTACGGCCTAGTCCAGTCTAAGGCCTCCATGGTTGCTGCTGCTGTTTCCGCAACCAGGCTACCCCAAAGAAGACCCCTATGTGGATTGACAATCTAAATTATAGTACATGTTCTTTATTTATAATTGAAGTTCAAAAATATCATTGGCAGGGGTACAGAAATGATTATAGTCGTTATAGCAAAAAAAGTGCAGAAACTTAAAGAACAAAATTATTGATACACATAAACAAATTGGATTTATGTGTTATGTAGTATTGGTACATAAGAACAAAAGTTCAGATTTCAAACTTTCAATAGTTTAGTGCTACATAGAAAGGAACATAAGTCCACCCTACAAAAAAAACCCCTGTAAATGCATTTCTGTTATGATCTAAACTTCTTTTGGTCTGTCTCTTTTAGTCTCTAACAGAGAACTTCTGCCGATATTGTAATAATCGGTAGTTTTTTTATATTTAGCCCATCAAGTGTTAATATTTTAGTGAAGTAAAAATAGTTTAGTGGCATTGCTAAAATCACAGAATAGTTGGTGTGTGTGCAGAAATATCGTCAGTGCAAGTTTCAAAATTCTGTAACTTCAAATATATCTGCTAAATAAGTAATGATTTGTTGCGAGTTTCTTCAAAATTATGTAAAGTTTAGATATATCACCTAAATATCGTTAGTGCAAGTTTCAAAATTCTGTAAGTTTCTATATATCATAAAGAAAAATCGATCAGTCACCATCTGCTTTATATTCATGTTGTCCGCAGGACAAGTAGCAATGGGGCTGACCGAGAGTGATCCCTGAACCATTTCATTAAAGGCCATGGTTTCCAATAATGCTAATGCTACTAGAAAGGAACTAGAGGACATGAAGCGTCTTAGCTTCTCCAATTAGCATGTTTGGCCCGTCCTGAAGCGCCTCCTCAAGCTCTTCGACGATAACTGGGCGCCCATCAAGGACAAGAGCTACAACATCCTTGTTGACACCACTGGATGGCAAAAGCAATGAACCAATACCTACCACTACCCGTCATGTAAAAAATGCGACTTCCATTTGTTTGGTAGCCTTCCTTAATTACCACTTGATGCTCAGCCCTCGCCGCCTCCTGTGCAGTACAATGCAGCCCCTGTAAAAGGTTCAAAGACATTATACTGAGAAGGAAATGAGATGCTACGGTCAGCAGCTTCCTCGTGCCATCGCGGTATGGTGTGAGTCCCTTGTTCATCCTCTGCCATTTGTTTTAGTAAATAGCAGCAGCATAACCCCACCTGCACATTTTTTTGTAAGTTCTACAAAATTTAGAGCTTCAGTCCAACTATGGTGCTTCTGCGATTATCCATACGTAGAAAATCACACTAAAGATTGTTTTGTTCTTTGGACCTAAACACATTTTTTCTTTGAGCTTAAATGCATTTATTCTCTGAACATAAATGGGATGGTTCTCTGAACTTAAGTGTGTGTGTTCTATGTGTATTCTATAAGTGTTAGAGAACAATGAGTGTTGTCTGTCAACTACTGGTTTGGCCAGTTTCAAATTTTGGCCTGGTTGAACTTTTGATAGAGCATCGGTTTGTTCTGTTGAAATTTTGGCCATCTTCCACCGACGCGCCTCTGCCCCTGCCTATCCGGCGTGCTGCACGCTCCCCCCCCCCCCGCCCCGACGCTCCCCCTTCCCCTCTGCTTCCAAGCGCCGTTAGGCCCCTTCACCGGAGTAGAAAGGCCACCACCTCCTGCCTTCGCCTTGCGGGCCAAGACGACCACGTCCACGAGCAGGGCTCCTCCCGGCGCCTTCTGCTCGTCTGCGAGCGGGGATCGCCCGGAGCTCATCATCGGCGTCCATGAGCGGGGCTCCCATGGATGGCTGGATCCCGTCGTCGGCGTCGATAGCGTCCACGAGCGCCAACACCTCACATCTGGGGTGAGCAGCTCCTGAAACTATTTCTTAACATTGCTACAATTCTGCACTTATGGTTCAGTCCTACTAGTACTGATGAAGTATAGACTTAAGTGGAAAATTTAGTTGATTCATTTCGTGAACACGTATCCATTTCAGTGTTAAAAACAGAAACACAATAAGTTAACTTTACAAGTGCATCAGTTCACCTTGAATGAAATACATAAGTGCAGCATCAAGTTTTCCATCAGTTCGCTTATTAAAAAAGCAGAAGTTTGGTTGTGTAAAGAAAGCTGGAGAACCAATGTCAGCCTAGAAGGTTAGGTCGTGGAGCAAGCCTGCGCAAACAAAGGACTCATGTAGCACTTCTCCAGCTTATCCGCTGCGTCAATGGCACTCTCTCGCAGCAATCTCTCTCCTTCTCTGCTTCTGCTATTAAAATGGATACAAGTGTTTTTATGTTGATTGATTAGCTTTTCTTGCTCTTTAGGTGTTTGCCACTATTCCTGTGAGCACCATTTAATATGCTTATTTTGTGCTCCCATGAATATTTTTGGAGCAGTACAAATACATCACCATAGTGAGTAAAGATGTGGCACCTTGGGAAGTACTACCATTAATGTTTAGATCAAGTTCAGAACAGAAAACCTAGAAAAAATGTGTGCAAAAAGAAGCATCTTATCGGATGCTCTATAAGTACATGATAATTAGCTTTTGGTTGGTACTTACCTTGAAATGCAGTTGCTTGGTAGCTCACTGGACATCCCCCTTCATTATAAGCTAATGATGTGGATGATT